>NC_138548.1:96991919-97631919 GCF_964273705.1 Natrix helvetica | reverse complement strand
TGGTGAAAGAACTAAAGCTGCTGTTTGTCTTTTCACTATTTTTTTCCAGTTGGCAGCTGCATTGGAAATGCAGTAGTCTGTAGAGATATTCCATTGTATTCTTGTATTTTCAAAGAGAATAAGTCATAGCACGAATGTTCTTCTAATCTAATTTGTTATAGAAGGGTGTGACAGCAGATGCAAGACATATAATGAGAGTGTGGTTCCAAAGTGTAAATATTCTGTAATGCTAATCAGATTTTATTTATTTATTAAATCTGTATGAAGCCTAGATGTTATCAATTCATGACAGGTTATTTAAAATTAACAGTTAAAACATCTGTGATAATAAAATAGTAAAATATTCACAGCAAACAAACTTCTACAATGATATTAGAATAAAGTAAATAAGTGATCACTAACCAATACCATAATTCTAGAACCATAGACAGATAACCTGATAATC
This sequence comes from Natrix helvetica, assembly GCF_964273705.1. Taxonomy (NCBI): domain Eukaryota; kingdom Metazoa; phylum Chordata; class Lepidosauria; order Squamata; family Natricidae; genus Natrix; species Natrix helvetica. The sequence goes on along the minus strand of NC_138548.1, from coordinate 97,631,474 downwards.
GCCACCATAATTCACAATTCATGGTTGTTGTATTTTTCTTGTATTTTCCCATATACGTATAATTTCTCGTTTCCATTTTTCTGTGGGCTTCCTCTGGATTCATACCAGTAAAAAAAAGTAATAAAATTTCAAAAGAAAATAATTTTTCACTTCCAAACTGAAAGAAGGTTGAATGTGGGTATGAATAGCTAAGCTGGTCAATGTAATAACCTCCTTAATCTCTGTATCTACCAGAATTGTTTTGGAGATGACTTTGGTCTTCATTCACTTTTTTTCAGTGTCATTAAAAGGGCAACCCATAAGCCCTATCTTACCTTGTGCTAATGGAATAATTACAGTTTTGTACTAACACAGTTGGGACTATAATTCAGATTTCCTAGTTGTGAATGCTGGCTATGCTGAATATAGGCATAGTACCGGTCCAAACACGTACATGTATAGGGGATGGCAATATTATGAATGATCCTGCCTCTGCAAAAGCTTTTTTCTGGGACCTATCTCTGTAGCAATACATATGTCTGCTATATTCCATTCCCGCTTCTAGCCAATTTATAACTTTAGTAATATAAAGAATGGTCAACAAGTCTCAAATCTGACACAACTGAGTCATGCATAGAATAATCCAAACTCCTATTACTAGAATTCTGCGTCAATTGTGGGCACTACATTTTAAGAAAATTTCAGAGAAATTAAAATATTGCAGGCTCAGAAAAGAACAGTACAAACAATCATATCATAAAGTAAGCACACTGAAATATGTACATTTTGTCATTCAGTGGAAGTAAATTGCCAACAGCATTTTTAATAATACTGTGTTTCCCTGAAATTACAACATGTCGTGATAATAAGGCCATGCCACATTTTTCTGGTGGGCAAAAATATAAGCCCTCCCCTGCAAATAAGCCCCCTGGACAACCCCCCACATCCAGCCAGGCAGATTGCCACTCACCAACCTAGCGGTATCCCAAAGGTGCCAAGCCGCGGGAACCGGGAGGGAGGCAAAGGTGATTGCATTGCTTAGCGCCTTTAGGATACTGCTAGGTTGGTGAGCGGTTCTGTGCCCAGCTGAAAAGGGGGGTTGCCAGGCGGCTGCTCTCTTGCAAGCGGGCTCCCAAAGAGCTGGGCACAGCCTCATGGGCGAATGGCTGTGTTGCACTGGTGCAGCAGCTCAGCTCAGCAGCCATAAAGCGACCATACTCATGAGCAGCTACCCCCTTTCCAGCCGGGCACAGTGCCATTCACTGACCTAGGGGTATTGCTAAGCCACATGAGTGCCTGTTCACTGCCGCCCGGCTCCTGTGGGTTGGCGCCTTCGAAATGGCAGTGAATGGCACTCTGCATGGCTGGAGGAGGTGTTGCGCAAGTGGATGTTCCGCTCTTTCTCACGTGCCTGCCAGCCTCATGATGCCCTGGCCCAGCTCTCTCTGCAGATCCAGGGCACCTCCACCGCCACTGTTGCCGACGCATGGCTTTTTCTGCAGCTTCCAAACCGAGTCTTCCAGCAGTGGCCGCTCTGGGCATACGCTCTATGGTTGTACGCTCTACCAGCAGCTGGCCCACAACCATAAAGCATACGCCCAGAGCAGCCACTGCCGGAAGACTTGGTTTGCAAGCCGCAGAAAAAGCCATGTGGCGGCAGCGGCAGCGGCGGCGGCAGAGGTGCCCTGGCTCTGCGGAGAGAGCTGGGCGCATGAGCGAGAGTGGAACAGCCACTCGCACAACCCCCCTCCAGCTGTGCAGAGCGCCATTCACTGCTATTTTGAAGGTGCCAAGCCACAAGAGCTGTGCGGCGGCGCACAGCCGCTCACACGGCTTGGCGATACCCCTAGGTCAGTGAATGTCGCTGTGTCCGGCTGGAAAGGGGATTTGCCGGGTGGCTGCTCATGAGTGTGGTCGCTTTATGGCTGATGTGTTGCGCTGCTGCAACAGCACAACACAGCCATTTGCCCATGAGGCTGTGCCCGGCTCTTTGGGAGCTCGCTCGCAAGAAAGCAGCCGCCCGGCAACCCCAAAACAATAAACCTCACCCTCATAATAAGGCCCAAGCCATATTTTGTGTGTAAAAAGAAAATAAGACCCTGTCTTATTTTCGGGGAAACACAGTATCTCCTTTGTATATGGGAGGATTACTATACAAGGGAAACAAAACTGTAACATTCTAAGATTTTTCTACCATTTGGTGGTTTTCCAGAGTTTTGCAGCCTTGTCCTTGTATGTTTATTCTAAAATGATGCTGCTTTTAACATTGTTAACCTATTGCAGTATGAAGAACATACTGTTTCTGCAAGGATAAAGAAAGTTTGACTGATCCTATTACCCTCAGCTGATTCCACTGTTTTGTTTCTTCATCCATCCCTCTCTGGTACTTGAAAAATAGATGTTAGAATGATCAAGTTGGTCAATTCAATGGCAGCAAGGGACAATGTACTACACAAGATATATATAAAATAACTAAGTTGATATATAAAATAAATAATAGGCAAAGTGTCTTTGGAGTTGTTCTTTCACATAGCTGCTAAGTGAAACGAAGTGTGTAGGAGAGCCCTCCTGTAATGATACAACAAAACATTGCTATGTTGTTAGACATGCATTTATAATATTTAAGATTTTAGATTTCATATTTTGTATTTTTATCTCTTGTGTTTTTTATTGAAATGTGATATAAATGTGCAATACGATACATAATAATTATTGTTATATTGTACATGTCGTATTAAGATAAAAAATATTGTCAATGTTTAATCAATAATTATATGGTTGTTTACTATATGTATGGACTTGTGCCCCAAAAGTGGCTACAGATATTTAAACAAATACAACAAAACCTATTTCAGTACTATTTTTTTTCTTAAGAATAAATTTAATAAATTACCGATGTAGTGAAAATTACTCACCCTTATTGGTGACAAAGTTAATAAATTCAAATCTATGGTTCCAGAATTTCAGAAAAACATTTCTGTATCACACCAATATTGGAAATAATAATACCAATTCCTCTAAGGAAAAAACGAACACAAGCTATAAGCTATTAACAATACAATATGATTTTAAAAGTAGTCTATGAATGGTAAGCATTTCATATGCCATATGGCTAATGAAATCTGTAGAGAAAGACTGCTGAAGACATGATTTTTCATGGTAATTCTAAATAATATGCCATGATTTTTAAATAGTGAATATGTATTATTTTATGTATATTTATATTTTTATATGAAAACTATTTCCCTAAAAAGGTGTATGAAAATGGCAAAGATACTGGAGAGACACTTGTTTATATCAGTAGAAAAGAAATGGAAAGCAATTATGGAGACCAGCCTGATGTTATACTGGAGAAGGTAAGATATTTATTTCCAACTATTAGCAATTTTTAATGTCTGATTTATTTTATAGTATCCAACTGTATTCTTATTCTTACAGTTATTCTCTGTATAAGTATTTTATCTGATTCAAATTCTTACATTCTCTGCATTTGGTTATACCAGCTCACCAATATTAATTTAATAACCAATATTATTTGAGCTATACACAATACATTGCAAACATCTTGCCTCCATTGTGAGCAGCTTGTGCAGTTCTTTGTGGATAAAATCATTTGAATTTGTGTTGGGCTTAAGGCCATTTGAGGCAATGCCATTTCTGAGGTATTCAACCTACCATCTAATAACATCTGTCTGAGTCAGTTTCATTTCCTCTTGCTTAAAAAATGTATCAAATTCTTGTATTTGTTCATTTCATATTATACCTACTACATTCATTACCTGCTTGACTTACAATGCTTCCAAGGACTCTTTAAATCCCTTTAGCTTGGACTTAAAATACATCTTTTTACCCAAATCTTTTTGGTTTAGAAATTTTATGCTACTTTTAATTGTTAGGTTTAATGTTAAATCCTTCTGTTTGGAGAGTATGTAAAGCCATAACATTGGACTGAATTGTATATACATTTTAAATAGCTACCTGAATAAATATGATGTAGTTATAAATAACTATACTGGATTTGGGAAATGTCTTCTACTTCTGTAGTCTGTAGGGCTTGTTCTTTAAATGTCCTCATTTCCATTCCCATATCTATCATTATTCTTATTATCATAACATAACATAAGATAAATATTTTAATTTCTTTATTGTATAATAGAATACTATAGTTTAATTTATATATACAAACTTTAAATTCAAACCACTGCTTAGCTATTCACTGGGTGATCTTAAGACAGTAAATTTATCTCAAATGCTTGTTGGGAAGATAGATGGTTGGTTTTTCTTTTAAGTGAGTAATAACCAATTCTTGCAACTAAACCTGATTGTACTATGGGAATTTTCTTTATTCCCACTTCTTCACCTCAAAACAAACTTAGTAAACATACAGGGGCTGCAGTTGATGGAGCATTAACTCTACTTTTTCACTCATATAATTTATTTCATTTGCAAGTATTTTTATTGAATCCCATAATAAATAAAGCCTACAACTGATATGCACAATTCCGTTTTTCAGAGCATTTTACATTCATTACTGTGTGGTCAAATATCCCTCTTTGTGTCTTTTGGAACAATGGTGGAGGCAGACCTCTTTAGGACACATTGCATAAGATGTTCTTAATGGTAGCAGCAGGTTGGTTGTAGTTGTTTGTTAATTAACAATGTTTAATGGTTTTAACTGATTTTAATTTTATTTATAGAAAGCTGCCTAACCATGTTAGAGGTTAACCAAATTAATGTAAATACATCCTTGGTTAAATAGCAGATAGATTAGAGGGATCGATCTGGGATCATAGCATTAGTGTCTAGAATAGAGGTGTCAAACTCGAGGCCCATGTGCCGGATGTGTCACATCCTGGCCATGCCCACCCCTGGTTTAGCAAAGGGGAAAAAATCTCAATACGTCATGTGATGCAACGTGACACTGAGAGTTTGACACTCCTGGTCTAGAATGATATTAGAATTTTAAAAATCCCAAAAATACTTTCTGCCAAATTTTCCTTTATTGATATGCTATATGAAGTGTAAAGCAGGTGATTTCTAATTACACTAAGATATTGCCTATCATTTTAGATAAAATATATAACCATAGATAATAATATCCAAAATACTTCCAAGAAATGAAATATTATTAGATAGCAATTTATGTGTTTATTGTATTTATTATGTTTGAAGTATAGTGTTGTGTTCCTTCAAGAGAATCAAGAGTGCATTGAAAATTGTTTTCTTCCAAATCCAATGTTTTATCCACTAAGGATTTCACTAGGAATAGATTAAGGTATTATCTCCTATCCAAATCAGCAGCAGAATGAATAACAATATTATAAGATTTTTTTTTGTGCCAATCAAAACACCAACCTCCTCTTCAAAATAATCTGAAAATTACGTAAGTATAAAAGTTCTACTTACATGAAAAAACCAACTTACATTGGAGCTGTATTATCATTATGCATCAAAGAATGAAAGTAAAGTATTTTGTATTTTTTGCTCTTGTATCATTTATATCAACACCTATCTATGTATGAGCCTTTGTATTCTGACAAAATAAATAATTAATTTTTAGAATTCACAGAAAATTCTGCAGAACACTTAATACAACAGACAGAATTTGTAAAGTAATTCATGCATCTTCAATTCCCACAATTCTGTGAGTTAGATTAAGGTAAAAGATAATGCCTCACCCATAAATAGCGTAATGGCTTTCAGAATATGCTAATAGGAGTAATATCACTAATTTGTTTTGAATATCGCATTTCCTTAACTGCTATAGACATCTCCGATTATTGAAAGATTTCATTTTGCATTAGTGCAGTTAGAACTACAGGTAATATTATTGCATTGCTTTTTGTCATGTTTATGTTTCTGTAATACTGGGGTACCATCTCAGTTGTAAATACTGTCACAATAAGGTCATGGATATGAGGCCTTTGTGATATGCTCAGTTGCAGAAGGTGGCAAAGGAGAAAGGAAGATGAACTAATCTGTTAGAGCCTGGTAAGCAGAGAAGGGTGACAAATGGGAGGAGAGAGTGGAACAAAGTGACTCTGTTTAGAGCTATTATTGCAATGCCATGAAGTGGCAAATTGACCACAGTAGAGGCACTCTGGCAACATCTTTATCAACAATTCTTTAAGAAGGAAATGAAATTTTGAACAGCTATGCCAACTAAAATTAGAGCTGTAAACTGCATCATAAATAAGCCATTATGTTTTGATGTTCAATTGAATTATCTTGCTTAGTCCTATTTTCTTTGGGGTGCAGGATTTGAATAGTTTCTGTCATGTCTCAGTAATATTTCCTTAAGAGTCCTGAAATTGTTAAATGAGTCTTGCTTTATTCTTGTTCATACATTGATCATCTAACGCCTGGCAGGAGAGTGTAGGAAAGCAGTCCTTGTCAAACCTCAACAAGCTCAGTTAAAAACGCTAACAAAATGTAACTCCAAATGTGGACTGGGAAAACATAACCTTTATCCAGAGCTGTTACTGTTAGTAGATGCTAACTGTTCTGTAGAACTGTCACATCTGCTTTCAGTCTGTGTGCCAAAGAGGTCAGAGCTCAACCATAATCCTGTTGCACCCCCTGCTGGTTAAAAGCCTGTGCTCATTTTGTTACTTTACACTGAGATAAACATTGCAGGGATTTCACACTTCTTTTAACATTCTATAGGAATTTAATTACCGTTTGGACATTGCTGGTTACAGAATACAAACAATTTTATACAGATGTTTTCATTTTATGTTTTATCTTCCATGGCCAGGTACGGCACATGATTCATCAGAGGCTCCAGCTTTCAGCAGATTTCAAACCATCAGGCCTTAGTCATTTTCCTACGCATCTTTTTGATGAGACTGGGCAAGAAATTAAAAACCCTCTTTTACTGCAGAATGAGCAAAAAATTTGGGTTTCTTATGGCGAAGATTACAGGTAGGAGCATGGAGTTAAGCGTTATGACTGTCAGCAATGTTAGTGTTATCAAACTGCCATAAAAGGAAGTTGAATAGCTTCCAAGCAAAAAAAAATAAATCATTTTATTTTATTGTAAATTTCAATGAAATTTCAGAGGGCTTGTTTTAGGCAGTCTTGTTTGAGGAATATGACATCTCTGTCTCTGACTTACTATCTTAATGCCTTGTCATCGTTCTTGATGTCTGCCTGTCAGCACAGCAAGAGGGATTTTTTCATGTCTGAATAGTCACCTTAATGATAGCAGATGGAAACACCACAGGGGTCCAAGCCCATCACCCTGTCATTGTCACCGGCTGCCCTGACCTGTTTCCATTCCTCTGTTTTTTTTCCCTTTGGTCCCTTTTTAAAGGAGAAATGGATGGTAATTGAAAAGGATCTTAAGCAAGATTTATGAAACTGTAGACAACACAATTCCCTGTTATCGCTCTATGTTTTCAAAAATAAAACCTTTTAAGTCCCAGTGAGAGAAGAAAGAAAAATAAATTGGTAAAACTCGTAAAGTCTGGACAACCGAATCTAAAAATAGAAGAGAGCTAGGCTGTACAATAGATTGTTTACAATATTTCAAGAAAGGTGGCTATGTTTATTATAAAGTATTTCATAGAATCGTTACTATTCCCTCAGATGATAATGCATGAATTTCAGAATTACTCCTATCCCAGCCTGGTTTGACTGAGATAAATTATTATTATTATTTTTTTATTAACAAGTTTTATTGGTTTTTACAAATTTTTTCAAGGAAAAAGGGTTAAAAAGTGTATAGAAAATTTTGACAGCTACATTGGGCGGGGGAGAGCAGTCCCCCCAAATCTCGCAACTTTTACAGAAAAGAATAGAAAAACATCAACATTTGAATAGATATTAGCAGTTTTAGATTTAACACTAAGTCATCAATATATTTCAATCATTTTTTTTATATCACTTCCATAAAGGTACATTATAACAATAGAGATAATGAGATAAATTATTGAATAAAGTCTACAGAGTTATCAAGGAAACTTTCTTATTTATGTTAGTGTTATGAGTGTATTCATAAAATATTTTTGGCTCTAAATATGGAACACTTTTATAGTTCTTACATAATTGTCATAATGGTTATATATTTGTAAAAATATTTAATCAATTCATACACAGATTCCTATCTTTTGGACATTGCTGATTACAGAATACAACCTACAGAATACATTTCCTAATTTTATATATAGATTATCATTATATTGGGATTATATATACTGTAAATTGCCAATTAATATAAAACCATATCAGTACGCTTTCATTAAACTTTCTGTTTTGTTAGTGTTATATTTCCATAAGATACTTTTTCAGCTGTAAGCATAGAACATTTTTATAGTTCTAATATGATAGTAAAATTATGACTTTATATTTATGTAAAATTATGTAATCAATTTATATATACATTCCCATATATATTTTGCCATTTAATATAAAAATACATCTGTATTATTTCATAAAAGCTTCATTTTCTAGAAGTGCTTTTTTACACTACTTTGTAAATAGAAACTGTTAGATACTTGTTCTAACTACAGTGGTTTCCACCAAGGTCCTCTGTTTCAGCAGGAACAGAGGTTTAATCCTATTGGTCGAAGGGTCTGACAGCTCCCTATAAAAGGGCTGCTGTCAGACTCAACCTTCGCTGGATTGTTCTCACTTGTTGTACTTAATAAAGAGCTGTTGTTACCGTTAAGCCTGTGTGTGCCTATCCATTACCCAATCTAACAGAAACAATTTTATAGGCAGTTATAGAAATGTTGTGCTACCTAATATAAGTGTTTTCATTCATTTTTTAAAAAATGTGCAGTTCTCTACCTTTTTGCTCAATTTTAAGTCCCACTATGTTCAATGAGTCTAGGTGAGGACAGATGATGGAATATAAACAATTTAGTTCTCAAGTGCTGTAAAATTATGTTATGACTAAAATGAAAATGAAATACTATAATATACATAACATTTAAAATAAAATGTTAAATATATAATAATAGGTAAATAAATATTCTACAAGTCTACTTCCTATTTTGTTTTTTTTTTCAAAGTAGAAAGCCAATTCCCTAAATAACTTAAATGTAATAATTTTATAAATAAACACATCTCTCTGTAATATACCAACAAAATTTATCTTCTATAGAAACCAGGCTTGTTTTGCTTTCGGTAATGGTCTTGTTATGGAACAAGACTGTTGTTGTGATTGGATTCTTCCTGCATACCTTGAGTGTGATTGCTCATCAAATGAGGGGAGTTCTCCAAGAATGTGTCTTACATAATTATTGTGAAAAGGTCTGTGCTAAAAAAGAATCTGCCATTTATTCCGAAACTTAATTATATAGTTATTGTAATGAATCATGAAGATGAAAGAGAAATGAAGTCTGGGTCACCAGAGTTGTCAGAATAAAAAAAATGGTGGTAAATTTATGAAAATTAAAATTTTCTGATTTTCCACCTATAGATTCCAATTGTTAACACTGATCTTTTGTGGTATTCATGAAATTGAACCTATTGAAGAAATTAGCATTTGAAAAAATCAATATGAAATGCAGGGTATGTTTCTAAAGTGCTGGTTTCTTCATTTCTAAAAAAAAGGTTTCAGTCTAAAAACTGTATATATGTAGTGATATACATCATCTTTGTGTTGACATAGATATTGTTTTTTCCATGGAATTATTTATTCCTTTTAAAGAATAGTGTACCTATTTAGCAATATTCTTTCCAAGCAAATAATTTCCTGAATGACAATGCCTGCAGTTTAAATGATAGCATGTAGTGGACTTTATTCACTCAAATGAACTTGAAAGCACTTCCCTGAAGCTGGTTCGTAATTTGACCTCAAATACAATATTTAACTATGATTGCTGCTCTATTAATAATTAAGTACACAGGCATAAGAGGGGGGGAAAAGATGTAGTTTCCACAAAAGAGAAAAGTGCTGATCAATGCAGGAAGCATTCAAACTAATAAAAACATTAGCTTACATTTAAGCTAGATTCAAACAGAAACGGAAAGAAAAGAAATATAAGTTCTGAAAGAATTATCTCTGAAAGGAGATAATAAAAGCTTCTCGGATTTTTTTTTACAATCAATGATAATAAATTATGTTCATTACTGAAATGTATATGCATCTATATAAATTTGTGAATTGTACATGGAGTGCACCTTGTAATTTGATAAGAAAAACATCATAAATGCCTTTTGCCCTAATTTATTGACACAACAGCTTGCACTTCATATTTCCCTTTTCGGTCAACCTGTGACATATTTCCAATATGTCTGTCTTTTCCTTTCCTTCATTCTTACCAACAAGTGAATGGCTTGGGTCTTGCTCTGATAGTGGAATACACATAGCATGAAAATGTAAAGCTTGTGAAGAAAAATAGTCTTTTTATAGCACTTCGCAGAAAGCATTTCAAAATCATTCTTCTGAAGGGTTTGGCTTTATTGAAACAACATCCCTATTATTCCTATCAAGTCATGAATTCTTTCCCCAAATTCCTGGGTCATTGCTTGCTTCTAGACAGAGGGCTCCTAGTGCTACCAATCAAAATACATTGTGCTGCTATTCTAGTTTTTCTCTTTCTCCTTAATAGATTTTCTTTTATAGTAAGAAAGATGGAAGCATTGAGGGGAAGGGGGGGGGGACCAGAAGATTTCAAATGGTAGATTATCCTCTGGATCATTTGTAAAATCTGTGAATGAGGCAGAATAATTGTACAATTAAGAGCGTTGTTTCATTTTGGTATAGGTTGGCATATCAAATTGCCATTATTATTTCACCATGTTCCAATCTTTGAGACCAGCAGCAAGCAATGTGCTTCTGTATATTCAACAGCTCTATTACCCGTCCCTAAGAAGTACTAATGTTTTAATATTTTAATACATTATAATTAAAAAACATAATTTTAAGAACCATAATTTTGTTAAAACAACAATTAAAGAAATGTTTTAAAGTAAAGTGATCAACTGCCCTGCAAGGAGATGAAGTAAAGGCTTAAAAATGAGAGATTTTAGGCAGATAGAAATGCCAGTAATAAAAATAAAGGAAAGATGCAAGAAAAGATTCCATTGGAACTGATTGTCGGGTATTCTGAGGACAATTTGCATTTGGATGGACTTGAATGTGTGGGTAATCCAAAAAGGGGGTGGGGTAGTCTTAGGTAATGGCATCTGGCTTGTTACAAATGTAAAATGTATAACAAAGACTGTAAGTATGGCAGGATCGTGAATGAGTAATTTTGTTTATTCAGAAACTGCAATTTTATCTCTGAATTTGGTTTCTAATGAAGCAGAAAACTATAGTTTCAAATGAATAGTCATTGTTATACATTCTTCCCGCATAACAGAAATTGTAAAAATTGTATGTGTATTTTGTACTTGTATTCACACCTGAACATTCAATTATTCAAATACATCTGTTCTGTAATTCTCTCCCATTTATCAGGAAACTTCTGGCTTATTGGAAATTTACTGTAAACCTCCAAACAGGATTTAGATGACAGTAAATCTATTTTCAAAAATGGCTTTCTTTTCTTCACCAAGCTGGATCGCTTAAGATCTGCTGAGAGTTGGGAGGCTTTCCAGATATGATTTTGAGTGGTTTTGATGATTTCAGTAGAAGGAGAATTTTGCCATTCTGTTTGACCAACATAATCACCTTCAGCTAATAAGAGCATAACATTGGATTCCTTTTAGATATAATTGCGAATGTTTAGGGTTCCTAAATAGACAGAATTTTATTGGCCTGGTCAGGATTTTGCCCTCCTAGCTATTGATTAGAATTGGTGCATGCATAGCTGGAAGGTATTCAGTCCACTTTGCTATTAACATTGATATAAGCACTGGCAACATCTGTGACTAAAGACTACTTTCTGTTGTAGAATATATGGATACTTTATGTAATGGGGGGAATGTAGGGATGGATGATTTTGTGGGATAAGAAAAGGGAAAGAAAAAGAACCAGAAAACAATTGGACAAGAGAGGTAAAGCAGACTTAACAGTCAGAGAAGAAACTTAGGATGGACCTCTCCTCCCAATTGAAGGTTAAAAGTTGCGGCAGGAAGTCTGTACCTTTAGACTTGCAAGGATTCTGTTAATATAGATTTACAATACAGTAGATTTAGCTCATCTAGTTGTGTTTCCTGTCTACTTTATCCTGGAGAGCTAATAGGACGCATGTGGTCTAGAGGTTTTGTACTATGAAAAAATGTATACTTTTATGACAGTGCTGAATTGCAATACAATTTCATAAGCAGCATAAAACAACCTTCTTCCCTCTCAGTTTTCCAATATCCCCAGCTTGCTACATAAGACATGACTTAAACTTGTTTGTTATCTCAATACTAAACATATAGAAATGTCCTAGCAACATACCCCTCCAATAATCTTTTTCTCCTGCCTCCCCCGCTATACTCCTTTCTCCAACATTACAACTCAACAAATAATGGAGAATATATTCAGCAGAATATTACAAAGTTCTAATTCTATGAAACCCCCTATCTTCCCATTCCTTGAATAGTTCATATTTATAATTAGAGAAAAGAAGGATCAGAAGGCAGAATATCTGCATGGTTTCTAAATTTCCCATAAGTTTAAATATGGATTTATGAATACACTGTATAGAAAAGCTAAGTTTCAAATAAGTCATATGCAATTATTGCTTAAGTACATGAGATGTTACAAACAAAGGCAACAGCAATATCTGGAGAATGTTGCACACATATACAATTTACATTCAGAAGAATGTCTGCAGTATCATGCAACCCTTTTATACTAAATCAACAGGCTCTTTTAAAATGCCCTTAATACATAGTATGGAAAATAGAACTTTGAACTTCTTATAATATAAAATTTCTTTTGCGTTTTATTTTTAAAAAGTTGAATTTCAACAAGATATCACTATTTGAATATGAAAGTTACTCACAGGTGGACACCCCTTAAAATTGTGTATATTTTATTAAAGGGTTGCAATCAATTGTTTTTTTTTAACTCAGTTTCTTTGTAGAGTGAAATAGGTGTCAAATAAATTTAATACATTATTTTGCAATTTCTTGTCTCTAATTAAGTGCCAGAATCTAGCTGAAAATAGATAATCCCAAAAAGCTAAGCAGGGACTGAACTAAATTAATATTGAATGATAGACTTCTAGAAACAATCAGCCCTTCCAAGAGACCCAGTCAGAAAACAGGAATGCTGAAATTTTCCTTGTTGCCTAAGGCTTGAAAATCTGTTTTCTCTTCTCTGTCTCTTATACTTCAGGGAGTTAAGATGGAATCAGTTTGAGTTTCTTTTTAATGCTTTGTTTATTTCACAGATTTAATGTTTTTATAACTATCTTTTCTTGGGGAGGGGAGGTGACTTGTTGGCTCAGCTGGAAAGCTGACAGCCCATGTTTGAGATCTGAGCACTGCACAATGGGCTGAGTTCCCATTTCTTGCCCCAGCTTCTATCCATCTAGCACTTTGAAAACATGCAAATGTGAGTAGATAAATAGGTACCACTTTAGTGGGAAGGTAAAGTGTTTCATGTTTCTTTGGCTTATAGCTACCATGCTGGCCAAATGACCATTAAAATGACTTCAGGCAATGTTGGCTCCCTCGACCAAGAAACAGAGATAAGCACCATGCCCTAGGGATAGGACTGGGCAGGAAAAGTTTCACCTTTACTTGTCTCCACGGTCAGCTCTATTGCTGCCCACAATAGTTAAGACTGTACATTTGAATACAAATTTCAAACATTTTAGTGGATATTGAAAAAAGTTATACAAAATGTTTTAATAATGAATGCTAGAATTAGAATCTATTTGTCCTGAGATCCTATAAAAGCATAATAAACACATTGCATTTAGCTTTACTATAACATAATGGCAGAAAACTAAATTACATCTTATTTTGGATAAGATTTGAGATTTAAAGTATGGGCCAGAGATTGTATTCAGCAGGTTCTGACCAGTTCTGGAGAACTGGTAGCGGAAATTTTGAGTAGTTCAGAGAACTGGTAAATGCCACCTCTGACTGGTCCCGCCTCCATCTAGTCTCTGCCTCGTAAGTCCCAGCTAATTGGGAGGAAGTGGGAATTTTGCAGTTACCCTGGAGTACCCTGGGAGGGAAAGGATATTTTTACAGTATCCTTCCCCTGACATGCCCACCAAGCCACCCACCAAGCCAAGCCACACCCACAGAACCAGTAGTAAAAAATGTTGAATCCCACCACTGGTATGGTCAATTTGTTGGTAGAAAAGTAACATAGCACCAAAAGATCTTACAGAATCTTTTAATTAAGGCTTTATTTATTTGTCTTAATATTTATTTCCTTTAGTTTAATCAACAAAGTAATTTCTAATAGGTTTAATCTATACAGTTTTTCTTTGGGATAGAAACATTGAATATGAATATTTATATAAATATATCTGCAATATTTTTTTAAAAAATGTTTGTGCTTTTATATATTATTTGTTTGCCTTTTCAGGTTTTTGTTGGTCTTAATTTAAAAAAAAATTATCAAAAGTTTCTTTTTAAATTACTGTGTGTTTCATTATTTTTAAAACAATACTATCTGCAATGGATAAGCCCTTTTTCAAAAATATCCTATGGATGGCTATTCCAAATTGAAAATGATTTCTTAACATTATTTTACAATTCTTGATTACCCATACTAATATTTATATGCTTAGCATGCAGTTTAGCATATTTGAAGAAACACGTATGATGAAATTATGTTGGATCTGCTTTGATACCTCCAATTGCAAACATCTGCATAATCCACATGATATATTCCTATTTTAGCTTTATCAGTTATAGTGTAAGAAAATCATCAATGTCAACATAACCTTAGTATAACATTATTAATTGGCAACTGGATTTGTTCTTTTGTAGATGACCACCTGGTAGGTGGTTATTGTTTTAATTTCCAGTCAGCTATTTCTGCTTGGAGATGAGCAGGTATTTTAGGAATAATTCAATTTTCTTGCTGTCCATAACCTATAGGTTAATAAACATGACAAGCTTGCTGTGGTGAAATTAATTTCAAAGGTAAAAGTGTCTGAACAGTTAACAAGCTTTTATCTGAGAGGTTACTTCCCATCAAATCAAAAGTTGAATAGATTTGAATACCTTGTTCTGAATTCGTTTTTAGCTTCTGTTCGACATTCACACCCTTAGCTACCTATAACTGTTAGTTTTGCAACTGTTTGATTTCTTCTCCATAAATGGTCATTTTGTATGATGTTTCCATTTTCAGGTCTCCTTTAAATCCTGTTCTGAGTTTGACCTTTGACAAAGTGACAGCAACAAAAAAGAATGGCATCACAGTTATTTATAAAACACTTCTGGATCCCAGTGTTGATTTGCTGCCTAGATACGACAGGTACAACAATTTCTGTTTATTTGAGTATTCTGAAGTATACTACCGTAAAAAATCAGAGAAGGGGAACTGGGGATGAAAGATTTAACTGTAAGGGTAATTGTTGCTTTAACTATCACAAGAAAATGGCCACAATTTGCTATAAATCATAAAAAAATATTGTCTTCAGAGAATTTGAAAAATAACTCAAAAAACCCCCAGCTTCTATTGGAATATAGGTAGATTAAATATGAAGACATTTTCTTTTTCAGTGTTAATGGTAAAACTGAATAATAAATTCTGCTTTATAAACTCAGAACTGAAATCCTATTACCGTTCACTTGGTAGTCAGGTCCTTTGACTGCAAAATGAAGTGCAGTGATAGTTCTCAGTCACAGAAAGGAAGAAGCTGATTTCTATTTCTGTTTATTTCCTGATTACATAGAAGACAAACACACACACATATGCACACACACACACGTACATACAAATAAATGCATGCACATGCACACATTTGTAATGCCTTTGACAAAGAACACAGTATGAAATGCATTGGGAGTCACCTTGTTCTTTTTTTGTTATTAACATGTGTTTTTTTTGTTATTAACATGTGTTCTTCAACATGTTATACATTGTTAATTATACATTGTTATTAATTGTAGCCTTCTAAAGAATAGTTACAGAAAAACACACGTATAATAGCAGGAACATGGTTGGAGACAGCATACTAAAACTGGATTTATCTCTGGGTGATAAGATGTAATGCATATTAAAAGTATTTTTCTGTGCAAGCAGTAGAATGATACATATCACTTAAAGTTACTATTAGTCAATACTCATACAATATTAGAATAGACAGAAGAGTTTATAGATATAAAAGAATGTTTCCCTCCATCATTTATGAGAAATAAAATGTAGGATATATTTAGATTAATTGGAGGGAACACTTTTCTGCATAGCAATCATAAACTATTAATAAGAGATACATGTAGCACGTATGGTTTTGGGTGCCTTGCAATATAACCAAGTAATACTACTGCTACATGAGAACTTTGAATTCCAGGTGCAATTCAAAGTTCTGATTATCACCTTTAAAGCCTTACAGGGCACAGGGCCAGTAGGGACAAATGTCCTTAGTTCTCCAAATCGGTAGTAAAAAAAAAAGTTTCTGAGGATTGTGTGGCTCAGTTGTGAGCCACATGATCATCGGAAGCTTCCCCGCCCCTGCTTTTTAAAGCATTTTTTTCCTCTGTCAGTTTGCCCCAACAGGCAGGGGAAAAATGCTTTGAAAAACGAAAAAAAAGCTTCCAACTGAGCAGCACAATCTTCAGAAGCTTTCCCCTCCACTTTTTAAAGCATTTTTTCCTGTCTATTCACCCAAACCAGCAGGAAAAAAAGGCTTTAAAAAGTGAAAAAAAGTTGGCCATGCCCACCCAGCCACATGGCCCCCCCAAGCCACGCCCACAGAACTTGTGGGGGAAAATAGATTTTTCTCTGAGGGTATCCTACTGTTAGATAGGGAGAGCATGCTCCAGGTCCCCTCCCTTAAATGTTGCCACCTGATGGGACCTTGGAGATCCCTGATAAGGTCTCAGTGACTGCTCCAATCCTTTGAAATATCCTCCTACCTGAGGCCCAAGGAATCCCTATCCTTTTAGCTTTCCAGAGGCCTGTGAAGAGAACTGGCTCTTCTCCCAAGCAGTGGGCAAAGAGAGGGATTGAGCTGGGAGATGTTTGATGTCATGCCTGGGGAAAAGTGTACATTTGTTTTTAGCCATGTTTTATGGATAGTTATGAGCTACCTTAGCAGTTTGAAAGCACGTAAAAATGCAAGTAGAAAAATAGGAACCCCCTTTGGTGGGAAGGTAACAGCACTCTGTGCGCCTTTGGTGTTTAGTCTTGTGGCCACATGACCACGGAGATGTCTTCGGACAGCGCTGGCTCTTCAGCTTTGAAACAGAGATGAGTACCACCCATTAGAGTTGGGAATGACTAGCACATATGTATGAGGGGAACCTTTACCTTATGAGCTACCTAGAATCAATATATGACATAGGTGGCCACATAAGTCCTATAAATAAACATTCAAAATTTACCCTATTCCTCTGTGCCACAGCTGAATTTTTCCATTTTTATTATCCCTGTTTACACTAAAAAAAGAATATTTTTAAATATTCTAGTTCCTTATTGTTTTATATTTTTTAAATAAAGAGGAATTGAAGAAGCAAATAGTCCCTCCCTTCACTGGGAGGGAAGAGGAAAAAGCAACAGCTCCAGTGTAGACTTGGACTTCGGCTACTAGAACACACACACTAATAAAATATTTGAGATGATATATTAATGTAATTATATAAAAAATACTTCTTGCTTCTTGTTTTTAGTTGGGAGGCTTATGATGGATTTCCAGAGAATTTTCAATTCATTAAGGCTCCAGAACATCAGGCCTTGGAGACTGTGGAACCAGACAATCTTTTTTTCCAAAATAAGGTAAATAAGGATAATAATTATATGCCATCCTATACTCTTGGGAAGAACTCAAAGCATCTGAAGGCCAACACTAACCAAAAAACTGGCTGTTGGGATTTCACATTGTCATTATATATAATAATAAAAAATATTTTACCTATAAATTAAAATTTCCAGGCGTTCAAGACCTGTTTTCAATTACGCCTTTTTTGAGCTATCTTCTCTATGTTTTTTTTTTTCAAAATTTTTTATTGGTTTTTTAAAACATTTATAAGGAAAAGGGTAGGTGGAATGGTATACAAATTTTGGCAGTTGCAAGTATGGCAGTCGCCCCCTCCCTCCAAACTCATAAGATACATCTAAGTATAAAATATTAATACATGGTCCTATAAAATCAGCATATTAATTCTAAAAAAAATTTTTTCAATCAGTTTATGTATTATGATATATAGTCTAGATATAATTTCATTATTACTTTCGGTCTGTTTATAACAATGTGGTTTTCTTATTCACTTTTGTGATCTGAGCTTTCTTGGTATTGCCCCTTCTCCCCCCGCTGGCAGAGCTCCGGCCCCTCCCGTGTCCTGTGTGACCGTTGTAGAGTCTTCTGTTTTTTCTAGGTTCGCTTTATTTTTTTCCATAAAGGCCTGTGCCTCTATGGGTGTATTGATTCTGATTCGTGTCTCCTCCCAGAATATCAGCATACCTTCAGGCATCAACCATCTAAACCACACCCCTTTCTGGTATAATTTATTCACCAATTGCGAATAATTTTTCCTTTTCTCCCTAATTTTTTGGGGGATCTGCTTCAAGATGGTTATCTCCCTGTCGTGATATGTCAATGCTTGCCCCCTTTGTACACCCAGAATTTCGTCTCTTGTGCTTTTCCTAAGGAATTTAATATGGACCTCCCTGGGTACATTGTGTGTTCTGGCATATGCTGAATTCACTCTATAGACCAGATCTATCTCCCATTCCATCTGTTGCTTATCTTTGTGTATATATTCAACTAAAATATTAGTCATAATGTCCCTTATATTTTCCCCATCTTCTTCTATAACATTTTGAAATCTAAGATAAAAGGACATTCTCTCAAACTCTGTTTTCATTTGTTGGATATCAAGTTCTTTGTTTCCCTTCTGCAGGGCCTCTACCCCCCCCATCGCCTCCGCCACCCCACCCTCCACAAGGTCCAGTCTCTGTGAGTTCTCATAAATTTGGACTTGATTCTCTTTAATTTCTTCCTTCATTTCCTTTAATTGTTTCTTAATTTCTTCCTGGCCCTGTATGAGTTGCTGGAGCATTTGTTGCAGATCCATCACTGTACTCTTAGGTTGCATCAGTTCTGTAATCTTTGACTGTGTGGCAGGACTGGATGTTGCAGATGTCGGTGCAGAAGTAGCAAAGCCAGGTTTTCCAGGTGGTGGTCTTTTTGGAGACATAGTTTATGAAACAGAGAGATCAGTCAGTGTAGAGACTGGACAGCTGGAGAGGTAGAGCAGACAGGCGAGTCCAGGAGGCAGAAGATCCAAGCAGGTGGGAGTTTCTTAGTCAGTCTAGCAATAGAGAAGGATTTTCTCTCCAGAGAGTTGAGGAAAAAACAATCCACAAGAGATTCCTCTGGGTGACACGGAGACAAAGACCGGAAGCCTGAATTTTAAAGGTGGAGTCAGGTTTCACAGTTCATGAAGACAACGGAAGTGTGCCATCTTGCCCTGCCAGCTTTGGGTTCAGAGGCATAGCAAAGTTTTAAAAGTTCACAAAGTTCTCAGGTCATCAGTAAATTCTGGAGCTAAATCCAAGGAAAATCACTTTTCCAGGGGTGAGGCATCATTAGTTGGCTCTCCCCCCTCCTCCTTCCCCTGGGGGCGAAAGCAAAATTTTCTCAAGCCGCTTGTCCAGGGGGGGGGAAATCCCCCTCCCTCCAGCCGCACCTCCAACAAAAATCCGAAAGTTTAACTTTTAAGATTGCTGAAAAGTCCATCAATTCAAAAGAAGGGGAATGAAGAGAGGAAGCACCTCACCATACCGCCGCTGCTTCCTTCAATTTTGCGTTGTCCGATCGGCATGGAGCGAGACGCAGGCGCGCCCTCCGAAACTGCTCCCCGGTGCCTGGAGCAAAGTGGAGAAGCCCCCACCAGCCGCCGCCGATGCCAGGGCCCTCCACGAGCCGCTCCCTTGGCAGGACGCCTCTCCGGGGCGTCCTGTGCCCCCCCAGAGGTGGGGGAAGCCCACCGGAGAGCGGGAGCGGGCAAAGGACTTGCCCGTCGCCGTAGCTGCCAGAACCAGAAGTCCCTATCTTCTCTATGTTGAGGATGACATTTCGAATCCAGAAAAGCTTGGAATGGGCATCTTGTCAATGAAGATAGGAAACATCAACATTCAGAGTAAATAGTTAACTCACGACAACAGAAATAAGTTGGCCTCTATCGGTCCCATGCTGGCTAGAGATTGTGGAGATTGTGGTAATTGTAATCCAGCACTTCAGAAGGATAAATCCACTCAGATGTCAAAAAGCTAAACAAAAATGAATAAAATAAAGATAAAAATAGAGATGTTTTAAAATGTTGGACAGGTTCAATCTTGTTCCATTAAATATTAGGTGCTGAACCCTAACACCAGGGTAAGCAAGCCATAGGACATGTGAAACTTCTCAAATGCCCAAGGTGACAGCACTGAAATTTGGTGGCATGATAAATGAACTTCAGCAGCATTTTTTCTTGCACATTGATTCCCCAGATGGTGAACTTAATCTGTTTAGGAACAAAATGGGAAAAAGGTTTTGAAATTGGAATGGGAGACTTTTGCTGCTCAGAATCTTTCTATTCCTAATCTTATCCTTTTGATTTTATTGTAATAGTTTAGTTTGATTATACCCAGAGTAATTGAGAGTTGGGTGACATACAAGTTTAATAAATTACATTATTTTTAATATTAGTGTTTATCTCCCCCTGGCTAAAACATATGAACCCCTTCCAGTGATATTACATTGCTTGATTGACTCTTGCAGCTCTTGGTTGAATTGTTGCCTCCAGGGTCTTTAGTGTTTGTCCATTATTACATTAAACTTTGAACATAACTGTCCATGATTTTGAACTTTTGTTGAAGAATTGCATTTGTTAAAGAGGTCAGATATCTATCATTGATTTTATAACTTATTTTCCCATCATCTCCAGATATTGTATGATGCAGGGAACAAGTTTGGTACATAAGTGTCCTAGAGATTGCTAGTTTTTGTATCAGAGAGTAAATAGCAATGCTATTCTTCTGGAATGTTTTTCTACTCGAACTTAAGCTGGCACCAACTTTGACTGCCTTCTGGAATCAGTGGAAAACAACTCTTTAAAAAGGTGTTTGAGTGGATGGTTTGGAAAGATTCTGTACCTCTAGTATATTTTACAATTTTTATTTAAAAATATTTTAATTGATCTATAAATGTATTAATGATTCTTGTATTTGTCTAAAACCACTGAGTATCCTGTGGGATTACAGCAGGATATAAATATAATAAATAATACTCAAGTGCATCTTGTAATGTACCTGGCCCATCTCCCTTTTAGCCAATCTTTAACTTATTGCTGGTAAACCTATAAGACATTTTTTCACCTATTCTAATATGGAAAATCTTTCCAGCAGGAAAAGGGGACTTGAGTGGACAAAGAACTAATTAAACAGATGATTTAAGAGACACAGTGACTTCATTTGAAATAGCAGCCTCAGAATAAACTAAAATGATTGAGCCTGAGTTACTTTACTTGTTGACAAAATGGAGTATAAGATTTTCTCCAATTCACACTCCCACTATTCTCAAGGAACTAAGAATTTAGAACAGATTTGGTTCAGAGGAATGCAGGAGAAATGAGGGAAATTTATTTCCTTTTCGTATAATCATTGCTGCTTATACCATGAATTGATCATATTGTTTTAAAATTTAGAATAGTTACACTCCTAATTATAGTGAACAGAAAGAAATAATTACATATAATAATTTTTGATGAAAACTGAAAAAAGCAATAAGATGCTTTTTTCTTACTCCACTTAAACTTAAAAATGAAAGTATGCATAATAGTTGTGACATCAACACATTTATGCTGAGAACTAATTTCATAATTCAAGGGCAACTTTATAAAAATTAATTTCAAGGAGAAAATCAGATGTTGATGGTTTTCTTTCATACTTTTGAAAGTTAAATCTCTCACTGGGATGTACGCAACACTAAAAGGATTATACCTTAAAGAGGCAAAAGTCTTGTGTTCTGGATACTTACACATTACAATTGTCATTGGGCCTAGGTAGTAATGCTCAACCACCTGACTGTTCCTTTTCATTCTTTATTGACAGTCAAACCCTTTCCAACCGTGTAAAATGTGTGATACATAATCCGTGTTCATAAATCTGAGGATAGAGATAACCCAGGCAATTATAACCTGTTGCTTTTTTTTTATCTCTGTTGAGAAAGCCTGACAAGGTATCAGTGATCTGAGACAGATTATAGTACAAGCATTTTGTTTTGAAAGTAATATCCTTACAGGTGTTTGATATTTTTTCCCCCATACAGTTACTTATGAAGTTTAAATTTTAATTTGCATTTATTTATCCCACCCTTAATATTTTTATAAATGAGTAAAGCCACTGAGTGTATCTAGTACTCTTTTCTCCCCTTTTCACAATCACAACCCTGTGAGATGAGTTGGGCTAAGAGTGACTGGCCCAAATTTTAAATCACAAACTAGTAAATCAGTGTATGATATGAGAAATCTTTGTTTTATAGCATAGTGTTTGTATTAACGGATTTCTTTACATTAATGTTTCATTTCCCTACTCTAGTTTATTAAAAATTATATACAGTATGATGTATTAGGTGGGATTAAGAGACACTTTTTAAAATGAGGATTGTTTCGCAGTATATCAACTAATTCAGTTTTTTTTTAAAAAAATAGAATATGGATTAAATAAATAAAGCCTTACACACACAGTGGCTTTAAGAGAGGGCCGATGGGCATCTTGGTGGCTGTAGTCACTAAATTATCTATTCTGGCATAGGATTAGGCAATATTTTCCCGAAGCTATGGCTCATAAAAATTCCTGCACAGTAAAATAATACAATACAATACAATACAATAGTAGAGTTGGAAGGGACCTTGGAGGTCTTCTAGTCCAACCCCCTGCCTAGGCAGAAAACCCTATAACATTTCAGACAGATGGCTATCCAACATCTTCTTAAAGACTTCCAGTGTTGGGGCATTCACAACTTCTGGAGGCGAGCTGTTCCACTGATTAATCGTTCTAACTGTCAGGAAGTTTCTCCTCAGTTCTAAGTTGCTTCTCTCCTTGATTAGTTTCCACCCATTGCTTCTTGTTCTACCCTCAGGTGCCTTGGAGAATAGTTTGACTCCCTCTTCTTTGTGGCAACCCCTGAGATATTGGAACACTGCTATCATGTCTCCCCTAGTCCTTCTTTCTCTTAAGCTAAACATACCCAGTTCCTGCAACCGTTCTTCATATGTTTTAGTCTCCAGTCCCCTAATCATCTTTGTTGCTCCTCTCTGCACTCTTTCTAGAGTCTCCACATCTTTTTTACATCGTGGCGACCAGAACTGAATGCAGTATTCCAAGTGTGGCCTTACAAAGGCATTATAAAGTGGTATTATTATAAAATAGTAATCAAAGGATGTTAATTACTGATTGCTGAGTCAGATGGACTATTTCACTTATGACACAACAGTTTTCTCTACTGTGCAATATGATAGAATACATTTAAGCACAAGATGGAAGAATTTATGCATCCAAAGAAGTAATACTTAATATAATTATTTATACTATCTATTACATCCTTGCTCCACACTCCTGGGAACCATAATATCATCTGAAGCTGGGTTAGAAGGATATGGTGTTGGTTTCTTATGCAGTTTTTTTTTCCAGGTAATATCCAGCATTGTATCTCTTGAAACACAGTATGGTATTAGTGCTGGGTACCAACCTCAAATAAATACAAAGGAACAAGATTTCCTCCCCAGTGCACCACAAAATCAAACATGATAAGATTAAAGCCAGTGGTGTAACTAAGAGGACACAGGGACTTTCAGCAGGAGTTATGCACATCATAATACTATCCCTCACTAATTCCAGCTATAACAATCTTCCACACAGTTGTATTGCCTCTGATAGCAACACAAAATGGAAAGGGCAAATACATGTGTTGCTTTAAGCCCCTCATCCTTTTGTTGGGGATTAGTTCCCATTGTATAAGAACTGTGGGGTTTCTTGTCTCAATATTATTGCAGCTGGCTAACAGGTAATATCAAATTGAGCATTCTTTCCCCATAGCGTGTGTCTTTGATACCTTGAATATGCCTCTGCAAAATGATTGCGAGCTCTGAAAATAAAATGTAAGCTTTTATACATGACTTTCAACACAGTCAGAAGATCTTTGAATAGCCTCTCCATTACCCCAATTATAAACCTGTAATGTAGCTCAGAGTTTTTACTATTGTAATGTCACCTGATTTGGCTGATTTTGCAGTCATATTTAAGTGGATACAGTTAATTCTATGCACACTTTTAGGCTTTAATCTAGGAATAATCCCATGAATTGTAGAAGAATTTACCTTTGCGCAACCAAATATTAAAAAATGCTGAATTATTTTACAATATGTAGAATTTAAACTGGTAAAAATTAATGATGTGTCAGCAAACTTATTTTATCATACAGTACATTAGTATAAAAATGCTTTATTTATGTTGTTGTGGGATGATACCTCATTGTAATAAATAAATATGTTGAATCTGATCTGTTGTTATCTTTACTGATATCAAAGAAAAAATTTAACATATTTTCTTATGGTATGCAGAGTGATCCCCAGATGGTTCTCCTCATGTCAGTTACCATAGAAAATATGAGGAAAGGCACTGCCAGAAGAAATCACTGTCAAAATCCAATAGACACAGAACATTGGCCTCTTTCAAATATATGGCTCATCACAAAGGTACTCCTGAAAAAGATTTAATAATGTGTTCATAATTCAAATGTTTGTTATACATGAGTGTCTAGGGGAGGGCAACTGCCATTTAATGCATCAGGATGTCACTGTGCAAATAATAGAGATTATGTTCTGTACTATTTGTGTAGTGATGTTATTGTGGTTTGCATCAAATAACTATAGTGGTTTTTTAATTGTTTCAACAATTTTGTATTTCATTCATCTTTTATAGAGTCATTGTTCAAATATATCCCACTACAGAGAAGTGGAAGAATCAACTAGAAATCAGATTTTAAAATCTGAAACAATTATTGTTTTTTTTTTCATTAGTGTACATGTGAATTTTATAAAGAATTCTATATAAATTATTAATTATTAATAATCATTAGTTATTAAAATTAATAATTTATGCAGAATTAGAAGAAACTAAAACTATATAGTGATTTATAGAAATAATTGTTAATACATGACATCAAATGATTTATGGTAATTCTTTGATTTATTGAAAACAATAAATAGTAAAAAGGTAGTAATTTTGATGGAACTCAGATCACTAAAGTCCAAGGTAATTTTGTCTTGGCAATATCCTTCATAAGGATGCAGTTGTCACTGATTGTGGATTGGCTCCACTCATCTACTAGTATGGACAGAATTTTAACAGAAATCTTAATTATAGTGCTCCAAAAATGCTTCTTTACAGGATACATCAGGTTAATGTAATTGTAAGATGAGTAATTGCTGGGTAAAATGATGAAATTGAATGCCAGCATCATACAACATCATTGCAAAATACTGCAAGGAAAAGTTCCTTAAGCATAATCCTGTGTATCATAGGACAGGGAATAACAGAGCTATTAACAGCAGAAGATGAGACATAAATGACAGCTGTTCTGTATGAAGGGCAACACCAGGAATACATTGTGAGAAGAAATTCTGATTGCTATATAGCAAATTAGTTACTTTATCTCAAATCCTAATGATATTGGTGGAAGTTGCTGCCAAATCTAGAGCTTAGGTTTGCAGCTTTAATTCCTAAAAGGGAAAAAAATCAATACAGTGATTGCACTTACAACAGTTGTCTTATTGCAGAAGTACTGCTGTTATTTATTTAAACAGATGTGGTTATGGATGTTTAACCAACATTCTTTTAGACTTGAGATAAAACTTTAAATTGACCTAATGACTATAGATGTGTTGCAGTCTTCGCAGTTCACTGAACTTTTTTCCTTGTGCATACATATTTCAAGTAAACTCAATAGTTATAAGTATGGCAAGTGACACGTTATGGACCCTAAATCACTGCACTGTGAAATATGCAGAGGAAAAAGACAAATGAAGATATCAAGGGTCTCTTCTATTTTGCACTGAACTGTAAAATGCCACCCTTGTCGTACAGAAGATCACTGATTCTGAGCAAGGCTCATTGACTGCTAAGTTGCGGATAGTGTTTCAGTTTTCCCAACTGTTAATATCCTGAGTTATCCAGGCATAATGACCTCTCCATTTGTAACACATTGTTGAATTTTCTGGTTCTTTTCACTTATTCATTCCCCTTCCCCCCATTCATTGAAAGGCTGGGAAGATTGTCAGTCGAGCTATGGCACAAGGCAGTCTGTCTGTTGGTCATCCAATCAGAGCTATGATGCAGGATGGCAGACCTCTTGAGGGCTATAAGTTAACCCTGCAGAAAAGGTACTGATACAATATACTCTAAAGGTACAATTATTGAAATGAAATTGAATGTTATCAGATGATTGGCTTTCAGATGCCATGATCTAGGGGAAAATATATTCTAAAGGTGATCTAAAGTATATTTAAATAGCCTCTAAATTATATACCCTTATTAGATGTTAGTTTCTTTAAATAGTTTAACCATCTTTGAAAGTTCTTCCTGAAATAATTGCTACAGATTTGTTTCCTTTCTGCACAGAACAGAATAAGGACTCAACATTTTGTCAATGAATCTGAAGTATGCATGGTATGGTACTAGGTATCTTAATGAATAGTGTACAGTTCAGTCGTAGATCATTTATATGCTTTTGTTTCATTTACATCTCAATTTCCTCCAGGCGGTTCAAGTTGGAATAATCGTTTCTTTCTATTTTCACAATAAATTTGTATGAACAAAGTTAATGACTTGTTTAGTACCATCCAGGCAGCTTTATAATGTCTTGCCTTTTCATTTAGAATATAGTTCACTAATTGGAACACTACAACCAAGTCTGATATATTTTCTAAATAAAGCATATTTAGAGCATATGATGTGAATTGTGCTATAAATAGATTATCTTTGTGGTTTAGAAATTTCTTAACTTAAAAAGCCTTTTTATTTCAGAGACAATGACAATATATGTCAGTATTGGGAATTTGGAAATGATGGTTCTATCTGTTCTAAGGTGTGTATGTGTAAATATATATTTAAATACTATATTAATACAAGCTATTTATTCTTGCCTGGAATCCATCAATTTATAATTGAAATGTTATTTTTACTTTTGAATTTTTTTTTTACTTTTGCATGTTCTCTACTTGGCTTCTAAGAATATCTTAAAATCATTTTATTAAAATATTCCTCATAAACTTCTGAAACTTTATATTTTCACTTTATTGATAATGTTTTCCAGTGGTGGATTTTATTTTGTTTCTTTAATCTGCTTAATGTATCTATTTAAATTTTCAAATCCGATTTTATCTATAATTATGTGATTTGATCTTTATGAAAAAATGTATTCCTGAGCAAACTGTAAGCTTATTGTAAGATACGAGAAAGAAAAAGAGGAATAGAAATCATGTGCAATGTCCAATTTTCCATTTCTTAACTCCAACTGAAATCAGTTCTGGAGATTGTCTGTACCCTAAAGTAAGTGTGTGTGTGTGTGTGTGTGTGTGTGCACCTTTATATATATATTTATGGGCAAACATAGGCCAAATTACAGTACATAGTGCAACACACTGTATGAATAAAACATATACTATTAAAATTATAGCTAATAGTTTTTGAATATGAAGTGATCTATCAAATCCTATTTATACCCAGACTTTCCTTATAGTTATCTTAACTGAACAAAATTTTGCAACTAACAGAAACAGCGACCTGGTTATTTCATCTATGGTATAATGGAAAACTCAACAAAACCTGCAGTGTAGATTTGATCATTATACCTTCTGTGTAAGGACAAATGCAATCTTGAAAAATCTCAACATGGTTCACCCTTCAGAATCATTGATGGAGAAGCATTAAGGATGGCAAATGTATTTGCTGTTCTGAAAGAAAAAAAGAGGATATTATATGTGTAACTATGAATAGGATAAGTTTCATCCCAAAAATTACTCTTACGATGGACAGAAACTCTGTACAAGTATTGTGTTTATGTGTATGTATGCTGGAAACCAAACTGTAAAAAAGAAGGCATCCTCCATAATATAAATAATAATTTCTGATTAGAACTAATTGTCTTAACATAAAATGCCCTATGTAAAAAAAAATTGATCTCTGATCTGCATAATTCAACCATTTTCTGTTATACACATAACACTCAACACAAAGAAACACGTAAGTACATACATACAAATAACCTTCCCCAATAGACAGAAAAAAAAGGAAAAATCAGGTTGGAGAAGTGGTGAGGAGAATGAATTATTTCACTGGAAAGAGAAAAGCAGGGACAAAATCGGATGAAGTTGTGGCAAGGGGAAGAAAAAGAAAAGGGAACTCTGGTGTTAAAAAAGTTGACCTTTACTGGACAAACAGTCTCTTTTAAACCATTGGCTAATCTTGAAGAGATCCATGTTTTTCAGTGACAGTGTGTGTTGCAAATAAATGGCTAGGTCAGTGTTGGCGAACCGAGTGCTGAAATGGGAGTGTGCGCAGGGGGGGAGTGCCGGAAACTGGAAGAACAGCTTCCTGGCGTACACATGGGGGAGTGCTGGAAATTAGAAGAGCAGTTCCTCAACGTGTATGCGCATGCCAGGAAGCTGAGCTTCCGGTTCTGGCATTCACATGCATATCAGTTACCTGGTCTTCCGGTTTCTGGAGTGCATGCGCATGCCAACCCCAGCTGGCCAGCGCACATGTGCATGTTGGAACCCAAAAGAGCAACAGGTGTCAGCTGGCCTGCCCAAAGAGATGGCTCTGCATGCCACTTTTGGCATGCCTGCCATAGGTTCACCAACAAGGGGCTAGGTTATAAAGGTTCTGCAGGAGAAGTTAAAACAGGCAAGATTGTGCTTATAGCATCATGATCAAATATGTTTGTGTGTGTGCACAAATAGACACACACAGAGGGAGGGAGGGAGGGAGGGAGAGAGAGAGAGAAAGAGAGGTCAGGGTTTGATCATGATGCTGTAAGCACTATCTTGTCTGTTTTCTTGCACAACCTTTGTAATCTAAGCATTTATTTGCTTTCATTTGCTTATCTATTCTTCTCAGTGAAGATGATTTCCCTAATTCACAGGAATTCCTAGTCAGTGATTATAAGATTAGGCTCTCTATTATAAACCCATCCCATATCTCAAAACTTTCCTGTGTTTTGTATAACCCACACAAGAGATAAGGGCTATTGTGGTATCATGAAATCGAAAACCTCTGAGCAGACTTTAGCACTTGGAAAGTGCTTTAATTGGTTTTATTTGTACTGAGTAATGTGTCATGAAGTCATTGATTGTCCTCAGGGTTATTGCTACTGATCTAGAGAACAGGGCTAGGAATTCTAAATTTTTAAATTTTCTAGTATTTTATTTATAGACATTCACAGCAGGAGCAAGGGAGGCAATTGATGAAACATGCTTTGTGATACTGCTAATGCAGACCCTATCCCTTATGTACTTGCATGTGAAAGAAGTGTGAATGGGAAATTTCTAACCTGGAATGTAGAAGGAAAATAAATCTGAAGGGAGGTATTCTGATCTTGCCTAGTGGTTTGATCAATACATGTATGGAATGTGAAAATTTAATTATGAACAAAAGGCCTAAAATCTATGTCACTATCTGAATCCGAGTCATCTGTAGATGCATATGAAAGTAGGAATTCATATGCTGGCGATAGTTACATGTTATGTTCCAATGAATAATATTGAAAGAACCTAAAATGAACATTAAGAAAATTATTCAGTTAAAAAAAATGTATGACAGAAAAGAAGAAACCCAAATAATAAAATAAAAAACCTAAATGACAACAGAAAAATCAGGAACCTAAACTTAATTTAGAAGTAGTTTATTGACAAATAGTGCTGCAATAAAGCAAGTACAAAGGCGAGCAGAGAACCAGCTGCACAGTTGCACATCAGGTTTGAAAAGTAACAAGGCAGTGAAGGTCTGTTTGAAAGCTGAGTGCAGCATAGGCAATTTAGAGTTCAATTGACAGCCAAGCCATATAACACAAATGCAGCACAGGTTCCTAAAAAGGGAACTGCAGTGACAGAAAGATACTATAAATGTGGTCCATGACAATCCAGGAATCACTCGGAGGGTTCTTTGCTTTCCAAGGACTGGACAAATTGCAGCATAACAAACCTGTAAACAATGCTTTATTTCACAATGCTTCCCCAACAATAGACTGTTGCTCTCCACCCTTCTAGGACTTTTAAGCTTGCCATGTAAATGTGCCTTAAATGCTCAGTCCTTAAATACTTAAGGTAAAGGTTCCCCTCGCACATATGCGCTAGTCGTTCCTGACTCTAGAGGGCGGTGCTCATCTCCATTGTAAAGCAAAAGAGCCAACGCTGTCCAAAGACGTCTCTGTGGTCATGTGGCTGGCATGACTAAATGCCGAACGCGCACGGAACACACTTATCTTCCCACCAAAGGTGGTACCTATTTTTCTACTTGCATTTTTTACGTGCTTTCGAACTGCTAGGTTGGCAGAAGCTGGGACAGGTAATGGGAGATCACTCCATTATGTGCCACTAGGAATTCGAACCACTGAACTGCTGACCCTTCTGATTGACAAACTCAATGTCTTAGCCACTGAGCCACCGCGTCCTTGAATACTTACTTTAAGCAAAAGTCTGTAAAGTGGCATATAGCCTTCACCTCCTTCCGAAAGATCATACACTAGTTGGGTTGCACTATCTTAGTGTGGTTGTTCCTCTTCTAGTTGCTACCAAGCTCTCAGCAAAACTCCAAGTAGGATTCCCACCAGGTTATGTTATTCACCATAGTTTGTAGTCCTGGCAGTAGACTGATAGCCCTTTTGCCTGCTTGTAATAGATGCTAAATTCGAGATTTCACCTCTATTTCCCCATCTTCGTGTATTTACATATTTCTTCCTATCCTTCTTCATTCTGCTTCTATAAGCTGGGGTTCTGGATGGGATGAGGATATCTCTGGATGTGGCCCCATCCTTGAAAATATCAGAACATGCCTTAATAATTTATTACAGACAGCTGGATTGCTGGAATGGATGCTTGTGAGTAAAATAGCGAGTGGCTGAATTCATGTATGAAGGAAATGGGGTAGGAAGCATTTCTGCCTGGCTGCAGCTATTTTTTCCCAACTGCAGATAGCAACTTCCAACTTCACCCCCTCTCAGTCACACACCAGAGAAGTTAGCCAGTCAGTCTGGATCAAAGAACAGAGAGTCAAGGAGCAGAGCAAGAAACAAAAACACAAGCATACAACTCTGTGCTTAGTGAGCTGTTTTCAACAGAGAGGCATTGCTAGTGGCAGTTCTTAAATGATGCAGGTAAGGTTCAGTTAGACATGGACATCTTTGATTCCCAAGGAGCTTTCCTAATTTGCCTTTGCTTGGCTCTCTGACACTGCCAACATGTCCTAGAGCTGGGAGTCCTGTCAGGATCCCACCCCTTGTCACTTGAATCCTCTCCTACCTGCTCCCTCTATTTGTCAAGACAGCCTGAGCTGGTTAATTGAGGTTGATAGTTCAGCCTCCTCAGTCCATAACATAAAGAAACATATAATGTAAGTGAACACAAGTCTGGCTATGATTAGACTTAGCAGGACAAACCGCAGGTAAAACTCAAAGGAGTGAAATGATCAACAAAGGAACAAAACAAAGAAAATCATCGTTATTAAAGAATAAAGAAATAAAGTACTCAACTCAAAAGATTTTTTTCAGCATTTGCATCCTGGACAAAAGCACGAAAAATACCAGTAACTATTCTGCTATGTTACACAACAGGAGGAGCTAAATAATTTTATTAAGGAAGCTAGGAAATAATGTAAGGTGATTTGACTACCAGAGATGGTATGACCCCTGCCTTTGACTTTCACACTGGTGTGTGTGTGTGTGTGTGTGTGTGTGTAATCAGCAGATGCCTTAAAGGCCTTCTGTAATTCTGCTACAATTGCAAACATACTTTCCATGAAAATGATACCAATAAAGGAACAAACACCTTACTTCAAGGGAAAAAAATAAAAAACTGTACTATTTTAGAGGATTAGATACTTCACTGAGGACTGTAGTGTTTTCTTTATCTAAAACAAACACCACATGAACCATAGTGGAGGAGTAAGGTGCATCATAGAAGTTCAGCAATAATTTGGCCTCCTGTGGCAAACTATTGCAGACAGGAATGAAAAACCAAAGGAATTTAAGCTTGAGTTCACAAAGTGCCATTGGAGAAATTGGAGAAGTCTAAGATATAGCTGAAAGGGAAAGGAAAGTCTTAGCAATTCTTGCTGAAACAAAGCTAAATTTCTTTTAGTGTTTCCTGCCTCAGCAGGCAGAAAAAAATTATAAGATGGTAATATTCATATATACACATGCACTAAAAGAAAGTACCTTTGCATAGGCATCATTTCACTTGGTAATAGAAAAAAAAATAATCTTCCCTCTGAAGTTTGGAAACTCGGTTGAGTTACCCAAAAAGCAGAATAACAAAGCCTCCTTAACAAAACTTACCAAAAACAAATTAGAAATGAAACAAAACTTGATAGAAGAGCGGCCTACCTGTTGTCTTAAATGTCTTAGTACAAATTCATAGTTCTGGAAACATTAACTTAGGAAACTGCTCTTTGTTTCTTCTGTCATAGTTTTACCAAGACCCAGAAATCAGTAATGTAAAAGGGAAGAGTTGAGCAAGAAGTCTGTATAATACAGGTTGTCCTCAACTTAGAACAGTTCATTTAGTTCATTCAGTCCTTGAATCTGACCATTCAAGGACTGAAAAAAGTGACTTACAACCATTTTTCACACTTACAACTGTTGCAGCATCTCCATGCTCATCTAATCAAAATTCAGATACTTGTCAACTGACTCACGTTTATGAGTCATGTTTATGATGGTTGCAGTGTCCCAGGGTCATATGATCACCTTTTGTGACCTTCTGACAAGCAAAGTCAATGGGGAAGCCAGATTTATGTAACAACCACATTACTGACTTAATAACTGTGGAGATTCATTTAACAAGTGTGGCAAGAAAGGTCTTACAATGGGGCAAAACTCACTTAACAAATGTCTCACTTGGCAATGTACATTTTGGGCTCAATTGTGGTCGTAAGCCTATAGTGCTTTTCAAACTCACATTCATGTAGATATATAAAGCCATTTATTTAGAATGCTATACATGTTAATATTCAAGAAAAAGTGATAAAAATAAAGTCAAAAATGTTAACAATGTTGATAAATTGTAAGATCATAGAAAAAGAGGATAATAGGAGAAATGCTAACTGCAAGAATTACCAATGATTTAATATTAAATGGATATGGATTGAATATGAAAATGAGCAATCAATACAAAAGAATTGTGTTTAGGTGGTTTGGTTATTTACACAGAATAAATAATAGTTTAATTGCAAAGTATATGAAGGAAGAATGAAAGGATTAATAAAAAGGAGATGATCAGTAAATGGTGGCTCAATGAAGCTGATGCTATCCCAAAAAAGAGACCGATGAGATGTCTAAAGAACAATAAACAAAATATGAATTGATGCATAGACAGTGTAAACTGTGATGGTTTGCAATGATAAGAAATAAAAACATATATAACAAAAGGTGTTTAGCCATATTTCTTTTTTTCTTATCATATCTTTAATTTCTTTTGCTTATAAGTTCTTTAAGAAATCTCATTGAGATATTAATGAAATATGCTGTCTCATGCTAGTGTTATTTTCTCAGGAGTTTTCTTGAAGTCTGGTAAACATCAAGCAGACCTCAAAATTCTCACCCACTAGAGTTGTTCACATCTTACAGATGACACATGGCTTCTGTGGAAGAGCTACTTCAATGCAACAGTAGCACTTGAAATGGCTTCTTCCTGGATGCTGGCAATTGAGGTATCATCTCTTGACCATTCGATTTCGGGGAATCAGCTTCACTTGTCCCTGGATTTTTCTTGTCTGAAAAATATCTTCAAGTGCCATCTTCAAGAGAAGTGGTGATGTTTAACTTGATGCTATGGTGCAAAACTTATCCAATGAATGCCAACAAGTGGAGAGGATCCAAACTATCATTTTATTTTTCAAAGCTAGTGGGTTACAATCAGTTACTGGTCTCTTATACCCAGTTGAGCCAACAGCAAAGAGTCACAAGTTTACATAGATCATATGTAGAATTTTTGATTAAAGGTGTTAGATACTAGCCTCAGCTATAATGGTTTCCACCAAGGTCCTTTGTTCTGGCGGGAACAGAGGTTTAATCTCATTGGTCGAAGGGTCTGACAGCTCCCTATAAAAGGGCTGCTGTCAGACTCAACCTTCGCTGGATTGTACATACTTGTTCTGTTACAATAAGAGCTGTTGTTACCGTTAACCTGTGTGTGCCTTTCCATTACCCAATCTAACAAAAGGTGATTTGAACATATGCACTTATTAATAGGACACTCCTATTTTATAACTTTACAACTGGTAAAGAAACAAGATAATTAGAAAAAAGACACATATGTCGGTCATAAATAAACACATTCTTTGAAATAGAAGATAGCAATCTCCAAATATGACAAATATTCTAATGAATTAATTCTAACCTCATTAAAGGAGGAGAGAAATAAGAAAATACAGCACTACATTTCCTTGAATTCACTGCCTCTTTTCAAGGTATATATTCCATAATCAATGAATCACTAAAAAGTTCAAATTGGCAAAATAATAAATGTTTACAGCAGTAAACATTTCATTCCTAAAGGTGACATCAAAAGAATACAGCTAAAAGCATATGCTCTACTTTTATAATGGATTCACTCTGGATTCTTATTCCAACTACTTGCACATATATTTTTTTAAAAAAGGGGGATGCTGCAACCATTTCTAGCTGTTTCCACTTAAAAAAATGGAAGGGCAGGACTATCGAATAAGGTTTGAAATATAGGAAAGGTGCCAGAGATTGCCCAACTGTACTATAACTTGTATATTGTGAATTTGACATAAATCCATCATTTCCCTCTTTTCATAATGGGGGGGGGGTGAGATATGAACTACTGTATGTCTTTCAATATTGTATGAGTACCAATTTAGTATTCTATTTGTATTAAATACATAAATAAATAAAAACTTAGATTCTCTTCTAACTTTTGACAATTATTTGCGGTAGTGTGCTGCAGCCAGCTTTATTGGCGCATGAGAGCCAAATCTTCAGGAATTTTGTGAGCAAGCTGAGAGCAGAGTTGAGCTGTACCATGTCGCATATTGATCAGCTGTTCGGTGGCTCCTAACAGAGCCTGTCCATGGCAATAAATTATGCATTTACTAGTGTATCACTGGTTGTTTCTTTACAAATTGCAGACTTGTGCAACTAATCTGCTTTTATTCCTCATTACAGGCTTATCCTGAGTTTGTCCTAACTTACCTAGAAGAGTTAAATGTAAAAGAGATGGTCCAGATCAAATGTTCAACACATGAGGTCCAGTCTGTACTTCATCAAAAGATAGATGACAACTCAGAAGACATCCCTGTTCCACCGCAGAACCAGAGGGAGGTCAGAGCAACTGGCTTTTTTTTCCACAGGAAAATCATTTGAAGAGAGACATTGCAATTTAACATATATGGCTCCAGAAAAGAGAGCAACAATACAAAAGCGAATATTCAATATACAAATATCTTACTTTTAAAAAAAGTATTTTCCCCATATTAAAATTAATCTGATTGCTTTTAGTCAACATAAGCATTAGGATTCAGTATATGTTAATTCCACAGGTTTTAGAAAATAGTGACCGCAACAGTAAGGAGAAACAACTTTCCAGACCTTTGGACGCCCATTTAATGCCTAAAGGTACCTCAGGCGAGAATTGCCAGCTGACAGTAGCATTGGTGAGGAAACTGGAAGAGAAACATCCTAAGGCCTCAGCTCAAAGGTAAGCTAGTGACAGAGTTGATATTTATTGTTCAATGACATTAGATGTTTTCCTTCAGTTTTATGTAAGATTGATTTCCTGGATCTTAGTGAAATATCTCAAAAGCCCTCTGGCTTGCAAGAAGAAATGGAGTTTTAACCAAATCTAATGGAAGGGGGAGGAAGGAGGAGACATTTATGCGGGTTTTTAAAAAAAAGATTGATGTCTACACTTATCACTGAGGACAAAGTATCATTACGTATTATGCATGAATTGTAGCATAACCCCATAAAGTACATAATTTATGGTACTTAATTATCATTTATTAATTCTACATATGTGAAATAAGAGTTTCCTAGATTCATATAAATAAATTGTTGCAAATTTTCTGGGTATCTTAAATGGAGGTTATATTGACCATTGTAAGAAGATAACACTTATACATTTAATACATATTTGTAATGAAATTACTAAAAGGCATTAAAAGGTAAAATAAAAAAATACAATTAATAAACAAAAATATTTACATCTTTCAATTCTCATTTTAACTATATAAAATAATAATGAATGCTACAATTCTATTTTTTTTTACATATTCATGTCTTACAGTTTTCATAATAAACTTATGAAGCCTATTTAAGGGCTGTTAGTTTTATATTACATAAATATATGTTTTGCTGAAATAAGCCTAGCATTACATTATATTTTTCCTGCCTTTCTTCATAATGTATATCAGCTTTGAAGTGTTCAAGATTCAAGTGAAGAATTTTATCGTTCTGTAGATATGTATACGAAAATCAGTACCGCTATCTCACGTCTCAGAGGGGATTTTGTATTATAGGATTTCTGTTTCTTCTCAGCTATTCATCAGCTTTTGAACATGCTTTGTACAATAATGTCCTAAATACCTGCTAGTTTACATTGTGTTATTTATAGCTGGTTTATTGCAATCTACATTATGCAGGGCTGCTCTTGAAGACTATCAGAAACTGCAGCTGGGCCAGAATGCAGCAGCATGGGTAATTCTGATACTCACCGTTTGCCCAAGTTGTACGTTATTGTTCTGTGAGCTGCACAGTCTTTCGCTTGGATTCTAGATGCAGTTCAAGGAGTGGTTATCACCTTTAAAATTCTACATGGCAGAGGACCAGATTATTTGTGGAACTGCATTTGCCCAAGTCTTTGGAATAGTTTCCCATCTAAGATCTGAGGCCCCTACCCTTTTAGCCATTCAGAAGGGTGTGAAGACCTAGCTGTTCCCCCCAAGCACTGGTCTAGGATGGGGCTAAGTCATGAGTCTAGTGCCTGGTTTTATTCCTGTTTGATTTGTTTTATTCATCTTTTTATTGGTTGTTGTGAGCCACCTGGGATTGCTTTTTGAGGTAGACAAGCATATAAATAATTTTAATACATTAAAAATATATATTTAATATATAAATAAATTTAGTTTTAATAATGTAATTTTTAATGGGCCAAAAGTATGTCAAATTTCATGCCAGTCTTAAAGGCTATACTGCGTTACATGTTCTTCAATGATTCTGGAGTTAGATAGCCTTCAGTTCTAGGAAAAACCTTGATAGGTAGAGTTTGCCAAACTTTGATCTATACTTCTTACCATTTTCTCAAATTGCACTTCTCCTTTAATTATATGCTATATATTAGGTATTATATATGATTGAGGCAAGCTGTGATTAAAACAGTTCTGGGATGTTCTGGACCTGTATTTAAAATTCTGATTAGAACCTGATTTTGAGAATGTGTTTTGGAGCAGCTTTGGCTTTAATCCAGGGCTGAAATCCAGCCAGTGGTAACAGATTAAAAGTTGCAGAGGTAAGTAGAAGAAGAAACTCTTATTATCCCAAGAACCACTTCTGATTAATTAGCTCCAAGCAATATGCCTGTAACATCTTAAATGTTTCATTTAAAGAATCAGTGGATTCATTAAGTTTTGTAGAAAAAGGTCCCCAACCCCTGGACCGCGGCCCACTACCGTGTCATGGCCTATTTGGAATTGGGCCACGTGAATGGCTAGACAAAGCATATGCATGAATGCAGCTCAACTTGCATGAGCAGTGGGCTGGCGGAGACTTGCACAAGTCGAGCTGCATGCATGCTAGCCCGCTACTTACGCAAGGGCTGTGTGCATGAATGCATGCATACCAGCCCACTGCTTATGCAGCTTAGTTCCTCTCTCTCCACCCCCAACTGAGCCCCCAAACAGGAAAGATTGGGAACCACTGTTTTAGAAGATGCATCTGTATTATTTTTCTATATTTTAATATAATCCAGATTAATAATATGATTTACTCTAAAATATTTTTAAAAAATCTCTGAGTAATATAATTAATAAAAGATAGGATCCAAAATGAATTAGTATGGAAAAAGGAAATATTCTCCTGTTGTATTATTTCTTCTGTAATAGCAATGGGTAAAAAGTGATAATGTGTAATACTACCCTGTTTCCCTGAAAATAAGACCTCCCCAGATAATAAGATCAATTGGGCTTTTGAGCACATGTGCTAAAATAATCCCTCCCCCCAAAATAAGCCCTCCCCAAAAATATTGCAACACAGCAGCAGCCATAAGGTGACCACACTTGCCGCGAAAATAACGCCACCCCAAAAATAAGGCCAAGCACTTATTTTTGGGGTAAAAAGAAAATAAGACTATTATTTTCACAGAAACACAGTAAATATGAAAATGTTCTGTTTGTTCTTGTTTACAAAGAGATGGGAGGCAATATAAATCTTTCTCTTATTTTTCCAATTTTACTCTAGTAAGGATTCTGCTATAAGGGATGGAACGTATTTTTTCATGACTGTCAGCATTTTGTCTTCAATCAAAATGACCTTATACAGTATGTTGTTAAGTGCAACTGTTCTTGAACAATGGGCATTTCCCACGCCTTTCTATTTCAGCCCCTTGTGTCAATAAAAGGCACAATTAGGGAACTTTTTGAAAGGGGAAGTTCTAATGTGAGGAGACAAACAGCAGAAAACTTTTCAGAGAAGTTTCATGCCAAATCATTCAATATTTCAGAAAGTTCCTTGATCTTCAAGAACTGTTTTTAGGTTCCAAGAAGATGCCATAGAAATAGCATTATGCCCACTGATTTTTATCTGAAAAGTATATTCATCCAGTGTGTAAGTTATTTGTTGTACTTGTTGCAATTCTACTTAAAAGGAGCACAGGAGATGACTCCAAATAACTTAAAGCATATTAGGAACAAGGCATAAG
Source organism: Natrix helvetica (assembly GCF_964273705.1). Taxonomy (NCBI): domain Eukaryota; kingdom Metazoa; phylum Chordata; class Lepidosauria; order Squamata; family Natricidae; genus Natrix; species Natrix helvetica. Next base: position 97,592,276 of record NC_138548.1, on the reverse strand, counting down.
ATTTATGAGATATCTTTTCTAATTAAAAGAAATATTTTGTTATTTTTTTAATTCTGTGTTACAGATTGGACATGAACACAATTTTCTAACAGATTTATTGTTCAAAAATTATTATTAATTTCATTGACTTGCCCTCAGTGTCATCCACATTTTTTTGTTTCACTGATTTTGGTAAAATTGGCTGCCTACAGGATCTACTGTATTGTATTCTCACTGGGTAAACAAATTCCTGTAATTTAAATTTTACTAAAAGCACTTTTTTGCAATATTGCTTTGCTGTTTAAACTATAGCATATAGATGTTTGTGTTTTAATATTTTTTCAACATCATACTTTATTTTCCTCTGTGAGGAATTTATGACAGATTCTTTTGACTAAAAATCTAAGGTTTTCCTCATGATTTATTTGCCATCTAAATGTTCTAAAGGTGAAAGCTTTGAATTGGGGACAAATTAGCTTTCATTACATGCATTTTTCCTCTCCCTTTCTCAGGATCACAGAAAAACTAATTCAAGGTGGTACAAAACTGTGTATCATTTTTTTTCTCCTGACAATGTGAGGATGCACTTGTTTGCATTATTATATTAAATTGAGCAACTTACCTTTATTTAAATTGAATAGATGTTGTGGAGGGAGAACTGTAGCAGCCAACAAAGCATGGTGACCCAGCTTGTCACCCAGTGACCTGTGAGAAGGAAATAATCAACTGTGAGTAGCTGTCATCTTAACTGATTCTGACAGTTTGGCTCTGGGCACATCTGTGCTAGTTGCATGGAAAGGCCTTTGTTGTTTTCCCACTAGTGACTTTGCTGACTGCTGTAGGGGTTACTTGCTGCCCTACTCCTACTCTTCCCTCCCCTTCAGGAGGGAAAGCAGCTGCCAGTGATGGGATTGACATTTCTTTCAATGATTTACTTGGCATTTATTTAATTATAAAGTACAAGTTCATATAGGATATTAGACCTTTGCGGGGCATTCTAAGTGAAATTAGGATCCTTCTTGGATTTGACTGTTCCAGTCAAAAAATTGAACATTTTTAAAATTTGCATGGAAAATAGTGAGCTGATGGTCTCTTCATTTTATAAAAATATATCAAATGTTTATCTCAATATTTTAATATTGTTAAGCATTTACAGTGATTAATATTCCTAAATTTCCTTTAGTCAGCTAAAGTTACCATTTTGTCTCGTTGCTTTAATTATGCTTGCCTTTTCTTATTTCAATATCATAGGTTCTGTAATGGAAAGTAAATTAATTATAAATAAGGGTTTGTTTTCCTTTTCCTTCAGGACTCGTACATGCTAAGACTTTTTACCTGAATATATACAAAGTTCTTTTAACCTCTTTTGGTTAAAAGCACATAATAGGGTAGAAGAGCAAAAGAAAATAAATGCATCATTTGGCATGCAAATTTTGTATGTGCACTTTTCTTTATAGGAACACAAACTGATGATAACAATGGTTAAAACTGGATTATACTCATTAGTTAAGGAGAATTTGCATTCATGTGATCTCTTCTACTTATTACCACAGATGCCTCCTGGATCTGCTCTAGAGATCCTCCAAGCTTTTAGAACAGATGTGGGGGGAGGACTGAAGGGGAAGGGAAATCTGTTAGACCAGCATTTTATTTTTATTGGCAGATAGCCAGTATTGGATACAACCCAGTCTTAATTGCTCTTCCTTAGTGATAATTTGTTCTGGAATAAAGCAGATGTTTTTCTTCCTTTATGGAATAAAATAAATATGGAGCTGTAATGAGAGAAAAAGTATAACCATGATTCTTTGTTTGCAGACATACTGTAATCTTTCATGCCAATTTTGAGAAAAAATATGAATAATTTTACCATAAGTACTGTTTATGATATAAATGATGGAATGGAACAATCCATTTATCAGTAATATATATATATTATCCACTTATGAAAATGACAATTTTGTGAAAGTAACATTCTTCTTACAGAAATGTCTAAGGAATAAACTAGATAAGATTTTATATTTAAATAGAAAAAAGGGAGAATTTTCTTAACTTCAAGCACAATACAAATATTTTACATAAATAAATGCACATTTAACTTTATTATTTATTGAAAGGTCTCTTTTTAAATTTGGCAATGATCCTATTCCAGTTCACACTACCCTAAGGAAGAATGGAACCTTATTAGTTTGGGGAGATCTTTCAGATGTTCCAGGTTAATTAACCACAGTAATCCTGAATAGATTCTAACTGGAGACTGGAACTGTTAGATACTTGTTCTAACTACAGTGGTTTGCACCAAGGTCCTCTGTTCCAGAGGGAACAGAGGTTTAATCCTATTGGTCGAAGGGTCTGACAGCTCCCTATAAAAGGACTGCTGTCAGACTCAACCTTCACTGGATTGTTCTCACTTGTTGTCCTTAATAAAGAGCTGTTGTTACTGTTAAGCCTGTGTGTGCCTATCCATTACCCAGTTTAACAGGAACTCTGCTATGCTATGCTATGCTATGCCATCCTGGTGTCATTCCTTATGTACATGGCCTATTCTAGAAGATAATCCAGATAAAATCGGATTATCATTTTGCTCTAGCAGCAGATTCTATAAGTATCCGCACCATCCCCAATGCTTTTAATATTTACATCAAGCTTATGAGAAAGTTATCTTGTGATTGGGACTGAGATAGCAATATGTGAATGACATTGAGTTCTATTTCTTTTTTCTTTTCTTTTTTTGCTACATCAAGTTCAGTCCTAGGATGTTGTTACCAGTGCTAATAGATGAGTGATGACTCAGTCAGGATCCAGATTTCGGAGTGAGACTGTTTGGTTCAACTGTCTGCATAAATTATAGTCAACTTGTTTTGAAGAAGATTGCCCTCCTTTTATAACATCAGAATCATAGCTTTGCTCTTGATACCACACTCTTTTAGAGGTACAGGTTTTCTCAGTAGTTCATTGCACTTTTTAGCAATATTGGCTGATATACCAGTTTTGAACATTCAATTATTCAAGTTTTGGTAACTCCCTATTTTGGTTATTGCAGTCATTGTAAGTGGAGGTGGTTTGGAAAGTTTATATAATCCAGAACAGACAGTCAAGTTGTTAATCAGAGCTTTAGCCATTATAATATTTCATAGATATTTTACTTCCAATTAATTTCATCATTGTAATGATAGGAAAAATGACCTTGGGAAACAGGAAGGAGAGCCACAGATGGGACAACCAGCGGGTAAAAGGTATTTCAAGACACAGAATGGGGATGACCAGTTTGTAATAAGTGAATAAGTGTTAGGCAGAAAATAAGAAGGAAAGTGGAAAATTGGATCTTTTTTCCTAAGAGGCGAGAAAGAGAGGTATATTTTTCATGAAAAAAATGCAATCAGTAGCTCTGCAAAGTTTGAAAAGAGTGGAAGAGTTGAATATGGATAAACAGTCCCTTTATGTTCCCAAAGAGAAATCTGCATATATTGAGAGGGGCCTATTCAGAAAGAAGCTTCTTCATTTATGCTCATCAATGGTGTAACTACCATTGAGTAACCTTGCCAGTGATTGCTTAGCATATTGGCACATCATCCTACATCCAACTGGCTTCATGTTCTCCTTGAGGCTCTTCATGGTGACACAAAGCCCAAATCTATGGAGCCTGTTCCAGGCAGAGTGGGAAATTAAATGGGTCTTTGATGTGCACCACAATGCAGAAGGACAAAAGATATTCCATTGCAGTGAACGCTCCTGGAAAAACTTTGCACGATGCAAGAATGTATAATATTGTATGCATTAGACTAACCCTTGGAATGTTGGATTGCAGTCACTAAAACAAGCAAAATAAAGTGCTTCTCTAGAGCTCTCTCAAAAATTTGTAAGATGTCAGACATTAGTACAATATCATGTATAATATAATATTAGTATAGTACAATTATACTAAATCTAGATTGTTGGATACCAGATAACCTGATAAAGTGGGAAGAATGCAGAGAAGACTAAAGTTAGGGATATAACTTTGTAGGAAATTTTCTAGAATAAAATTAAATTCCAACATGGAAAGACTCAAGTTCAGGTTTATCCCAGCCATGACATTTACTAAACTACTTTGAGCTACTCAGTCTATCTCAGCCCAACTCATTTCCCTGACTTCTTTTTGGAGGAGTGAAATTGAAGAGATTAAGAACTAACTATATGTTTGCAGGATAAAAGCATCATGCCATTGTGTCACAAACTCTATTCTCTTGTACATGTGTGTGGCATCACCTCACAGATAGCTTGCTTCAGAGTGGTGCAACACTTATAATTTGACTTCTCTTGACCCCTTCCCCCTTTCATATGCCTCTGACTATATACTTCATTGCACTCCTGGGGGAAAAACAAGATGTAAATATAATTAATAAAAAGAAATGGTCTTTCTTTAATAATTGGTAAAAGAAATATGTTTTTTTTTTAATAAAAAGTATCTTATTGGACTTTGTCCCAGATTTATAGGTACTTGTTAACTTAAGTTGAACTTTGTTGCTGCATGCCAGCTTGCACTCAGCATGTGAATGTGTTTGCACAGGCATGTGCACAGGTGGATGTGTGCACGCTCAGCAAATGTACCCCCAACCCTGATGGCTCACAGTGGAAAGGTTCTAGCCTGCAGTGAAGCTATTTGGAGAGAACAAAATGCATTCACATACAAGCAGCCACTAACAAGTTCAGAACTAATGTAACCATCGTTTTTCTTTTGCTAACATAATGTCCTTGTTTTGTTTCATTCTGATTTGCAGGGATAATAATAATAAGGTGACTGATGTATGTGTTCTTAGAAAAAGTAACTTTTTCAAGCTCGTGTTGATAGTTCTGGCTCCATTTATTAATGGAATGGAGAGGAAATTCTTAATAATTCCTACACTCCTTGGACTCTTTCCAACTGGGTTACAGTTTTATAGGAATAAAAATCTAACCAATGAATTGAAGAAGGAATACAGTACTCAATCATAGCAATAAATAACAAATATGGAATTAGAAACAGAATATTTCTGATAAATGACTTTGTTCTTTAAAGGTCTATTAAAATAGTAATTTTAATAGACCTTTAGTAATTTAGTAATAGTAATTTTAATAGTAATTAAATTAGTAATAATATTTTTTCTTAGCCATCTTAAATGTGCATGATGTTAACTTAATATTGTTAAATTTAAAATTAATATATTGATTTAAGTCTGCTTTTCTATTGCCCTAAATATAAAGCTCTGCAAAGCTTAACTAAACAAATGTAAAACAACATTTACATAAAACCATTAAAAGGGAATGGTTCTACCAGTCCTGAAGAAGAACTGGTCCACCACCTTTTCAAAAAACCATTGCCAGGTCCAATGGCGTCGGACAATTTTCATCCACGTTTCTTAACATTAGCAATAGCAATAGCACTTAGACTTGTATACCACTTCATAGTGCTTTACATTCCTCTTTAAATGGTTACAGAGTCAGCATATTGCCCCCAACAATGTTTAATATGTGGTTAAAGCTACTATATGATATCATCCATCAACACAGAATTAAGTAGGCTAATGAATCAGTTGTATATCTCTGTCCTTGGCCGGAAAATGATGCTGCCTCTGTCTTTTCTCAGTGTCTGGAGGCTTTAGATGTTAGGGTAAGACTAAACTTCAACTTAAAGTAACACTGGCAACACTGGGTGGCTTTGGGATTTGTACTTCCAAGGATCCAAATGTGGAGAATTTCCATCTTTGGCTCTCAATGGGATTGCACTTCCATATTCAGAGTCTTTGTGCAATTTGTGGTCCTCCTGAATCAACAACCCCTGCTTGAGAAGTTGACAAGCAACTAGAACCTGGAAGGCTTTGCACAGGTCCATCTTCTGTGCCAATTGTACTGTGTTTTGAATATATAGACTAGACCAGGAAATCAACACAGGAAGGCTAAAACTATTTTTATGAGATTGGCTATTATAACAGAATGCATGTAGTCCTTGACTTACAACCATTCATTTAGTTCACAGTTACAATGGCAATGAAAAAAAATGACATGACTGTTTTTCACACATATGACAGCATTCCCATAGTCATGTGATCAAAATTTGGATGCTTGGCCATATTTATGCAGTGCCCTGGGATCATGTGATCATCTTTTGTGTCCTTCTGACAAATAAAATCAGTGGGAAAGCTAAAATCACCTAACAACTGTGTTACTAACTTAACAATGCAATGATTCACTTAACAATTGTGGCAAGTAAAGTCATAAAATGGAGCAGAATTCACTTAACAACTGTCTTGCTTAGCAATGGAAATTTTGGGCTCAGTTGTGGTAATAAGTCAAGGACTACATGTATTTCAAGTCTGATCACACAATACCTCCTTCTCTTTTTTATATTTCAGTAAATTAGAGAGGTGCCTGAGCTGCTTCCAAATGTTATCTTGTTGCTTTGGACTTAAAAAATAGTTTGACCTGGGTAGTGGTTATATTTTCCATCAAGATCATTTTTCTTACTTTTGACAAGAGGTTGTGGTCATAGTCATTCATACCTTTATCGCCTCTTAATTGGATTCTGCTGATGAATCTGGAAGTTGGAACTCTTGTCCAGAATGCAGTCTACAGGTTGTAATAGGTGCATCTTTTGCTATACCCAGTAAGATTAACTCCTCCCAAAGTTGTGAGTACTCCCAGTAGGCTTCTGGTTGCAATTCAATGTGCTGGTGATCACTCATAAAACTCTACATGGTATAGGGCTGGGTTACTTGGGGATGACCTATCCCTGATTATTTTTGCCTACCCTTCTAAAGTGGCATTCTCAGATCCTCTGTCTAAGTCAGTGCCATCTAAACAACCTAAGAGATGCGGTTTTGCTCCTCTTGCCTATTGGAACAAGCTTTTCTGAAGGTTTGGATAGTGTTGAACTCTTTGCCTTTTATAGAGACATAAAGACCTGAATTAGTTCAGGAAGATGTTTGCGCCTATTCTGCTGAGTAAATATTTATTCTGCCCACTTGGCTATACATATTTATATCATTGTGGTTTGTTATATTAGTTTTATATTATTTTTGTTCAGTGTTGACTGTTCTTGTTCTGTATTGATACACAAAATAACTAATTAGAAAATATTACAAATTTCTTAAATTAAATTAAATATTGTAAAACAAACACATAACCTTAATCTGTAACACATGGTAAACAGCAAACAAATTGAGACCCAAAAGCCAGATAAAAGATTATTTCCACTTCTTTCTTAAATGCTAACAGTGAATGAACCATATTTTGATCAAAAGGAAAAGTTTTTCATAAGAGTGGGGATCTTCAACATGTATTTGGGTATTGTGTATTTGACATGTTGGATGGGCTGGGCATAGTCTATTGGGAGCAGATAGTCCCAAAGGACATCTGGTCTCAAGCCATGAAGGACATTCTAGGTAAGGTTTAGAACTTCAATTTTTTAAATATAATTTAGACATTTCATTTCATATCACTCAGAATTAGTAGATTGGCGGTGACTACAAGCCTGAAAATGAAATAAAATAATAATATAATATATAAAAAGCACTTGTAAATCTATAGAAAAAGTGTGTAATTATCAACGAAGAGGAACAATTCTGCTTAATTGGATTTAGCCAGTCAGCACATGGGCAAGTATATTGAATTGACATTTTTTGAATAATCTTTAAAGGCAGCCCCAGCAACAGTATATTATAATAGTCAAACTGTGAGGTGATTAGAGCCCAAATTACTGTAGCCAAACTATCTGGCGCCAAGCACAACTGCATCTGGTGCACCATCCAAACCTGGGTAAAGGTTTAACTAGCCACCACACTATATGGTTCATACAATATATGGTTCATATAATTAATCTTTTAAGTTTGAGATAATATGCTGCGTCACCTATAACATGAAATAAAAATTAATTACTGAACTATACCCAATTATGAATTTAATTAATTGTTATTTCTCAATTGAATATTTGAATTAAAATGCAAAGTAAATATCAGTCAGCCCTCTCAGGTAAACCTGATAAACCAGACAGGAAACATGACCAGATGAGTTCATTGTACTTTATTGTAAGGCTGTATTAACAGATTTTTTTCCAGTCTTAAAATATAAATCTCCTGCCATCACTTTTAATAGTCTGATCCTTTAGGGCAGGTCCTTCCTAAATTTCTTTCTCTAACTATTAAGCCACTGAAGAGTCCCCTCTTTCTTGTCTGATTGTTTTCAGGCAGCATCTCTTCCCCTGTCCCTTAAGGTCATTTTCACATACCATTACAGAATACTAATATTTAGCAAAAATATATGAGATATACTAGGATACCAACTAGATTTGATGATGCAGAGAAACCTAACTTTCACACTTAATTTTTTAAGCGTACTTGCTTCCTTGTACAAGCTATAATCTTGTTTTCTTAAGCTTATAAAACCCCTGGTAAAATAACTACGTTTAGCACAGTTTCCTGTCTCAGAGGGGGAAATTTCTAGATTAGTATTTTGTTTCCCCTCCTTGTAAATATATCTAATAAGTTGGCCTACAAGTAATATCAATAAGACAATGAGGGCTTGATGGAAGTTAAATATCTCTAAACCTATGAATTGATCCGTAGGAGCCGTTTTCCACATGAGTGGCAGATTCACCGAGGCATACATCCGCAAAGAGAGGAGGTCAGGGTGCGAAGGAGGAGCAGGCTTGGCACTATCTTCCTGCACTCTCTTACTGACAGTGTCTTGCTTTGGCAAAGGAAGTGAAGCGCATAAACCATGCTCAGTGGCATTTCCAAATGCATCTCAGCTGGGGACTTGTACTTTATTGCATCAGCAGCACACACTGAGAGGGTGGGGGTGGGGAGGAAAGACATAATTTTGTCAAAGTAGTAGATCACAATCTCCCCTCCTCCTTCAAAATCACTAGTACCACACACTAATAGCTCTAATAGATTCAGATTTTTATGCATATTTCAGTCACAGCAGTATTTCTAATGCATATGTGAAAGGGTTCTAATTTATGTCCACCAACTGTGTAGTGCCCTTCTTTTGGGTAATGTCATCATCCTAATGGTGTTTCTATTATACTCAAAGGTAGTAAATGAGGCTTATTGCAGGAAGGTAATTGATTTTCACTGAATGAAAATGTAAATAGCCATAAGAAATCCTATGAAAGACAAGCAGTCTGAAATTGTCAAAGAAATGAGCCACATACATAACTTATTGGTCCTTATATTTGTAAAAATGCTTGCTCTTCCCTCCCCAGTCAGCAAAAAGCTAATGATAACATAATTCATTTCATTTTCATTTTAAAAAAGCAATATAATGGGAGGATAGAGATGATTTTGTGTTTGCTATGTTCATATTTTGATTTATAAAATATGTATTAATCATTTTGTTAGGTTCCTCTCAATTTGGAAAGTCTGTAAATAATATTTTTGAAAGAAAGGTATTAGACTTTCTTCCCTGACATCTCTGTACTTTAATATAATAATCTAAAAAATCTGTCCCCTAATTTGGGAAGCTGGGCCTTTCTTGCTTTAGAATGATCACTGGGCATGAAAAGATTTGTTCAAACGTCAGAACTGATGTGGAATGGATGAGTTACTGTTAACGGAACACATGCATTTCTCATGCTAAACTGCAGGAATCATCCATCCATTTGTAGAACTGTTTTAGATCAGGAACTAGAAACAGCTGTGATTCAGAATTGTACTCTTACAAGTTTTAGTATTTTGTCTAAATTATTAGCATTCTTGTAGTATACCTTGTCTTAATATGATCTTGGTTGTTATACATATGCTTTATGCAGTGATATCCAGAAGTTTTGAAAGCTGCTTTTGCTTTTTATGGGAATGTGAATTATGTATCCACAAATTAACAAGGAAATTCAAATACAATCTCTATAAATCATCTGCACTTCAGTCATGCAGAATTAACCAATAAGTACATTCTTAAGATCATATTCAGAACATTGAGAGCGGAAGCGAGAATTGCATTGGTAGAACCAACCCAAAAATGTAGCATTCTTTTAACCCAAGAGAAAGCAAAGCTGAGAGCTGAAAAAGTATATTAGGGCCAAATATTGCCACAACTAAAGAATTATGATAAATGCAGAGTTTAGTCATAGATTGAATTGAAAGACACCTTAGACATTATCTAGTCCAAATTTTTGTTCGGTGCAGCAATATTTTATTACATTATCTTTTATAGGTGGTCAACCCGCCTTTGTTTAAGTGTTTCCAGTAAAGGAGAGTTGGCTTCCACCTCAGACAGTCTCTTCCACTGATAAATGTTGCTATTAACATTTTTAATGTCCAACCAAAATCTACTTCACTGTTATATAGAGTAAATCCCTTTTTTCTGGTCTTGAAACAACTCTGAACAAAGCTACTTGAAAACAGCTACTATGTGTCTCACTGCTGTCTTCTCTCTTGTAGACTAAACATCCCCAGTTCTTCCAACTACTTTTTGCATATAAAAGCATAAGAGCCACCTGGCACAGTGGGTAGAATGCAATATTGCAGGCTAACTCTGCCCACAAACAGGAGTTCAAGCCTGTCCAGCTCGAGGGTGACTCAGCCTTCCATCCTTCTGAGGTTGGTAAAATGAGGGCCTAGAATGTTGAGGGAATATGCTGACTTTGTGAACCTCCGAGAGAGTGCTGTAAAGGAATGGTATATAAGTTTAAGTGCTACTGCTATATGTTTCATCCTGAGCTGTTTCTCATCTTCTTCTTGGGACAAACTCATTTTTAAAGTTTGCCCTAAAATGGGGTGCCCAGAATCAGACACAGTATTCAAAGAACTGTTCTCTTAAATATTTCGGTCAGACTAAAGATAGATCAGAGATTCAAGATTTATTGGTCAGGATAAATATAGATTTAATCTGTTTGATAAAGAATTGTACCCCTCTTCTTTGAAAACCAGTCTACAGTTTAGAATTCATTCTTAGAGTTTGGGATTTATTCTTAGAACTGAATATTCAGGTACCAAAGATTCATTTATGTTTGTTTATTTGTTTATACAATTTGTTTTATTACTATGCCAGTAAAATATTAATAAAATTGATATGTTTTAAAATGAATGTTTTAAAATTTCAATACATAGACAGTTTTGGTTAGCCAGTAAATGAAAAGGTACATCATGACATCATGACACATTTTTCATTATCCTCTGTTCTTTTATGAACATCCATATTTTTTCAACAAATCTGCCAGAAAATATTCACTGTACTACAAACTGATTAGATTTCAGTATTGATGTACCATTACCTGTGCAAAATATACCTCATCTAAGCTGATCTTAAAAATATGTAATGTGAATATTTCAAGTGTATGCTGGTAATATTTATATTTCAATGAACAGCAGTGTAATAGAACTAAGTGATCAATTATACTGTATTTTCTTCTTTATAATGTACTAGCTTTAAAGTCTACAAAATTAGCTCACGTTAATTTATTTTTAGTTCTGTTTCTGGTGTTTTATTATCAGGACAGTGTGTGGATTAATATATTTATCTGGAAAGAATTGGCACATAAATATCTCAGTACTAATATTGCCCCTTGCTTTAAAGCATTACAATGTTGGTATAATGATATTGTACAGCTTTTGAGAACAAAGTTTTTCACATCTGCACCTTTATTAGGGAAAGGAATTATCAGGAGGAGGATAAAGGCTGTGTTTGACCTTTTCCTCCATTCTCCGCCCCTTATATAGAAGACCCATAATATTGACTCATTAGTATTCATAAGAAGTCATCAAAGTGAGATGATTTTCCTTAGAATAAATATGAATTAGAAATGCACAGTACTGATACTATGACCCCAAGTAAATGAGTTTCTTCTTGCTTTAAAAAATATGTAAGTTGCTATGTTTGAAGTTATTCATTACTATAGAATTATGATTATATTTTTCAGACAAATGTCTGTTTCAGTTTCCACATATAATTTTAAAAAGTAAATAAAGATTACATTGAGGATGTTAGAGGACCTGCACATATTATAAAAGATAAAGTAGATAGTAAAGAAAATTGATGCATACTTTAACACATAAATAAGGAATTTGCAAATATTTTTGTATTTTTTAAAAAAACGGTGATTATAACTTGTTCTGTTTAAAAAATAAAAACGAAATATGAAAACATTTTTATGCTGATATAATCTTCTGCTGTGAATACATATAGACTCTAACAATGGTGAAAGTAGTTGAAGTGAGTAAATAAGTAATAAAAAGCACATCAATGTACTTAAAATGAGACAGCCAGATGGCAGAGAATTGCAGTTCTTGCTGTAATTTTATCAAAATTACTATTGTCATGGCATGTTAGTTTTCATAAGAATTTGTACAGTCACTGATCTTATACAGACAAATTAATTTCAGGTTCTCTCATGTGTAGTCACATAACAGCTACACTTGAGCACGCACAAAAGAAAATTAAATAATCATAGTCGCATAAACTTGAAATGCAGCACAATTTTTAAGTTTATTATTCCATAATATCTCACTGTAAATGTTCAGTTCTCTTGTACAAAACTTAGTTTGATCTATAAAGGTATTTTCATTATATGGATTCTGCTGCATTTGATCTTCATTATGAAACTATAAAACATTGTTTAATATAGAGAGGCTTTGGAAAGTATATGATTTTAAAGGCGGCTTAAGAGTTGTACTGTTCATACAATTTAACACTTATCTTTTCTCAAACAACTGAAATGAATTATCTGAATCTAAGCCAGTTGGACCATTTAAATTTCTGACATATATGATTATTATATGTCTTTTGATGTAAAGATGATTTGACAGTATGAAATTAAAAAAGAATCTGATAGGAAATGTACATTTCCTCCTCTACCGACACTTTTACTAGTCCTCCTCCTTCCAATTCTCTGAAGCTGATATTGGAATTCTTCATATCTTATTCGGGAATGAGACAACCTTGGTCACTATGATGGATTACCTAAAATAGGAAGTAGATAATAGTACAAATCAATGGTTCTGCTGAAACTTTATGTGCTGTTCAGTTCTACCCATGAAGAATCCTTTTTCATGTACAGGATTTAAAACTAGTCTTATTTGATCTGATAGTCATAGATAGTGGCTAATGTTCAGCATCTTGGCACTGTTGGGTATTTACATGTATTTACTCCGCATTCTATTTTATGTGCATGCTTCTTAATTTCTACATGAATTTGTTGACAAATGCCACAAGAATTTGGGGGTTGGTCATGTTCTATTTTTCTCTCTCTGTGTGTGTGTGTGTGTGTATGTATGTGTGTGTCTGTTTCAAGAAAAAAATTGTCACTATCATAAAACTTCAGTCTAGATGGCCATTACTCAGTTGACTTTGTAGACTAGATCTCATTCTCTGGAAATAAACTGTCCCACATCACGTGAACTAGATATATACTATTCTGAGCTTTCCATCATTCTCGGGAAAATAGCCTTCATTTTTACTGGGAGGATTTCTTCTATAGCACCATTGCCCTGAGGATTGTGTTGTGTGCAATATCTATTATTTGAGAAAGTACCCAGGATTTAACATTTCCCTTCCAGGCAGTTAACTATCAAAAAATTTTCTAGAGGAATTCTGTACAAGCAAGTTCAGCAAGCTCCTGCCACAATATAAGGGTGGGAGCGCTGTATAAGACTTGTTCTTTTATTCAGTCACTTCAGGATCAATTCACAAGATTATCTGTCAATAACAGCATCTTTGCGTTTTGTAAACTCCTGTGTAGGTAATCAATTAACCTTCAGGATCTTCTCTAATGACTTTTGCCTTCACAATACATGTCTAAAATATTGAAGTCATTGCTTCATTATTAGTTCTTCCAATGATACGTCTGGTTGGGGTTTTTGTTTTGTTTTTTGTTTTATATTGAATGATTTGTACTTCTTCTAAAATTAGGTACTCAATTTTCTCCAATTTAAAGGCATGAAGTTTTCTTCATTTGGAGACTTTGATGACTAGAATGTGGGTTTAAGGAAAGAGGATTTTGAAGTTTCTGGAAACAATGAAAATAGGTATATTATAGATTACAACTGAAGAGTGCAGATTTATGTTAATAGGAATGATGAGAAAGGATCTTTGGTGAAATGATAAAACAAAAAAAGGTTGTGGATTTTAAACAATACACATTTGACAACATTCATTGCAAAAGAATGATTGGAGATGCATATTGTATAATGTGTATATAAAGAAAAATAATACAATGTAATTGAGGAAAATAAAGAACTGTTAAGATGGAGAAGGAAAATAGATTTTGATGTAAGGAAAAATGAAAGTATATAAAAAGGGCTAAACAAGGAATTCCCAACAAAGTAAAGAGAATTAAAAATATGTAATAAAGTGATCTGGAATGCAACTGAAGTGGAAGGAGTGGTTGAAATTTTTTATAAGAATCATACTAATATGAAAGTATTCTCCTGAAAAATAGGACAAAACATTTTTAAAGTGTGCTTTGGAAGTTGTTTGGCACAAGAAAAGACAGTAATCAAGACTCAGGAAGTGAAGTTTACAGTAGGTTTATATCAGGCAGGAGGTATGAAAGCCTACTTTTTTGCTTTTAAACAAAAAGGTTTGTTGAGGAATATATGGGAAAATATTCTTTGTGAGGAAAACATTATTAAATTTTATTAATCAAGATAAAGTGTATACTGAACAAAAGAAGCTTAAATTATGAAATGTTTTGCATAAATATGAAGTTGAATGTTGTTGCTAAATAGGAGTGATAATCATACATAGAATTAAAGTCTGAATAAAAATAGGTGAAATATTTTGCAAATGATTCTACCTTGACCAGGGAGTAAGACAAGTATTTGTGATGTTGTCTTGGTTGTTTATGAATAAATAAAAAACTGATTGGGGTAACAAGTAAAAGTGATGTATTTATTTGAATGTTGCTGATTTGCATTTATCACATGTACATTTATTACTGCATTATCTTTTATCTATTTTATTCTAGAATTAGAGCCTGTATTTTATTTTTGTTTTATTTTTTTAATATGGTCATAAGATAAATCAATAAATTATCTTTGTCTTTTGATTTCATACACAAAAGTGATAAATTTCGTCTTTATGGGGATTCTCAGTCACTCAGGCCATGGTTGTCCCAAAGGTGCTTTTTCAGGAGGCAACTAGACTTTCTGGTTTTGCTTTGTTTTGCTTCTTCAGCTCTGACTGGATGGCAGGGAATGAAAGGATTTATATTCATCCCCAATAGCCTGTGGCTGTCTTCCATAGTGAAGGACACAGGGCAGAAAACATCCTGCAACCAAGAAGGCTCCACATACATTTGCACTACTCAGGTGATGCTGAGGACACAGATAAACCTCCAATGGCCTCAATGACTCTCTAAAAGAATGCAAATGACCAGCTGTCTGCAAGGAATATAAGTCCTTCCATTCTCCACCATCCAGTCAGAGCTGAAGAAGCTTCTTGGATGAGAAGCGAAACATCTTCAAAGAAAAAAAAAAGCCAGTTGCCTCCTGAAAAAGCACCTTTGGGATAAATCTAGTCTTGTTGCATACCCATTCCTGAAACCTGACTGAAAAGGATCCAAATAATCTGTTTCTTCCAGGGTTCTTCACCTACTCCAGGGTTCTTCATTGCTACTTTCTCAAATTCCTTTTTTTAAAGTTTTCATTTTATTTAAACAAAAACACAAAAAAAGAATAATCCTTCATTACTTCTTGTAGAAAGCGTGTCGATTGGCTACAGATAACTTTTGTGCATTTCTTGCACAGTCATTACTTATAGTTCATATTAGATTATACACTTTAAATCAAAAATCTTTGTATATCTTACTATCAATGTACCACAATTCTCATTTGACTACAATTATTTGAACATGCTTTTACCTCAAATAATTCATACTTAAAGACACAACCACATAATGGCGTTCATTAGCTATTTCAAAAATCCTCCAATAACATTACACCTTTGTGACATGTTCTAAGTAAAAGTCAATTAATAAAGTTTCTAAACCTTTTTTCCCCTTTTTTTTCAACTCGCTGTTTAGAGTTTGTATCCGTTTCTTTTGCCAAAACCAGAGCATATATATATTATTAAACAATATTCATTGACATTTCCTTGTTGTTATTATAGTTGGCTAAAAATCATTTACTATTTATATCCAACCTCCTCTCATCAAACCCAAAGAACATTACACCTTTGTGACAAGATTTGAATAAAAATTGGTTAATAAAATTTATAGGTCTTTTTCCCAGATTGCAATTTGCAATTTATATCCAAATTTCTTTTACTAGTTTGCCAGTACATGTATACAAGCTGTATCCATGATCATTTCATTATTGTTATTATAATTAATTATTTGTTAACGAATAAACATTTAATAACAATCTAAAACAATCTAAAAATTACTAAATTCCTACTTATTGATCACCAAAATTAACTAATTTTTAATTATCAACTTTCATTGTCAACCTGTATCTTTCCAGTAACAAAGCAGTCTTATCTCTCTTGCCAATTGTGGTGTCAGCCTTCTTTTTTATCTCCTTTATAAGGTTTTTATAGACTTCTCTCTGTATTTTGTTGCTTGAAGGATCTCTCAAGTAATCTCGTTGCCCTCCATCTGCTATTAAAATTAGCTTGTCTTTGGTTGTTAATCGTGCTTCTGAAAAAAATTCTCTTCTTAAATCCATCATCACTTCTCTTTTTTCTTCTTCTGTTGTTTGGAATCTGAGGTAGAGCTCCAGTTCATCGAATTCCCTTTTCCATATTCCCTTCTTTCCACTTTCACCCACATTTGCTCCATTAATAAAATCATCTATTGTCTTGTCTTTATCTTCTATGTCTTCATTCTCCTCTTTAATTTTTGGGGCTCCAACCCCTTCATTTTTTTGCTGTGAGGAACACTAGTTTTTCCAACTTCTTCTCAATTCTCCCATATCCTTCCAGTAGATTTTGAATTCCAGCCATGATGTTTTGAAATTGTAAAGTTTCCTCACCTGAGTATTGATCCATGTTTCCAAAAAAGAAGGAGGAAAAAGAAAAACTAATGACCATTGCCACTCTAGCCTTCCAGGCCTCTTTTATTTTTTTTATTTTAGATTGATTTAAACACAAGTTCTTTTATGCTCTTCAAAGGAGAAGGGTTCTGTTTTTTCCCCTTTCTCTCCCCTGCCAAAATAATTCTCAAAGAGCACTTGCGAAAACAATTCATGCCCTTGACTCTTTATCAGTTTCTATAAACAAATTGCAAACCCTTCAGCTACAAAGTCAGTAAGATCAAAGAGGAAAAGAGAACAAATTATAGCTTTCCAGAGCAATCCAATATAGGTTAATTTCACCACTTAATTCTTTTGCGTAAGGATTTAATTTGGCTTAAAAAAAGTTTCTTTGGGCAGTCTTTCTCAAAATAGAAAAAATACCTCACCAGATGGACTCTCTTTTCACTTCCTTCCTTCCAGAGCCATCCCAACTTCATCAGCCTGGGGCTGTTTACCGCTGGCTTGAAGAGCTTCCCTTGGGTCAATGAGGGATATTGCGGTGTCCCTGAGATCAACAAGGCGTCGTCTTCCTGATCACCATCTCTGTGGGATGGTTTAGATCCAAATGGACCATCCAGTGGCAAAAGTATCAACGGCAGTCTCAGAGTGTCGAGACTGCATGTTGTATCGTCATGACATTGGCTCCTCCCCTCAAATTCCTTTTGATAAGGAGAAGGTTGGAGACTGGAAGATAGTATTCCAAAGTGCAGGTCAAGCAATGGTGTCTTGAGTCGGAACACCACTTTCTCATTCAGAACTGGTAGCACCTACTCATCTTAAGGAAGATGAGTACACTACCTACAAACACTACCTAGACCCAGATTTCTATTATCTTTCTAAAAGTATTCACAAACCAGGATGGAGTGTGGTTTTGAACACGTGGGGCAGGGTTAACATTATGGAGGATCTAGATCAATTTCAGCAGATCAATTTATTTCTGGAGCTCTAGATCAGCTCTTAGAATGGATTTGGCCATTTCTAACCTTACTTAACAGCATGATTACACTGATATTCTAGAAGTATTTATTAATGAATACTATTAATAAATAAATGACTTGCAGTAGAGATTAGAAACTATCAAAGTGTGTTTTCTGAGATTGGAGAAGGATTGTAAACACATTTTAATTATTAAGTAAGAATTACAATTAGGTTAGTAAAGCCTGTTATTTTGACTTCAAAACATGATAACTTGGTTAGGTTTTCAAGTGAAAAATGTTGAATAGTGATGGTGCCCCAACTCCCCCCCCCCCCCATCATCCTGTAATTGTGTTTTGCCATTCATGGATTTTTCAAGAATATATTTCCTAGTTCACTATTTAAAAGGGCTATGGGGAGGAAATTTTGGTGAGGAGATAAAGTTGACAGATGAAAAACATCCAGCATAGCATACATTTAAGAGATTAGATGAACTTTATAGTAAAGTAAAAAGTGGAAATGTTACCTTTTAACTTGCATCAGTAAGAGTTTTTAAAAGTCTGTATTCAGAATTGAATGTGTATTTGCCGTTTCTTCCCTATGTCTATTTTTTCAGTCAATTCTCATTGGGGCATTTTGGACTTCCAAACTCTTGGTTGTCAGGTTTCCAAGTGATAAAACCCATTCAAAGAAGAAATGTGCAAAGTCCATCTTTGAAAACAAATTTCTTTTATTTAGGTAGACATCAACTTGACAAAATCTGTTGTAATTCCGGATCTGACACAAACCAGAATTACACCACATAATATTGTAAATTAGAAACATCCCTCAAAAGTCACGTTCTCCAATAAACACCCAATCTACATTGCCTGGTGTCTTCAAACTCCACCTTCCGTTCTCACCGGGAGCAGCCTCTGTTCCCACAGGAAAGAAGGCCACCTAGCCAAAATAATCCTCACTCTCTATTCACTCCTTTCCCCTTAAGAATGTGGCGAGCCCAAAATCCCCCCTTCCATAGTAAAGAGAAAGAAAAGGAATGCATGAGTATAATAGAGAGCTAAATAAAATGGCTACACATATGTCAAATTCGGGCTCGACATTGGTACTTTTAAAACATATTTTTGAAAAGGTCTCGTCCTAATCTTCTATTGAACATTATATCATTTTACTTTCATAAAATCTACTACAGCTCATCTCTGAACTTCAAACATAAATAGTCTCTGAGATATTTTTTTTAACAAACAGTACAATAACAATTGATTGCAATCTATACTTTGGGGGGGAAAACTAGTTTAAAAACTTTTAAAAGATAAGGTAATTCTCTACTAGGATTTCCTTTCTCCAAAGATGAAATTATTGGAAAAAGCAAAACAAACACCTGGAGAGGAGAGAAGATTGGCAGAGGAAAAGAAAAATTAAGTAAATAATAACATGAGCAGCTGGAAGCAAAAAGGAAAAAGAAAAAAGAAACATACCAGCAGCTGATGTATGAGAGAAAAGAAAAAAATGAAGACTTACACTGACAACCTGTTATTACCAGAATCAATTTCTAAATATGGCTTTATAAAGGATGTTTAACATCAAATATGGCTTACTTTATTAAAGATATACATCTTCTGCTTGAGAATTAGGGAAGCTTTTTGTTTTGTTTTTCTTTATCCATCTAAAATAAAGATTATTTCATATAAAAGCTGAAACATAATGTCAGTTTAGTAAGGAAAAAAATAGGAAAATAATTCTTGGTCACAGGGACAACTTTTGAGTGCATGAAAGTCAAGTAAAATTTACCTTTGAAACCTTACCTAAAATCTGTTAAGCATATTTAGAAAACTAACATTTTGGATATTTTTGATTGGCCATTGAAACAGGTAGTCCTTGACTAACAATAGTTTGTTTAGTGACCATTCAAAGTTACATCGGCACTGAAAAAAGTGACAACCATTTTTCACACTTATGACCATTGTAGCATTCCCATGGTCATGTGATTTAGTTTAGTTTACTTTATTGTCATTGCACATGGTACAACGAAATTAAATGACATTATAACTATAAATATAAAACCACAAACATATATCCTTTATTTTCTATATAATTGAAATTGAAAACTCGATATTGCACTCTACCATAGAATTCAATATGGTTACTGCCTTGGGATAGAAGCTGTTCTTCAGCCTATTTGTCCAGGTTTTTGTTATCCTGTACCGTCTGCCAGATGGTAATAGTTCAATAAAAGGGTGCCCAGGATGAGATGGATCTTTAAGAATATTTTGAACTTTCTTAAGGTAGCGGGAGCTATAAAGCTCTTCCAAAGAGGGAAGAGGGCAATCAATGATCCTCTGGGCAATAATGTTGACCCTCTGGAGTGCTGTCCTATCTGCCATTGTGCAATTGGAAACCATACACAGTTGCAGTAAGTTAAAATACTCTCTATGGAGCAGCAATAGAAGGTCACCAGCAGTTTTTCAATCAGTTGTTGTTTTCTGAGAAGTCTCAGCTAGTAAAATCTCTGCTGGGCCCTTTTGACCAGTGCTGCAATGTGAGTGCCCCAGGTTAGGACTTCTTTTATGATAACACCCAGAACCTTAAAACCGGCCACTTGCTCCACTCGGTTTCCATTGATAAGCAAAGACTGGATGTCTGATCTATTTCTTCTGCAGTCCACTATAAGCTCCTTGGTCTTATTGGTGTTAAGGACCAAGTTATTGTCTCCACACCACGAAAACAACTGTTCCACCTCATCTCGATAGGCAGACTCCCCCCCCCCCTGGAGATTAGTCCCACCACTGTTGTATCATCTGCAAATTTAATAATAGTATTACTAGTGTGAGTGGAAATGCAATCATGCACATAAAGAGTATAGAGTAAGGGACTCAACACGCAACCCTGGTGTGTACCAGTGTTAAGAATAAAGCCTGAAGAGATATGATTATCTAATCTGACTCTCTGAGTGCGGCCAGATAGGAAATCCATAATCCAAAGGCTGATTGAATAAGAAAGCCCAAGATCCATAAGTGTAGACACTAGTCTGTGTGGAAGTATTGTGTTAAAACGCAGAGCTAAAATCTACAAAAAGCATCCTTACATAGCAAACCCCCCCCCCCCCCCCGCTGTTCCAAATGAGTCAGGGCAGTGTGAGGATGCTTAGCATCTTCTGTAGATCTATTTCTTCTGTATGCAAACTGGTGTTTATCAAATGTATGCGAAAGACCAGAAATGATGTCTGGCAGGCCAATTTCTCAAAGCACTTCATGACAAGAGGAGTGAGTGCCACTGGTCTGTAATTGTTGAAGTTATTGATAGGGAATTTCTTTAGCAATGGTGGAAGCCTTCAAACAAGTTGGAATAGTGGACTGGGATAAAGACCAATTGAAGATTCTGGTAAAGACTGATCAGCACAGCCTTTAAGCACTTGGCCAAAGATACTGTCAGAACCGCCAGCCTTTCTAGGGTCCACAGCCCTCAGAATGGTCCTCACCTCTTTTTCCTCCACAATGAAGTGGGGGATACAATGGGCTGGTGGCTGTATTTTAGCTGTCTCTGATGTCTCCACTTCAAAGCGAGCAAAGAAATGATTCAGCTCTTCTGCCAATGAAGCACCCCCTCAGCAGGGATGACATTGGTCGTTTGGTGGTTGGTAATTTGTTGAATTACATGATTTATTACTATAAAAATTATCCTCAATCTTCTTATAATCAGTCCTCTAGGTCAGGGTGGTAAAAAATGTCCCAATTTGTGTTCTCAAAACAATCCTGGGAAGCTGGATGTTGGGAAGCATCTTCTGGCCAAGATATTTTAGGCAGAGCCCCTCTCCTATGAGGGGTGTATGCTGGTGCTAAAAGCAGTGATATATGGTCTGATTGTCCCAAATGTAGTAATTGTATAACCTTATAGCCATGTTTAATGTTGGTCTATACTTTGTCCAGTATGTAGCACGCTTAACATGCTGATAGAATTTAGGGAGCACTGCTTTTAAATCAACCTGATTAAAGTCCCCCACTATAATATGCACAGCATCAGGATACTTATTCTGCTGATTTAAACTCAGATCCTTGACTAGATGTTCATATTTATGATGGTCGCAGTCTCCTGGGGCCATATGATCATCAATTGTGATCTTCTGACAAGCAAAATCAAACGGGAAAGAGCGATTGACTTAACAAAAGTTATTACTGATTTAACAATTGCAGTGATTCAGTTAAATATGGCAAAAGGTTGTAAGAATGGAGCAAAACTCACTTAACAAATGTCTCACTTAGGAACATAAATTGTGCTTGTAAGTCGAGGACTACCTACATTTAAGGAAAAAGCATATTATCTCATGCTGTTTGTTTATCTTTTATACTTGCATTCAGATTTGTCTGAAATATCTTTGGTCAATGTAAATGGTTGTCCAACTAACAAATATAACCTTGAGCAGCATTAAATGCTTATAATTTTATACAGTTAGCTCCCAGTTACATGGCACATAACTGTTGCACAATGTTTTATCATATCAAAAACTCTGTGTGTTTTGTCTCACTTGCAAGACTAAATGCACGTCACAATTATGTTCCAGTTTTACTTTCCCCTTGATTTAGGTAAACAGACCACAGTTAATCCCACAATTAATGAACTAGGTCATTCAGTTTACAGTAAAAGAGTGTGTTGGAGACAGCTAAATCATTTGGTCTATTCATGTCTGTTTGATCTTAACTTGAAAACAACTCTGAGTGAAATGAAAAAGAAAGCAATTGTATAGGTCAGTGGTTCCCAAACCTTTTCAGTCCACCTCCCCCTTGGTGCTACAAACTGATCCTCAGTGCCCCCCACCCAGTGGTGGAATTCCATTTTCTTTACTACCGGTTCTGTGGGCGTGGCTTGGTGGGCATGGCTGGGGGGGTCATGTGACTGGGCGGTTTGCACAACGGAAGGAAGATAGTAACAATAAAATTCAAAACTGTAACAATTAATTGCACATTTATTCAAAATCCAATTTAAAAACCTTTTTAGTTAATGTTAATTCAAGAAAATTGTTGAGCGTGATCTGGTTTTTCTTTGAAGATGTTTTGCTTCTCATTCAAGAAGTGTCTTCAAAGAAAAACCAGAAAGTCCAGTTGCCTCTTGAAAAAGTACCTTTGGGATTCTGAAGCATGATGAGATGACCAATTAAATAAAGTTTCATTTTACAAAGTCATTGTGGGCACATTGTTTACATTGGTGTAATTAAGAAAACACCAACATTTGCTTGAATTATTTGATGAGATTATTGCATGGTACCTAGGGATTCCTAATATGGAAAGTGAGAATGGGAACATTTTAACAGATCTATATGTTCTTGGGTTATAATTTTCCCCAAAGAACCATGGGGATGGAAAGGGAAATATAGACAATGGAGTTCAATCCCCTTCCTCAACAGATTGGAAGCAAAGAATAACTCTAGCAAAATGTAGCCTTTTACCTCTTTGGGGAATCATTTTCTTTTTTTATAATTATTATATATAATAATTGTGCATGTATATATAACATTAAAAATAAAAATATGGTTTTCTGCCTGGATGGTCTTCTGTAATGAACCAAAGGACAGAAATGGGGAGTAGTGAGCTCCGTCCCATATTTGGGCATACCAGGGGTTGTAACACAAATACATACCTATTTCCCTGGCTCAGCTGATAAGGAGGAGAGCCTGTGGCTTAGTGGCTAACACATCTGCCTAATATGTAATACAACCCAGGTTCAAATCCCAGTAAGGGTATGGCTAGCTGATGAGAGCTAAATAGCTTGAAATAGATCTATCCTAGTCTCCCTTTATTTATTTATCAGCACAAATACAACACAAACATAGCAAAGGCAACATTAAAAATAAAAATATGGTTTTCTGCCTGGATGGTCTTCTGTAATGAGCCGAAGGACAGAAAGGGGGAGTAGTGAGCTCCCTCCCATATTTGGGCATACCAGGGGTTGTAACACACACACACACATACACACACACACACACACACACTTTTTCCCAATACAACTCATGCAAAGGGCCATCCACATGTACATTACATTTTTCACACTTTTAACTTAGACATTTGTGATTCCTTATAACTTCTTTAAGCTAAACATTTTAGTACAAATCAACACATTGAAATATATATCACTAATGCAGTTTCCATTGATATAATTTCATAAGTAAAGTTCAGTTGTCTCTCTCTCACCTCTCTTCCTCCCTCTCTTCCCCTTCTCTCTCCCTCTTTCTCCTTTCCTCTCTTCCTCTTCCTCCCTCCTCCCTTTCTCTCCCTATCTCCTTCCCACTCTCCTTTCTTACTCTCCTGTCTCTCCACCTTTCTCCTTCTTACTTTCTTTCTCCCTCCTCCCCTCTCTCACTTCTTTCCCCTTACCTCTCACTTCTTTCCTCCTTTTCTTCCCCCCTCTCTATGACTTGTAGTTCTCAATGTGTAGTTCTCAATGGAACTGCATCTACATGGAGGGAAGTATGCAGTGGAGTACCCCAAGGCTCTGTTTTAGGCCCAGTACTCTTCAACATCTTCATCAATGATTTGGATGAGGGAATAAATGGGGAACTCATCAAATTTGCAGATGATACCAAGCTGGCAGGAATAGCCAACACTCCAGAAGATAGGCTTAAGATACAGAAGGATCTTGACAAACTTGAACATTGGGCACTATCTAATAAAATGAAATTCAATGGTGAAAAGAGTAAGGTTCTACATTTAGGCAACAAAAATGGAATGCACAGGTACAGTATAGGTGATACCTTGCTCAGTAGTAGTAACTGTGAAAGGGATCTTGGAGTCCTAGTGGACAACCATTTAAATATGAGCCAGCAGTGTGCAGCAGCTGCCAAAAAAGCCAACACAGTTCTAGGCTGCATCAACAGAGGGATAGAATCAAGATCACGTGAAGTGTTAATACCACTTTATAATGCCTTGGTAAGGCCACACTTGGAATACTGCATTCAGTTCTGGTTGCCACGATGTAAAAAAGATGTGGAGACTCTAGAAAGAGTGCAGAGAAGAGCAACAACGATGATTAGGGGACTGGAGACTAAAACATATGAAGAACGGTTGCAGGAACTGGGTATGTTTAGCTTAAGAGAAAGAAGGACTAGGGGAGACATGATAGCATTGTTCCAATATCTCAGAGGTTGCCACAAAGAAGAGGGAGTCAAACTATTCTCCAAAGCACCTGAGGGTAGAACAAGAAGCAATGGGTGGAAACTAATCAAGGAGAGAAGCAACTTAGAACTGAGGAAAAATTTCCTGACAGTGAGAACAATTAATCAGTGGAACAGCTTGCCTCCAGAAGTTGTGAATGCCCCAACACTGGAAGTCTTTAAGAGGATGTTGGATAGCCATCTGTCTGAAACGATATAGGGTTTCCTGCCTAGGCAGGGGGTTGGACTAGAAGACCTCCAAGGTCCCTTCCAACTCTACTATTGTATTATTGTATTACTTCCTCCCTTCCTCTCTCCCTCCCACTCTCCCTCCCTCCCTCCCTCCTACTCTCCTTGTGAAAAAAGAAATAGCTTGGCAAAAAAGAAAAACCTTTTCCCCTCCTCCTGGCTGCTCTGTTGCCCCCTCCCCTCCCCTGGATTTTAAACTGAATGCTAGGCTCAGCTCTGCAAGGGAGAGCCCAGACGGCGGGAAATAGTTTAGAAAAAAAGAAAAACTTTTTTTCCTCCTCCTGGCTGCTCTGCTGCCCCCCTCCCCTGCCCTGGATTTTAAACTGAATGCTAGGCTCAGCTCTGCAAGGGAGACCCCAGACGGCGGGAAATAGTTTAGAAAAAAAGAAAAACTTTTTTTCCTCCTCCTGGCTGCTCTGCTGCCCCCATCCCCTGCCCTGGATTTTAAACTGAATGCTAGGCTCAGCTCTGCAAGGGAGACCCCAGACGGAGGGAAATAGCTTGGGAAAAGAATAGATACCTTGGCTGGGGCGTGGGGGAGGCAGCTAGAATAGAAGCAAAGGAAGACTCACCGGGCAGAGATCTGCTGGGCTGTTTGGTTGAGATCAGCAAGGGAACCAGGCCGGAAGTGCTCAGCTGACTGGGGGCCAACAGAGCCCCAGGCAGAATTGCGCCCTGCGAGGGGGCTACCTCCAGCACTCCTCTGCTATCTCCCTTGCCTCTTAGCGCCCCCGCCACTCCCACTTGCCTCTTAGCGCCCCCTGCCTCCCCCCTAAGTCATCCCCCCCGAGGGCGGTACCACCCACTTTGGGAACCACTGGTCTAGATGAATGAAAGAAACCTTGGTACGTCGATTATAACAGTTAAAATTGATAGTAACTAAATTGCTATCCAATGTATCTTAAATAAAGAGCCATTGACTATATCTAAGCTGTTTTGAATAAACGTCTACATAATAATCATTTAAATATAGACCCTGGCATGTTTACAGCTTCAGTCATCTAGAGTTAACTTCCCCTTATTAGAAGCTTATCTTCATATGCCCATAAGACATGATTATTTTGTTTTATCCCCGTTTTTGTTAGGATTGTTTGTATTTCTGTTATACCTTTTGGCTTAGACGTGTTTTCATTAAACTGATGGCATTATGATGTCACATCCTAAAATGATTTTTAACCCTAGATAACATTTTTATTAAGGCATTATTGAAGTAGGTAGCATCCTAATGGGGAAGAAGGAATAACCTTGAGTAGCAGAAGGAAGAGGCACTACTAAGACAATGGTCAGATAAAAGAAGTCTGGATCCAAATCAGAACTTTAATCTGAGAAGGCATCACAGATAAGACCCTCCATACCTCTGATGAATATATTCATCTTTTATAATAACATTGTAATAAAAGCAGTATTAGGCTTTTGGTTTCTTGGTCTGGTTTACCTTGAAGGGCTAACACTGTGTTTGAATAGCATTCAGATTATCTTGCTTGGCATGATAAAAGATTATGGATTCATTGTTAATATGCAAAAGTATTTGTAGATTTCCTGTTAATTGTTGCCTGCATTCATAAGTATTGTTTTAAATTGCCATGAGGAAATTAGGGGTACTACGTTTGCTTGATTGGTTGGGTTTTGTAGGTTTATGGACTGCATTGAGCCCTGGTCAGTATCATCTTTGGGATATCTGTGAAGAATATTCTATCAGGCTGATAGGAGATGCACTCTGACAGAGCAAGTCTAGCTGAGACTAGGTTCAATCTTGTTGGATTATCTGGAATGAGGTTGAATTGGTGATTCCCAATGAGGAGGACAGGATTCTTCAAACCTTAAGTTTAGCCATCTGCTAAAAATTGTCTCTAGAAACCCCTTGAATTATTCTTGAAGAGAATATTTGGAAACCGTTAACAGAAACAAGGGTAGAAGCTTTCATTGAGCTTATCTGTAAGGAAGAGACCGGCTGGCTCTTCCCTGATTCAGTGTGGTATAAGAGGAAGGGAAGATAAAATAAATAACTTGCAAGACTCTATTACTATACACTTTCTCAAGAAAGTATAGTTACAGTCTTCCTGTGGAGTCAGTTTCTTAATTGGATCTACTTCATAGAGCTGATAAAATCCTCCTTGGTTGTCAAGGCTGTCTGGGAGATGACCTGTAACTGAGTCTATGCTTTGTGCCTCTTTGAGCTTCCTGTACATTTTCTCCTCAAGAGGCCACTTTTGGACCAGAAAATTTTGGACAATGATTGTTCTGTTGTTCAGAAGATGGTGAGATAGCAGTTGCAGAGGGCTATAGAGGAAACAGATTATCTGGATCTATTTCAGTCAGGTTTCAGTTCAAATATAGTTTTCATTTGTTCATGACATATAATGGAAACAGGATGAGATAGTGTCTCTATTCTACTTCTTAATCTGTCAGTAGCTTTTTACTACCATCAGTTGAGGCTGTGTTCCTGGACAAGCTATGGGGCTTGGGAATGGAAGGCACTATACTGTAATGGTTATCCTCTTTTCTCAGTGGCACATTGGCCCAGGAGAACATCTATTCAAGAATGTGAATGGAGGCTGAATCCCATCTGATTTGGGGCTGAAATTACCTGGCATAAGGCTGTGACCTGGAATTTCATGAAATGTAATGAAATTCCAGGAAATCCTTGTCCTCAGAATGCAGACTGAATTTCTCCAGCACCAAAAACTCGAGAGGTTCCAACCTGTCAATGAGCTCAAGGACTGCTGGGGAACAGGCAGAAGGTACTATATATCAGCAGTAGCCTTAGTTTGTTCCTACAACCCAAAGTCACATACAAGCACTTACATCATTACCTCCAGAGGAGTTCTACTGGTCATTGCTGAGGTCTCCCAAATTATTGTAGCAACATTTCCTTCCTCAACCTTGGCATCTTGACTGCTGCAGGATCTGGAACCCAGGAAGGTAAATATTCAGCTGGGCTACATTCACACCATTGCTCAATCAGGTGTCAACAACACATGACAAATCTGCTTCCATAATAACATTTTTTTCATTAGAAACCAAGTGCAGATTGGTTATGAGAAACCTTTCTCGTAAGGTAGGCCAGAAAGATTTTCCTGCATTTGTTTCTTCCAATAGTCATTTTTAATATAAGAATCTACTGTAGAACTTCATTGAAAGAAGAGAAATCCTAATGGATGAAATATGATGTTTTGACTTAGTTATGCAGCAGCCAAAGGTCATACAGTACATGATAGTTCTGTCTTTCATTGTACAACCATCTATCCAAGAGCCTGTAGCTTGCCTGGATTTTTCTGCTTCAGTTAATCCCCCAGAAAGACATCATGAGAAAGGGAGAGAGAAAAGGGCTTTTTCGGGAATAAGGCTATTGCCATTGCTAAAGTCCTGCTAATGAAATACTGTTGGAGAATTTATCTGGATAAATTTGGAGAAATTTATGAAAAGCCATCTGTCTGCATTTCAACTTTCCCCAAAAACAGGGACAATATTTTGAATACAGATACAACAAGGTTTGTTGCTAAACCTTTTTATGTAATACTTTGGTTTGTTTTGGTTTATTACTTAACTTTCTTCAAACAACAACAACCCATCAAAGTTCTTAAAGGCTAACACTGAGAATTTATTATTCAGCTAATTCGCCCCAACCTATCTTAAGACGAAAAATGGGAGAAGGGAACACTATATATCAGGAGTGTCCAAACTTGGGAACTTTAAGACTTGTGGACTGGGAGTTGAAGTCCACAAGTCTTAAAGTTCCCAAGTTTGGACCCCCCTGTATATATACAAAAACCAGGATATGATTCAATAAAATGAATCAATGAGATTTTTTGAGCCACGGGCTACTCAGACTACACAGACCAGATATCCATGATCCATGATAGTTTATGCCATAACTATCTCCCTAGTGCCTATAGTGCTGCACAATTCAGGATATATTTTTTTTTATTTTAAGGCAATAATAAGGCTAACCACTTGGAGAGTATTATTACAAATAAATCTACAATACAATACAATACAATACAATACAATACAATACAATACAATAATACAAATAAAAAAGATATTACAATTTCTGCTTTCCACACACAGACAAGCATTATTGTTTTGAAAACATTATGTGCATTATACTGCGGCAATCATTAAATAGAAATAACACTTAAATGTTTTCTTTTTTGCAATAACTCCCATTGGCAGTAATGTGTTTTAAACTTACTTCTTCTATGTCTGCTCCATGATTAAAATAAATGGAAAGCTCAAGAAGCAAACTGCTCATCAGAAAGCAGAAAAGAGGTAGGTGGCCTGGATTTTGATGCTGCTGTATAGTCTGTGATAAGATGAAACAAGATAATTTTCACACTTTTCAGATCTTTGATGTGAAATTTATCAGATATATCTCTGCTTAAATTGCACTAACTTGTTTGATAATATATTTGCAATACAAAAGGGTAGATTTTAACTTCTTGAATCTTCTGCAAATGTGTACTTTTTCTGCAATGAAAACATACATGCAAGAATTCTATATTTGGAAAAGTGAGCATTTTGTGAGGTAAAAATGGAACAACCACCTACAGCTAAATAAAGAAAGTGGACAATTTAATGACTGCAAAAGCAAAAGGGAAAAAAAGTCCCCGTACTTATAATAACTTGCTAACTATTGTGCATTCAGCTGTCACCTTCAATATACCTTTGAAACACCAACCTTTTCTTAAAGGGAAAGATGGGAAACAGAAAGTGTATAGTTTCATTCACACAGACTTTGTCACGAAGTGCAGTTGTAATATGATTTCTGTCACAAACAATCTTCAAATTTTTTTTGTCTTTATTTCAAATATGGAGATGCTTGTCTGTTTTCTAACCCTAGGTGATGAGTTCTGCTGTCTTGTCAGATAGGATTTGGGTTCACTTACTACCTGCTTGTTGACTCAGTCATAGACTTACCATGGTGGGAAGAAAAGCCTCTAGGCCACTGAGCATCTGTCTTTTTTCTTTAATTAGTTGGAGTCTTGGATAGAGAAGAAAACAGAGGTTTTATGCACTGAGGGAGGAATGTACAAGGACAGAATTTCAAAAGACGTTATTGTTTGTTGTTCCTCTTGTTTAGGATTAAACATTTTCTTACTGTAGGATAAATGTGTTAAGCACTCTTGTCAAATTTCCCAAAGGTGTAAGGAGGTCTTTCACAGCTATAATTAAGTACCATGATTAATTCCTAGTGGAAGTATCAAACATATAATGTCATGCCTTTCTTAGCTTTTGTATAATGGGTGATATTTATGGTGGTTGGATTTTGATTAGGCCAAGTTTTTAAGATTTGAAGTCCATATTGTTGGAAGTGTATACTTGGAGAAAGGGCCCTTCCTTTTTGTTTTGTATCACAGAGCTTTTTTATGCACCATCGGGTGAGAAATTGATGATCAAGTGAAAGATTCAGCTCTGCCTTCCTTTTTCTTTTTGGATTGCTTCCTTTTATTTCTGACTTGAAGGAGATAGGAATGAAGTTGAAGAGTTGTATCCAGCAACATCAAACAAAAGAAAAGAAAAATAAATTATATGCCAAGGGAACTGCTCATAGAAACTAGTTGACAAAGTTGCTTAAATACAAATATTAAGAAAATTTCAAAACAAATACACATGCTTATGTAGATTTTTTTTGAAAGCATAAACTTGGAAAAATAAGATGATTCTGTGTTTGGATCAAATAATATGGGCTAAGTGTCTTCTACTTGCATACTTATGAGTTAAAATACTTTGAATGGAAAAAGTACAGTGACTGTAATTTTTGCTTCTGTTCTGGGTGAGACTTCCTTCCTTCTTTCCTTCCTTCCTTCCTCCATTCATCCTACCTACCTACCTACCTACCTACCTACCTACCTACCTACCTACCTTCTCACCAACCCAGATAAGGGAATCAAACTGAAATTAATAAATGTTTTGTTTATTTCTCTTTTTCTTTGTCATGGAAGAGTTTGTGTGGAAACACCAGGCTATT
Organism: Natrix helvetica; assembly: GCF_964273705.1. Taxonomy (NCBI): domain Eukaryota; kingdom Metazoa; phylum Chordata; class Lepidosauria; order Squamata; family Natricidae; genus Natrix; species Natrix helvetica. Next base: position 97,561,060 of record NC_138548.1, on the reverse strand, counting down.
GGTTTTCCCCCCCTTTTGTGTAGGGATTTTAGCTGTAGGTAAATTGGCAGCTATTCAGTGCAATGTAGTGATTTTTTGTTGCTCAGCATTTCAGATTAGGAAAAAGTAAAAACAGTCAGGTTTACCTTTCTGAAGCTTCTGAGAATTTAGTGAATGAAAAAGTACGAGCATAAAAATCCCTTAAGTCAAAACAAATAAAATGCTAAAAACACATTGCTTTTTATGATGATGTGATAAGTGATGTGATATGGTTTTATAGCACGTTTGATTATATCTAAGTCTTACATATGGTAAGGGAAATTTTCAATATTACTGCAGTCTTGTCTTGAAGTAATCCTTTCTGTGTCTATTAGGTTTGTGTCCTACTTTCCCTTTAATAATATGCACACTTTGTTCTATGTGTATCTAATATATCTAGAAGTGCTCACATAAATGGCCATTAAATGCGGCATATACCAAGGTGATGGATTGTTCCTACTGCTGTTCTGCATAGGTTTGAATCCTTTCATATAGATGATAGAGATGATCGACAGACAGACAGACAGACATAAAATTACTACCATTTTTTCATACAACTACTATGTGAGATAGTCTGTTCAAAGGGAATGCAGCAGTCATTCTCTATGATCAAGGTATTTCACACAGTAGATCTATTAAAAGAAATTATCCAGTGGGCTTTTATGTCTATGAATTCAATTGCAACAGAATCTCCCAGGCCACAGATAATCACTACATTGACACTTACACTGGTGAACAGCATATCTTTACTATTGAGTTTCATCTCGTCAAAGTTTCTCAGATTTTTTAGTTTAAAAATATTAAACTTATTTCTGTTTATCCATATCAGTGAAAGTTGTACATCTGTATTTTGGAAACATTTTTCATTACGTTGGACAGATTTTGCTTCCTGAATCTCGTTGGGTGTACCTAAGCCTGTTTAGACTGGATAGATGCCTGGAAAGACTATAAAAGCAGCTCACATATACAGATGCTACTCAGTTCATTGATATCACTTTCCATGTATTTAAATGTGGTTGTTTCAAATAATCTGCTGATGGTGTCTGTTCCTGAGCATGATGATGCTAAAGTGATGAATTCTGTGTCATGACTTCAAAACACAAGTTGTACCTTTCATAATGGTGTTGCAATGTCTTTAAAGGGATGATATTTACTTTATACATTATACATTCAACAATTGCTTTCTTGCCACTGCGGTTAAGCAAAATGAAAGGCAAAATGTCATTTCTAATGCTTTAGCTTAAATGCATACAAATTTCCTGTGTGAAATCCCATGTGTGAAGTAATTATTTTGGGGCCTTCATCCTTCAGTCATAACCTCTAAAAGGTACTGAATAATTGCCATTCATTCCTGTTGTGTTTGAATCCAAGTGAAGTGGAACTAAATCAGGTATTGTAGCTATTAAAAATATCTTATTTCCCATTTTCTCCAAACATAATAATTTACTTATAGACCAACATGTATTCCCATAAATGGATTTAATTGCCAATGACATGTCACTTTTGCTTGTTTGTTTCCTTTTCATGCTATTTTGGGTGTGGTGTGTGTGTGTTTGTTTGTGTGCTTGAAGAGCTGGATTGAATTGTTTTGCAATTTTAAAATATCTTTGTTCTTTAAAGAAAAAGTAGAATCTTGTACCATATTTCATAAGCCCCACATTGTCTTTTAAAGTATAAGATGTATATTGGAAATCTCTATAAATGTTTTTACACTATGTGAAGAAAAAATGCATGCTTTTGTGCAACATATACTGCTAATACCAATTAAAATATAATCATAGTTCTGTCCATGATCACCTCATGACAACAAAACTGCAGCTGTTTCTGAAGCTGCTATAATTCTTCCTTATGATAACCCATCCTCATGAATCTACCCCCACTTCTTTTCTATAAATATCAGCTAAAATAGCAAAAGACATACTGTGGTTCACAGTGGGGTTGGCATCATATGAATATACTTAGGGGTGGTTCACATTTATATCCTATGAACAGGGAAATTTGCTGATTTTAGTTGCTTTGTTTTTGTTTGTTTAAGGAGATGTTTATTTTTATGAAGAAAAAGCAAGTACATCTTTCACAAATTTCCCTCCTTTGTTTTTTCTATTGGAAAGTCACTGTGGCTCCTGACAAGAAACCTGCTTCAGGCAAAAGGTTTAGTTAATTAAAATCTGGTGAGAAATCTTCTATTAAACTAATAGTGGCCTCTGGATAGAATAAGATGTAAATCATATTACAATTTTAGTATATTTAGCGTTAGTCTTAGTAACTGCAGATAATATTAAAGGCAGGATTAATTTATCTAAAAACAAACTTGAAATCAGTACAGTTGTTTATTTACATACATACACACACACATACTGTGCATATAGAGTATATATAGACAACTCTAGCAAATCCAATGAATGACAATGCTGATGATGTCAATGATAATATCATTTAAAATAATCTTTGATTATGTGATTACCCCCCAATTATCAGAAAATTAGAAGAGGGAATATAATAGAAGGGGAGATCATAGTGTAGTCTCCTTTAAGCATGAAAGAGCAGAAATGTACTCTAAAGAAATTGTGTGGAATCTCAAAAAAACAAACAAACCCAGAGATAGGATCAAGAGATCAAGCTGGTGCATAGCAGATCATGTAAAGCAAAGTAAGCTGCTACTATGCCAAAAGCTCCTAAAGGTAACCAAGATGTGATGAGTACATTGCTTTGAATGGATAGCAGCAATGTCTTAAATTGCGCTGTTTGGCAGCTAGTGAAGTATCCTGTGATGGATGGTGACATGGAAAACAAAGGAGGGTCAAGTACTGTGTGAACTACAAGTTCTGGACTTCAGTTAAATAAGGGAAAGATGATTAGAGAAGCCCTAGCAAGAATCTATTACTGTAATTCAGGTATGACATCAGGGAATGAATAACAGTTTCATTGTCTTGGAAGTCAGGCCTTGATGAATCCATAATCTCCAACAAATGAAAATTTCCTATCCAAGCCATTTTAAAATGTTCTTGGAGGTGAATATTCACCAGAATAACCATTTCCCCAGCACAAAGCCATTTAGCAAACCTGGATGTCAATACAGATCATCAAAAAGGATATCAGATATCAGATCTTATCCATGTTTAATTTCAAACACTGGTTAGACATTCATGAGAAGACTGCCAAGTTATCTCAACAAGGTGGACCAATGTTCTCTTCCATCTTGTATGTATTGACATAGTGAATATATGATAGCAAAAAAATTGAAGCTTGAAATGCATAATCAAAATAAATAAGTACTTGGTGAAATACTATAAATAGAAGAAAGGACCAATAATTGAAACCCTATAGAACATCCAAAGTGAGAGGAAAAGATAAGGAAAGCATGATTATGAAACACGTCTAGAAAGACAAGACCCCAAAAAGGTAAAATAAAAAAGAAAGAGTCACTGGTTCTCAAGGGTGCCAAATGTGGCTGACACATTCAGCAGCTGAAACACCAGAGAATAGTTCTTAGCTTCTAGAACATTTATCTAATCTCATGATAATGCTTTCTCATTTGAGTGGCTTCTGAGAAACTGGATTGTAATAGTTGTAATGGATCATGGATCAGCAAACATGTTGATAGAATAAAACAATGAGTGTATAATTCTGTCAAAAGCTTTAGAGAACAAAGGAAGATAGAATACTAGAACAAATATAAAGGAAGCAATTTTTAAACAAACTTTCTGAAAAGACGCATGCTTTCAAAAAAATAGAATTCACAAGCTAGAAAACAAAAGAAGGCAATGTAATAAAAGGAAAATTAAAAACTCTGAAGAATATATAGCAAAAGAAGAAAATACTAGCAGCTTTCTCCTCCTTTAAGATCTCTAAAAACCAACAGTCTTGGCTATGAGTACCCTGAAAAGAAATTGAGTAAAAATACAAAACAAGTGAAAATTATAGGAGCTAGAAAAGCTCTCTGAAGAAGACAGCAGCCGTAGTTAATAAAATGTTTTAAAAAGCTTGAATGGCAAATGAACCTGAGAAGCAATTGGGGCTGTAAAATAGGGTTACTGAACTGCATCTAGATCTACAAAATATGTTTTTGAGGTATTTTGGTATTGGCCTAATTTGAAACTGTGAATATCTTTGAGCAGGCAGATGCACTCAAGATGGTGGAAGGAACTGTGCTTCTTTCTCAATCCATACTTGGGCCAAGGGCAAAAAAGATGTAGAGTAATCCATTTGATTCTCACTGAAATTACAGTATACATTAACTTTAACTTTAACTTTAATTTGATTTCTAGACCGCGCCCTCTCCCAGTACACAATGCACAGGTGCTAGAACAAAGATTAGGAGAAACAAAAAACCCTATGCCATTTCATCAGTACGCAAGTTAGCAAAAGCATTCTATCATAATAGCAATAGCACTTATAATGCTTTACAGCCCTCCCTAAGTAGGATACAAAGTCAGTCTATTGCCCTCAACAAACTGGATCCTCATTTTACTGACTTCAGAAGGATGGAAGGCTGAGTCAACCTTGAGTCAGTCAGGATTGAATTGATGGCAGTTGGTGGAATTAGCCTGCAATATGCATTCTAACCACTGCACCATCATGGCTCTGCATAAGAAACAAAGAAAAACCTATCCCAACAATTGCCAGTGGGTGAAAAAAAAACATTAACTTCAACTACTTCTTAGTATGTTAGGGAAGAGGGAGAGATATGTTATTCTCTACTTTGAACAATTAAGAATACTATAGTGGAAAAGTTTTTTTTTCAATTGACCCATTCTGTCCAGTGGTCAGGACTGCTGTGGAGAAGGAACATTCTTAATCTCAGCTCCCTCTAGATAGCTGAATCCCCTGGGCATGGATGAAATTAAGTGAAATTACTTTTTCATTTCTAACTAATTCCTGATTAAATTCCCCCCCCCTCAGTAGTAAGGGAAGCTATCTAAAGAATGAATGAAGCCAAATTGGATAATGTCCCAGGATAATGTTGCAGAATTCAGTGTGGGTTGGTCCCCAGGACCAGAGGTTTAGTCTTCTGAACTTTTGGATTCGTACTGGAGTCCATCTTTGGGGAACTTTTCTGAGAAGTCTCTGCTGTCTGAGACAGTGAAGTTCCCTGAGGATTGGCTCCAGCATGAATGTGAAAGCTAAGATGCCTCAGGTCCTGGGGACCAACCCACATTGGATCCTATCTAATGAACATTTGGGCAACGAAACTGAAACATGGATGTTGAAAATATAGCCCATTCCAGAATCACAGTTCTGCTAGAACAGGGCTATCAAGCTCGCATCATCATGGGGGTGTCACCTGATGTATTGGGACTTTTTTCTCCTTTGCTAAATCAGCCGTGTGATACATCTGGCCCTCGGGCCACAAGTTTGACAGCCTTGTGCTAGAAAAATCAGGCAAATTCTTTTCCTCAACGCAGTCTTATTCAGGATTATTGCACACCAAGTTAAAGTTTGTCCTTTTACCTCGGAAATAACCTTGTAATTAGCAGGGTTGGGAAAATAGAATTCTCATAGCAGAATTTCTTTTTCTTCCCACTGTCAATGGTAGTGATGGGGACAATGCATCTTATTGGCATTTTAGAAAGATTGCAAAAGAAAGGACAGCATTTATATATTTTAGTTTAGAGAAGATTGAAGCATTTTAACAATGACACTGAAGAACATTGCTTTACATTTCATCTGAATTCCAATGCTATAACCACATAACCATGCTCATAGATTTTAATTTTAAGGATATGTATGTATGTATGCATGTTTTCGTAGATTTTCACAGGTACACGTATGCAGGTCTTGGCGTATTCGGATCTTTTCCCATGTAAGATTGACAGTATCTTGGTGACATTTTGATGAGGTCCCACTCGCCATCTTCAGGCTGGTGCCTTCGGCTTCATACTTGTGCGAGCAAAGCGTGATTGGAGCTGCCGTCTTTCTATAAATATTGGTGTGTTTGTGTGGAGTGCTGGCTTTGTTGCTGAAAGCGGGTTGGCTGGCTGTGTTGTTACATCTTGATTAGTTGATGGAGTTGACGTATACCTCAGCCACACAGGATGTTACAAAACAGCCGACTAATCTGCATACATGAACTCCATCAACTAATCAAGATGTAACAACACAGCCAGCCAACCTGCTCACAGTAACAAAGCCAGCACTCCACACACACACCCAATATTTATAGAAGGACGGCAGCTTTGATCATGCTTTGCTCGCACAAGTACGAAGCCGAAGGCACCAGCCTGAAGATGGCAAGTGGGACCTCGTCGAAACGTCGCCAAGATACTCTCAATCTTACACGGGAAAAGACCTGAATACGTCAAGACCTGCATATATATATAATATGTGCTTAAAATATATAGTACCTAATACATTAAGAAACTGTTAGGTCAATTCTAATAACAAATGAGTCTGGAAAAAAGGCAAGGTATATATCTAGCCATAAAAGGATAAAATGGTGAAAATCATTACAAGCTTTCCAAACTTTACTCAGACTATTAAGGATTATGTATGTATGATATCCAGTTCTGTTATTTTCCCATATCAGTCTTGTGAGCTAATTAGGTTTTGAACTAATGCTTAATGACAGTAATGGTCTAGAAGACAACAACAAATTGAAAATTGAGTTTGAAGGCAAAAATTCACTTGCTTGGTAATATGGTGATAAGGGGAAGAATTGGGAAATCAGGCAATATATAAATCTAATAAAAGATTATAATTATGATGATGAAGAAGAAAAATTATACATACAAGTATGTGTTACTTCCATTGATTCTTTAATATATATGTCATATATCATCTCATCTCAATCACTATAAAACACACTTTAAATACATTGTTCAGATGCCTTGTTTCTATCTGTGAAAATTGCACAGAAACTTTAGATGGCTCCCAACACTGCTGTTTGAGTCTTACAATAATATATCTAATTATTTATGATAAGTACTCACCCTTGCTTGTGTAAGCCTAGTAAAGAAATAATATCAAAATTGTAAATTCAATACAGTGTTAATAGAAGCTGCTCTTATTTTCATCCACATTGCAACAACACTCTTAATAGTTTCACTGTGGATGTTTAGGGGGTGCACAAACGTTCATGAATATTCAGCATTAATTGCATTATTTTTTTTAAAATGTTTGAAATGCATAATGGGGAATTCCTTACCATAAACTAAATAGTCATGGGATGATGTCTTAACTGAACTCCAAGTTTGCCTTAGAATTCTAGAGAGTTTTGAAGTACAATCAATAGATTTTAGCTTGAGGTATCAAATTGCTTTATAGGTGGCCAAACCACATTTGGGTCTTTAATAATTTAATCCCTGTGAAACATAGTAAGCAAACATCTTCATTCTCTGACAAATTATAGGGACTAAAGAATCTTGCTACCGCATTCAGTAATCTGAGATCCATGTTACTTTATCTCAAGGCTGAATCTATCAAGAGAGGGTGGGAGGGAGAGAGGGTGAGGGAGAGAGAGGGAGGGGGAGGGAGGGAGAGGGGGGCATGCAACTCACAATTGAAAATCATTGTATGTATCTACATGTTTATTTGTTTTTATAGATCCAAACTAGCATAGATGAGTGGTACAATTAGAGACAAATCTTTTTGCAATCTGTGTCACACTATGTTCCATTCCACATTAGTCAGGAATGTTCCTCATCTTTTCAAACCATCTTTAAATACACATTGTTTTAAGCATCTATTTTAATGCATATTCCTCTCAAAATGTATTTATATAAATATTTTTCTTTCTTTAACTTTTATATGTATGTCACGATTATCAAAAATTGTATTCCATCAGTCTTAAGTATGAAATCTGTTGATTTGCTGTATATATTAGTCTTGAATCATGAATTAATTTTACAGGCATTTTAAACAATTAGATTTCTTTATTTTAATTTCAAAGAATATTCAACTAACAGTTCACTTTTTAAAAAGTATTTTAAAAATTGTTAATTTAATTAACAATTAAATTGTATCTATAAAAAGATAAAAACAATCATAAGGGTTTTAAAAAGATGTCACTATTGTGCATTCTTGAAGTTATAAAATAAATGGGTGTATACTGCTATTTGTTTGATTTGCCTTTGTAAGTCATGTAAAAACACAACCACAGCTTACTTTCCCAACATGTGTTTAAGAACGTGGTATGCAGCTGCATAAATAAACTTTTCCTTATTATTTCAGAAGGAAACATTAATTGATTATATTTTAGAATTCATGATTTATAGAATGCATCTATTTCATGTTTGTGTGTTTAGTATAACTGCTTGTATCTACAATATATTTGTAATTATAGTAGAACAATATTATTTATCAAATAATTTTCAAAAACTGTTTTAGATCTATGGTTTTAGAATGCTTATATCCAGACTGTTTTATTTGTGCAACCCTTCTGATTAGATATTGGGAGGGAATCTCCTCCCACTAGTTTCTTGCTGTTAAATATTTACAAAGACATACAAGCACTTCTACATTTTTTGTTATGATTTACATTTGGAATACCGCGAACATTAAAAAAAAGTAGACATTTTCTTATCTATCCCCAATACATTAGAAAAGTTCATGCCCTGCTCTCAGCATTTTCCAACACAGCTGTAGAGTAGTTTAAAGCCTATTTTTTAAATAAGCGATGCTCAATTTGTCTTTGATGATCCGCATGATTCAGGTGAGATGGGAGCACGGTCGGGCTCTTATTTGCATAAAAATTAATCACAGAAAAATGTAAATTGATAAAATTTTGTCCTGCTTTTCCCCTCTATTCGAGAACCCATGGATGGCTCCCAGAAGCAATCATCTCAGTATGGGGTTGCATTGGATGCTGTACAAATGATCACATTTGTGTTGAATACTCACTCATTTAAATGTCAGCACTGATGGGGCGGTAGGGAAAAAAAGAGTGGGAAAAATGCACAGCAGCTGAAGTCTATCAAATCCATGGGCACTCTTTAGAGATATATGATCTAATGTGAAAAAATTGTGGATTAATTATCCTTTTTTCAAGATGGTAATTGTTTAGTGTTACAACAGAAAAAATATGCAATTTATTTGGAATCAAACAAAAATCAGTAATGTTAAATACATCATTACATCATTGGTTTATTAGAAGGCTGCAATTAATTCCAAAGTCTCCTGTTCTATAACGGATGAAACAAAGAATGCCACTATTCCTTTTCAAGGAGCATATTTCTTACATGTATGTGTATGTATATATATATATGAAACTGTATTTTGTAAAAAAAATTGTATTAACTGGATTTTATACAAAGCAATTTGCAGTTTAAATGTTATATGATGCCAAATAATTAAGTATACATTTTAGCAGTGTTAAACAATAAATACTACATCAATGAGTATTAAAATCTCTTTGGACCATTATTAAATTTTGGTAAAATATATCAATAAGTATAATATTGTCTATCTTGCATGAACATTACCAGGGTAAATATCAATTAATAAATAATAATTCTGATTGTCGGTTTTTCTAAACTGAGGCAGACTAGGAAAACAACAACCAGGAGTTAAGTCACGTTTGTGTCTGATAAAATTTGAATTGTGTTAGCAATTATTTAATTTATTCTTTATACACTATAAAGATTGTAACAAAAGCTAAATAGTTTGCAAAAGTTTCTTTGCAATAAATATTTTTGTGATTGTTTCAACAGGAAAAGTGAGATTTTTTTTAAAGAAATTGTCAACATTTTCTCATTGTACTAAAAATTGCAATGTTTTGTTGTCAAAATGTTATACAGAAAGATTTTTTTTCTGTGTATGCATAGTTATATATTTATACACACACAAACATATATTATGCAAAGGTCTAAGACATTCTAGGTGTAATCTTTCTAATTAGTTGGCTTGCTTAGATGGAAAGAATGATGTAGTTGAAAATGACCTAGTTTAGATTTTTTTTCCAGGAAAATAGATGATTGGCATGACAAATGTCTAGAGTACAGAAGATGAGCTTGATGAAAATATACAAAATCTGTTACCTAGATAGATATTCTTACAGTTTTTAAGTGTAAGAAAACAAATAAGGAGATACTTTGAGAATCCTGGTTTATGACTAAAGCTGTCAGCAAATATAATAAGGTAACTTTATAGACATTAAACAGCCTAAGGACTTATAGGTAATAAGATGAAAAGCCAATTCCAAAGCAAGTCGTTGAAAAATTGAAAAAGTGGTCAAATTCGCTCCTCAGGTTAAAGGATTTTACAACTTAAAAAGCCCAAAGAAGAGATTTCCAAAGAGTCAAGATCTATTAAAGTTCACAGTCAGGGTTGTAAAAGAGCATGGCATCACTGGGTTTTTTCTCCAGCATTTGAGAGCTACAGATAAGATTTCATGAAAGTCCTTGATCCTGTAAAGAGTCTATTTCAAGAGGTATTATATCTCATAGCCTGCACTTTCAAACATATCTTCTACTCAAGTATTGAAAGTGACTCAACCATTTCACATGAATTAGCTTCTGAGTTCTCAGACTTAGGCATGGGATGAAAATAGTTGCTTCTGGTGGAAGACCTAAGTAACATCTAGACTAATGGAATGTGCCCCTCTTGGTCTTCTCAATTGTATTTGATGCTATTGAACAAAATATCTTTTGAAATGTCTACAAGGGATAGTAATGAAATCTATCATTTTAAATTAAAAATAAACACAATAAACTACTCAGCTATTACTTACTAAGACTTTTAGCAAAGTGTGCATTTGCTGAGGCAGACATACTGATCCATTCTGGAGCTCTTTGGTAGAGTTGCTGAAGCAGGTTTTTCTAATAATAATAAATTACCACAATTTTCTGTTCACAAAGGTCAGCATATACCTCAAATTGTATGGCCGGCAAAAGTTCATCAGAATTCAATTTTGGCATTTACCCAATCCTTATTGGAAATGCCAAGATTCCAAACTAGTGATCTTCTATGCTGGCAACCCCTTAAATAACATGGAGATGGGCATTACTCTTAATTATGAGGTTGAGTATTTACTGGACTGAAAATTTCATGAAGACTCCATTGTTGCTGTTACGAAGGAGATGATCCATACAAGAGTTAATAAAAGAACTAAGAAAAAGTGTGACTCTTTCATCTGCTGATAGAAGTTTAATGGCTCATCTGTCACTACCTTAAAAAGTTTGCTAGACATGAACTGACTGAACTGACACTAAAGAGTTAAACTGAGAAAGAGTTATTGCGCAGGTCATAAAAGTTCTTATCTGACAGTGATTTATTGCGCATGTCTTCACACATTCCAGAGAGACAGAGAGAGAGAGAGAGAAAGAAAGCTACTGCTGAACTTTTGTCCGGATGCCAGGAAAGCTGGCAGATGGAACTTTTTTTATCAAAATGTAACAATTAGTTAGTTTTGTTTTATTTACTTTTATTATTTTTGTATTAAAGTTTGTTTATTAATTAGAATATGCTTCCCAAGACTTTTATTCTTTTTCTTCACATCTTAATGCATATGCTGTTGGAATCAGCCGCGATCCTAGACCTCACTTTCTTCAGAGTGAAATTTCCCCCAGACATCATCTTCCTTCCCTTTACTTGCAAACCCTCATTGGATTCTACTATATAATGGACAATGGTGAACGAAGAAAACTAAGACATGGCAAGAAATGCTGTTGTAATAATGCTATACTTGTTTCTCTTTCTGGAACTGTACTTGAAGTCCACAAATCTTTTAACAATGCTCTTCAATAGTGTATTCAATTATTCGCATCTTTGTGTGAATGCAGTAATGTTCTGGGATAGCTCCTAATCAAATGCAACATGCAAATTGTAGGCTGGAGTATTTAATCTGGTAAAATTCCTGGATCATTTAGTATTCCTATGTGGGTTTTTTTTTTTTAAAAAAAAAGAAGAATAGCAAGGAAATTCTGCTGCTGCCCAGGTGTGGTAGTGACTAATTTTTGTGGAGCAATGTAACATCCCTCAAAAGTTTGATTTTGCCATGCTTTGTTGTTCTAGTGAGGGAACATCATAACAGCAAAAGCAAAATTATGTGTTTTCTATTTCCAGATACTGCTTTAATTGTTGAGTGCTGAAATCTTGGAATGAAAGTCTGTCAAAATGTTATGGTCAGGCAAACCAAATGAAAACTTACTAATTTTTTTAATTAGAGACATTCAAAAATATCATGTTAAGGAATGGACCAGCCATACTGAATTTCAAACATCTAGCTTTATAATGAATCTTATTTGACTTGTACAATTGTTCAGATTGCCATAAAGCCCTGAGCCCTGATACACTTCAACCCATTTGATCTGTAGTGCAAGTCCAAGGTATTGTAAAATCTAATTTAATCTCCAGTACTTCGGCCAATCTCACTTCCTAGAATCAGAGAGTAACTGAAATGGAGCAGGAGTGGAAAGACGGTTCTATAATTAACAAACAAAACTAAACTACATTGTATACATACACACATACCTCTCACTTTTTCCCCATTGTGCACCTACATTGTGCGCCTACAGCAGGGGTGTCAAACTGGCGGCTCGTGAGCCAGATGCATCACATGAAGGTCATGGCCACCTCAGCTCTGTGAAGGGGGGGAACGTCTTGATACGTCACATGACACCCTGAGTTTTACACCCGTGACCTACAGGATCTATTGTTTGGTCTGACTCAGATTTGGTTTCATGTGTAAACGCAAGACTGAACATGCTTCCTACTGATAGAGATGGATATACTTGGTTTCCATCTTTCCTTTGTCTTTTTTTCTTTTTTTTACAATAGGAAAAGGATTTAAATCACACCTATTGCTTATGGAGTTAGAAAGTCTGTCATAATTGTTTTTCGCTTAGTATTGAACTTTGCATATATTCTTGAAAAACAGAGATTTGATAGCTGTTGGGGGCATTATAAAATCTACATTACATCTTTGAATGCCATAAAGGTAAAAGCAATTGTATTAGAAACTGTCTGCAATAAAAAGAAAATGAAATAAGGTAGGTAGGATTAAATGTAATGTAGCTTTGAAAATACATGGGTCTCAACTGAGCTTCCATGAACCGCTGTTTCCACCTAGTGGCTGCAGATGAGAAACATTGCAGTTTAATTCAGAGATAGTATTGAAAGCTGAGGCAGACCCCCCCACCCCCACCCCCAATGAAATGCTGTAAGGGCAGAATGCATTTAGGCACTTATAAAGTCATTATTTTGCTACCTATTAGTGCCAATGCAGTTCAGAGATTGTCAGCTTTTCATTTATAAAACACAGTTTTCAGAAGGCTTAAAACTTGGTTATTAAAAATCATACTGTGGTTGAAACCTGGCAGCTTAATAGCACTTTCAGGGAAAACCATGTGGTGTACACTGCAGAGTTTCATTACCAATAATGCACAAGACCTGGCAGAATCTTGACAGGCTTCACATATGCAACTGGATCCCAAACTGCCACTTGCTCAAGTGAATAGCAATCAAGCTTTTTCTCTCAAACAGGATTTGCAAATTTCTGAAAAAAGAAAAAAAATATTTAAAAGAAGATTAAACTAAAATAGATGGACTGAATGCATCAGGAAATCTTGTTAGAACATCTGTAGCTTATCTATCTGGTTACCCCATTCATTGATGTCTACATTTTTAGGGGGGGGGATGTTTTAAAAAATTAATTTGATATTGTCAGTTTCTAAAAGTAATTATAAAGAACTGAACAGGAATCCAAGTGATGTGAATTAAGCTGATTTAAGATAATGTAATTGAGAGCATTGATTTCCAATGCTCTAGATAAGAAATTCATTTCCATGTTCTTGTTAATTGGGTAGTAAATAGAATTACTATTCCAGAATAGGAATATGTTAGTAGTTAAGAAACTGAAAGTCACCTCTTTCTTGTATCAATATTTCATATAAACAGTTTCCCTGTTTGCACTTAGTATCTGCTGTGAATATTTTTTGTATATATTTTTGTATATGTTATGTAAGATTGCATATAATAAAAAAGACACAATATTCCATGTTATATCCGTGAAGGCGAATCTATGGCACACATGTCAGAGGTGGCATGCAGAGCCCTTTCTCCTGGTATGCGTGCCGTTGCCCCAGGTGAGATCTCCGTGCCATTCCTTTCGTGAGCTTCTGTTTCCCTGCAAGCGATGAAACACAAGCTCACAAAAGAAAAATATTTTACATCTTACCGCACTACCGGTGTTGGGATGCCCCACCTCCCACTGTATGGCTGGTCTTCAGGTCTCTGCTGCACATGCAGGCATATACTGTATGTGCACGTGCGCGTGCATATATGTGCATGTGCATGTGCGCACATGCATGCCCGCATGTCAATGCATGCACACATTCACAAGTGCACAAACCTTTCAGTTTGGGCATGCGTGCATGCACAGTTTGGGCACTCGGTATCCAAAAGATTCGCCATTACTGTGTTATATTGTACTTTATTGTCATATAGGCCATCTTCTTTAAATAAATAATTTTGAAGATTAATATGTACTTAGTTTCTTTGTTATAAGATGCATATCATGTATGACTTTATGTATGTATGTATGTATGTATGTATGTATGTATGTATGTATGTATGTATATGTATAGTTCATTTGTCTATAGCTTATTTTCTTTAATTAGTTCAATTGGCCTTTGGACCACTGTGTTATAATAAAATATGCTATGAACCAACTATTGTGGAATCGTATACCTGGTAATAGCATGAGCCATTTAAACAAAATGTTGGAGAAGTACAGTCCAAATCTATCGAAAATACTTAGAAGGAATACATGAAAATTATATTGATATAAGTTGAAATTAAATTGACAGAGCAGGAACAACAAATTGAAAGTCAGCAAGGGGTGGGTGGGTGGAAGCAGATTAAGTGCACTTATATTCCTATGTTTGAGAAGTTTTTTAAAGAACTGTTATCAGTTAAAAAAACAAGTGAACCCATAGTGGGATTTAGCCAGTTCGCACCTATTTGGGAGAACCGGTTGTTAACTTTCTAAGCAGTTCGGAGAACCAGTTGTTGGAAGAAATCTCCTTTTGGGTTTTTTTTCACTTTACAGGGCTAATCCTGTAAGGAAGTCAGGAAGGAAACATTCTGATGTTGTTTCTAGCCTAATATTTATTGCCTTGCTTACAGAAACTGCCTCTTATTACATTAATCCTTAACCCTTATTACATTGTAACACCTAAGGCGACATGCCCATCAACATGAGTGATGTTAAGTTGGCCACACCCACCAAGTCACATGACCACTGAGCCCCGCCTACCCAGCTGGTTATTAGAACAGAGAACCAGTTGTTAAATTATTTGAATCCCACCACTGAAGTGAACCTTCTCATAACAAAATGGATTTTTCTTTCAGATGGGCAATTAAACATGAAGGAATAAATAAGCCCGGTCAATGGAAACAATCAAAAGTGGAGAATCCTTTATGGAATAAATTGACCTATATGTGGCCTGTACTTCCAAATGGAGAATTAAACCAGGTAATTTCTTAGGGTGGGGGTGGGGGAAGGGGGTAGACAAATAAATAAAAATGCATGCATAATTATCCAAGATATTTAAAATAAGTAGATACATAGATAGATCCTAACCATATGGATAATGAGAAGTGATGGATGGTTAAAAAGTATGAAATATAAATAAAGTAAATCATCATCATCATCATCATCATCATATAAATTGCATAATCAAGTTAGATGCATAGTTCTTGAAATCACAGAAGGCTTCAGCAGAGAAGCTCCATAGAAATCATCTACTAAAGCCATTCAGGTCATATTAAAAACTGCTACAATTGCCCCATGAATTTTGAAATGATTTGCAATGCAGTCTAAGGCATTGTTCCCTATGGTTAACACCCATCAAAATACAGCAATGGCTATTCATCTTTCATTATTACCTTTCTTAAAACCTAATCCTATCCTTCATTGCTGCTTGTGAACTCTTAAAACTATTAGATGTGTACAAAGCAATAATTTACAGTGCATCAGTTTTGTAATTTTCTTAGCTTTGTACTGCATTCTGGAAAACCTATTGTCAATGTACCTGGGATAAGTTCTATTGTTAGGCAAAGTGGGCCTTTTAGAGCTAAGGAAGCCAATTGCTAAGGAGGGGGAATGTTGAGGTCATCAACTGATATGATGATGGAAGGTTGGGGATTCTATAGGTTCCAGCTCTTTCCTTAAAACTGCCCTTGGGGTATGCTGTGAGCTGGTGGGAAGGCTTCTTTTCTTTGGTCTACATGAGCTTCCAGGGAAATTTCGTCTGCGGCAAGGAAGATCAATTGGGATCCATGGGATTAGATAGAGAAAGGAATTGGGTTTGATCTTTGCATGCAACAATCAAATCAAGAATTATTTTAGAGTCAAATTTATTTCTTTGACATGAAGTATAAATAAAGTTATATAATAAATAAACTTATGATATACCGGTTTATATTTTTGTACTCACACACAGCAATATAGATGACACCAATTCATATTTTATGACACAGAACTCAACTATTTCATTTATTCCCCTGAATGTTTTCATCATCTCCACAGTACCAGACTACCTTTATTCATATCTATTATATTCCTGCCTATTGTCTTAATTTCACAGACATACCTTTCTGTTTTCCTTTTCCATTAGTTAATTCTGGATCTTTACCATTTAATCCTTTTACATTCCAAGTCAAAATCTTTCATATGTTATGATTATCACCAGAAGGGCCCCATAGCTATTGACCTCTGTCACAATCATCACTTTGTTCAATTGGACTTCGATATACTGTTTTACAGCAATGTATTGATTTGTCATTCTTAGTTATACCTGTGCTACATGCAGGATTCCCTACTACTATAACATTAAGAGAAACTTTGATCAATTTTGGCATATTCAGTCAGCATGTCATGTACAGAATTAAATTCCAGTTTCCCGGGTGACCTGGATTTATTTTTATTCCATTTGTGAAGACATTCTCCTGATGAAGATAAAGAGGAAGCATGATTTGCCTCAGTGAAGTTCTCCCTGTTGTAAAATCCTCAGCTAGCAGTTCCGATATCCAGAAGGGATTTCTCCTATATATGTAGCACAACATGGCAGCTTCACTTTGTTGTCGGAAAGGAGCATGTTGCCTCACTTGAAACATTATTGAAGCAAAGCATCCCTTCAAAGCTTTTTGTAAACGTAGTAACTTCTGTTGATTAGTTTTGGGAAGCAAAAGATCTTATATGTCTGAAGTTATGGTTTAATGCTTTTGGTTTTCTTTTCTCTGATTCTTCAAACACTGAGGATATAGAATTCAGGAGTTTCATCTGTTGCTTTCAAATATACATGTGAGGAACCAGATAACATTCTGCCTCACAGTATCTCTCCTAGGCAGATAGTAATCTATGTAACTATTCAACTATCTGTGAATTTTAAAATAACTATGAAATGTTTGAACTTTTAATTATTCGTGGCTGAGTCCTATCTGCAGAAAATTTGGTGTACTGTATTTGCTGGCATTGTTACTTTCGCTATTCATGGCTCACTCAACCCATATTCTAATGCTGAGTGTGGAGCTCTTTGTCTCCCAGAAGTTGAACTATTAAGTTGGATTTTTATAGTACATGTCCTTATAATACCACAATGTTTATTTTTGTGCTGAAAGGCTTTTGACTGGCCCATTGAAGGTCTGCTGATTCCAAACAGCCCTCCACTAAAGAAGCCTGCTGGTCGGAAGCCAGAGATCAACATGCCTTTGAGACTGAAGGTTTTGAGAAATGGAGAGCCAGACAAAAACAAGGCCTTCTCTGTTCTTGGACTTGACTCTGCACTTGTGATAAGAAAACAGTAAGAACATAGTGTTTCTTCATCTCATATAGGTGTAAATGCCCTTACATGTACATATTAAAACCACTGTTATATGAACTTAGTAACTATACCTTTTCATTTACCTCCTTTTTTTAAAAGTGAAATCTCTGAAATATTTTTCAAAAACCTATTTTGTTTGGCAACAATTAGGAAAATATAAATCCAGACACAAGTCCTAGGATTAAATTAAACAGCTAGCTATCCATCTTTATCAGAAACATAATAATTTATATGCAATATTGCCACTGTTTATGGCAAATTATGGCAAACCTTTGCCCAAATATATTAATATCTCCATTTTAAGAGACTGGTTTAGAAATGCACAGTAACTCTTGTTCCAATGGTCATAGAAGCTGTGGTAGCGCAGTGGTTGGAATGCAGTACTGCATGCTAATTCTGCTGACTGCTGGCTGCCAGCAGTTTGGCAGTTCAATTCTCATCAGTTCAAAGTTGATTCAGCCTTCCATCCTTACCACCCAAGGTTGGTAAAATGAGGACCCAGATTCTTGGGGGCAATATGCTGATTCTGTAAACCTCTTAGAGAGGGATGTAAAGCACTGTAAAGCGGTATATAAGTTAAGTGCTTTGCTATTGCTATGTCTCTGGAGATATTATGTTGAAAAATATTAAACAGAGTTTTGTTCATTCTGATTAATCTTGTCCATCATTGCTTTAATTCAATAAAGGAGAACATTTGTAGCTTAGTGTTGACATGAGGGATCCTTGGTATTCTTTGAGCTTGGTTGTTTTCTTGCAAATGTTTCATTCACCAAACTAGGTAATCATCAGCATTGGTGCTTTAATTCAGCAAGAGAAATCTCTGTGTGAAACTAGTATTTAACATGTTTCCAGAGATTTTTTATTTTCTATTACAGCTTATATTGTATCAATGAGTGGCTAATAAACATGTATTTATTACAATTTTATTCTTCCTATTCTTTAGGATCTCATGGCAGTATATATAGTGTTTCCACTTCTTAATTTTGCCCCAACAACAGTCCGGTTAAATAGGTTGGGTTGAGAAGCAGTGATTGATACAAAGCCACTTGGGGAGCTTCTCTAGCTGAAGGTGGATTTGAACCTGGATCTCCTTGGGACTATTTAAGTATTATACCAGATGGGTTGTTCTAGGGCAGCGATGGCAAACCTTTTTTGGCTCGCGTGCCACAAGTGGGGGGAGTGCAGGGGGGTCGTGTGCGGGCGTGCTGCACCCATAATGCAATGCGCGACCCCCCAGTGCGCATGCGTGCACAATGTGTGACCCCCCCCATTTTTACATGCTTTTTTCGCCCTCCCCAGGCTCCAGAGGCTTTATAGGAGCCTGGGGAGGGTGAAAAGAGCCTCCCCCGCCCCCCAGAGGCCCTCCGGAGGCTTCAGGGATTGTCCGGAGGCTTCCCTGAAGCCTTCGGAGCGCTTAAAACCACCCTCCGAGCAAACTGGAAGTGACTTTTGGTTTGCTTGGAGGGTCGTTTTAAGAGCTCCGAAGGCGTCAGGGAAGCCTCCGGACGGTCCCTGAAGCCTTCGGAACGCTTAAAACAACCCTCCGAGCAACCTGGAAGTCACTTCTGGTTTGCTCGGAGGGTGGTTTTAAGTGCTCCGAAGGCGTCAGGGAAGCCTCCGGATGGTCCCTGAAGCCTCCAGGGGGGCGGGGGAGGCTCTTTTCGCCCTTCCCAGGCTCCTATAAAGCCTCTGGAGCCTGGGGAAGGCGAAAAATGGCTTTTAAAAAGGTGAACTCAGCTGGCCAGCGCGCGCATGCACGCTGGCCAGCTGACAGGGCAGCGCCTTGCATGCCCTGACAAATGGCTCCGCTTGCCCCTTGTGGCACATGTGCCATAGGTTCGCCATCACTGTTTTAGGGTAACTTGCTAGCTGAATAGGAATATATAGCCCTATCCACAATATTTCATCATGATCTTAATATAGTCTTAACAAGCAATGGACATAGGACACTTAAAGCCTGCACAGTAAAAGAAGAAAATGTAAAATTAGGAATAAAAAGGGACTGAGTAAATGTGGACTAGATATAAAAGGGAGTGACTGGCATGGAAGAAATATATTGAGTTGCTTTGCTATATAGAGAAAATAAATGAAGACAGCACTAGAAAACAAATATAGATGAAATGAATTGAGTCAAGAAGAAACAAACACTGAAAAAGTTGGGGTTATCCACGAAATCCTAACTAAACAGTTTTAAAGAATAAAAATCAATATATGAACTGCAGGCAAGAATGGTTTGCAAAAAATTGCGGTATTGGTGTAAACTAGTTCTAGCTGTGTTTCTTTTTTCTTATTTTCTTATTTAAATTTATTTAGGTTACTTTTTCATTCTTATTTTAGTATTTTCAGCTGCACCATAAGTTAAATACTGCAAACTATAGTTATATAGGTATAGTGAGCAAACAAATGCTTATTACTCTATGCTTAATTTTATAGCATTTATTTCAGTTCTATTCCTCAAGATTATCACTATAATTCCTGAAAAATCTCATTTTTAAAGAACTTCATTTCATTGCTTGAATTTTTATTCCATCTACTCTTTAAAAAAAAGTTTGAAGCAGCATAACATCATAATTGATTAATGTCGATTTTTGAATGTTGTATTTTTAACAATTACTTGTTCTTCACTTCATTTTTTCAACTCTTTTTTTCTATATACACATTATTTCAATTTTGCTCTTATAGCTACTAACTATCTAGAGTTTGTGACTAGGTGACATACAAATGAATAAATAAATAAATAGCTTTTATTTTTATTTATAATACTTTCCAGAACTACTGGAAATAATACGGTGGGTACAGTCCAAAGGGAATGGCATTTTATCATGCTAGTCTTAATTCTTCTACAAAGCAAAGTAGAAGTGAAAAGTAGGATACCAGGTGATCTCTAATTTGGTGGAGATGAAGTAGCTAACCATTTTACTTTCACTTTTGTTTCTTTCTATTCTTTTTTCCATTGATCATTTTTTCCCAAGGTACACCCTTGACAGTGCAAAATAATGGACTGTCTCACATTTAGAACTGCTCATGTCATCTGTATCCTTTAGCAATTATTTGATCTTCATCATAAAAATCAACTGAATCATACTCTTAGATCAAGGGTGGGTTCCTGCCAGTTCTAACCTCTTCTATAGAAGAGGTTCCACAAAACTACAGTGCCGTTTAGAACCGGTTCCAGCTCCCTTCCCCTGCCCGTCCGCACGTCATCAAGATGAAGAGCGAGAGGAGGAATTCTGGGAGTTGAAGTCCACAAGTCTTAAAGCTGTCAAGTTTGAACACCCCTAGGTTTTTTTTCTAAAGGGTTAGGGGTGCAAGGGTCTTGTAACTCTATAAGACTTGTGTGCTTCAAATGCCAGAGTTTCTGAGCCAACATTTTGGTTGCTAAGCAAGAGCGTTGTTAAGTGAGTTTCACTACAATTTTACAAGTTGGCCACGCCCACCCAGTCACATGGCTGGCAAGCCACTCCTACCCAGTCACATGGTTGGCAAGCCACTCCCACAAAGCAGGCCACACCTACAGAAGAGGTTCTAAAATTTTTTGAAACCCACCACTGTCTTAGATATATATAATTTCCTTTGCTATATGTAACCATTAATAGACTTATGCTTAAGGTATGTATTTGAAACAGACTTTTTTGTATGTGGATATTCAGCAATCACCATTTTCATTCATTCTTGAGTCTCAAAATGGCTGAATCATTTTTTCTAGTGAAAAAAGTCATTTTTTTCTTACGAGCACATACACACACATATACACTTTAAAAAAACCTTCCTTTTTACTGTTTTATTATAAATAATAAAGTGATTATAATTATACAAAGCTTTTGTACTGATGTCTACTGTATACGGTGGCCTTAGCTCAACAAACTTTGCAAAATTTATCTACATACTGTACATGTCTGAAGATTTTTACAATTTGTTCACTATCTCCTTCTTTGATTCATAAAGATTCCCCTTATTATGATTTTGATATACTTACTAATTATTCACCTCTCAGCTTGCTTTAGCCTAGAGGGGAAAACATAGGAGAGTAAAATAATTCTTTCTTGAGCCTTTAGGAATTCCTGTTGGTTATATTAATTATGTTGAAAACTATGTCTCTGTTATTCCAAAATGGCAATTAGATTTTAATTAAAACCCAAACAGTTAAAAATACTTTTCTTAATACATTTTTAAAAATTGGTCAATGATAATTATTTTGTATTTATGTAGGCATATACAGGTGAGATTATATAAAAAGAAACAGCTTTCCATCATAGTTTAGTTTTAGAACTAAGTAATATATTAATTGAACACAACCTTTAACTACAATAGTAATGTATTGAAGTCTCTGATATATAACTTAGCTGACCCAGTTCAAGAATGTCATACTGTAATACCTATTTCACACTTTTTCAACCAATAGCTGCACATTTTTCTTTTCTTTTATTATAGGAATGAAGGATACTGGGGATAAAATGTTCAAAAATTTAGCCTTCCAGAAATATTTGGAAATTATGTTTCTAAAAGTTTATCTAGACATAAAGAACTTAACTTAAAACATTTTGTTTGCCTTTTTTCTCAATAGTAGCTGTAATCCTTTATTGAACCCATTTCTGTATGAAATCCTTAATTTCTAGTGGGACAGAATACTGTATGACTTCATACATATAATATACTTTTATATTATCTAATATTGCTTTTACATTTTTACTTTATAATAGAGAACTGTGAATATTCATATATCAGTGAAAAGCTTTGATGTAAAGAATAAGTTAAATACCTCATTTCTCACATTGTTAGCAAAGATGTCACCTTTTAACCTTTCTTTTAAGCTTTTTAGAACATCTGATGCTTTTTTATAATGGTTTAATATTACTTTTTCAGATTGATTAAATACACTTCATACATCGCTGAACAATGAGTAGCATTCAGATAGGCTGTCCGCTGAGCTGCCTGCAAAAGTGATACAGTTAAAAAAATAATCTTCAAAGTAAAGTCAAGCCTGAAATTGAAATCTTTGACGCATACATCTCATAATTAGTTCTCTCCCTGCCAGATCTAAAATGTGAATATGCTGTTCTTAAATTTATTCAGATCTTTTTACATAGAAATTTAATGAATGGTATATGCTTTTAAAGTTTTTTTTTCTGTAGATCTGAGGCAAGATCTAAAGTTTTCCAAACTACCCTTTATAACATTTTTGAATTTCCATGTTTGGTCATCTAAACCCCCCACCCACCCACCCACCCCATGACTGATGAAATGAAGAAAACTGTTCCTGCAGCTGGATTTAATAGTTACATAGCTACATACATGAAACCATTGTGAAGCTACAATGAGACTTTTCCCCTACTATCACTATTACCGCAGCTAAGAAGCTGTTAAGATGGCTACTACTTCTCTGGTCTTGGTTAATTTGATCTTGGGTTTGAAGAGAATTGTGATAGGAAAATGTTCTTCTACCTTATTAACAACATTCCAATAAGTTTCTTTTAAATGTAAAAACTTTCCCATCTCTTTGATAGATGTAACTGTCATAAGTATGGGATATCATTTATGTATATATTTAATTTATATAATGTTCATAAAGAATCTGGGATTCAAACAGCTGCTTAGGCAATTAAAGCTCTTGACCAATGCAGTTGAGTTTGTGCGTGTTTACCTTTTTCCAGCTGATTTCTGCACCATTTCACAAAGCCCTTTTGCATACTTTACAATATGGAGAACTATTTGGTGAGAGTCACAAGTTCAAATTCCTCTTTAGCGGGAGGAAAGAAGAGTCTGATTCTTTGGATTCCAATTGAATATATATATATATATATATATATATATATATATATATATATATATATATATATATATATATATATATATATATATATATACATACATACATACATACATACATACATACATACATACATACATATATATATATATATATAATTTGTACTGATAAATAAATAAAGGGAGACTAGTATAGATCTATTTTGAGCTAATTAGCTCTCATCAGCTAGCCATACCCTTACTGGGATTTGAACCCGGGCTGTATATATCTTAGGCAGAAGTCTTAGCCACTAAGCCACGGGCTCACTTCCTATATCAGTATTTTTCAACATTGGCAACTGTAAACATGCGGATGTCACCTTTCAGAACCAGTTCCCAACAAATCTTGCTGGCTGGGGCATTCTGATAATTCTAGTCCACACACCTTGAAGTTGCTAAGGCTAAGAAACAGATAAAGAAACAAGTAATGAGTCTGTATGGTACATGTTTCTGTGAGCATTCGATTAAAAATTATGCTAATGAAGTTTCGAAAATGAAGTAGGTGTACAAAAGGGATGTCATTCTTCAAGTGGTCTGTTTGAAAGCATGTTTAGTAGACTTGTGACAGTAATTAATTATCTATTTTTGCCCCCTCTCTCCTTTTTAACATAAAAAATTCTCTTGTTGATAGTGGTAAAAACAGCAATAAGAGACTTCATAGCTTTCAGCTAAGCTATCAAATTTTTACCTGAGGATGCAATTTCCGAAATGTTTTTGGGTGGGAAAACCTGATTGGCTGCTTTTAGAAAAAGCTCAGTTGCTGCATCAACTATTACCCTTCATGCCTTGTTATCAGGACTATATTTTCCCACTTACAAAGAATGTGATTGAAAGCCATTCCTATAGTATTTTAGTTATATAAGACAATTGAAAAGACTTCCCAACCCAATTCATTCTTATAAATCAATTTGTTTTAATCTAAAACAGTGCTTAGACTATATTTTTTAGGCTTTCAGATATTCCCAGAGGCACCATTCAATGGATATGTAAGTGCCTGATATTTTGTTGTTTGAATTTCTATTAATTTCAGATGCTGCTTGTGCAGCTCCCATGGGTGAAAGTGAATGGAGTTCATATTGCAGTGTCAATTCTTTTTGTAATATAAAAAAGCATCAGTCTCAGGTAATTCCAGTGATGCTAACAACATGACCTGCACTAGAATCAAGAGTGAAAAGAGATCTTTCTCTAGGCTGCAAAATTGTATAATTGTATAATTTTGTTTTTATATTTTTATATATTTATTCACAATAAATTTTAAATGTTATTTGGATTTCCTGTTTATATAAGATACATTGATTTACTTTAGAAATGTTGACACAGAAAAAAACCAGAAGCCAAAGGGACATCAGAAGATGTACACCGATACAAATTCAGAAAAGGAATCACATAACACAGAATTTCAGCAGTTTCTTGAAAGGTAAATATGCCTACATTAAAATCTATTGTTTTTCATTTGATTGTGACACATATGGTTTTTAGTGGTCTAGCTATTGTTCTGCTAGTGTAAATCTGTAACTAGAAGGGGAGAAGTAGCTTAATTATTGTCTTGAAGGGCCACTGTGTTGTCACAAGTACTAATGAGCTGACCTGACTGCTAGCCAGACCATGTTGGGGGAAGATGTAGATATTCCAGTCCCATTGGCCCAGCCTGGTATATACTATAGGTGTTGGGGTCTAAAGCCCAGAAGAGACACCCACCTCCTCACTTGCTGCATATCTGACCTAAAATTGGAAAAAGAGAAGCAGAGGAGGAAAAGTCTGTACATGGTGAACAGGGTAATTGGAGAGAGAAATTACCATAAGCATGAAGAGCAATTGTTGATTCCTGATCTGGAAGGGAGAAGCAAGGTCATTGAGTGGCTTCTCTGGAAAAAGGGAAGTGAAGACCCAGAGGAACAAAGCTCCACCCAAATGATAAGGATGAACCTGGAGGGCTGCATGTAGCATCTTCACATAAGACCCAAAATGGGGAGGAGGAGATTGTCAGACATTGGCAAAGCCATTTGCCAAGAAAGGACTGGGCAAAAGACCCCAAGAGAGGTTCTTCCCTAAGTGGAAAAGCAATAGGTGTTTGGTTCAGCAGATCAAGAAGCAAGTCATTCTGGCAAGAGCACTACAATATAAATCCAGTCAATTCTTTTTTTTTCTCACTCTCTTTGTTAGGGTTCTAAATACCATGCAGAAATAAATCATTGTCCAAGGCAAAACATCCTTAAAGGTCCAATTTATTCTACAGGCAAGTTAGCACCTCTATGGAAAAATTCCAACTCTGATTTGCATCCTGAAATTCCACCCAGTTGAAAGTTCATGATCTATCCCCACACCCACAAATCCATCACATGTTCCAATCATCATCTTCCACAATGGCATCTACACCCCTCTGGTTCCGGTCAGGTGTCGAGGTGCGGAGACAAAAGATGACCTTGAGCTTCTATAAAAGAATGACAACATACATTCCACAATCCTACTCCTTTCTATCCCCCCCTCCCAACTACTACACTAATGAAACAGCATAGAAAATTATAAGAAAGTGTGGCAGGCCAAAGATCCTAAAAAGAACATAACTACAGGCCTAACACTCTTTCTTCTTCATAAACCCTCCAAAAAAGGGAGGAAACAGGATTGCTAGAAGGATATATTTCTAGGAGGGAGACTTAGGAAGAAATATAACACCAGGATTGTATTGCACAAATAGTTTTGCTATAAGTTGTAAAAAGCATAAAAATCTTCACTGTCTTGTTTTCTGTCTGTTGTCATCCTTGCAAAGCAAAATACACCTCCAGTTCAAAAAGAACCCTGTGACATTGTGACATTGATATTCACCATTAATATGTTAGAACGATGAGGGACCATTACAATTGTTTAATTTCATTTACTGAATAGGCTATCCAAGTTTTTTTAATCTTTGTTGCTTGTCATTATTCAATCTTATCAGCTTTCATTGCACATTTAAAGAGATGAAAGTTAGTCAATGATGCTTGAAATATAAGCTTAGGTTGTCCCAAAGGTGCTTTATCAAGAGCCAACAGGACTTTCTTTGTTTTTCCTTAAAGACGTTTTGATTCTCATCCACTTCTGAAGAAGCTTCTTGGATGAGAAGTGAAACGGGAACCATAACCTGGATGACTGAGAATCTACATAGAGATAAACCTATGTCACTTCTACACTTAGCCAGTGGTGGGATTCAGCCAGTTTGCACTTATTCAGGAGAACCGGTTGTTAACTTTCTAAGCAGTTTGGAGAACCGGTTGTTGGAAGAAATCTCATTTTGTTTTTTTCCACTTTACAGGGCTAATCCTGTAAGGAAGGCTGGGAGGAAACATTCTGGTGTTGTTTCTAGCCTAATCTTTATTGCTCTGCTTACAGAAACTGCCTCTCCAGTTAACCCTTATTACATTGTAACAGCTAAGGTGAAGTGCCCATTGCCGAGAGTGACATGGAGTTGACCACACCCAGCAAGTCACATAACCACCAAGCCACACCTACCAAGCTGGTCATTAGGATATAGAACTGGTTGTTAAATTATTGAATCTTACCACTGCACTTAACCATTGTTTTACTGTTCTCTCCAACTCACCAAAATAAAAATGCTAAAAACAACAACCCCCAAAACAAAGCAAATCAATGGCCCATATTCTTGTTCATATTTATATAGTTTGTTAAATATTGTACAGTCTGAGTTAGTTACATATTTCTTACTTAGGAATTTTCTAAAATATCCCAACAATTGCAATGAGGGAGATCTACAAAGCCATTATAAAGGCATTATGCTGTATTTAAAAAAAAACTGTGTAAAAACATGAAAGGTGAACCCTTAAAGAGAGAGGAGAGTCTGGCCTAAGCCTAAGTTCTGGCATATGAGATAAGGTCCCCCACCAAGAGGAACCAACACTCTCACTCTGCCTGGGGGTGTTCAGAATTTCTCATCATCTTCAAATACAGTTCCAAAGAAATGAATCAGTTTAGCTGCAAACAAAGATGGCCATGTGGGCTTACAAGAGTGATTTGGGAGTACCCTATGTTTATTCAAAGTCCTCCCAAGCTTTTAGGCCCTCCAGTAAAATATTATGCAAACACTACCTATTTTTACCTCTGCTTGCTAGAAGTGGCAACAATGGCAACTTCTTATTAATTGATAACTCTTAGCCACAGTAAGATACAGAATACAGAATAGAAAAATAGGCTTGTATTAAAATGCCGCAGTTAAATATGGCAATGCAGCTTTAGAAGCAAGAGTTACATAGCCAACATCAACATCTTCAAAGTTTTATTCACAAATAAATGGTACCATTTGGCGAAAGAGCAAATGCTCTTTGAAACTGTGTTTCTCATTCTGCAAGGATTGTACAGTTGAGGGATTACTAGTTTTGAAATTGCTCCCTATGGATAAAAGGTCTGTTCTCAGACCTGGAACTATTTTCGCTTTAACAGAATAAGGGCTCCCTTGAGATATCTGGACTTAAAGTTCTTAAGTTCGGAAAAGGGTGAGTTACACTTTGGATATAATAGTGCTAGGTTAATTGATATTTCTAATGAAGAGTACAGTTATCCTGATGTAACATTCCATTGCTATTCCATCAAGTGTTGAAGACTTAATGCAAACATTACATGCATGCTTTCCTTTGCTAAAAAGGTGCACCACAGCACTGAATTTGCCCTTTGCTGCAAGAAGGCTGTTTACTGAGAAAGGAGTGGAACTCTTTGTTCTGAAAGATTTGGAGAAGGATCAGCTGGTAAGAAAAATAAAAATAATTTGCCAATACTTTCTTCAAAAAATGTGTTTCCAATAAAATTATTATGGTTTAAATAGTATTTCCTGTCTTTCATTCAATCCATGCACTGGAATATTTAGACTTCCTTCCTTCTATTTGGTTCCCATCATTTGGGCACAATCAGAGGCCAACAAGTCAGCAAATTCTAGTTATATTATTCCAGTAGACGGCCATTACAATGGATTTAAAAAAAAAACGCCTAGTTTTCTATATTAAATCAACATCAGATCAGATACGTTATACAGACATCTGGCCTATTTTTCATTTGCATTTGCATTATGCTCAGCTACTGGTAGACTTTCTATGTGGATCTTCTACAGAAAACATGGACCATTTAGCTTTAAAATATTGTCAAAATACAGTAAAATAATTGTGGCAATTTTATTAAGAATTTGGACGTGTTATATAATTTACAAATATAATTTTGGGAAAGACACTATTGCATAGTTTAATAATAATAATAATAATAATAATAATAATAATAATAATAACAACAACAACAACTATTATTATTATTATTTTATAGAAATACAATTATATATTCTGTAAAATATATATTGAATTGGTGAGCAATTTGAATTCATGCGTCAGAAAGTGCATGGTTTTATTTTTAAAAATGAAATAATATGAATGTGAACTACATTCAGTTCTCATTTTTAACAGCTTTACATATCATGTGGAGAGCAATGGATTGATCCGCTGTGGACTACAGCTCAGCATAAGAAACGTCTCCAATGTAATAATTTAACATCTGATATAATGGCTGTGCGTGCATATTGTGTCATGAGAAACCCAAAAAGTGAGCAGATTGCTTTCTATGCTTTCTAAAAAAATGTTGTATATAATGACATAAAGCTAATATTAGGCATTTAACTCCCAAATGGAAATCACTGGCGGGATCCCTTTGTCTCATGTTGGGTTTTATGTGAGTCATGCTTGGAATCAGAAAATTAAGATGTCAAAGAATAATGCATTAAGCACCAGACAACATGAGAAATTCAAATGTTTTTCCCCATCGCACTATAAAAGGAGAACTGACAGATCAATAGATATGGTAGCATCTATTCATAGTAAATGGGAAGAAACTTGTGCTTTTGAGTACACACAGTCCAAGTCCACATTTGTCCAAGAAAACCTGGTATCCTATGACTCTTGTTCCAGGCTTTTTCACTACTCTTTCCTCATTGGCCAGGTAGGCACTATCAGGGAGATAGGTCTATGTTTCTGTTACAGAAAGCCTTAGTTTTTCAACTACTTTTTCACTGTTGATTTTTTCCCATGGAAAGACTAAGTAAACAAAATGGCAAACTCACTGGTGTTTTCATGACCCAGTTGACTAGGTGGAATTAGAACAATCCTTTTGAAAAATGGGTCTGTTGTAGGCAAAATGTAACTTCCACGGAAATTAGGTCAATGGTTCAATTTACAGTACTCTGTTGTATTCAATGATCCAGAAAATAGGTGTGGGTGTTGAAAGGGTTAAATATCTAAAACTGTTCTTTAATTTTTGCTGGAAATCTGACATTGGTTGATGTGCTCATAATAATTGATTATAGATAAGGAAACTCATCTGCAATTTGTTTTAAAGCAAATAAGTTTGAATTCATTTTCCAGATTTTGTTTTGCAAGTCAAGAATGACATTGTTGTTGGTGCTAAACTTTCTGTTGCAAGAGCTGTAGCAGAATTTGAAGAAAAAAAAGATGTTGAAGAGCCGGAGAAAGAAAAATGTGAAAAAAACATTGAAAAAATAAAAGATGACACAGATAAATATCTGTAAGTGGTCCAAAGTAATAATCAGTACAATACTACGAATGGTTACAAATACTCTTTTTCAGTCTATTGATATTTTAGAATTCTTTTTTTAAAAAAATAGTTGTTGCATTTGTGATAAATACAAATATACTTTCCAATCAGTTCTGCAGTGCATGATATATTATTCCATTATTTCCTCCTTATAGTTTGAAAGCGCTTAAATTATTTTTGCTTCTTCTCATGATAAATAAGACAAAGTAACACTAAAAAAAAAGTCCTATTACTTTTAGTGGTTCAAGCATAAATGAGATTTCATGTACCTCTCTTTTACTATCTGGTAATCTTATTTTATCCTGTATATCTTGCATGGCTCAAATAAAAAGGTAGCCACAATTAATAGCTGAAAGAATTGTATTTATAATAACATAAGAAGAAATGAAAATCTAAAATTTGTAGCAATTATACTATAATAAAACACTTCAGACAATTTAAAGAACTGATTTCTAAGTTCTTCAAGTTCTCTTCACATTCAGCATATAACTCAAGAACCTCCGACTACACATTAATGTAGTACAAATAGTGGATAACTCTACTAAATATAATTGTGGTATGTGAAGTCAAGTTTTTGTTTCTTCCTATACACATCATCCCAGAGCATATTATTCCTATGTTGTGGGATTTGGGATTAACTTCCAATTCTGCTGAAACATTGCAAAGGTACCGGTAGTTTGCAGCTTTTCTTCGGCAGGTATTTGTGCCAGGTGGAGTGGGAGGAAGTAGTTTTCCTTTGATAGAAATTCCCACTTCTTCAGAGGTCCCCAAAGATGCCTGCTATTTCCGATTGTTCTGAAGAGCAACTTCATTGCTGCCTCTCACATAATAGCTGCATTTTGTTTTGTTTCTGTTTTGAGTAAATTAGCGGAAACAAAAAAAAAAAAACTAGTAAGCAGTGGAGCATAGAAAATCAACATAGTGCAGTAGTTGTCACAGAAAATCACAGAAAATCAACATAGTGCAGCACTTGCAAAAATACTGTGAATCCTGCCTTACAAAGCTTCTAGACTTATTTCATCAGCAGGCTTACGGGTGGAACCGATCCTGTTGGACTTTTAAAAACCCTGAATAAGTTTCTCAAGGCACTTGAATAAATTTAGCAGTCATGTGATTAAGAAACCTATCCTTTTATGGACTGTTGTCCGGTGGAAAAAAGGAATAAATGGACAGATTTTTTTCCCCCAGCAAAGAATAATAAGGGGCGTTCTTCAGTAAGTTATTTATAACTTGACTTGGGGAACAGCAATGAGATGGCAAGTTTGCAGATGGTTCCAAAGTATTCTGGGTAGTGGAAACTAAAATTCATTGGGAAAAGGTTAAAAAAAAAACACATTTGTTTTAAACAGGATGAACCTAATCAAATTCAAATGGCAAATTTAAATAGGTATAAATTGATGCATATTGGAGTAAAACTACAACAACAGTATGCATCAGTTGGGTGTGAGCGGTGTATAAATAACCAGGAACAAGTTTTTGGGGTTAAAGTGGATTTGTGGAGGGGTGGTGGTTACTTTTGAGTGTAGTATTAACTTCTGAGAACTATCTGGACTAATGCCTTCCCTCCTCCCCCCCCAAAGATTTCAGAAACAGTTTACAATGCCTTCTTCCTGGACTAGCCCAAGATTATCCAGTTGGCTTGGTGCCTTAAGCAGGACTAGAATTCATGGTCTCTTGATTTCTAGGCAGATGCCATAACCACTACACTGAACTGGCCCTCATAATAGCTCTACTAAATATAATCAAGATATATGAAATCAAGGTTTTCCTCTGTCTGGAAAAAAATGTGAATACACAGAATTAGAATATACCTCATGTGTTCTCACATGATGTATAATTAACCTGTGGAATTCATTGTGATGGGCACCAACCTGCATAGCTCTAAAATGGATGAGATAAATTAATCAAGAATAAGTTTATTGATTTCTATTAGCCTCGAAGTTCTGGGTTGAATACAGCATTGGTATATTTCCGAATACCACAGAAATACTAGCCGAAGAGGGATGTATGTCTATTTCCTGCCTGCTGAGACCCCAGAGGCATCTGACTAGCCATGTAAGAAACAAAATTCTGGTTTAAGATGGGAATTAATAGGACTATTATGTTCTTAATGAGATTTTAAATAGCCTCACCTCAGCACTGTTCAACGTTACAAATTATCTCCCACTTATGTTTAGCGCCCACACTTACAAACAAAACAAAACAGTAAGATCGCTCAAAATCAAAAGTTACCAGCAGACGTAGAACAGTTCTAACTAAAGTAAAAATAAACGGAATGGCTTGAACTTCTGGATCTGTGTGCTGGAAGGTTTTCTGAGGGCTGTGGGGAGACGTATCATTTTTTATGTGATGAAAGAATATTTTCTTAGAAGGCAAGCATATTTGCAGTGTTGATAGTGGTTCCATATTCAGACATATTCTGTGTACAGTCTGTTTCACTTTTGTGGTAATTTTCTGTAAAACAGTTTTGTGACACATTTTATTAGGAACTAGAATGTCTCTTAACATTTTGTTCTTTATTCAACACTGAAATTCTTTTTCAAAAGATACGTGTGTTTTATAGATAACTGCATAAATATTCATAAATGCTCCATGCATTCATTTTTATTATGAGTACATGAAAGAAATGCACTTTATGTGATGGAATTTTTGTTGCTCATGAATGATACAAAAACCTACAATCTGTTTGGCTGAAGTTCACAAAAGGAATGAAAACCAGGATGTATGTAATTTGAAGAATGATCGATTAACATATCAGTATCTCCTTGCCCATATTCTGTTATTATTTGTGCACTGCCACAGTCGAAGAATGCTGAAGGCGGAAAGTAGAATATCAATGAAAAATACCAGTATATCGACATATTGCATTAATTCTGTTGCACAATAGATGGCACTGTTGTTTTCTGAAATATTAAAAAAGTTCCCCAGTATTAGAAATAAGCCTTCTAGAAATGATATGTCATTTCTATCTTATAGAGAGTATTTGCTATCTTAGAGATATTAAGACCAGGTTAACACATGATACTTCACCGATGATGAACTATACATTTTGATATCAATACTATATAGCGCATTCATTTCATCTGTTCGAATATATATATATTATATATATATATATATAATTTGTTTTCGTAGATTTTCACGGGTGTAGGTATGCTGGTTTTGTTGTATTCGGGTCTTTTCCCGTGTAAGGTTGAGATTGTCTTTGCAACGTTTCGGCAGGATCACACCTGCCATCTTCAAGCTGTGGGCTTAAAATGGGAACGGAGCTGCCGTCTTTCTGTAAGTCTTGGTGGGAGGGGATGGGGTGCTGGTTTTGTTTCAGTAAGTGGAATGATTGGTTGTGTGGTTGTATCATGATTGGTAGATTGGTGCTGATTGGTGCAGGTTGTGTGTGCATTGTTGTTTTGTATTTTAGCCGTTAAAATACAAAACAACAATGCACACACAGCCTGCACCAATCAGCACCAATCTACCAATCATGATACAACCACACAA
Organism: Natrix helvetica; assembly: GCF_964273705.1. Lineage (NCBI taxonomy): Eukaryota > Metazoa > Chordata > Lepidosauria > Squamata > Natricidae > Natrix > Natrix helvetica. The sequence continues at coordinate 97,527,401 of NC_138548.1, read as the reverse complement.
CCAATCATTCCACTTACTGAAACAAAGCCAGCACCCCATCCCCTCCCACCAAGACTTACAGAAAGACGGCAGCTCCAATCACATTTTAAGCCCACAGCTTAAAGATGGCAGGTGTGATCCTGCCGAAATGTTGCAAAGACAATCTCAACCTTACACGGGAAAAGACCCGAATACAACAAAACCAGCATACCTACACCCATGAAAATCTACGAAAACAAATATATATATATATATATATATATATATATATATATATATATATATATATATATATATATATATATATATATATTCATAGAAGCTTAAAGATTAATTATTACACCGTGGGTGTTAAAAGTGGGCATATTTCTCCAAAGCTCTGGATTTATTTATTTATTATATTCTCTTCCACTCATCTCACCTAAAGGACTCTGTAATTTTTGCATGAAAAGCAGCAAATCCCCACTGCTTTAACATATTATATTGGGGTGCTTTTAAAAACAACTTGGAATCTGCAAATAGTGCAGAGTGCAGGTATCCATGCACACAGTAAAATCTGGCCTTAGGAGCACATTATATTTGTACTACAGGTCCTGCACTGGCTATCAATAAGATACTGGGCACAATTTAAAGTGCTAATTTTAACCTATAAGCCCTTCTATGACTTGGCACCAGTTACCTTCAGGACTGCACTTTCCACCTAGAATAGGCCTAGTTTACATAATTTTTGGGAGAAGCAGCTTGGGAGATGAGGAGGTCAAGGCCAGGAAGCATTGCCTGTGGATGGCCCTTTAGAACGTTCTCCCAGTGGAAATTAGATTGGCTTCCTTCCTCACTGCCTTCTGAAATCAGCTTATTATCCAGAACTATTGGCATTGTTTTCTTTGCCTTTTTGCAATCTCAGCTATCATTCCAAGAGGGTTATTGTGGAACATATTTTGGAGCACATAGGTAGATGTAGGGGAAGGAACAATGAATAAAGATCTTCTTTTACATTTCAGTCATGGAGCCAACTAGTTCATACAATTCCATATCGAATCAATGAAACAAACACGGTTTAAAAGACAAAAGAAGTAAAATGTGGTTTTTAGGAATATTATTCCTATAATAAAACTTCACCAGTTTTTCCCAGGCCCTCAGGTTTGGAAGACTGGTCACTGATAGTCTTAGAAACTATACATGAATAAGTCTTGACTATTAAACTGTTCTTAGATCTGTTATCCAAATCACACTGGCCATTGTCTCCCATAGAATTTATTTGTCATTCATTTCAATGAACTTAAAGCATCTAATTAAATGTTTCAGTCCAAGTGTTTATGAAACTCAAATTCTCATTAATAGAATAAACAGTGTAATGCTTTAACTTCTTGTACTCTTTTGGACACTCAGTTTTAATCAATGGCTCAAATCTCTAAAAAAAAATATCATTGGTAATAAGTGAGCCTTGGTGGGCCTCTATATCTTTCCAGAAATTCACACATAAGGTCACATCTTAAAACAGAAGCATGTCATAAGACTACAAAATATGCCTGGCAGCAAATGTCTTGTGATTTTGATGAGGACTACAACATTCAGAAAGAAAAAGATGAGCAGTTTTTTGAAGATGCAGAGTTATATAAAAAATACAGGTCAGTTATTTATGCTTGCATATAATGAATTAATTTTATTCCTTTTGTATCTTTTTATTATTGCATCATTTTAAAATTACTCATAGTACAATTAAAAGGATACCATCTTTTAATAAGAGGACATCAACGAAAAGAGTGTTTCTGATATAATTGTCCTTGTATCAAACCTGCATAGATTATATTAAAGCAAAACTGTGTCCTAGGTTGATAATAATTTACTTAAAATTATAATGTCAGGTTGAAAGTTAAATGCTTATTATAAAGGTTTCAGCTCTACAGGTAGTCCTTGACTTACAACCATCATTTAGTCACCATTTTACTATGGCACTGGAAAAAGTGACTTAATACCAGTTTTCACATTTGCAAATAGTACAGCAACCCATGATCACATGATCAAAATTTGGGCACTTGGCAACTGGCATGCATTTATGACAGATGCCTTGTCCTGGAGTCTTAAGATCACCATTTGTAACCTCCTCAGCTGGCCTCTGACAAAGCAGTCAATATGGGAAGCCAGATTCACATAATAACTATATCGTTTACTTAACAACCACAACGATTCACTTAAGAACTGCAGCAAAAAGGCCACAAAATGGGCCAAAACTCCCTTAACAACTGCCTTGCTTAGCAACAGAAATTTTGGGCTCAATTGTGGTCATAAGTCGAGGACTACCTGTACTCTGTACTCTGCAATTCTGTTTCTAAATTAAATCTTAATAAACAGTTAAGACATTCACCAAATAATTAGAAATAGCTGAAAGTCCAGCACTTTATTCTACCACTACTCTGAGCAGATATTTACTAAACCCATAGATGACGCTAAGTAAGTCAAGTCTGACACTTGAATTATTAGATTGCTGAGATAGAGATTAGTCCTTATATTTATATTATATTAGTCCTTATATTTCTAGCAAGTGTTAAATTCAGCTAAAGAGAAAAGCCCATTTCTCACCGCCCTCTTTGTTTACTAAATGCAATGAGCAACGGAATCAGTCTTCTCTTATTTTGAAGGAGATAGGTAGGTATCTCAATTTCAGATTCTTAATAATTTTTAACACAAGTGCCGACACCAGGCCCTGATGCCCTATGAAAAAGTGGATTTTATAATATCTCAAAATGAAAAAAAAGCTCCTAGGATATAGTCCTGTAAAAGATAATAAAGAAAAGAAAATTGCATGAAAATCCAATAATTATCTAAAGGAATAATTAACATGTAATGTGATATAATCTCTTTAGAATTCCATTATTTCATATTTCACAAGAGTTTGAGATCTTCTTTATTTCTTTGCCAGCTCACTGTCACATATCTTAGAGTTTTGTTTACTTTGTTCTCAGTATAGTGTACTAGTGTAATTATTTTTTTAAAATCAAAGCAAGCTATCAGTACAAAGATTTTGTGCATGTATCCAGATGTCTTTGTTAGTTAGCACATTTCATATACAGTGAATATGGTGGAACATAATATCAAACCCCAGAAAGGTGGCATTTACTACTGCCAGCTGTACAGAAATTTGTTTTATAAGATTCAGTGAAATTATGCCTTTCTGAGGATCATAGAGTTAGAACAGGGGTTGGCAATCTTAAACACTCAAAGAGCCATTTGGACTATTTCCCACAGAAAAGAAAACACCAGGAGCCACAAAATCCTTCCCGTGCCTGACTTTTTCTGAGCGGCCACAAAACTAGTACATGTAGTTGAATTAAACATTCTGTTTTCATCTGAAACCTTTCTTTTCTTGGATTTAACCATGGTTGGCCTGTTGGGGGTTGAAAAGCTCAATAAATCATGTGCCAGTGGGTGTCACACATTGGTGGTTGTGATGCATATTTTGAGCAACAGGGAGCCACAGCAGAGGGGATGAAATAGCCACATGCGGCTCCAGAGCCATGGATTGCTGATCCTTGAGTTAGAAAGAACCATTTGGGTCATTCAGCTTGATGCAGAAATCCAAATTACAGTAAAGACAGATCCAGTCTGTCTCATTTTAGGCTTTTCATCCACATCTTCATATAATCAACTATCCAGTTTTTTTCCAACATCTGCGCCCTTTGAATTCTGATTTAGTTTTGATTTTACACATTTGTTGGTGTTAGCATATAATGTAGTATGCATGAAGCATATATTTTTTGTTGGTTTTAGGCATCAACCAAAATTGGCTGAAGAATTCCAGAAAGCCCACCATCAACACTTTGAATTTAAAAACGGGAAGATCTTCAACTGCAGTTTTCCAAATCTTGTACTGGGTGTGGAGAATACTGATCTTCATTCTGGTACTGAAGTGGTTTTGTTGGAAAAGAAGTGTGATGATGTCAAGCAACATTGGGTATGCAAAGAGGAAAGCAGGTACATTTCTATATATTAGAAATGCGATGGAACATCCAGCCTTACAGTTATCCCCAGAAAGACCTTCAGTCAAGTTTTCCATTTGACTTAGTCTTGATTAATATGTGTGGTCTGTTTCTTCTTTAGTTTAATTCTGATGTTCTTAGAAGTCTCTCAAAATAAAATATAAGTGGGTAAATCAGATAAGTGGATTTTTTAAAAGTGACAATTATAATCTATCTAAGTCTCAAATTTTCATTTTAAATAATTACTTTTTGTCAAGATTTTGGCAAAAACTCCTATTTACATATACTATAGTAATATATACTTAAATATCTAGGATGACCATTTATTTTTTCCTTCTTTAATGTCTGTCCCTTTCCTGTTGTCCCCTTGCATTGTTATAGATTAGGGGTAAAGCCTCCATTATGTTGTTGTCAACCCTTCCCATGCAATAGATACAATATAAATCTCCGGAGATGTATGTAAAACATTCCGTGGTAAAATGAAAATAAAAGCAAATGTTATTATTTGAAATCATAATATTTCCCTATTTCAGACTCAGACCTTTTTGTTTCTAGCTCCTTTCATCTTGCAATTGATCCAGACCTAGTGCTCACTGTATCAATGCCCACCGTACTGAATGGATGTCCAAAATTTCCACTGGAAATTCAAGGGTATCCCATTATCCTTCAGGTTAGTATCATTACTATAGAGTATTGTCATCAAACATAGCAAATTATTATTTTAAATCCACAAATGGCAATTGAATATCAACAATCTGTAAGAATATAAATATTTCTGTATTCTTATAAATCAGAAGCTGGGTTAGGGAACTTTGTCTTCTCCAAATGTTTTGCACTACAGAGTTACTAAACATAAAAAATACCTGTCCCTAAGTTGTTTAATAAATTGTGTGTTTAATTATTCCCATTACTCTGAGCTCAAATGAGAAATTAGTTTTAGCTTTCTTTTAACATAGCTGTGAAGTCTTTGTATTCCTGCAGACTAGCTTCTATAACTTCAGCTTGCTATCAGTTCCTTTTTTGTTCCCTTTTTGTTTGGATATTCCTTATCTGGTGCCACCCGGCTGACTCCTCATCCTTTTTACATCAGTGACAGTTCCTACAATAGAGGCTCCTTGTCCAGCTAACTGATTGAGAGACTATGACAGAATGTTGGATATATAATTTTAGATAGTTTTCTGTAATCCAATCACATATCTATTATGGTGATGGCTGAGAAATATTCTATTTTGAAAACTTCTTTTTCTGAATTCATGCACAAAAATTCAGAACTTATCTTTAATACTTCAGTCCTTTCTTTTTTATTTAATTTTTGCATAGGGTTTCTCTCTGTTATAAAAAAATCATATTGTTTCATGCATCTAGTTTGATCCATACAATGCTTCATAGTCCAAGTCAGAGGTGGTATTCAGCAGATTCTGACCAGTTCTGGAGAACCGGTAGCAGAAATTTTGAGTACTTCGGAGAACCGGTAAATACCACATCTGATTGCCCCCCTCCCATCTATTCTCTGCCTCCCGAGTCCCAGCTGATCAGGAGGGAATGGGAATTTTGAAGTAACCTTCCCCTGGAGTGGGGTGAGAATAGAGATTTTACAGTATCCTTCCCCTGCCACGCCCACTAAGAACCGGTAGTAAAAAAAAAATTGAATCCCACCACTGGTCCAAGTGTTTAAAAAGTACATAGCAACACAGAATGCACAGAATCATTCAGTGTGTTATCAGGTCTAAGAGGTCTAAACATTTCCAAAGTCTAGACCCATTGTGTAATCTATTGAAGCTGTCTTTATGGTATTCACTAGATGTAAATACATCATGTTTATCTATAGCTCATGAAAGACAACATTCATATAAGCTGATATCTAATATGGGAGTTCCCAACCCCTGAGCGCAAACCAGTTTGCACAAGTGAGCAAAGCCCCATCCACACATATGTGGGATAAAGGCAGTGCACAAAACCATGCTCCTCTCCATGGAACTGGTCCCTGGTGCCCAAAAGGTTTGGGGCCACTGATCTATAATTGGTTTCATATCCTAGTCCTGTAATTCAGTACTGATGGAGGATAAATATGAAGGGGAAGAAACAGATACCTAGCAGAGGTGTGACTGTGAATCACTTTTTTCTCTGCTTATTTTAGGCTGTAGGCTTAATGGATCCCGAAATGATGGGACAGTACTTGGCAAGTTTTGTTTCTCCCTTTTCCTAAACACATACCACAAATTTTGTTGTGAAAGTTTAGGGGACTCTTTCCTAAGAGGATTTGGTTGTGATTGCTTTCACAACTGGCTTGTTTTATGAATCATCTTTTGAAGATGATGATTTGGAGAAGTGGGAAGAAGTGACGTGGCAGATGTTTTTCTTATATGGGGAGTTTTTCCATGCCTGGTTCCTTAGAGCTGAAGGTTAAATAAGTTGGGTTAACTGTTATTCAAATGGATGGTTGAGAGTAGAGAACAGAGTTTTTACAAGTATTAATAATGGCTTCATTGTGAGCATTCCATTTGTTTTCACCTTGGGATATAAATTTAATTGATAAATCTAGTAATATCGAAAAGAGAAATGTAAGAGTAAGTCTAAAGGAGATTGCTGCATAATGCTGACGTAGCCCAATATAAATTAATTGTTGGTAAATGAGCATCTTAGTCTGCAGAGGAATCCATCCAGCAAGGCTTAATTAGTGATATATCTATCTTCTAAAAACAGTGTTAGTGATCTGGTTTCTTTGGGGGGGGGATTGATCTGTTGGGCTGGGCTTCAGAGAAATCCTAGCTTGGACCAGGAACAGGGATGAAATGCGACTGGTTCGGGCCGGTTTGCCCAAACCGGTAGTAAAAAAAGCTACTACTCTCCCGAAACAATAGTAAAAGAAATGCTCTAAAAAGTAAAAAAAAAGTTCCAACGATCAGCTGTGCGACAATTAGCTATGCCTGATTGTCTGTGAGGTTCCTGCTTGTTGCAGGGGACATTTTGTATGAAATTCAGTTGTTTTTACATTGTGTGTGAGTCACTTGTTCAGCCACACCCACCTGGCCACATGACCACCAAGCCATGCCTGTCTGGTCATATGACCACCAAGCCATGCCCACCAAGCCATGCCCACTAAGCCACGCTCACAGAACCAGTGGGAAAAAAAATTGAATTTTGCTACTGACCAGGGATGAGTGATATATTCCTCTGTGCTAGCTGCCACCAACATCAAAAAGTAAGATACCTGGCTCCATTCTTCAAAAAAATCTCTGTTAATAAATTTATGATTTTTTTTTTGAACAAAAATTTTATTGGTTTTACAAATTTTTTAGGAAAAAGGGTGGTGGAGAAGGGTACAAATTATGGCAGCTACATTGTGCAAGAAATGGCACTCCCCCCGACTCTCATAATCCTCACTTGTTAATACATTAAGTAAAATACTACTTAACAATTTTTGACAGCATATTTACCTTATATCTTCCAATATTTTCAATCTATTTTATATCCAACAGAAAAAAGAATTCCCTGTATCAGCAATTGCAGTGTTTTTCTAAGTCATTTTTGTGATCTAAGTTTTCTCGATGCTGCCTCTTCCCCCCCCCCCAGCAAAGCTCCGGCACCTCCCGTGTCTAGTATATCCCGTGTGATGTCATCAGTTTTAATAAATTTATGAAATTTTGTGTCATTTTGTAAGCATCAGTATTAGCATGTTCTTTTTAGTTTTGCTTAAAATCTTTAGTCCCTTCTAGTGTTCCATTTCTAAAATCATCACTTATATTTTGTTATGGCTTGCAATCACCAGAACAGCCAACATAAATCTGTGTCCAATAAGTTGTTTATTTTTATACCGTAATTAAGACCACAATCTTATTATAGTAAAAGTCATATTCCAAATTTATCTGAATCCTTAAACCATGTATAACTTTATTAGAGCGAAATCCTATCTTTTTGCTGTTTATTTCAATTTTTTAAACTTCTTAAGCTTAATTAATTAATTTGCACACGTTTTATAAGCCAATATTCTTAAATACCATAAGTATACCAAAGAAGATATAGGAGACGTACATAATATTGTCTAATTACCTAAGTTATCTTAATTTTTAAATTGTAATTAAGAGTCAAATATCAGCTTTTAAAATTATTAAAAAGAAAGGCAGGACAAATATTTTATGTTTTGACAGAAATACAAACCACATAATTATGGAGCTGCCAACCAAAAATGGAATTTCACAGAAACAAAAGTTTTTAGTGCCTTTTATACCACAATGTTGGATATAGAAATTACAGCAGCAAACTATGCTTCTATTTGCACATTTACAGTAACCAAGACAGAAAAAATTGACCAACCAGTAAGTATTACTTGATCTATGGGAGGGAAAAGAAAAATGTAACTCCACTAATAAAAACATAACTTAGAAGTACTTTAATATTTAAAAAAAAGTTATTTTAAAAGTACCATGATTCATGCCCATTTGTTTATAATGATAAAACATTATTTATAGTCCATTCTATTTATACATTAAAATACTTTTTAAAGTATAAAAATGTCTAAGCAGAAATTCAAATGTAAAGTGCCCCTTGATAGATTTTTCAAAGCAGTCATTTCTAAAAAATATGTTGAAATTCCCTTTTATAATTATCTTTAATCTTCTAATATATCTTTTAAGATGCATTATATTTTTAACCAAGAACACAAGATTCAAAAAAGTGGCTTGTTATGTTTTTCAATTAAGCTATGGTGGAAATCCAAAAGTTACAGTATGCTTTTTTCAAAACTATGCAGTTTAAAAATAAATGTTCTAGGATCAACTTAATTATAGAATTTTACTGATACATATAAAGGTAAGGGTTCCCCTCGCACATATGTGGTAGTCGTTTCCAACACTAGGGGCAGTGCTCATCTCCGTTTCAAAGCCTAAGAGGCAGCGCTGTCCGAAGACGTCTCGGTGGTCATGTGGCCGGCATGACTAAACACTGAAGGCACGTGGAACTCTGTTATCTTCCCACCAAAGGTGATCCCTATTTTTCTACTTGCATTTTTACATGCTTTCGAACTGCTAGATTAGCAGAAACTGGGACAAGTAACAGGAGCTCACTCCATTATGCGGAGCTAGCCACTGAGTCACCACATCCCCTCTACTGATACATATGCACAAACAGAAATTGTGAAAACTAAATTTGAAATATTTGACATTTAAATAACTATGCAAAAAATGTTCTGCAGTATTTAATTTAAAGTATTTTGACCATTTTTTTAAAAAAAAAAAAACCAGGGCTACTATTTCCTTTCACGCTGTGGAAAGAAAAAGATAATGATATGTTTGGCTTGTGGAAGGACCATCAGAGGAAAGAAAGAACTGAAAAAATTGCTCCCTGGTACTATATTTTCCTGTGCCTCTGGATTCCAGGACAGAAATAATTTATCCTTTTGTCCTTTTAAGTGCCTTGATGTTAATAAGGTGAGTAAAGCCTTTCAAAGCTATCCATTGGACATAACCAAATAACTGGCCATTTTATAACTTCATCTTTTAGGTAGTTTTCAAATAGTGGAGTATTTGTATTTGAACAACATTATATTAAAAAGTAAAATTAAATACCATTTCTTTCGGGCTTTGGTAGTGGCTATTTGCTTTGGCTACCTTTGAATCCAGACCACGGTTACATATTTTTAAAGGAAAGATAATGCTATTTATGCTGATATTAAGCAGTATTTTAAAAAATTATAGTGCTTAACTCTGATTTTGAAAGTGCTGAAATGAGTTGAAATCATGCTTGGATTAATTCTGACTTTTACCATGGCTTTTCTACCTGTGAATTGAGAATAATTGTGGCCAGCCTCACAATTATTATGAATTAATCTTCATGTAAAAGAACAGGAAGTGTGACTAATTATCTTTTAGGTTGTACTTACACACACACACAGACACAGTTAAATGACTGTCGTTTATTGTAGCATGATTCAGAAGGGAACTGAGTTAAGCAAAAAATAACCTCTTCCCCTGCAGTTTACCATTCCATTTTTTAAGGATCTATAGCTAAGAATATAACCCCTTGAGATGCAGAAAATCCTGATTGCCACTACAATAGATACTAATATAGTACCTACAAACATAGTCCATTCAGCAGCTGTAAGAACTAATCGAACTGGATATAATTATATACCTTGAGAAATTGCTATGGGTATATTCACTAGGTACATGATAGAAAAGTCAGCAGTTTTTCCTAGCTGTACATTTTATTTGGGAAAGAAAGATTTGAAATCTGAGTACTATAATGTAGAAGAAATTTTCTTTTGAGAGAGAATATGTAAAAGATTTGAGTGGGTGGGTAATCTTAAACATCAAGGGAGATTAGCAATTAACATTAGCTCAGGAGTTTCTATTGAATTAAAAAAACAGTCTATTCATCTCCTGCTTTACTTAATGGCATTTGGGAAAATATCAGCTAAAATGTATTTTCTACTACTTTCTTGGATATGTATAATATGTCTTAACATATTATTTACTTTTTTTGAAGTAATCTATCATCTAGTTATGTATCAATGGTAGTTAATCTAACCATTTTTAAAATATAATTTCTGGCAATGTTTTTTTTTAAATTCAGTTCTGAATCCTCTGTCATTGATATGCGTATAAAGGGATAGCTGCCTGTTCTTTTTGTCTGTCTTGTATTTTCTCCAGTTTGTCATATAATGTTTGAAATTCAAATTTTATTCAGTTTGGTTATCTTTTTAAAAATAACTTCACCAAGTTTATAATAAAACTGAAATAATGGTAACATTTTGTTTTGTTTTATTGTGGAGATTGATTTATCCTCTGATAAGGCTGAATCCACCCTGCATTATTTTGAAGAAGTTCTAGCATCCTTAAAGAATGAAACCTCCTTGCAAGTCATCTCAGAAAAGATATCTGCAGCTCTAGACCAAAAAACAGTAAAAATAATTGCATACAAAAATGGAGAAGGATACCGAAATGGGCAACTAATTGTTGCTCACACATTCCCAAGGGTAAGTAACAATAATCCTAAGAGAGACTTGTAATTGAATTGATGAGGACAAACAGTGTGCCTGAGAGAGTAAGGTAATATATATATAGAGAAATATCTGCCTCCACCTAGGATCAAACTCACAGCCTCCTGATAGTGAGTCGAGAGCTCCACCCTAGGCCATCAGTTCACACATGTGTGTGGGGTGTGTGTGTGGGGGGTGTTAATGCTGTAAATCTACAAGTGTCTGTCCTGAAGATGCAGGTCAAATCCAAGGTGTGTAAGAACTACTATGGATCTAGCATAAGCAAACACCATTGGGAGGAGGAAGAACCGTCTCATTGCAGGCAACACATTAAAAGTAATATTTCTATAATTTACTAAGAGTTTCATTATTAGTTAATAATCTTAAGTTTGCACAATTATCCTCTCTTGTTTCCAAATGTTTCCCTGAATAACAGTAGAGGGCTTGTTTCTCTTGATGAAAAAAGGTGCTTAAAGCTTATGATATTACTTGAATTTATAAATTTAATTATAAATATGCAAAGTGATCACCTAGTGAACCTACAAGCATTTGCAGACAGTACATGTCTTGAAAATCAGAGATTTATATGTTAAGTGGAAAATCCAGGTGAAGATTTAGGAAAGGAAAATTATATTAGGAGTTATTTAATCAAGCAAGCAAAAATTGATATACAGCAATAGCACTTAGACTTATATACCGCTTCACAGTGCTTTTACATCCCTCTCTAAGCAGTTTGCTGATTCAGCATATTGCCCCCAACAATCTGGGTCCTCATTTTATCCACCACAGAAGGATGAAAGGCTGAGTCTATAACCGTGATGGCGAACCTATGGCCTGTGCCAGAGGTGCCACACAGAGCTCTCTCAGTGGGCACCAGTTGCTCTTCTGCTTTCCTGCGCATGCATGCACACTGGCCAGCTGGTCTTCATGTGCACCAGAGTGCTAGAAACCCGAAGACCAGCTGGCTGGTGCGCATGCATGCGCGAGCCACCTGATTTTTCAGTTTCTGGCCCGTGCGAAGCCCAGCTGTCCAGCACGCATGCACGTGCCAGAAACCCGAAGAAACCGTCCAGATGCTCTTCGAATGTTCAATGCTCTGCCACCTGCACGCTCCGGTTTGGGCACTCGATGCTGAAAAGGTTCGCCATTACTGGTCTATAGAATCTTAAAGAAAGAGTGGAATACAAATTAATATAGTAACCTTGTTAGAAAAATAACAAAATGAGAATTACAATATTATAATTTATTTTTATATGTTGTTAATTACATGTTTGAAATATATATATATTTCACACATATATTTTCCTTTATGTAGTTGCTTTCATTATGTACCAGACGTCTTGAACTTAGCAGGACAGCTTGCAAGCTATATAATAGTGAAGGGACCCTGATCCTCACACTGCAGGATTTAGTCCTGTGTGCAGTAAATGATTACCTCAAAAAGCAAGAAACTGAGGAAAAAGATAAAGAAGCCATTTCTGATGATGCCCTTAAACAAATCGCATCTGTATTTTCGAGGAAAGGTAAAGTATGACTTTCCATATCTTGCCTATTAAAAGTATATGCAATTGATATATACTTTAACCAGCAAAATGAATCTTTTGGGGAGAAAAGACACATGGAACAGTTTTCTGACCTACTGCCCCAAAGTCTCTAATTTTTTTAAAAATTATTGTTGGTTTGCTTTGGTTTAGTTTTAGATGTTTATGAGTTTTCACAGTGCATCTTTACTCTTCTATTTGTAGATGTATTGTGCAGTTTTGTGAGCATTAAACAAAAAGGATAGTTTATGCAAATAAATGGACCAAAAGGTTTGCCTGTATTTCAGCTTATATATAAGCAGACTTTGGCTTGATTCTTTGACATCTTCATTAGATGTGTAGGTTCTTTTGCTGCTCAGAGTCCTGTTCAAGAATCACAATATATTGTGTTTGTTGGGAGGAGAGGGGTTACGAGTAATCTATTTTAAGATGGGGGGAGAGGAGGGGGCAAAGTATTTGGTATAATATTTGAAAGTGAATTTTTGTGGGGGGGTTGGGGGGTATAGCATTTGTATGAGATTTATATTGTATGGCGGGGGGGTGAAAAGGGGGAAAATTGTTTGTACAAAACTCTTTTAATTTAAAAAAAAAAAGAATCCTCTAGAGCAGAATGATATTGGTGGGTGCAGATTTTTTGCTGCATTATTTACTCGGATTTTATTTTATTGATTTAGGCAAATAGCTCATTTAATTCCATATTCTGTATAGATTGGTGGTCAACCATATGCATTCACAAAACTCATAAAAACAGACAGGAGGGCAGGAATCCTCTTGTACTGTTGCTTTCCAGCAGCTCATATTTAAAATATACAGTCCATAATTTCAGCCTAATAAATACCCACCAAGACAAGAATCTGTTTATATCTTGCTCTTCCGGTCTCCTTTTAAAACAACTGAATTGGTAGCCTTTGTCACATCTGATGGCAGCAAATTCCACATTAGCTATTTGCTAAGCAAAGACATTCCTCTTTTTAATTGATTTTGAATCATCTAGTTTTTAATGTATGATTTTATAGATCTCTAAAAAAGTAGATCTTTCCTCACCTACTTTTATGCTGAATAGAAAAATGTTGAAGATGTAGTAGAATATTTTCAGAGAAAATATTATAGGTCTCTAACCATTTTGAGTGACCTTTTCTGAACCTTCTCTACTTCTTTACAGTGACATCATTTTTTAAAATGTGGTGGCCATAACTATATATAACACATTAGGGCATCACTCAATTGATAGTTTTATTTTATATTCCATTCCTAATTATCCTAAGCATGGACTTTGTCCTTTTATAACAGGTACGTAACTGAACTGCCCATAAAAATGCCAGGATTCTTTTTTGAACCAGTTCAGGTCTCATGAATACTTTGCTAATGTGAAGTTCTACTTGCTCTTTTGCATCAATGCACATCCTGTTGCATTTTCTTTATTGAAAGGTATTTGTTGTTTGAAATCCACATAGAGATCATTTTGAAATTCTTTGCCATCCATTTTTTTAAAAATGTATTTCAACAAATTTGGTGACATCAATAAATTGGAACATCTTACCCCTAAATACAGATTCTTTATTAATTGATTTAAAAGTATCACTTTTTTTTACTTAAATTAACCTGTGACACACTTTGCTTTAAATAGCTCTCCTGTTTACAAATTATTGAATTATTTATCTTTTTTTTTCTTTCTTAATCATTTGACCAGTTACCAGTCTATGACATGACAGGTGCTTGTCCTCTAAGTTGATGAAAAAAAATGGTGAGGTGGTTTGTAAAAGGCTTTTTGAAGTAGAGTTTTTAGATTTTAAAAAAATGTAGATTACTGAAACAAAATGTATTGTTGCAGAAATCTTATTATTTGTTTGTTTGTTTGTTTGTCAAACATCTACAAGATAAAAAGTATAGGTTTGAACATAAACATGAACAAAGGAAGTAAATACAGATAAATAGGGACAGTAAGACAGGGATGGTAGGCACACTGGTGCGCTTATGCACGCCCCCTTTACGGACCTCTTAAGAATGGGGTGAAGTCCATGGTAGATAGTTTGAGATTGAAGCTGTGAGGGTTTGAGGATGTAACAACAGTCGGTAGAGCATTCCAGGCATTGATCACTCTGTTGCTGAAGTCATATTTTCTGCAATCGAGTTTGAAGCAGTTTACCTTGAGTTTGTATCAATTGTTTGCCTGTGTATTATTGTAGTTGAAGCTGAAGAAGTTGTTATTAGTTTCTTTTTCAGAAAAGAATTTGTATATTTGATCATATTCTTTAATAAAACATTGTACCATTTAAGTCAGAGTGGACATTAAACTAATGGGACATAAATTTCTATGTATTCTACCACTTGAAGCAACTCTAGTTACATTGATTATTTTCAGATTATTCTCAGGAACAGGTGCTGATTTTAAAACTATGTTGCATATTTTTATTGGAAGATCAGCAACCTCACATTCACAATCATCAGATGTATACCATCTGGGTCCAGCTATTTGTTTATTTTTGATTCATCTGTTTCATATTCTTGCTCCTTCTGTCTGTTTATTGAACCCTTCTTGGAAGAAAAAACCCTAAGATAGACATCTATCTTATCATCAATGAAGATAGAAGCAACAAATTAAGCTTCTCCTCAGTTTTCCTTTCCTCAACCAGCACCTTTTTGCAACTGCTTTATGTGAGAGTGCTCTTTCTGTTTTTTATACTTGGGTGAGGTCATCTTCCTATCATTTTTGCTCTGCTGCTAACACCTCTTTAAGCAGACTTTTAAAAAAAGAGCTTTTAGAGTTGTTTATAATGGATTTAGCAGCAGATTCAATGTCTACAGAGGTCTTTATCTGGACTGACAGCTACTGCTTAATTTGGTTTCAACAGCACTCCTCAGATGATCAATTCAGACTAATTCCATATCCTCTCATGCAACACATTGACCCTGGAGGTAATATGTGATTCCCATCTAAATCAGAATGTTGTTTGGCTCCTATTTTTTCTGGCCATTTCCACTATGTTAGAACATTTTCTTAACACTCTAGATCAGTGTTTCTCAAACTTGGCGAACTTAAGTCCTGTGGACTTCAACTCCCAGAATCCCCCAGCCAGCATAGCTGGCTGGGGGATTCTGGGAGTTGAAGTCCACAGGACTTAAAGTCGCCAAGTTTGAGAAACACTGCTCTAGATGTTAACAGGATCTTGGGCATGTATATTGATGCGGCAGCCTTGATTAATCAAGATGTAGCATGGAACAAGGGCTATCTGCCAAATATATTTCTCAGCAATAAGAGTGTGCCAAAATGGATTCTGTAGACACTGAAAACTGTTTCTGTGTATATACAAATGTGTAATTGACAACTTGGAGAACCACAATTACAGATTATCATCCTGTAGTAGAAGATGAAAATCAGTTAGTTGCTAGTATGTATAGATCAGGGGTGGGTTTCAGCCAGTACACACTGATACACCTGTACCTGTTTGTGAAATTTAGTGTGTCTTCCCATACCCGTTGTTCCGGAAGCCCCGTACCTGAACACTTCCCTGGCCTGCCTCCTTGCTCGCTCTCCCCGCCGGCCCAGTTGCCGCTTACTCGCTCGCTCGCCCTGTCTGTCTGCACAAGGCTTGCCCCGCCTACCCACTTCCTTTGCCGGAGTGGAGGATTGGCAGAAGCCCAGGTGGCGCGCGCTCCTTCTCTTTGACAGCTGCCTGATTTCCAATGGGGGGGGGAAAGGAATCCATGTTTTTCCTCCCTCTGCATGGATTTCCTCCCCCCAATTGGAAACGAGGTGACTGTCAAAGAGAAGGGTGTACATGCCATGTGGGTTTTTCTAATAGCCAAACTCCCCTCCTGTTCCTTCTTCAGCTGTTGGAAAAACCCACATGGTGCATTTTCCTTCTCTTTGACAGCCACCTGGTTTCCAATGGGAGGCGGGAGAAATCCATGTTTTTCCTCCCTCTGCATGGATTCCCCCCCCCAAATGGAAACAAGGCAACTGTCAACGAGAAGGGAGAAACGACAGGCTGCAGGAAAATCCACTCCCTTTTCCTGCCGATCTTTCTGTACTTGGGATCAAAGCACTAGAAACACATCCCCAAAAGGCTCAATCCAAAACCTTCAGCCTTGCAATCCTGGGAGGAGCTGCAATCCCAAAGAAAGGACAGGCTGCAGTAAAATCTACCCCCTTTTCCTGCTGGACAATGCTGAAGTACTATGTGAAGGTGCTTAGAATGAAATATTGCAATCTAGTGCAATGAAATAGCGCAAGAAGGTTCTTGGATGAGAAGTGAAACATCTTCCTCAAGGAAAAATAGTCCAGTTGCCTTTTGAAGAACAAAGCACCTTTGAGACTTGAGCAAGTCAAGATCAAACTACTGGCTGTGGGAGAGTCAGCCTGCAATACTGCATTCTAACTACGGCACCACCACTGCTCCTAATTCCTTAGCAAAAAAAACTTTTTAGTATTTGAAAGCTTAGTATTGTGGGAACTCAGTATATTTGTGGTGTATATCTTTAGTGCCCAAATCGCATGGTCATAGACAGCCTGAATTTGATATGCTCATCCCAGATGGGCAGAATTTGGATGTAAGCCTGCCCATAAGCCCACACATTTATGAGAAGAAAGGGGTGGGCTCCCTAAAGTAATGCTTTTCCGTGGTGGCCCCACATCATAGAATAGTGTCACACAGATTCATATTGCTCCCACATTGGAATCTTTCATAAAGACTTTGAAGATAGAACACTTCCTGTGGATATTTGTGCCCTGATAATTTTTATTAATAATATGGGTTACTGTCATGGATTTGCTACTGCGCTTTACCTATTGTTTTAGTTTATTATTATTTTTTAATTTATGTAAGTGTCTATACTGTATATTGCGAACATCTGAAAATCAACTTGATACCAGCAATAAATGAATAACACAATAAGTATAAAATTAGAAAATTGTACACTTTAAGAAAACGGTAAAATAAAACAGAATTATGAAAAAAGAATTTTCATAAAATCTTTCTTTTCTCTCTTTTACCAAGATAAGGATAAGAACATCAACTTTACATCATCAGTGATAACATCAGATATTGATCATTTGGCCCTTAGCAACATTCTTAGAAATCCACTTGAGGTCTGGGTTTCCTGCGGAGAACCTTTTCTACCTTTGGATAGTAAGTTATTAAACAAAAATAGAAATATTATAAGAGCTTGACATGTCTCCTTTAAATGTCTGATACTGTGTCCTTCAAATTACAAATTCATTTTCATCATGCAGTGAAGAATGTAAATGTTCAAAAATGTAAAATTTGTACATAATTCATTTCTAGAGCATTAAAATACTTTGCAAAATAGATTATTATTAAGGGAAAAATTACATAATATTTTTATTTATTTATTTATTTATTTTTGTCATGTGGCGAGCAATTCTCTTTTTTGGGTACATATTATTTTAAAAGATCCTAGTTTTCACATAGAGTTGCAGTACTAAATAGTACTGAATTTGTAACTTTCCGAATTTTCGTTTTTCTGTACATGTTTGACAAAGGAATGTTTTAAGCACTTGAACATTTTCACAAAAACATTTCTTGAACCATTTACCTTTTAATTGCCTGTTTAGCGTTTGATCTACTTAGTTTGCTAAAAGTATCAGATTTTTAAAAGTGCATTTGCTGAAGGCGATCCAATTATCTTTCCAGACCTTTAGATGCAAAATCATTTTTGGGAAAAAAAAAGTGTACCAAAAATGTATATTCTTTTTCCTTACAGCTTTGCAAAACATAGAAAGGCAAGAAAAACAGAGGTGGCTAGAAAAAGATAAAATTCTGGCAGACCTGAATGCAATGAAACATAAAATGAGACAACTGCAAGGTCAGTATCACTAATCAAGGAGAGAAGGAACTTAGAACTGAGGAGAAATTTCCTGACAGTTAGAACAATTAATCAGTGGAACAGCTTGCCTCCAGAAGTTGTGAATGCCCCAACACTGAAAGTCTTTAAGAAGATATTGGATAGCCATTTGCCTGAAATGGTATAGGGTTTCCTGCCTAGGCTGGGGGTTGGACTAGAAGACCTCCAATGTCCCTTCCAACTCTGCTATTGTATTGTATTGTATTATAGTGAAAGTTGATTTCATTGTAATTATATTGATGATGATGATGATGATGATGATGATGATGATGATGATAACAATAATAATATATTACTATGACATAACAACTTTTAATACTAGTCCATGTATCAAAAACTTATTTTTGAGATTTTTCAAGCTGACATACTCATGTAATAATGATGCCAATGTTCTAAGTTTACGGTATTATATTAATATTATTGAAAACACATCCTTTTCTTGCTACTATTACACAAGGACTATCCAGTATAACTGATATGCAAGACTTTTAAACTAATGTTTTAGCTCTACATCTCAGAGCAAATATGGACCTCAAAATTGCAACCACAGATCCCACAGAGAATAGAGTTAGAGTGTATTAAGGAATAATACAATGCAAACATGTTAATGTGAAATGAGAATGAGGAAAATAGTAATTATTGGATCATTCCCATTTGTTCCACTGAATTTAAATCCATCTACATTTAAAAAAAATCCTCTAAAACCATTCTTATTTTAGGACGACGTATAACAAAATATAAAGCTGCTGATTTGGTGCCCACTAAGAGCCCTTTCCAGCCTGTGGTAGTAGAAGGAGGCTGGACAGAAGAAACTCAAGAAGAGATGAAGCTCATGGAAACTATACAGCATACAGAGGTGTGAATATATAATTTGTGCTACCCAATTTCCTGAGAAATGAAATCTTTAGTTCTAAATGCTTTAGAAAAAGATTTGTGATCTGCTAACTCAAAAAATTGTCTGAACTATGACTCCCTGTCATAATGAGAGAGAAATGTTTAATTTACATTATGTGGGATTGATCTCGGAAGCAAAACTTATTCTTTTTTTCTTCTTTCTTATCTAAACATTTTAGCTACATGTTTCACATTCCTTTAATCCACATATTATTCTTGAGAAAAAGGAATCTGGTAGTCTCCCCTGAGACTGCAGTTTTATCATCTTGGAATACATTTTAGTTTATAAATGGAAGCCCTGCGTTTCAAACTATTTGCATTAAGTCTTTAATAAATAATCACTATGAAGGTACTGGGAAAAGAGCAGTACAGTATGCTATATTTTTAGAAGCACTCTAAAGTACAGAACTACAAATATAACTTCATTCTGTTTAATAAGAATCTTTTGGGTTAATAAGCATAATTGAAAGTTGTGGGTGGTCTCACAAAATGATTGCATGAAAGAGGCTGTCATTGCGGGCATGACCAATTACCAAACATGAGTTGCTCCTTGTCATGTTTTCTTGCTCCCAGGCAGTTCTTGCCAAATAGGGGGACATACAGTATATCCAAACAGACCACAATCATGGACAAGGTTGTGCTAAATACTGCCCTACCCCTCTCTTCCAAGCTCTGAAGATGAGGACCCAGATCTTGTTGAGCCAACAGATTCAGAAAGAGTTTAATGGTCTAAGTCATCTAAACATTAAGGGGTCCTTGATCCTCTCTGAACTTGCTTTGTTTTCTTGCAGACATTTCATTACCCTAACTAGGTAACATCATCAGTCCTAGTAAAGAGTACTGATTGCTGGCAGTTTATATTCTGGTGTCTTGCCTGTCTGTGTGGGCGGTCATCTAAATATCATACTGCTAATAATCTCTAATCGACTGCTAATAATCTCTAATCAACTGTATAAATACACAGTATCAAAATAATATAATGTCTTATGTATATCTTATAGCAATATAAAACATTTTTTAAAAAAAAATCAGAAAAAATGGAAGGTATTACAGTCCAGAACCCTGCATAATCCACAAATATGGCTGTTCAGACCCTCACTAAATTGTTGTGGCCCAGCAGGAGCCGTTAGAGCTGCCACCTGACTCCGACAGCGAGGGTCCCTTTGAGTCGGCTCTGGAGGATGTGGAGGACCCTGGACAGGGTTCCGATTCTGAGCAGGGATCAGAGAGGCTGGTTGGCCACCAGGAGGCGCCTGAGGCATGGAGCAGTGGTGAAAGCCAAAGGGAGTGTGCTCCTGATGTCATGCCTTGGAGCAGTGGGGAGGAGACAAGGGAGGGTGAGTCAGACGTCAGCAGTGAGTTGTTGTTGGATGCTCGTCACCGAAGAGCTAATAGGCGTCAGGAACAGTTGCGCAGTTACAGGAGGTAATTGCACTCGGCTCATGGTAATTAGACTCCTCTCCAGACTATAAAAGGACTGCTTGTGCACACACCCTTTTGCAGAAGTCAGCGCATGAACTAATGTGGGAGAACAGTCTTGTGAGCGTGGCAGGCTGGATTGCTGCTAATGCTTATCAGTGCCAGGTTGTTACTGAAGCTTATGTGTGTTGAATTGCTGCCAAGGACCTGTCTGTCTGTAAATAAATTCTGTAGCTTATCTTTGGCTCGGAGTGTGTCAGTGGGGACGAGGGGGGTCAGAACAGATTGACTTCTGCCCCAAACGAAGCTCCATTAAGCTGCAATGGAGCGACTACAGGCTGAAAATGCCCAGTTGGCTCAACAGATTGTTTTGCTGGCTGGTCAGGTCTCTCAGCTCCAGGGGCTTGCTAACCACCACCCCAAGCCAAGGAGGAAATGGCCAGTGGATACACCAGACATTTCGATGGCAAACAAGCTATGTTTGCAGCATTCTTGGGACAATGCCAGCTGTTTATCAGCTTGAGAGCAGAGGACTTTCCCACCGACCGGACAAAGGTGGGATTTATTATCAGCTTGCTCTCAGGCACAGCAGCTCGTAGGGCTACTCCGTTGCTATCTCAGCCTAGCCCTTTGCTGGATGATTTCCAGGGTTTTTGTAACCATCTCAGGCTGATGTATGATGATCCCATTAAAGGAGAAACAGCCACTAGACTACTCAAATTGCTGCAGCAAGGCCGTGGCTCCTTGCGGGATTATGTCAGCGAATTACAGCTGCTTAGTGGGGACTCAGCTTGGAATGATCCAGGCCTCATGGACACTTTTCAGGACGGGCTGTCAGATGACCTGCAGGACGAGCTGGTGAGGGTGGACAGGCCTCTGACGTTCGACGCGTTGGTTCACTTGTGCCTCTGGATAGATGCCCGGCTGCAGAAGCGGAGGCCTCGCCGTGCATCCCAGAAGACTACTAGGGTGCCTGTCCCTCAGGAGACTACAGTTGCACGGGAGGAGCCCATGGAGTTGGGTGCCGCGAAACCCCGCTTGTCGCGCACGGAGATGGACAGATGGCATGCAGGGGGTTGTGTTTCTACTGTGGGGATTCTGGACACCTGGCTTTGGTTTGCCCCAAGAAGGGTAGGGCGGCTGCGCAGCCTGCGGCCTCCCCCTCAATTCCGGAACAACGTGTCGAGAAACAGGCGGAGCCCGATCTGAGGGACACTTTAGGTCAGGCGCAGGCCGAAACAGAGGTGGACGGGCCTCCACGGCACATGATCTTAGTAGCGCACATCCTCTTGTCGGGTAGTCTGCAGGGAATTCTGGCCCATGCCTTGTTCGATTCCGGGGCTACCACGACCTTTATGGATGCGGCGTTTGCTACAAAGTACAACGTCCCTCTGTGTCCGGTGGACCCACCAATGCGTGTTGAGACCATTGATGGCCAGGTGCTTCTGTCTGGGCCTATCAAGGGGGACGAGGGGGGTCAGAACACTAAATGCTCTAAAGAATGTATAGGATAACTTTAAGGAGTCGTTTACTGGAACCTTCAAATGTGCACAGCATATTGGCTTCCATACTTTGAAGTCTGCGGGAGAGCAAAGGTGATATACATAATGCATACATATCAGTAGTGGGATTCAAAAAATTTTACTACCGGTTCTGTGGGCATGACTTGATGGGCGTGGCATGGTGGCAGGGGAAGGATACTGTAAAATCTCCATTCCCTCCCCACTCCAGGGGAAGTTTACTGCAAAATCCCCATTTCCCCCCAATCAGCTGGGATTTAGGAGGCAGAGATTAGATGGGGGCCGGGCCAGTCAGAGGTGGTATTTTCCGATTCTCCGAATTACTCAAAATTTCCACTACCGGTTATCCAGAACTGGTCAGAACATGCTGAATACCACCTCTGATACATATGTAGTGGTGTCATGATGAAACCCCCATCATTTTTGTATTCGTGTTGCATTGTTGCAGGTACACATTTTGACGAAATCTTGGTTTGCTACAGATGTCATGGCTCCAGATTTCTTTTCCCTGGCACACATTTGCCTTCAGGTCTTCACTGGAAGATTCAATTCCTGTTTGGCTTCAGGGAATAAAAAGTATTCAGGGCTACTTCTTATCCAAAAATTGAGATAAAGCCTTAAATCGCTCTTGCTTAAACAGAAGGATAAATATCAGTGTTCATAATTCTAATGTAACATACTTTTTGTTGCATTATATTCATTCCGTGTGGCTTTGAAATGGTAAACTACCATACAGAGTCAGACATTAATTCTAACTCCATGGCTTTGATTATATTTCACTCTAGATGCATCTCTCAGAGCTTGAAGCGCTGCATTTCCAAAGAAGTTCTCCCTTTTCTCCTAAATTATTTGCCAAAAATGACAAGGGTCTCTACAAGCAGCCCACAACCAAAAGAGTGTGGGCTTACCCAAATGGAAATATACCTGACAAGGGAGCACATGCGTGGGGAAAATCAATGACAGAGGTAAAGAGCATAACTTTTATTTAAATAAACAAAGTAAGGAAATAAATATTGAGGTTTGCTCCTTTAAATAAAATTTCGAAAAACAAAAAAACATCTTAACTGCTACTTCATAGTGGCAAATATACATCAGTTGCTTACAAGATAACCTTATCATGCTCGCTATATCATTGTGTTTATTTTGCTTAAAACAAAGGTTGGAGATATATGGCACTCCACTGGATGCGGAACAACAAACTCCTCACCTTGATCATGCTGGTTCGACACTGAGAGATATATTTCATCAACTTATGAAATGTCTGTACTGATGTCTGTCCGTATACAATTGCATACTGGTAGTCCTCGACTTAGAACCACTTAGTTGGTGACTATTTGCAGTTATAATGGCACTGAAATAGAGGACGTATGACAATATCTATGGATATTCTCAATCATCCGGGTCATGGTTGCCCCAAAGTTGCTTTTCAAAAGGCAACTGGACTTGCTTGACAAGAAAGTCAAGTTGCCTTTTGAAAAGCACCTTTGCATGGCTTATGACCATTTTTCAGACTTACAACTATTGCAGCATCCCCATGGTCATGTGATCAAAAGGCAGGTGGCTTGGCAACTAGCATGTATTTATGATGGTTGCAGTGTCCCAGGGTCATGTGATCACCTTTTGTCACCCTTTGACAAGCAAAGTCAATGGGGAAGCCAGATTCATTTAGCATCTGTGATACTAACTTAACAACGGCAGTGATTCCCTTAGCAACTGTGGCAAGAAAGGTTGTAAAATGGGGCAAAACTCAACTGTTTTGCTTAGAAATGGTAATTTGGGGCTCAGTTGTGGTCATAAGTCAAGGAATACCTATACAACTTCTTGTATTAGTTCTATAATTATATACTATACTTGAAATTACTCTGTCAATTTAGATAATTCTCTGTATTTCTTACACTGTCCACATGAATACAGTCTAATGTCTCCTTAAGACAGAAATAAAAAGGAATCAAACACTTGATCAGCCTTATATATTGTATTGTAATATCATATTGATACAATATGTATCATATTGGAAGAACAAAAGAGTATTTTAAAGGGAATTTGGAGTAACAAATTAATTTTGATTGTGAAGAATTCCAGGTCAGTTGTTCCTTGCAGTATACATTTCATGGCATGAGATTCTGACAATAGACACGGTGGCTTTAATGGCTTGCAAACAAGCACTGTTTGCACTTCTATATTTTAATCCGAAGCACTGCATAGTCCCAAAATAAATAAACAAACACACATACATACACACACTGATATGCAAATACATAAATGCTTATATTCTCACTTCTTTTTGATGTAAACAAAAGCATCACATTGCAGCTGGATCAGAAGCAGCGAGGCGCTTCTGAGTTGAAACAATCAGCCAGTGACATCACCATTGCCTGGGGGGGGGGACACACTTGGGGGTTTGCTATAATGTCCAAGTATAATCTTGATTATTTGGTACGAATGTATTTGTTTTAATTTAGTTGTAAGTTATGGCTAAAAAAAAATCACCGATTGTTCAACTAATTATGTATAAATGTTCTACAGCAGGGATGGCTCTGCTTTGGCTGATAATTTGAAAACTGTACATTCTGACTTACTGTCAAAGAGACTTCTGAATAGTAATGCAGTTTTAATATTTCAGCTACTTGACAGTTGTACAACTCATCTAAAAATGTCACAGCCTGCAAAGATACTATATACACTTGATGGACATCAGCTGCAATCATGGGAAGAAATAGAAAGAGACATGATTGTTTGCGTTTCCACAGGACATCCCTTTATGAGTCAAAAAGGTAGTCTACTTAAATGTTAAGAGGATCTTTGGTCTTTCTTAGCAATCTTCTACATATTTAAAAGTGTCACAATCATGAGATTGCTTGTAATTTTTAAACATGGGTTTGCATATCATATTTATGGGTAGGAGCACTGCTCATAATGTGGTATTCCTTCTCCTTCCGATCTAAGAGCCATGTCTGAATCTGGTTTGGCTGCTGGAAATTTAAGTGGCAGATTTCTGAATAATGCTCAAGTTTACAGGAGACAAACAAATGGTCTTATTCTACAAAATAACCTTAAATTAAAATTAACTATACTTGTTCATGTTTTAAGACAGAATTAGAAAAATCAGTTTCATTCCTAAAATATCATTCTGTTTTTCTCAGCTGTAAAGCATGAAATAGAAATTAGAGCTCATTATGCAAGAATTCGGAAGCAGCAAGGTCCAGAATCTACCAACATTGTTGTTTTGCCATCAACAAAAGTTATAGATAAGGTTGTATCACAATGCATTGTATATCAGTAATAATATTATATGCTATTTCATTAGTTATACATTATTTTTTCCTGCTGCTCTTGTGAGATAAGATTTAATTGAGTTAGATGGCTTATGTTGGGGCTCAGAACCCATAGCCATCATCATGACAAGGAAACTTTTGGTAAGAGCATTTCAGATTCAAATGTACCCTAACTTAATTCAGTATAAAATTGATTTAAGCAAAGAATGCTGGTGGTGGGGCTCCAAAGGAGACCCTTTTCTGTCATGGACCTTGTCTTCTGGAACATCATTTCTCCTGAGATTACATTGACCCCCTTCCCGCTAGCTTTCTATAAGGCTTTGAGCGTAGACCCCAATATGGGATGGAGCCCATTTCTTGGCTATGCTTTGATTCACCACCATAAATAATTTAGTGTTTATATATTTCCATTTGTTTTAATGTTGTGAGCGGCATAGAATCATGTACTTGAGGTTTGTGGCCATATCAATTGAATAAATAAATGAAATGAATTTCCTTAACTTGTTTTTATAATTCCTTCAGTAATGTTTAACAATATGTAACATACTGAAATATGAGGGGATATGAGCTACTGCCATTTCTGGATCCAGATTTTTTGCTAGCTGATTACCCATGGAAGCAGGCTTCAGGTGTTTTAAAAATAAATAGAAGTACAAGAACCAGCAAAATCCTATTTGTGCTCTACAATTTTATTGGAATTATTTAATCCAGATTTTTTTTTCAACCCAAGGCGGCATTTAGTTATGGACAATGCCTCACTAAAGTGGTTTGGGTAGCTATACATTGTTCATGCGCCCACATGAACATCAAATATACTTTCCATGTTAATCATGTGCCGGTAATATATGCTGACTATTTCCACATTTCTCACTGTCCATATGTCATTGCAACTGTTTGGTTGAACCAAGAGACCAGTTAGATTAAATGCCTATACTGTGTGCATAAATTTGGAAGCAGGGAAAGCTTGCTTATACGGAATATCCCATTAATTCTCCTGCTTGCCTCCTGTTGTAGAAAAGCCATAAAAGAAGCATCGTTTAGAACAGTTGCTGCAGGCAGCTCTGTGATGACCTGATTAAAGATTCCCATTATGCGTTTTGGGTGAGAGCGAAATCTCATCAGGAGTGATTCAGCAATAGGGACTTAATTTCTAGAATACCTTTAAGACATGTTTACTTATATACATGCACACACACACACACACACACACACACACACACACAGGGAGGTTGGGAGGGAGGGAGGGAGGGAGAGAGAGAGAGAGAAGAGAGAGAGAGAGAAAGATGATAGATAGATAGATAGATAGATAGATAGATAGAGAGAGAGAGAGAGAGAGAGAGAGAGACAGAGACAGAGACAGAGACAGAGACAGAGAGATAGATAGATAGATAGATAGATAGATAGATAGATAGATAGATAGATAGATAGATAGATAGATAGATAGATAGATAGATAGATGATAGATAGATAGATATTGACTGACTGGCCCCAAATCACCCAGTTCACTCAATTCATGCTAAGGTGGGACTTGAACTCCCACTTTGTAGCCTGCTGCCTTAAATACTAAACCAAACTGGCTCTTTAAAAAATATATTCACTTCCTTCTTTGCAGTTAACTCTTACCCAAAAGTTAAATAATCTTTTGCTTTAACTCTACACTATATAAAGTATATCTGAACTTCACTCTATAGTATTCTTCCTTGAAAGGCATGTTAAGCTTGCTTTTCTATAAACTGAATAGTTTATCAATAGTATAATCTAAATAATTTAAATAGATAGATAAGAGGTCGATTCCATGGTTTTGCTGCTCTGTGAGTCATAAATGAAAATATTTTAGGATCTTTTAACAGATATGAATGATGACTGATTCATAGAACATTTTATATTCATCTTAAAAAAAGCTCTGATAGATGATGATAAAACAAATCATTAGCTCTTTGAAAAATATTGTAAGGGCAAATGAAGCATGAGTTTAATATTAAAGATTTGTGATATTTACATCACTGCTATATATACTCCTAAAATTTGTTTAATTCAAAGATTATTTTGGAATTATTTTGGAATTCAAAACTGGAGCCTATGAAACTCAATTTACTTCAGAGTAGGCATACTAGAATTGCATTGCTAGTTAAAGTTCAGATTAATGCTCTCAAATACATTGAATATCTATTTTTACTGATGCCCACAATTAAGGGGAAAAACCCCTCTGTCTTTTGTATTTGTGTATGTGTGTCTTTGAGTGAGTGTTGACTCCTAGTGACTATCTGGATCTGATCCATTACCAAAATGTTGAAATAATAACCCAAGAAAGCTTCCTTCTAATATATATATACGTATAACAAGTAGTTTTAAAATCAGAAAGAAATTTGACAATAGCAAAGCTTTCTCCATTATTTAAACAGTCCATGATAGCTTGGACTCCTTATTTCTCTTATGCCCAAATAACAGGTTGAATTTTGAGGTGTTGAGTTTTTTGCATATGTTTCTTACCACAGAGTAAGAAGCACAAGATACTGTGCTCAGGACAAACTGTGATATTAGCCAGGATTAAAAACTGAAGTTTCTTATGGTTACTAATCTAAATATATGCAATTTATGATACATTTATTATTGTAGCTGTCAAACGGGGGCTTTTAAAATGGTTTGAGAACATCAAGTTTCTTTTTTAAAAAAATTATTGTACTTTGTAAGTAACATTAAGGACTGTTTTAGAGAAAAAGGGCAACATCTTTGAAACAAATAATTAAATAAGGTAACCAAATGTAGTTTTCTCCCAAAAAAGTGTTAGAAAAAAAATTAAGGAAAAATTATAGGCAAAATTTGTTAGGTGAAAAATTGTTTAGAATATTTTGATTTTGAAGTCTTAACAAAATTATGAATATATGAAGTAACATAAGAAATGCAATAATATTAATTATTTTGTCATTGTTATACACAGCTCAACATGAATAGCTCTCTTTTAGCTCTTACCGGAAGACCTTATGAAGATGCCAATGACAGACCTTATGAGGATGTCAATGACTAGGTAAGTGTTTTCCTGAAATTAAAAAAGAGAAAGAAATCCAGTCTTTCTAACTAACTCACTTCAGCAAAGGATCATGAAGAAATCCACAAGTAAAGCACTCCCACAGAGAAAAGAAAATTCACTAAGCTAAAGTATCTATTTCCCTTCCCACATAACATAAAATGGTGGTGGTGATTGACCATAGAATTCCATAATTATTGGGTAAAGCCAATAATTTTGTCATTAAATCACAAGTGAATGTTTCCAGGAGAGAAACATTCTGTCGTAGAAGAATATTTTTTCTACTGCATCCTTTATTTTGCAGATAATTGGACTTATTTTATTATATGGATAGTAACTACCTATTTCTTTGATACAATATCCAGAATCAAGATACTTTTAAGCCCTCTTCCTCCCTAGCAATTTATGATATTTTCTAGCATTGTCCAGCAATTTAAGACCTGTTCTCATTACTGTTTTATTGGCCCAATAGTTGAACAACACTTGAAGATGGTAAAAATTACTAGCAAGGAAATGGCTTTAAATTAATAAACAACTGTAAATCATTATAGAAATGGGATGGAACTCTCAATTAATATGTCAAATACTGTTTGTCAATAAGAAAACCATATCTCAATCACTGTTGAATGTCAACTATGGCTACATGTTGCCTATCAAGACCACCAGTACATATTGCCTGTAAAATGTTTTAAAATGCTGCAGTAGTATATCTAATAGTGTTACATTTTATTAGAACATTTATCCAATCAGACAAAAAAAAAATCATTTAACCTAGAAGCTTGTCTGTATTAATGGCTTCCAAGTGTTCCAGGAAATGAAGAAACAGGGAAGGAAGACAAATGCTTTCTCTCTGTATTTGCCTTTAATCTGTATTCAAAAGCATATGCTTCTGAAGATTGAGTCTCCTTCTACATATCAAGATTAATCATTATTGATAAGGTTTTTTTTTTATGAATGTGCCTAATCCATTTTAAAGCTATGTTTTCTGAGAAATAAATTCCAGTCAGTTCAGTGAAGCATGTTCCCATGGAAGTGAATAGGACTGCAATTGAAGTGAATATATGTTTATTACATTCCATCTGTCAGACTCTGCTAAACCAACTAGGATGTGAAATTTCAAATGCTGTAGTGAAAGCGGATGTTAATGTAAAATATAGATATTATGGAACATACCTAATATCTTCTCATGCAGAAGGTATTTGGATATTATTTTACCTCAAAAATTGTGGGTAAGAAATTTGGAGGAGTATTTGGAAATAAGTGTATTTCAGGTCTACCTTTTTTGTTGTAGTTTCCTACCATGATAACCTCAAGCTCCATATTATCTGTAGAATGGGAAGGAACCAAGAAAATCTCCAGTAGAGCTGTGATCAGATTACAATGTGCCTTCATCAATGTGCCAACTGCTAAATATCTTGCAGTTTCCGATCTAAAACTGTAAGAATATTATATACATTGAATTGAACCAAATAGGGTAAAGTAGATCTCTTATTTTAGGATTAAATGCAATGAAGTTACTACTAAGGAAAAGGAATGCCAATGTTGTAATAATTCACACTAGTTTTAATAGCCCATTCTTCATTCTATAATGTTATTGTGTATCTTAAAAAGGTTATGCACTATAGGAATCTTCAGTAATACATCAATGAAGGCATGTGCCTGGGTGCACATGTATCATAGTATATAATGCCTAGCCAAGAAGAATGTTTTGAGTAAAATGTTTTGCTTTGTTCCATAGATAAGCATTTCTCTATTTCTTCTTCCTCTGAACTCTTGTTTTTCTTTATGTTTAAAGCTAATAAAGACATACCCTCTCCAAAAATATTGCAGTTGTGACATGCTTTTGTTTTTACCTTCTCAGATTAGACATCTTCAGGAACTTTAAAGTAATTAACAAAACAGAAACTATTTCAAACATTAAATCTCTAAAATATTATTACAAATTTATTTTGCCTTTGTAAAGAAAAAACATGTATTAATCTTCTACTATTTGAATGCTTAAATAATGAAAAATATTTCTTAGCAGTCACTGTTTCATTCTTTTTACACTCACTTGTTCTAAGGCATTTTCTTCTACTTGAGAACTCTCATTGAAAATACATTTAGATTGTCTCAAAGCATTCTATACATGGGATGACATTACTTTGCTGATTACCACTAACTCTCTTTAGGCTTTCTTAAGGCCTGCAAGGTCTCCCAATAAAGAAGGATAACCCAGTAGAAATGTATCAACTGCTTTCACTTCTATCATGCAGTCTATCCCTGCTTCTCTGCATGATTTAAAGTTTTGATTTTCAGGATTTTGTGTCCAGTTTTCATGACTAGATGAAGTACTCTTCTGCAGATCATTATCCTCTAATGGGGAGGGCAAAATGTTAGCATGAAGTTCCATATTTCTCTTCACATATAGAATGCATATTTATTAAGATTGTTGGAGGAGCAAGGACAAGATATTTTGGTGGATTGGATATAATATATTGTTTCTGATCACTCTTTGCCTTTTACTTTGGCTAGTATATGGTTAGAGGGTCCCCAAAGCTGAAAGTCAAGCATTTATAAGGAGTCAGTAAAGAGCTCCAAGTTAATTCATTGAACAAAGACTGACTCTGGATCTAAAAGCATAGTGCAAGCTCAATCCTTGAGTCAAAAGCCAAGATATCAGTAAGAAATAAAGGTAAACAACAAGCCAAGTTCAATCCCATCAATTCCTTAAGCAGAACCTAAAATTATTCCAAGAGTCAGGAGTGAAGAACCAGCAGTAAAGTGAATAGGAATTAGGAAAGAGACATCATTTCTGAGATTGACTAAATGGAACATCCAGAACAGAATCCATGTTCCAGTGGCAGGGGTTAAATGCTACCGGTTCGGACCAGTTTTGATGCTTTGTGCATGCGTGGAAAGTCCTGCGCATGCGCAGAGGTGGCACAAGCGAGTGAAGGAGCATGCACTCAAGCATGCTCACATTGCTACCGAACTGGTAGCAAAGGTAAGTTGATTTCACCCCTATCCAGTGGCAATATAAGATTGTTAACAGAAAACAGCCTCATGTATACAGTCTTACATTTTTGCCATTGCTTACTACAGAACAGCTCCAGTTCTCAAATGTACACAACCTTGCTAGCCTTGGACTCTCTCATTCTGCATGGTGTTTTGGCCTCTATATCAAACTCAGGCCTAGAGTAGTCAGTCTTGTAAATCATATGACTCGCCAAAGTCCACTTCTGCTTCTGGTAAAAAATTAATTTCTGAAGGTTCCATTGGTTTGGCTAACTGAATCTGCCCTCTGATAGGTCACCTAGGAAGGGACTTCCTGACTTGCAAGGCAAGAATGAGCATAGTTTATTAATTTGGATTAAATCATGCTTTGCCTCACAATATGGAGAATTGCTTATTTGGTCTTTATTCACATCACATCAACCACAATGCTTGTATTCTTTCTGGTCCCTGAGAAGAGTTTGTTTGAAGTACAAAGTCTGGGTGCTGAATGAATGCGGATTGAGTACCAAAGTAAAAGACTAGTATTAAATAAAAACTGAGATGATTTGGTTACACAAAGAGAATGAATAGGGATCAAATAACAATGGTTTTGAGAGAAAGGAAAAGTCCAAGAAAGCCATGTTGGAAAGAGTTGACAATAATCCTCAAAACGAAAGAGGTAAGAACTTGAAAGATCAAAAGGCATTAATGCAGAGTCTATGGATTGTGAAAGCAGGGACAATTGGCAAGAACAAAAAGTATGAAAAACTGCACAATGCTATTGCAATATGAACTATGGAAGCAGAGTCCTAAGAGATGCAAAATTAAGTTCCTTTTTGCTCAACAAAACGTTTTAAATGAAGTGGTTACCACAAAATAGGTGCTTTTATTTAATATTATTGACTTGACTTTTATGTTGATGGATTTTCTCAAAAGAAACATAGAGAAGCATCTCCAAATAGTCCATTTCAGTTATGCTTATGACCCTTTTGCACTGCTGGGATAATCAGAACATTCAACAGAAGTAAATAATAAGAAGATCACCCAGATGGGTTTATCTAAAACATTCCAACATTATGGTGTAATTTACAGCACATTTGCCTTTGTCTTGTCTACAGTTGTTAAGTGAATCCCTCACAGGCATTAAGTGCAACATCATATGACTGCAAGTTATGACTTTTTACCAGCTTCCCCATTTACTTGCCAGAAGCCAACTGTGTGGTCCCAAATAGCAAGCATGATACTGCAGGATTCTGAAGTCATTTTCTAGCCTCACTTTTTTCCGCAGATTCTCCCTTGGGTTTTGTCTTTTGTTTAAAAAAGGGCTCAGATTTTCTATCTCCAGTTGAGGGAGGGCTGGAATAAGCTGACCTGATCTGAGACCAAAAACCACATCCCATGCATAGATTTGAAAACTGTGTCTGGCCTATCTGGCATGTGAGTTGCTGACTGTGAATCGATGACACTTTGTCTGCATTTTGTTTTTACTTTGCTGCTCAGATTTATTTACTCTGCTGGTATCAATTATTATTATAATTGACCTATATAAACGTAACCAAGGTGGCTATGTTTGCACAAAATTGTCACCAGTCCCATTTCAGCCGTGAATGTTTCTGGGCGCTCTTTCACCTCAGCAGCATGGGGTGACATCCATTGTTTATTTTCAATCAATGGTATTATGCCAATCAACCTGATAATTATGTTTGTTCAGATTTAGCAAGAGAGAGAAACCTATCAACAAACTATGATTTATTCCAAGTGAAAATAATCATGCCTCTGGAAATGCTTCTGAAAATGGAATCACAGCGAATCTGTTTCCAATCACGTGAGGGAGGAATCACTGGATGCATTCATGGGCCAATGGCGGTTGATAAGTGGCTGCACGGTGCTCCTAGGCTCAGTCACTGATCACTGACTGACTAAACTATGGAACAGTCACAATTTTAATTCTTCAGAATACGTTTTGAAGAACAGAAAAAAATGACAAACTGGGAAACTAGCATGAAGAACTGATATAGAATAAACTGGGCATAGAGCCAATGGAAGAATAACAGATTCAGTGGGATGAAAAAGACTGAACCTGCCAAGACTGAAGGATCTCTGTGAATTAGTCAAAAAAATAAACCCTGAAGCACCTAAGTAGGTAGATGAAGAAACGGAACTTCAGGAAAGAAAGACTCATGAGAGACAAGTGGGGGGAGGGGGGCATTATTGGACAGAACTGTGCATTGATATACTTTTCTTTTATATGCAAAAAAGCAGCAATTGGACAAAATTGAAATTGCTTGTGTACATGAATTTACTACTACTGTAAATCCACATAACCAATTATTTTCATCCATTTTGCCACAGGACAAGTTCTATATATATTTGGAGAAGTCTGCTACAGTTAAACCTACACCGAGCTTTACTCATGAAGACTCTGGGAGCTGACGCAAACCTGTAAATGTTATTTATTAATGGCCTCCATTAAAAGCAGAAAAAGCCTCAGCTAAATTGTTCAAATGGCTGCCCTGTTTTAAAGCTGAAATAAATTTAATTCCGGTTGCTGCACATAAAATGAAATAGGTCACTACCTTCCCTTCAGAAAGCTTCCCCCCTCCTCCCTGAGGGCTCTTCCTTCATAGCAATTTGCAACGTCTGAGTATATAAAATTCTACACCTTTCCATTTGGGATTTTAATTATTTTGAAGCAGAGGAGGAAATAAACTGAAATGTGCTTACGTGTTGCTAGGTTTCAGCAAAATGCCTTTGACTTGGAACTGAAATGGGACACTTGCACAGAGTCCCAACATGTAAAATGACATTTCTTTTCTCTGCAAGGCTGAGTGACCCACTTATTTCTGTCCCACGCTCCTGCTGAGAGATTTAATATTGAATGGAGACAGAAATATACTCAGGCTCCATTCAAAGATTTCCCTTTCCTCCTGTCTCTCTTAGAAGATGCTGTCCTTGTTGAATATTGCACAATTATACAACCTGAAGTTTTGCTTGAAACACCAGAATGCATTATTTCTGCTAACATAAGGTTGTTTTTTAAAACAAAACAAAACAAAACTTGCAGATTAGAAGAGTTTACTTAATGGCTGCCTGGGCTCTGCCACAGAATAACAGCTGGGTTCTTGCAGTCTTAAATGGCTATAAGGATTATTGGTTGCTTTGCAGAATATAATCCTGCTCAGAGAAAGATTAGGAAGGCTGTATCCTTTTTCTTTTGGATGTCTCTTTTAACATATCCAGCTTGGCACAGCTCCATTGCCATTAATCGTGGATGTGTTTTCAGTACATGGTTTCTACGGTTACAGAATGTTTACCCATCTCTAGGCAGGCCATGCTAGCTGATCTTCATGGTGGAAAGCATTTGTCTGAAACTAACGGGGATGTGATGCAGTCCTCAGCCTACTCTCCAATACTGACAAAATAAACACAGCCACAGCGAGTATTTTTCAGAAGCGAGGAAAAATCAAAGTATTTCCATTCAGCACATATGTAAAGGAGCCTCACACACTCTTTATGCCACATGTGAAAACTGTTAGCTGAATTCAAAGTGTTTTTCTTAAAAAATGGTGAGGCTACAGCATGCAAATAAAATATGTATTGCAACCACGTCACCCTCTTTAAAGGAACATAGTGCAGTATCCATTGGAGTAAAAAGTGATTATTAGGGAATGGAAAAGAGACATTATTATTGGGTGTTTTGCAAGGTTCTCTAGAAATAAATATCAAAACTGGGATTTCAATCCAAATCTGTTAGCTCAGATACCATATCTTAATAGAATGTATGGTTAATGAAGTTACATTAATTTTAGAAAATTATTATCTCAGCAAAATAATGATGCTCAGTATGGCAGACATTGTACTTAAGACATTTCTTTGTCCGAATATAGAAGACAGTTGAGTTCATATTCAATATATAAAAGAGGTCAACAAAGATGTTGGGAGTGAGTATGACAGGCTGATAAAAAGAGTATTGCAACTTTATGACCCCAACTTTGCTTCTTGCAAAGCCATAGTTGACATCACAATAGAAGTATAAAATGGCAAATTTTATAAGATGCATGTCTCATTACTTTAGTGTTATTGTTATAGGAATACACATCTATGTTTATTCATTCCATTCATCTAATAATAAAGATTGAAGTAGGACTCCAAAATTGAATTGTAAAAAAATGAATAGCAATTTTACAGAGTTATATATTTCTGCTATAATCTAATCTGTGATCATTTAGATTTTTGCAGCCCAGATCTATTGGTCCTAATTTAAAAACATGAAGCTTAAAACTGTTGGAAATAACTCTGCTATAGTTATAAAACATGCTTGTCCTTTTACTACTATATTAAGCCCCTGCTTTGTTGGTAATATGTAGGGTACCATTTTCTCTGGTTTTATGATTTCTAACTTATTCTGTGATCCTTTTACAACTTTCTCCTCTTCCAGGCTGTTCTGTAGGGAGAACGAGGCAGGCAGAAACTGAGACAAGGCAGGTTGAAGCTAACACAACCTTATTAACAGTTTAACAATTTTAATTTAATTTTTAATTTAATTAGCACTTCTAGACCGCCCCCTCTCCCAGAAGGGACTCGGGGCGGTGTACAGTCCATATCAAAAACATCATACATAATAACAATTAAAATTATTAGATGGATAAATACATAAATAAATAAGAGGAGGATAAAATAGACAGAACTGTAATTGCTAAATAAATAATTTAAAATATACAAAATTTAAAACCCCAGTGTCCTATAAAATTAAGTCCCCTAAAAAACCAGTAGGAAATATATATGCCAGGAGGTAGACGTTAAGAATTATGCCAGGCCAGCCAGTCGGAACAGGTGTGTCTTCAGTTTCTGCCGGAAGGAGCGGAAGTCAGTGGTGGTTCTAATGTCGGGGGGGAGGTCATTCCAGAGGGTTGGGCCCATCACAGAGAAGGCCCTATTCCTTGGTGTCGCCCGTTGGCATTGCCTAGTGGACGGCACCAGGAGAAGCCCCTCCCTGTGAGAGCGAATTGGCTGCAGGGATGTGTGTGGGAGGATGCGATCCCGCAGGTAACTAGTCCCTATGCCATGGAGCGCTTTAAAGATGGTGGTCAAAACCTTGAAACGCACCCGAAAGACCACAGGTAGCCAGTGCAGCTCGCGCAGGAGCGGTGTTACATGGGAGTACCTAGTACTCCCCATGACTGCCCGCGTGGCTGCGTTCTGGACTGGCTGCAGTCTTCGTGCGCGTCCCAAGGGAAGCCCCATGTAGAGAGCATTACAGTAGTCCAGGTGAGACGTCACCAGTGCATGAGTGACCGTGCATAGGGCATTCCGGTCCAGAAGGGGGCGCAATTGGCGCACCAGGTGAACCTGGTGGAACGCCCCCCTAGCCACGGCTGCCACATGGTCGTCCATTGACAGCCGGGCGTCTAGGAGGACGCCCAAATTGCGCGCCCGTTCCACAGGGGGCAGTTGTTCGCCCCCTATGGCCAGCGTTGGAGTCAGCTGACTGAACCGAGGTGCCGGTAGCCACAGCCACTCAGTCTTGGAGGGGTTGAGTTTGAGTCTGTTGTCCCCCATCCAGACCCCGACGGCTTCCAAACACCGGGACATCACTTCGACAGCCTCGCTGGGGTGATTTGGGGTTGTGCACAAGGCAAAGTGCAAGGCAAACTTCGAACTAGGAAACAGCAACATTTGACAGCTGACAGCCCTTTTTATACCAGAGCTGTCAGATGCTGAACCAATAGAATAGCTGCATTCTCCTGCCAGCTGGCTGCTCGCATCTTAACCAATCAGGAGCTGCAATGATAGTCAATTGTGTCATAGCCTCGAGGACATAACACCCCTCTCCTCCCAGTTAGCACATGCGTAGTCAGCCAAGTACGCCGGTTGGTGTCGGCTCTGCTCCAATTATCTTAGTTCAGAGGCAGTGGCCAAAGGAGGAGAAGCTGGTGGAGAGCCCTGTGGAACTTGAGGAGACTGTGCAGCTGAGTTGGTGGGAAACCTGACCGCCGCAGAACTGACCGGATTCTCAGGTAAGCCTGGCGACAAGAATGCATCTGTGGGGGGTGTTGCGTGCGATTCTGTTTGCACTGTCCACTTCCATCTTGCAGGGCTCTCCCACTATGCACCTGGTCAGGTAGATCTTATGGGTAGGCTTGGTCAGGAAAGCATGGCTGATAGCCAATTCAGGGTGCTGCTGGTCACCTGCAAAGGCAAAGCAGTCTTCAGGGCATTTGGGCAGTCTTTTTTGAATTGTTTAGACAAGGCACACTCCGGAGGTGGTTCAGAGCTTGGCATGGCCGCTCTGCAGACCTTGGCTAAATGTCCTTTCCTGTTACAACGATGGTATATTGCTTTGAACCTGGAAACTGACCTTGCATGGTTCCCATCACAACTCTGGCAGCCCACCTGAGGTAAAAAAAATCAGCCTGAGTCCATTTTTTTCTGGTGGCCAGTTTGAGGCGGCTAATCTCTTCTTCCTCATCAGAGAAGTCTTCTTCATCGTCGTCTTCATAATGGACAGCATGGCCCCTGCTGCATTGGGTGGCCGGTGGCAGAAATCTCTGAATTTCTTGCTGTGGATTTGTCTGACATTTCATATGCCATGGCTTCATCCACGGCTGCCTGAAGGCTCAGCTCTTTTTGTGCCAGCAAACGATGCTGAAGTCTGAGGTCTTTGATACCACAAACCAGCTGTTCTAAGAGGGCATTGCCCAGTACAGGAAAGTCACAGTGCAGGGCCACTGTTCTGAGGAAAGCCATGTAGTTTCTCACAGATTTTCCTTCTCTCTGAGTTCTCTGCCTAAAAACATAATGTCTGGCTAAGCGCGAGGGAGTTGGAGAGTAATGGTTATTCAGTTTCTCCAAGAGTCTCCCAAGGCATCGAATGGACAGATTGAGGGGCTGCTAAAGCCCTAGCCACCCCAAACATCTTGTGGCCATATGCGCTGAGGAAATATCCTCTTTTATGGCCACTGGACAAACCGGTGAAGTCGTTTTCCTCCAGGAAACAACTTGAACCGCTCGAGGTAGGCATCCCATGTTTCAGTGGCCGGGCTGAATGCCGTGAATGCTGGTAGACTAGCCATCCTTAGAAGGATGGAAACTGAGGAGTTAGCCTTGGAGCGACGTCTCATTGCCTATGACTTGAGGCAGCTCTTATTAGTGTCTTTGCTTCTCCTTTACCTCAGACCTGATCCCATCCTCGTCGCCAGCATTCTGTAGGGAGAACGAGGCAGACAGGAACTGAGGCAAGGAAGGTTGAAGCTAACACAACCTTATTAGCAGTATAACAAAGCAAAGTGCAAGGCAAACCACAACATTTGACAGCTGATAGCCCTTTTTATACCAGAGCTGTCAGACACTGAACCAATAGAATGGCTGCATTCTCCCGCCAGCTGGCTGCTCGCGTCTTAACCAATCAGGAGCCAGCAATGATAGTCAATGGCGTCGTAGCCTCGAGGACTTAACACAGGTTATTTCCACTTATGCTCTCCCAAGAGGATTAAATCTGGTGGGAAATGCCTTGAACATACACAACAAAAATGAGGCAATACACAGCAAAGTAAAATACGTTTTTTAAATTCTCACTTAGAGGTACAAGAATAACTTCGACTCAGTAATGCAGCTACTTATATCCATAATAGATGATCTGACTTGAAACCAACATAATTTTAGCTAGTGACATAGTGAGAGTCCCCAATTAAAAACATTTCTATAGAGTTAAATATCATTTAGATCAGTGGCTGCCAAACCTTTGGGTCCCAGGAACCAGTTCCTTGGAGGTGGTTTTTCCGTGGACACTGTGCATGGATGGGGCTTCCGTCACTTGCGTGGCCTAGTTTCTGCGAGGCTGCAAACTGATGCCAGTCAACAATCCCTTATTTAGATCCTATTCATATTATTCTTTGGTCATTATGCAACCATAGATTTAGTATGTATACTTCATTTGCCAAAGCATGAATATCTTATGGCTTCCCTAAATGCACTACTAGGCAAACAGAGGTCATGATCCATGTAAAACAGAGGTTATCCTGGTCAGCCAAAAGGCAGGCTAAGGACTTGTTAGTTATCTTGAGGGGGGTATGGGACATGAAAGCCAGGATGTTAATATAATAAATACATACATGTTTTTCCTCCTCCTCCTGGGTAATGCCCTGTGGTCTGTTTCATAGTCTCTTTTCTGATTATGATCTTCAGGTAACACAGAGAACACTGGGTTATATTCACAATTGAATTCTTTTCAGCATATAAGAAAGCACATATTTCTCAGCAGGTGCAGGTAGCACTAAGACAGAGTATTATGAATTCGGAGGAGGAATAACTTAAACTTCACTGGAAGATCTTTTTTTTTAATCAGGCTAAACCTCCTGATACAACTCCATCTGTCTAGCTGAGAAGTTCCCCACCTTTCTATCAAAGACTATTCCCTTCATCAAATTCTGGCAAAAAGGAAAAGAAAGATGCTTTAGGTTGTCTTTTCCAAAAGTACGAATATAAAGCTGAACAAATCCTGTACTAGTTCTGAAGCAAAAGGGGTAGCTGGGTAACCATGCCGTTTTGTACGTGGAACAGATCTGAAGGAGAAATTCCCTTATTAAGCCGATCAAATAACATTGTAGATGTAAAAAGTTTCTTAGGAAAAAGGAAAAGCAAGGAGAACACTTCCAATAAAATCAGTGCAATCAACTTAACTAAACTAGTTATTAACTGCTTGAATATAATTTCATATTAATGCAGGCTTGAATGCAGAGTTCTTTGCAGAGAAGCAGACTGGAGAAAGGGCGCTTAACTTTCTTACCTGGATTTTACTAAGCAGGCACATTTCTTTCACAGAGCTCTAGCTTTAGTTTTATAGACTATGGAAATAAATTAATAGGGTCAGGGTAAATATAACATTACAATACCATGGGTAGATTTTTAAAAATATATAGTAGTTATACAGTGGGAAAAACTAATTAAAATAAATTAAATAAAAGGAGAGATTAAAAAGGGGGAAATCCATTCATTGATACTATTGGTTCAATCCTTACATTTTTCATTAAACCTATATTATATAGAAATATGTTGCTTCACATCTTGTTATTAGAGAACAGAGACTTTTCAAAAATAGTTAACAAATGGATATTCTGAATCTGTTTCTTAATATCAGGAGAATAGGTTCCCTTCCCTTCAGTGGTGGGTTCCAGATCCCGTTGCAACCAGTACGGTGCAACAGGCCGG
Source organism: Natrix helvetica (assembly GCF_964273705.1). NCBI lineage: Eukaryota > Metazoa > Chordata > Lepidosauria > Squamata > Natricidae > Natrix > Natrix helvetica. The sequence continues at coordinate 97,486,747 of NC_138548.1, read as the reverse complement.
GTATCCACCACATGCACGTGATCGACTCAAATACAGGTAAGGATGGCAGGCAGATTGGTTGGCCCTCCAGAGCACCATACCAGAATGGTACCTGGTGCTCCCAGCAGGCACTGGTACACCCGTACAGGGGCATGCCAGTCATATCCCACCACTGCTTCTCTTTATGTAAAATTATCTCTTTGCCATGTCCTAGGCACAATAGAGCAAAATTTGTCTTCATATGATGACAAATTCCACATTTTACAAATATAATTGAATATTATATCACACTATCTAATTATAATATTTCTTGCTAATATTGTATTAAAATATGTAATAATTTTAAACTAAAACAAAGCTCCAGCTGAACAAATTCACATCATCTGAATGTGTACCTTGTAATTTCTTATAATTACAAAAAACAGAGTATCTACTAAACATACTTTGATGGATCCAAAAATGATGAAATAATATTTTCTGTTTAATTATTTTCATTCTTCATTCATATGAAATATGCTTAACATTTCTTATTACCTGGATCTGTTGATTCTCCAGTTCTGATATTTCAGTTCTTCATTCCACAAGTCAGATATTCTCACCTGGAAAAACAACACGTCTCTGGTGATTGGAAAGGCCCAACAGAAACTTCATTTCTTTAGAGTCCTGCGAAAAAATCAGGGGGAACAACGGCTGATGACCTCTTTCTATCGGTCCACCATAGAAAGTGTCCTCACATATTGCGTTACAGTATGGTATGCTGGTTTAACTGCTGTGTACAGGCAGACCTTACAGAGAATGATCAATTCAGCACAAGAAACCATTGGTTGCCCTCTGACATCACTGGATGATATCACCAGATCTCGTTGCTTTATCAGAGTAAGGAAGATACACAGAGATGATTCACACCCTGGTCAGTGTCTCTTTGCACTTCTACCATCAGGCAGAAGGGATCAAAGTATAGCCAGCCGAACAAACAGGTTTAAAAATAGTTTCTATCCTTGGGCTGTGAGACTTTTAAATACACCACAATCACCCCATGCACGCGCTAGTTTTTTCCTTTTTCTTTCTTTTTTTGTTTCTGTTATAATTTTGCACCAGTGAGGTTAAAACCAATTTCGCTGTATTTAAGTACAATGACAATAAAGATTATACTATACTTATACTTATATCAGGGTTCTAAACTAGAATGGGAATTCAACATTCTGAAAGAGATAGTCCATTTATTGTTGCCAACATAAATACGTTGATGCATTCATGAGGTCATTAGAAGTTGAGTTTGACTTGAGTTCTTTCCTTTTAGGTGGCATCATAATACCTGATTTCAAAAAAACTAAGCAGAGGTCTGATTAGCACTTTCAATTTCAATTTCAATTTATTTGATTTGTTAGCCGCTCCCTCTCCACAAGGGACTCGGGGCGGCGTACAATAAATAAAAACACACACATATATATCACATTTCACGGAGGAGGTAACAGCCATTACAATACGTATTTTAAATAATAAAATGAAATTAAAAATTAAAATACCCCAGTTTAAAATAACTAATTTAAAAAGACTGTCAGGAGGAATAAGATGGAACTATGCTTGAGCCAGGCCAGATAATTGAAAAAGGTGGGTCTTGAGTTTTGAACGGAAGGAGCGGAGATCGGAGGTAATCCTAATGTCGAGGGGGAGGTCATTCCAAAGGGCTGGGCCCATCACAGAGAAGGCCCTACTCCTGGGTGTCGCCCTCTGGCATTGTTTAGTGGACGGCACCCGGAGAAGTCCCTCTCTGTGAGAGCGGATTGGTCGTAGGGATGTATGGGGCAGGATGCGATCCCGCAGGTAGCTAGGTCCTGTGCCATGGAGCGCTTTAAAGATGGTGATCAAAACCTTGAAACGCACCCGATAGACCACAGGAAGCCAATGCAGCTCGCGCAGGAGAGGTGTTATGTGGGAGTATCTAGTACTCCCTATAATCACCCGTGCGGCCGCATTCTGGACCAGCTGTAGCCTTCGGATGCATCTCAAGGGAAGCCCCATGTAGAGAGCATTGCAGTAGTCTAGGCGGGACGTCACCAGCGCATGGGTGACTGTGCGTAGGGCATCCCGGTCCAATAGGGGGCGCAATTGGCGCACCAAGCGAACCTGGTGGAACGCCCCCCTAGCCACGGCTGTTACATGGTCATCCATGGACAGCCGGGCATCCAGGAGGACGCCCAAATTGCGTGCCCGCTCCATAGGGGCCAGTTGCTCGCCCCCGATGGCCAGAGATGGAAGCAACTGGTTGAACCAGGGGGCCGGAAGCCACAGCCACTCTGTCTTGGAGGGGTTGAGTTTGAGTCTGTTGTCACCCATCCAGACCCGTACGGCTTCCAAACACCGGGACATCAGTTCAACGGCCTCATTGGGGTGGTTCGGGGTGGAAATGTACAGCTGTGTATCATCAGCGTACAGATGATATCCCACCCCAAAACCACGGATGATCTCGCCCAGCGGCTTCATATATGTGTTGAACAGGAGAGGCGAGAGGACCGACCCCTGTGGCACCCCACAAGTGAGGGGGCTCAGGGTCGACCTCTGCTCCCCTGCCAACACACGTTGCGTCTGGCCGGAGAGGTAGGAGCCGAACCACCGTAGAACGGTGCCCCTAACCCCCAGCCCCTCTAGCCGGTGCAAAAGGATACCATGGTCAATGGTATCAAAAGCCGCTGAGAGATCTAATAGGACCAGGATAGAGGAATAACCCCTATCTCTGGCCCTCCAGAGATCATCAACCAACGCGACCAAGGCCGTCTCCGTGCTGTGCCTGGGTCGGAAGCCGGACTGGCGCGGGTCTAGATAATCATCTTCCTCCAGGTGACGTGGGAACTGTTGGGCCACCACACTCTCTACAACCTTCGCTAAAAAGGGAAGGTTGGAGACAGGACGATAATTGGCTAGCTCCGTTGGGTCCAGGGAAGGCTTCTTGAGTAAGGGTCTCACAACCGCCTCTTTCAAGGCGGCAGGAAGAGACCCCTCGCCCAACGAAGCATTCACTAGTCCCAGGAGTCAGTCGCGTGTAACCTCCCAGGATGCCAGTACAAGCCAGGAGGGACACGGGTCCAATAAACATGTGGTAGGTCGCAGTCGTCCACGTAACCCGTCAAATCCTCGATGGCAACCGAGTCAAACTCCTCCCAGAGTGGTCTCTCAAGACTTGCCTCGGGCGTCTCCCCTAGCCCACTGAAAGGGACCCATTCCCTCCGGATTTGAGCGATTTTATCCTGCAGATATTTCCCAAATTCCTCTGCCCTGCCCTGTAAAGGGGCTTCCCGCGGCCTCTGTGACAGGAGGGAGCGGGTCACCCGGAACAGGGTGGCAGGGCGGTTATCTGCGGATGCAATAAGAGCGGCACAATGTCGACGTTTGGCCGCTCTTAATGCCACAAGGTATGTCCTTAAGTAGGTTCGTACCTGTGCTCGGTCAAGTTCGGAGCGGGAGGATCTCCAACGACTCTCTAGGCGTCTCTTGTGGCGTTTCATCACCCTTAGCTCCTCGGTAAACCAAGGGGCCAGGGTGGTTCGTTGCCGCAGGAGAGGCCGCAAAGGCGCCACCCGGTCTAGGGCCCCAGCAGCCGCACTATTCCATGCGGCTACCAGGTCCTCTATCCGGGGGCGGGTAAGGTCTACAGGAGGTGGCCCAAGCTCCGTCTGGAACTTATCCAGTTCCATCAGGCGCCTGGGGCGGAACCATCTAAGGCCTTCCAGTTCCGCCTCCCCGCAGCGGGGGGTAGCGCCAGGGAAGTCAAGTCGGAGAAGTGAGTGATCTGACCATGACAGGGGAGTGATAGCTAAATCCCCTATTCCCAGATCACTCATCCACTGGCCAGAGACAAAAATAAGATCCAGCGTGTGGCCTCCCTCGTGCATGGGGCCCTGAATTAATTGAGTCAGGTCCATGGATATCATGGAAGCCATGAACTCCCGAACCACCTCGGACGCTTCTCCCATCGACGGCAAGTTGAAGTCCCCCATCACTAAAAGTTTGGGGGTCTCAACCACCACCGATGCGATCAGCTCAAGGAGTTCAGGCAGGGCTGCTGATGTATAGCGAGGAGCCAGGTATACTATCAGCAGGCCCCACTGTCTCCCTGGGCCCCATCTCACGACAAGGGACTCACACCCGGATGTCTGCGGCACAGTGAACTCTCTCGGCTCTAAGTCTTCCCGGATAACCACCGCTACCCCACCGCCCCTTCCCTGGGCCCGTGGCTGGTGAAATGCTCGATAACCTGGTGGGCACATTTCCACGAGGGGTAGACCTCCCTCGTGGCCCAACCAGGTCTCTGTTATTCCTGCGAGGTCCGGCTCCCCCTCCAAGATCAAATCATTGATGAGAGGGGCCTTGTTGACAACGGACCTCGCATTGCATAACAACAGCCTCAGGCCCTGGGTCTGTAGATCCTGACCACCTAGCATGCGGGGGTTGGTACAAGCGACCGGGAATGACCAATAGCCACGGTCTCCCAACCGACTACGAGTTCTTGATCTGTCCTCGCACCTACCCCTCCCTATGACCGTTGTTATAAAGGAGCCCTGTATTGGAATGCTATCTTCCCTCTCCCCCCCCACTCCGCTCCCTCCTCTCTCGACCGCACCTATTCGCCTGGCTCTACTTTCACTCCTGACCAGATTCACCCCCCCCAACCCTAGAACCCCTTAAAACTATTAAAAAACGATTAATTAAAAAGCCCCTTAATTTGCGCTTCCTCCACCTCTCTGGGTTAATAAACCCGTCCTCAAGGTGGGCCCTTGAAAGGGCTGGAGGCCATACCTGCGAGAGGGGGGACTCTCACAGTCGCAGTAGGTCAGACCTCGTGTGTGTTAAGTTCATACAATTATCATACAATTATCACAGGGGCGAGATTATTTACAAGTGCTGTAGTTGGAATCATAGTTTGTCATGAGATTGTCCTTACCCTAGATGGAAAGGGTAAGTTAGTGGGCTAGCTGACTAGCCAGATTGGACAGGAAATGTCTTGATTTCTCCTAAATGAAGACTTTACCTTTATATATAAAAATAACTTAATTATACATAATTGTATATACATATTGTGTATATTTACATATGTGTGTGTTTGAGACCTGAGCCCCAAACAACAGGGTGAACTCCAGTTACTTGCCCCAGCTCCTGCCAACCTAGTAATTTGAAAGCATGCAAATACAAGTAGATAAACAGGTACCACTTTGGTGGGAAAGTAACAATTTTTGTGACATTATGCTGGCCACATGATCATAGAAACAACTTCGGACAGTGCTGGCTCAATGGTCTTGATACAGAGATAAACATCACCTCCTATAGTCAGCTACAGCTAGCAGAATAAAATCTTCAGGGAGTCCTTTACACACACACACACACACAATGGACAAGCAAAGTAACTTTTTAAAATATTGAAATCTCAGAAAAATAACCATCTTGAAAAAATCTTTTTTTATTTTGCTCATTTTCCAAAAGCATAGATTTGTTGATTAACCTTTATGAGATTGCAATCATTTCTCACCAAAGAAGATTTATGAACTCTCAGGAACTTCCTCCCTTCTTAAGACAGTGTTTATGTCATTCATTGCTAGAATTGTTCATTCATTCATTAAAATACAGGAAAGTAGATTTCTTATAAAATGACCAGAAGAGATTGCCACATATCTTTGCTCCAAAAGAGCTAAAAACTAGCTCTATTTTAAAAATGAAAACTGATATTCTGGGAATGTTAACATAATAGTCTGAGGTGGGGGGGGAGGCATTTTCCTTTTTCCATTCTTTGAAAATACTCGTGAAAATTAAGTGGGTTTTGAAATAAGAAAAGTTGATATAATTAAGGACTTTTATAAATAAAAAAAGATTTAGCAAAATGTTGTATTATTGATGTACTTAGTTTTTTATAGCAAACTTTGTGGGTATGGTACCTCAGTGTGCAATTCAGAGAGACAGTGTGGTGTTCTCTTACATAAATTATGGAAAAATATTAGGCCTCTGGAGTACTGATCCTTGCCCACTAAAATGCAAAGGTCTGTAAAGGTGATGTGAATTCTCTCTAAATACAAATGTAGCCTTATCTTGATTGGTGGCATTTTGCTCATTTACATTTCATTGTTGGTTTAGATGTTCTCACAGAAATATTGCAATGGGAAAATCTGCCTCCAGTATTATAGGCAAAAGAGGTTTGTCAAAATATGACATCCTTGGCATTTTAATTCTATTGTGAAGGAAACCAATCTAAAGTATTGCATCTCTCTCTCTGTCAAAATGAGCTATTTCTCCAAGGTCATTAGTTGATCTCATCTGGCAGTTTCCTGAATGATCAGCTGCTATGATCAGCATAAAGAGGATTACAGTCTATTCTCACCACAAACTCCATTGTGCTACATCTGGGTATGTGTAACAGTTTGTCAAGTTAAAGATGAACAAGCTTGTTTGTCTTTAACACTACTGAAATTTTAGTCATTCTTTAATGACCTTTAGTCTACCTCTCTGCCATTACTGAAGTCTTTGCAGTATTTTCCTCCTGTCAATACAAAGATGATTTTAAGACAGGTAAACAAACAAACAAACAAACAAACAGGTAAATGAAAAAAATAAAAAAGATATTTAAGTCTTATTATAATAAATAGTCAGCAATTACAGTTAAATTATATAGTTTTCAGCTTCATCAGGTCACTCAAATTTGGAAGGCTCAACTTTATATCTAGTTTAAATTTGCCATAGGTTCTGTTGACCTTTACAAGACCTTAAAACTGCAATCTATTTTTTTCTTGACCTGCTGCCAGTCAGGCTTTTACAAGGATGCTTGGAAGATGTATTTTAAGACTTCCTTTGTTTAATCTCTGTCTTTAACACTGTGTCATTGGGGAGTTTTCCTTTACTATAGATTGGAAAGACTGATGATAAAGGAAAAAAATGCCTCTGGAGCAATTTTTCAGTTTCTCCCTGGTTTAAATTTACTTTCCATGAAAAAGGAAGAAAGGAAGGAGGGAGGGAGGGAGGGAGGGAGGGAGAGAGGGAGGGAGGGAGGGAAAGAAGGGTCCACTACAAAGTAGATGACCCATAGTAAGTGACCCTACTATGAAAATGTTCAATCAAGTGAAAGCCTAAGATAGTTTTAATGAGGATTTTTGACTGACCTCATATTTGACAGTAGGGGATTCTGGAACTCTGTCAATGTTAGTTCTGATCTTTTCTTTTTCTTTTTTTGACATCCATTACTGTGGAGATCACAAGCTTCCCTTGTCAAGTTTCTGCCAAGCTCTCAATCGCTGGATCATTTTCTGAAAAACATTGCTTCGGTAGTGTGGCCCCAGTCATGCTAATTGATCAGAATAAATAAATGGTCTTCTGATATTGCTTCTGTGAATTACAGATTTCTGGGGGCTGTGAATTGGGTGAATACCTTTCTTCTTTCTATGAATATTCCCACTGTGCTTGTATCTCTAATTCCAGGTATGCAAATTGAAACTAACTCAACAAACTGATTTGGGTTGAACACTTCCAAGAAAAGCCTAACAAATGTCATATGGCCAACTGTATGATGCTGGGCAACTTCAAGAGGTTATGAAAGCAACAGCTGTTCCCTTATTGTGTGCTCACATAATCAGTTATTTTTTTAAAAAAGTTTCAGCACTGATTAAAATAATGTCATAGAAACTTGTACAATGTTTTCTGTGACTTAGCTAACTCTAAGAAAACTTAGAGTTTTCTAAAAAAAACTCAATAGGAAGTGTCTGACAGGAAGAAGCACTGACCAACTAGAGAAATATTTCTGTTAGATTCACTGGGCACATCTGGAATATTAAGAGCATTTTGGTTGTTTTTATTAAATGTTGGTTCAAGAGGCCTACCTACTGACAGATTGTTGCCTACCAAGGATGGTCAGTCAAAAAACACTCATTTATCAGATGGAAACCTGTTGAAATTATATTCTGGATCTGTACGAACACAGAGACTTTATTTTTGTAGATATCTTGTGGAGACTATATGGTAAGAATGGGCAGAAGCATTATTTTAAAGGGAAACAAAAGGAAGGAAGGAAAGAAAGAAAGAAAGAAAGAAAGAAAGAAAGAAAGAAAGAAAGAAAGAAAGAAAGAAGGAAGATAGGAAGGAAGGAAGATAGGAAGGAAGGAGCAAAAAGTTGGTGTTCTCAAGCATATCAATTTTCCATGTCTTTTAAAGAAAACAAATATTAATGGAAAGAACCATATACTGCATGGAGATTGGAAGTACCAGAAGAGGTATTCAAGGACACAGTGGGGTTAATTAGCAGCAATTGTTTACCTTTAGTCTGTGTCCTATCAACAATTTTCAGCTCCAGAATCTATGAAATTTATTTGCATGGAATAAATCCAGTCTTCCGTGAATTCAGAGGTGCTTATGAACCATGTCAGTATATCTTAGAGAGAGAAATGGGGGGGGGGGGAAGCTGCATTTGATGATCTCATCTTAACATATTGAAGTGTCAATCACTTTTTCTGCATATATTTTAATCCTATTTTTTTAAGACAGTTGTGAAAGCTGTCCTAAGTGCTGAAATTGTTTATGGAGCAGTTGCCTCTGAAAATTGCCAAGTGTTCTCAGAGCATGCCAAAGTGGTACATGAAGACATCTGTGAAGGAAATGCACAGAGGAAGGTTTTTTTGAGGAGGACAATGAAAACAAATATTCTGGGCCCAACACATTAAGGGGGTTCCAAGCAGCCCCTCTTTGAGAGAAATGGGCAGTTAAGAAATATAAAATAAATAAATAAATCAGCATTTGAAATAGAGGGATGCTTTTTATTCAAAAGAGTAAAACTAAAAATGGTAGAAGTAAGAACATAATCCCAAGACTATTTCATTATTTTGTATTTCCCCATTTACTCAAATTTACTGGGCCACTGACTTCAATGGACAATGGTAGTCCTATTCTTTTAAGTGCAAATTTAATAATCATATGGCCCATTAAGTTATTGCATTCTACTAGCTTAGTTGAGGGATTGGCAATTGAAGCAATTTCCTTCTACCAACAAGGAACATATATTGGGTTGCTTCATACTAACAGTGAGATGTAAACAAATTAACAGGTATAAATTATTCCTATAATGGAGCAATCTGTTGTAAAATAAAAAAAACTTTTTTTCTTTCTAAAGAAAATGCTATTAATTTTTTTTAGAAAATGCTAACAATTTTAAGATGTACACAAGCCAGAATACAACACTGAATTAGGTTTTTTTTTTTTATATTCTACAAAACCTTAATAAGGATTAGGTTGATTTACTGCCTAATCAAAATTGCAATCTCCTAAATGTAGTTTAATTTTGTTTTTTAGCACCTGATGAGTATGCCTTAACTAAATGATTAAGGAGAAGCATTGGCAGAATTTCTTGTTATCTCATTTAGATAACACTCCCTGACTTGAGGCTTGAAAAGGTTGCCAAATAACATTTTGGATTTGTTGTTGTTTTGTTTTTCTTTTAAGATTATATGTCCTTCTAGGAATATAAAAGGGATGGGGTGGCTCAGTGGCTAAGAAGCTGAGCTTGTAGATCAGAAAGTTGACAGTTCAGCTGTTTGAATCCCTAGTGCTGCGTAATGGAGCGAGCTCCCGTTACTTGTCCCAGCTTCTGCCAACCTAGCAGTTCGAAAGTATGTAAAATGAAAGTAGAAAAATAGGGACAACCTTTGGTGGGAAGGTAACAGCATTCTGTGCGCCTTCGGCGTTTAGTCACTCTGGCCACCTGAACAGGGAGACGTCTAAAAAATAGCGCTGACTCTTCCACTTTGAAACGGAGATGAGCACCACTCCCTAGAGTCAGGAACGACTAGCACATATGTGTGAGGGGAACTTTTACCTTTATCTTTTAGCACTCTATCACTATAAGCCATTTACATCTAGTGCCCAGGCCTTGCTATGAAACCCATTTTAATAATTACCCCTTATTATGTCCTAGCTTTTTTATTTTCTTAATTTGTGATTCCTATTTTGCATCCTTTTTTCTTGCATCATGTTTTGGGCAAGCTCATGATCATGCTTCTCAGAAATGAGACAAATAAACTGTACAAAGGATGCATTTTGCTACAAAACCATATTGTTTAAGCGCTAGCCTAAGATTGCTGTTGGCTCTCCTTTCTGAATTTCAATTCAGGTCTACAGGGTGTGCATTAACAAGGCTTGATCCTCCTTGATTTGGAAGATTTTAGCAGAATAATAAATTCCACTTTCTGGTTAGTGTAGAATCTGCTCTCAGTCAATATATACCACTAGAAAACAATATTGTATTTCATAGCAACAGCAGGAACACGCTTTCTGTGAAATGTGAGGAGAAATAAATTCTCTTAAGGCCAAGTCAGCATTGTAGCATTTGTAGCATTTTCTGGTAAGGTTGGTTTCAGAAATTTACACATATATCACCCATGACTGCTCTCTTGTTTTAGAAAGTGATAGCCCTATCAATAAATATCTAGAAGAAGAAAAAAGCATCAATTTTGGCTACTCTAGCATTTGATCTGGGCACTCTACTTAAGACAACTACTTTGGTCAATTGATGGGCTTGTATGGGAGGCCCTAGTATGACATATAGTTGATGGATGGAGTTAAGCATCTCTTGTAAAGGGATCTAACAGGTTGAGTGCATTTCATTTTATGCCAGTGCTCAAAATGGTAACAATGTGCAAATGCTTGTATATCATTCAGCTTCAGTGGAGGAAGATGTATGGTTTGGAAGGAAAATGGACAAGGAGCAATGGACAATATTTCATTGTAAATCATTTTGTCCAGTTACTATCAAAATGGGTAAATTGAGCATGCTTTTTTCTTGAAATATATACTACCATATCTGGTTTCATGTATTTGTCTGAAATTGCTTCACTATTTTCCAGAATTCAACATGAGCTTTTGCCTAATAGTTGGTAAAACTGATACCTTTTAAATTCAAATTCACTGAACATTGTTCTCATTAGTAATATTTATTTATATAAATTGTTCTAATACATATAAGATAAACATAACATAAGCAGTTGCATTTGGGTCATAAACCAAGCTTATATATTTATGATTCTAAATACCCATTAAGCTCTGAATGGAGGTAGACCTAAGATCCAAAAATTGGTCTCATCCTTGTTCTGTTCAATGGTAATCAGCTAGAACTACATTTTGTAGTTGATGGCTTGAGACAGGGGTGGGTTGCCGCTGGTGTTACTTCTGGTTTGCTACGCTTATGCATGCGCAGTTGCCTATAAATTGTTCTGTGCATGCATATAACATTATAAAGTGACTAAAAACCATGCCAGCAATGGCATGGGCAACTGGGAAACTGGTTTGGGGGCGTGGTGAGCCTGCTGTCCTTATTGGTTCAACGACCCAGTCGCAATTTACACTACCGGTTCACCCGAACCGGTGCAAACCGTTAGCAACCCACCTCTGGCTTGAGAGAAAAAATGTTATGAATGAAATTTTCCATTTAAAAAAAATAAACAGAATCAGATCTGGCTAAAACAGATTCACAATCACCAAGACTATCTTTTATTTTTAAGAATTAGCAAAAAAAAAAAAATGAAAAGGAAGTGCACATTTTGCAATTCTGACCACAAAAAATATCATCTTAAATTTTGTCCATTTGTGCAATGGGAATAAGTAACATAGCTTCACAAAGAAATGCATCAGTGTTCCATGGCAAGCAGCTGTAAAAAAGAAAAATGCATATTTATGGCAGAGCCTACAATCAGTTGTCTTAAAATTCAGAAGCCTATTCATACAATTTCCTTGACATTTATAAAAAGAAGATGTTAAAAATTCAGGAATATACGGATGTGACATGTCTTTTAATTTGACAGCAGACATGCTGTGTCTACAAAATGTCAGGAGCCCTCTGACATCTTCAGTGTTCTGATTTGTCCTCCTAAACCTAAAGTATGTAAATCATTTCAAAGAAACAACTACCCACTATGTCTAACTGGTGAAAAATGAAGTGTCAGTGCATCATAGCTAATTAATATGTAGAGCAGGGTTTGATTTCCATCCAGTCGATCTCACAGTAATTTAGAATCTGATGAAAGTAGTTTCAGTAGTTCAATTAATTTTTTTCCTCTTTGTGGAATTGCCATTTTAAAATGCTCTTTTCTTTTTGCAGAAATATTTGTTGAGTGATATTGCTGTTATGTGGTGATGTCATTCCATTTTACATCAATAAAATCCAGCCTCTGGATTTAAGCGCTCTTAATTGTCAGGATTGCACTCCTTGAACGCATGGCCAATATGGAGACATTGTCGTCACGTGACATATTGTGATTTTTTCCCCCCTTTGCTGAACTAGGGGTGTGATGCGTGACACATCTGGCCCACAGGCCACAACTGTGGCACCCCTGCATTAGACGAAGAAAAAAAAAACCAATGGTTTCTTTGTTTTGATTTTCTCTGCCCTTCTTGCCACTGACAGGAAGACACATTGATTTTTCTGCCAATTAATCAAGCAATCAATTTTCCAGCCAATAATTAACTCTGTATTTTCCTTCCTTCCTTCCTTCCTTCCTTCCTTCCTTCCTTCCTTCCTTCCTTCCTTCCTTCCTTCCTTTTTTGTGTCCATTTCTTTTCCCTATCAAGAAACAGAAAGCTTAGAAATGCATCTTTCAATCAGAATATGAAATCTTGTTCATAAACATGACTTATTCTTCTGGACTTAAAGCACCTATCTCTCTATATATTTTAATGAACTTTCATGTGTGTGTGTGTGTGTGTGTGTCAGTGGTGGGTTGCAGGTGGTAAGCCCCGGTACGGGCGTACCAGTGCCTGCCGGGAGCACCGGGTACCATTCTGGTATAGTGCTCTGGAGGACCCACCCGCCTGCCTCGTTCCTTACCTGTATTTGAAGTAAAAGGGCTATCTGTGCAGGCGCACGCAGTGTACAGCGCCTGCGCAACTCTCCAGTGAGTAGCTGGAGTGTCATGGAGGCATCGCGGAGCATCGCAGAAGGTAAGGATGCATGCGAGTGCTGCGTGTGTTCATGTGGTGGCTGCCGGGTCCCATTGCACCGTACCGGTAGCAACGGGATCCAGAACCAACCACTGGTGTTTGTGTGTGTATGTATATACATACATAAACACACACACACACACACACATATACACTGTATATATACACACATACATACATACATACATAAATAAATAAATAAATAAATATAAAAATATAAAAATATAAAAGTAAGGCCGCCAATGAATAAAGTAGAGGATTCTGTCTAGAATTACCTTAAAGATTTCTTTATAACTGATACACTCATTTATATCCTCTTATACTATAATATGCCATGAATATGAGTGGCTAAGAAAAACTATTCAGTAAAATTCATAGAAGCTGATTTTAATGAATTCACAATAGGAACAGCACCTATAAATATTTCAGAAGACAGAGTGAGAAAATCAACATATGGAATTTCTCTATGGAGGTAGAGAGGAGGAAATAGGTTGATTGTCAGCATTAGAGCACTAAAGTGAACCAAACAGACGAAAGTTTGTTTCAATAGAAATATAAGCATTTTAGAAGGTGACATGCTATGAACTATATAGATAAAAAAATATTTGACAAAGATAGAGACAGCAATTGTGTTGGAGAGAGAGGCAGAGAAAGAATGATGCTATTTGGTGCAGAGAATGGCTAAAATAATATTTTAAAACCTAATTAAAATAGTAACAAAATTAGATTTTTCACTTAGCATGAAAAGATAGCTTTCTTGACTAAATAAAATGCAATGGTATTTCCCCAACGACCTGAACTGCACGTACTTCACCTAAGGCCACCATTTTGACCTGTCATGGAGCTATGGATTAAAAAAAGGAGCAATCCGTTGTTTTTTCATTCAAACATTGATTGCACTCAGGAATTTCACTGTTAGGAAACTTCTAGGATGCAGTATTATCACTGCATACTCTGAATTCATTCCATGTATAAAGCTCCTTTTGATGCCAGAAGAAATTCCGCATGGAGAGCAGATGTAGCACCTAAAATAGAAAGGGCTACTTAGAAAGATGACTTTGTTCCTATCCAGAACATCAGCTTTCTCAAGTTCCTAGAAAAATATATTGCAAATGCAGCATGGAAAAAAATAGTATCTGTCACAATAAATATTTATTAATACTCAAGAATGCTAATCTTGCTTTGCTGCATACTGGAACTCTCCAAATAATGTAAAATATACTATATATTGCAATTTTTATATATGATGTAATTTAAAAAACATAAAAATAAATGAGAAGCAGTGATGTTGATATTCAGCGTAGTGTTTATTAGTGCTGAGCCATATGATTTTTCAGGAAGACGGACAATCTCATATGTGTCAGGCTTTATACCATGCATAGCAATGCATCTTGACTCCTGCGATCCTTAAACTCATATTCAGGCACTTGCGGTTCAGTTATATCAGTCTTTTTCCCCTTAGCCTTCTAAGTCAATGGATATTTAACCACTGTTTACAAGGACATGGAGAAGTAACTGTACTATGTTGACATAATATTTCTTTCAAGATTGCAAACTGATAGTTTTATCCTTAACAGACTCCTTAGTAGATAGATACGCAGTAGAATCTGGAGGTATCAAGTGCTTTTTATTAATTAATTAATTTATTAAAAGTATTTATTTATTTATAAAATGTATTTGTTTGGAAAATGTATGTATTTATTTAGAAAAAAATATTTATTTATATATTTAGAAAAATTGTTTATTTATTTATAAAATGTATATGGCCGTCCAACTCACTCTCAGTGACTCTGGGCAGCTTACAAACCTAAAACCCCCATTTCAAAAATCAGTACCTCCCCTACCAAGCCCCCTGGCAAAAACTATCACAGCAGCCATTTGATGGGCTTCCTATCACTCTGGGATTCCCCAAGCCCGTTGGAAGAAACATGTCTTTCACAGGGCCTTGTGAAAGTGTGTCAGAATGGGGGGCAATCTTATCTCTGCAAGGATGAGGTTCCACAGGTAAGGAGCTACCACAGGTAAGGTCCTTCTTGGTCCTGCCAGATGGACCAAGCTAGAGAGAACTTCTTCCTTCTTCTTCTTCTTCTTCTTCTTCTTCTTCTTCTTCTTCTTCTTCTTCTTCTTCTTCTTCCTCTTCCTCTTCCTCTTCCTCTTCCTCTTCCTCTTCCTCTTCCTCTTCCTCTTCCTCTTCCTCTTCCTCTTCCTCTTCTTCTTCTTCTTCTTCTTCTTCTTCTTCTTCTTCTTCTTCCTTCTTCCTCCTTCCTCCTTCCTCCTTCTTCCTTCTTCCTTCTTCCTTCTTCCTTCTTCTTCCTTCTAGCTGTGAGTGGCTAGAGGGCATCATTTCTCACATTCCATCTCCATCTCCTCATTATCTGGAACGGAGAAGTTATTCTTCTCCTGCAGGCTCCTAAAGTTTAATTCAACCTTGGGAATTTCTGACTCTTGTCAGAATAGAATGTGCGGATGACCTTGGGAAATGAGGGAAAGAGATGCTTCCTAGGAAACAATCAGACAAGAGAGCAGGGAGCCTCCAGTAGTTTAACAGCCGGAGAAAGAAACTTAGGAAAGACCCACCCTAATGGATCAAGAAGTTAAAAGTGGTGGCAGTAAGGCTGTGCTTTCCAACTTGTAAGGTTCGGTTAATGTAGCCTTACAATAAAATACAATAGTTCAACTAGTTGTTTTTGCAGTCTAGTTTACCTGTCTTGCCAGCTTCAGACCTAACAATATGAGAGACTTAGTTTATTTATATATTCTAAGTCAAAGTCAATATCTTGAAGTGGATTGAAAAACAGTGTATAACCCAATCCAGCTAGTGTTAAATGAGCCATAAAGAATATGGTGCATTGGCCACCAGTTGATATATTTTGCATTTGAAAAGAACACTGTATTAGTCTGAAAGAGAAGCAATAATTATGGATTATTGTACTCAGAGCTATGTTCCCCATAAGTATATATAGTACATCTAGCATTTCAGATGAAATTAAGGATACAATACAATACAATAGCAGAGTTGGAAGGGACCTTGGAGGTCTTCTAGTCCAACCCCCTGCCTAGGCAGGAAACCCTATACCATTTCAGACAAATGGCTATCCAACATCTTCTTAAAGACTTCCAGTGTTGGGCATTCACAACTTTTGGAGGCAAGCTGTTCCACTGATTAATTGTTCTGTCAGGAAGTTTCTCCTCAGTTCTAAGTTGCTTCTCTCCTTAATTAGTTTCCACCCATTGCTTCTTGTTTTACCCTCAGGTGCCTTGGAGAATAGTTTGACTCCCTCTTCTTTGTGGTAACCCCTGAGATATTGGAACACTGCTCTCATGTCACCCCTAGTCCTTCTTTTCATTAAACTAGACATACCCAATTCTTGCAAATCGTTCCTCATATGTTTTAGCCTTCAGTCCCCTAATCATCTTTGTTGCTCTTCTCTGCACGCTTTCTAGAGTCTCCACATCTTTTTTACATCATGACGACCAAAACTGAAAGTGTGGCCTTACCAAGGCATTATAAAGTGGCATTAACACTTCACGTGATCTTGATTCTATCCCTCTGTTGATGCAGCCTAGATCTGTGTTGGCTTTTTTGGCAGCTGCTGCACACTCATATTTAAATGGTTGTCCACTAGGATTCCAGGATCCCTTTCACAGTTACTACTACTGAGCAAGGAACCACCTATACTGTACCTGTGCATTTCGTTTTTGTTGCCTATATTCTTGGCCATAGTGGCAATCTTTGATTCTTCCTTCTTTGAGGCAATCCAGACACTGAGTACTAACACTATTTTATTGTAACATAATAATAACCGAATCCTACACGTTTGAAAGCCTCTATTCCCCTTTTCTTAGTTTTACTATTCACCAAACTATGTAGTTCCCTTCTGAGATAATTTCTCCACACCCACCCCTTCTTTATACTTAGATTTCATTTATCAGACTATTATTAAGGCTGTGGCACTTCCTCCTGTCTCCCAAGATATGTGTCACATTCCCCACATACCAGTGGTGGGATTCAATTTTTTTTACTACCGGTTCTGTGGGCGTGGATTTGTGGGCATGGTGTGCTTTGTGGGTGTGGCTTGGTGGTTGTGGCTTGGCAGGGGAAGGATACTGCAAAATCCCCATTCCCTCCCTACCCCACTAATCTGCTTTCCGGCTCCATTCTCCTCTTCAAGGCAACAAAAGAAGATCAGCTGGGAGGCAGCGGGGGCAGGGCCAGCCTATTTGCCAGTTCTCTGAACTACTCAAAATCTCCGCTACCGGTTCTTCAGAACTGGTCAGAACTGGCTGAATACCACCTCTTCCACAAATCATTTCAATGCCCCATCCCCCAGGAGCAATAGTTCCAGGGGGATGGGGTGATTTGCTCCAGAAGCAAATCCAACTAGCACATTACATCCCCTTCCTGTAGAACACATCCCTGCCGAGAGAAGATTGCTCTCCATTCTGACACTCTTTGGGCAGGCCCCGAAGAGATATGTTTTCTATACACTGAAGATTATGGTAAGCAATCAGCTTACGCCTTGAGTCCTAATCTTCACTATAGAGAAAAATATTTGGCTTCCTTCAACATTTCCACTCCTGAAGCCAAACAGCAAGGTGTAATCGGTTCCTCTAGGTCAAGCTGAGCCAGAGGCTCTGCTGAGCCTCCAGCTCTTCCCCACGGGCACTCGTCCCATTCACTCAGATAATATTAACCCTCAAACTGCTTAATATAAAATTCCATCTGTGCCTATTTTATTCTATCCCTTATGTTCTCCTGTCTAATTTCTCTTCGAAGTGGGAAAACGTATGGAGCTTCGGATAATGTTTTTGAATGCGGTAACCTGGATTATTTAGGATTTTAGAACAGGAAGTGGGTTAATGCATTGACGATATCAAATTCTGCAATCAGGCCACTGCCTAACGTTTTGTCCTAACTCTGCTATTAACCCCAAAGAACGCACCCAGTCATCATGGTTTCCATTTCTTTCACTTACTCCAGCTGTTTAAAATTTTGCATCGAATCTTCTAATCTCATGTAATTATAACATGCTTAACAATGATAGGAACAGATCTTTCGATTGCCTTTTACTTTGAAATAAAAAAAAATCCTCATCTGAACTTTGGTTAAAAGCCAAAGTCATTAATTATTTACAGTCAGCATTACTGAGTACCTGCCTGCCTCAGTCTTAACAGGATTTCAATAGCATCTTCAAACTGCTAGCTGCCATCTGGACCATATTGCTGCTAAATCAAATTTGATAAACTTTACCCTTCTATTCTCAGAGGTTTATTCAAATGAAATGAAAGCTGGCATTAAATCCAATCTGTTTCCAAACTGTGCGGCTATCTTAGTTTCTGAACATTTTGGTAATGAAAGGAGGGAGTAAAAGGTGTGATATAATTATCTAATAATTACATTACACAGCTGAAGTGACTACCTTTCTTGCTAATTGCTAGGGATTTGGCAAAAATCTATGTGAACGAAATCCACAAGAATGAGAAATGTCTGTTTTGCAATCTGAGCTGCCTTCCTATATGAGATTTTGGTATGTGGTGAACTATATGATGAATTCTCCCTGAAATGTAGGTTGAGGATTTTGGCTTTCATTGAAATATGTATTCTAGTTAGTAGGATATCACCTCTCTTCTGGATGTACAGAAGAAGTTGAGAAAAGATATTTTACAGTTTGATTTTTAAAGGTCCAGGGCACAGTACAGTCATAAAATGACTCACAAAAGACCATCAAGAAAAATCTTGGAGCAAAGCATGAGCAGCAGAGGTGGTATTCAGCAGGTTCTCTCTGGTTCAGGTGAACTGGTAGTGGTGGCTGCGGGAGGCTCCGCCCACCCACCCCAACATAAAGTGCAAGCACTGCACATGCGCAGAAGCGCTCTCACATTTGCCAACCGGTAGGGAAGGTAAGTAAATCCCACCTCTGATGAGCAGGTTCAAGAAGCTCCAACCCAATTTAACTACAGCTTTGGAAAAATATGTCAATCTCATGATTTAAGGGACAGAATATTGCACAATTATGTGTCAATATACCTGAATATTATTGATAATATTTCACTTGATTGAAGTGCAGCCCAAGTCCAAAATGATTACAGGCAGCTCACAATAGACAAATAAGGTACAGCCTAAATTAGAAAAGAAACAAAATGAAAAGTTTGAGTAGTATGAAACTTTTTAAAGAATCTTAATTGGCTGCTAAAATGAACAGAGGATAAGGAGACACAAAGAATAGGTGTATCAAATCATATATGATGATTTTGGACAGAATTAACATTTTTCCCTTTCTCAAAAGGTCAGAACTTACAGTCATCCTTTTAAAAACTGACAGAAGGAAATATTTTTTGTATATATAAAAAACCCCATAGGGATCAGCTTCACATTTGTCATATCTGGGCATAAATATGCCCTGGTAAACATTTTTAAAAGACATGACCTCATGATGTTGCTGTCATCTCATCCCCATTATACAGTAGAGGCAATTTAAAGTAATCTTTACCTGTTTCAATTTAAACGAGTGCTTTCATTATTCTCCAACAGAGTTTTTGCCTTCAGCCCAGCCTGGAAAGCATCATAACAATGTGATTAATGATGCAATTACGACTGAGATCTGCCCATTTCTCACAGACCACTTAAGTTGCTGAAGGCATGCTGTCCTCCACTCCAGTCACTGGACACTACTTTTCATGGCTATTTTTCTTTTAGCTTGGGCAACAGAAGCAGTTGTACAATTGGCATCCACAAAGGAATCTACTGTTGGATCAGTGTTCTTTGAGGTGCTTGCCAAGTCTTATCCGGGTTCCTTATACAAAAAGGGTTGACACTTTCCCCCCCCCCCCCAACTTCATGCAATGCTTCTTCTCTGTATATGCGACCTACCAGCCAGACTATTTTTATATAGGTCATAGTGCTCTTTGAAAAAAGTATGATACCTAGGGTCTAAAATAATCAGACTGACAGATCACAGGCTTGTGAGAAAGCTATAATTATTTTACTGGTAGTTGTTGTCCTCCATGCAAAGCTGCAACCTGCATTTGCCCAATCAGCCTCTTCTAGCCCACTATAACAGACATTTACATGTTGTTGTTGTTGTTTCTCAATAGAACGTGGTTTTCACTGGGATAGAAAAAAAGCCAGAGAACACCATCAATCACTTTTATTAACATGTCACACATGAATACTGTAAGGACAGTGTCATTCAGCAGCCTTATTACTGTGACAGGCTCAGCCATTGAAGTAGCGCATCATATGCTGGAATACTTTTCAGTTGGCTCAAGGACTATGGATTGCATCTCAAAATGGCTATTACCTAAACCCATGATTAAACTGTAGGATTTGTTCTCAGTAGTAATAATGAATTTGGATGGCTTTGAAAGAGGTCCAGATAAATCTGCTGAAACTGAGGTTACCAATGGCTGCTAATATTTGAGGTTTGATAGATTGATTATGTGCCATTAAGTTGGTATCAGTTCCTAGCAACTACATAAGCAGATTTTATACAGAACAACATGTCCCAATTTGATCTTTCAATGGTGTACTTCCAATGGTGAGGGAATCCATCCACCTTGATGCTAATTGTCTTCTCCAAAAACACAGGCATTGGCACAATGTGTCCAAACTATGATCATTTGAGTCTGGTTATTTGTGCCTTGAAAGAAAACTGGGTTGATTTATTCAATGATTCATTGGTAGTGCTGGTTGCTAGAAAACAACAGTGGAAAGAGGCTGTCATTTTCCAGGCTTGTAAGTTTCCCAAATCCACCCAATGAGAGTCCTGGGCTAAATGGGCTTAATGTCTGGTCTGGCAGGTTTTCTGTTATGTTCTTATACAACCTTTCTTAGTATTCCACTGTAAAAGAATATCCATACGAAATCTTGAGTACCAAGAGAGATGGATTTACAGAAAATTCATACACATGTATGCCAAGGGGAGAACCTTGTGCCAAAGTATCCCTTGATAGCACCATCAAAGCTGACACCATCTAGAACACAGAAAAACTCAAAGAAGTAGTGCATGACCAGAAGTTGTGGAGAGATCTGGCCTATAGAATCACCAAGAGTCAGACACGACTTAGTGGATCACATTATCATCATCCCTTGATAGAGAAATAAATATAATATTTCTGGACTATAAAGACAAAGAGGAGAAGGAAAGCATCATCTGTCTGTTGCTGCAGAATTCTGATCCTTGGAAGTAAGTCTTCCATAGGAATCATAGTCCCTATGGTTGGAACAAAAAAAACCTTTGTGGGTTTTTTTGAATGACTTCAGCTACGAGTAGAGTTGGGCAGGGGAGGAATGGGGCAAGAACAAGAACAAAGTCATCCAAGACAGCCAAAACCTAGCCCTAAAATTAGCTTTTTAGTTGAAGTTTCAAAGAAGTAGCTGCCCTGAAGCAGTATCATCACTAGACAAGAGGTCTCTGCCTTGCAAAATCTGGGGGAGAAACAAAGAAGCAAAGAGGTGATAAAAACTATTCCCAGACTCCTTTGAGGTAACAATGAAGTTTAAAGGATGAGCAGATGAGTTGACAAGTTTATGCCCATTACCTTGATGAACAAAAGAAAGAGCTCAGGAAGAGCTTGTGTGTCTGACAACCTGGTCTTCAGCAGATATACTCTGTTGTAGTGTTTCGCCAAAACCCAGCCATCAGCAGCGCAAATAGCAAGAGCTGAGAGCAAGTAGAATTGCTGTTCGCGCTGAGTCTTGAATGAACCTTGCTTTTCTTTGAACTGGGGTCCTTTTCTCACTTTGAAATCTGCTTGCTAGACTCTTATCTACTAAAACTTTTGACCACCCAGAGCAGGAGTCTCCAAACTTGGCAACTTTAAGACTTGTGGATTTCAACTCCCAAAATTCTTCAGCCAGCCCTACCAAGTTTGGAGATCCTCTGATATAGAGGGATTGTTCCCTGCAAACAGTGAGTTTTGCCCTCTTGATTTGACCATAGTGTTAAACCTGCACAAAACCTAAAGTGAAATTAGGGGAGAGGCAATTTAGAACGCTAGGTCTTCAAAGCATAGGGCCTTGGACCTCTAGAAGCACATTGATTAACCAATAACAGTGGGCATTGCCATCCTTCAGGGCTGGATGAATTTTCATTTATTTGATTATGTCCTATTTTATGAATTATACCAGAATCCATCATCAGGCAGAATTAAAAGCTGGTTGAATTTCAGAGAGGGAGAAGTAATGATTATTTTGTTACTTTCAAGACAAAACATATCCATTATAAAGAGATGCATATGTAACACAATATTCTTTGGAAGAGCTACAATATTTATGATTATACTATAAAAATATTTGAGTGCTACATCACCCCATTTCCTTTCCCAAATGGCACTAATGAAATGCTCTTAAATTCATTACTGCATAGCTGGAATGGTATCACAGATTGTTATAATTAAACTCTTCCTGTATTTGTTATAGAGAATTAATGTCTGCAATATCCTGAGATTCAGTTCCTGAATACAAATCCTGAAAAATTAAATAAAAAGCTTCTTCCTCTTTTTTTCAAAATAATATATTCAACATTTATTTCACCTATGAAAAAGAAAAAAATAACATATCTCTTTTAGTGGTAAATTGCTTGTTCTTCTAAATGTGACACATAAAGTAAGTTAGAAGGTATTTTTTTTTATTTTATTTCTATAGCCACTCACTTTAGTCAAGTGATTTTAAACATTTCAGATATTATATGTTGCAAAAAAATATTTTCCCCTGTTTAATCATGTCTTATTCTTAGAGACTGCCTGAACATATTCCAGCAATTTTTTGGCAAGCTTTTTCAGAAGTAGTTCGTCATTTCCTGCTTCCTAAGGCCGAAAAAAAGTGATTGGCCCAAGATAACCCAGCTGACATAAGGCAGGACTAGAACTCAGAGTCTCCTGGTTGTAGCCAGATGCCTTAACCCTGCACCAAACTGGTGTTTATTAAGTCTATAGCTGAAAGGGAAAAAAAAGTTAAAATTTAACCATGGAGAACTATCCTGGTTAGTTTTCCTTTTATCAAGGACTACAGCTGTGGTTAAAGTTTAACTAGTTTAAAAACTTTTTTTCCCCTTAAGATATTTGTGTGTGTATATGTTATGGGCATGTGTACAGTGTATTTTGGGGTGATGCATTTGTTTTCTTTTTCTGTACATAAAAAGAAATAAAAAAGCAAAAAGAGGTATCTTTATTATGCATCTTTGGTCAATCAAATATTAATTAATCTCAATTAAGCAGAAAGCACAGGAATTTGCCTTAAAAATACTCATTTAAAAATATTTAAGACTCTTTTGGGGGGGGGGTTCAGGAAAAAATATTTTGGGTGAATGCATGTTCAATGCATTATTCTGCAAAACATTAAGTCTATTTTAGCATTGCGTTAATAGCTGATTTATACCTGGCCACAAATTTTACTGTATAACTAGATATACCACATTTCTTGCAAAAGCTATAGTAATACTTCTAAAATAATCCTGAGCGTGGGGATTTTGTCCCTCATTCAAATATTTCAGTGCCAGAAGCAGACTTTTCACATTTTCTACATGAGGAAAATTCTGTGTAATTCAAGCATAGCTCATACCTAAAATAACTGAAGCCCATAAAGCAAACTATTTAATGAAACTGTTAATCCATGAAGTATGGAATTAATATAGTGGATGTTCTTATGAGAACCTTAAGCTCCCTCCCTCCCTCCCTCCCTCCCTCCCTTTTTTCCTTTCTTCTCTCTGTCTCTCTGTCTCTGTCTCTCTGTCTCTCTCTGTCTCTCTCTGTCTCTCTCTGTCTCTCTCTTCTTTTTTCTTGATTAAAAGCAGTATTACAATTTTCTAAGTAATTATTACTTAGTTTTGGCTGCTGCTTCATCAAATTACTGGAAGTACTTCAGAGAAATAAAAGGAAAAAAGTGATTGAAATGACTTCAGATCAATATCTTTTTGCTGATCATCCATCTCCAAAGCAAAATCTTGTTCAATTAAATTCCCATGGGATAGCATGTTGAGGTAATAGCCAGAGGAGAATTAACCCTTAAAATGGTCAGAGGTGACAATGATCAATCAAATGTATACCCAACTAGAAAATGTGTGATGTCACATTCAGTAACTCCATTATTAAAGTATAGAACAGTCCTTAAGAGTTTGGAGAGGTTTTTTTTTTTTTTTTAAAAAAAAGAATTATTTCTTAATAATCTCTGGGTATGAGTTTCTGGTACAGAAAAATCAATAGTTTCACTTCAAGAAAAAAAAAGATAATGAGACAAATAATTGGAATAGTAGCCCCTGTGGAGATGGCTGTTATTCATAGAAGCCGATAGAAAGAAATGTTATGAAATATGCAGTATTGTTTCTATAAACATATAGATAGACTCACATTATAAAATATTTCAGTACAGCATGTTTCTATACTTTATACTATTCATAAAGCACTATGTCTCTTACTACATACTGATTTTTCCCCATTCCCCCAATATTACTAAGGTTTACATTCTAACTTTACACAAGATGAATCCTCATCTTTTGGGCATTATGAGTTCTTCCCTGAACGATTTGTCACTCTTGAAGTTCTATGCAGCAGTGTGTGCATGAATTTCTTCAAATCTTAGTTGCCCTCCAGTCTTGTTTATCTTTCATGTATGGATAGTATCCTATTTGGATCACTGTCTTTATTATTGATAAATGGGGTATCTCAGAATCTAATGTTTCTGGCTTTATTATGTTGGTGGCTTTACTCTTGAACTAGACAATTTGTGATCCATTAGATATATTTCAAATATATTTCCTTACCTAAGCAGAGAAACAGAATGACCAATAACAGAAAAGCTGTGGAAGTGGCAGTGATTTCCTATTTCGACTGTCCTCTGGCAGTTGATGTTGTGACTGGTCTACCCAGCCTCTGGGGGGACAGGGCAGGACTGGTCCATTAAACCTCTGGGTTGCACCACTGAAGCAATCTCAATTTTGTTAGATTGTGAATGTGGGGTGATTGCTCCTTGCTTAAACTGCTTGATAAGGCAAATGAAAATTTTTAAATCCTGTTATCAGTGCATCTACTGATCAAAATAATTACAAAGAAGTCTGCAAATCAAGTAAAAACCGCTTCACTGAAAAGAAAGAAACAAAGTGGAAATGAGGACTGTGTCAAACCCATAAGGTAGCATTATGTAGTCTTTCTTGAAACAGAAAAGAAATAAGTTGCTAGAACTGAAAGGCAACAGTAATGAAGCTACACAGCAGGGGTGGGATTTCAACTGCTTGCTTTACTGCAATTTCCAGAAAATTAACTCTAGTGAATCTTCAAGAATTACAATATCTGCAACAGCCCAAATATAATTTGTTGATTAAGCATGTCTGTGATCTTACATTGTTACTCTCTACTGGCATGTTTACTCAATCAATTATAACAATAATGCTGTACATTACAATAATCCTCTGTTAAGCCAGTAAGTAGTTATTTTACATGCTGTAGAATCTTAGGAGTTTTTAACAGTTCTGAATTTTGATTAAATTAAGTTTTATTGCATTCATTTTGTTAACTTTGTCAGTAAAGTCCTCTTTGCTCCCCAAAATGGTACATAAATATTTGAAATAACGGCAATACATATAAACACGTATTCCAATCCAGGGCTTGATCAAGAATGCAAGGTATAGTTTGCAGAAGTTGATGGAGTTGGATGAAATGGCAAAAAGGACTATTTTGATTAAAGAAAAGAATATAAGTACTTTTATTTCCACATGGAGACCGCTTCTGAACTTTGTGCTTGAAGTGGAAAAGCATGAAACTTTGATTTTAGGTTTTACCAATTATATTGATAGATCTTTATATAAATGGTTTGTTCATATTATTATGAAAAGTAAAAGAAAAAGTTGTGATTTTGATGTTAATGCCTTATTCTACTGCAACAGAGGGAGTTGGAAGTCAATGTTCCTTTTTCTTTTTGTTATCCTCCCTCACTTCTCTTCCCCTCTTCCTCCCCACCCTTTTCCTATTTGCTTTCATATTTTGCATCTTATTTTCTTTTATAACCCAATAAAAATGTCAAACTCAAGAATGCAAGGTATAGATTTTGATTGATTGTAAGATCCATGTTTTTGTCTTTCACAATTCTGATAGACATTGTACTCTAACCAGAGGTGGTATTCAGCCTGTTATCTCTGGTTTGGGGGAACCAGTAGCGGCAGCTGTGGGAGGCTCCACCTACCTGCCCCAGCGTAATGCATGAGCACTGTGCATGTGTAGACGTGGCACATGAGAATAAAGTGCACATGCGCATGCACTCACATTTGTGAACTAGTATGGAAGATAGGTGAATCTCGCTGCTGACTCTACCAATACCTTGAAATCACAGTGCTTTACCTGCTACACTAAAAAGATTCTTTTCTTAAGCAAATGTGTTGATATGTTTTTCCTCAGTGCGTTTTTTTTTTTTTTTTTGCTGGCTTGACCTGGAATTTATTGTACACTGTTGCTATGTTGGATCAGAACACATTTAGTTCTGAATGAAGGTAGACTTGCACACCAAGCCTGCCAAATGGAACACTCTCATTGCTTATCAAATATGCAAGCGACTCAAAGTGGGCTGCACTTTGGAAAATGTTCTCACAAGCATAAATGTAACATTCATCTGCAACTCTTTAAAAGAGCCCACATCTTTTCCCAGTTTCATGCAGCAGCATCGAGCCACTGCCATATGTTCCCAGGAAGAGTTAAAACTGTTTAAAGAGGTTATGTTCACCCTCCAGAGTACCTTTTTAGAAGTGCATCCAGGACATAGCAGATATTACAGATAGAAATGTTAGAGCTGGAAGGGACTAGTCCAACCCCCTATTCAAGCAGGAGACCCTATACCATATCAGACAATTGGCGGTTCCAGCCTCTTCCTAAAATCTCCAGTGATGAAGCACCTACAACTTCTGAAGGCAAATTGTTCACTGTGTTAATTGTCCTCACTGTCAGGAAGTTTCTCCTTAATTCCAGGTTGCTTCTCTCCCTGATTAGTTTCCATCCATTGATTTTTGTCTTACCTTCTGGTGCTTCGAAAAATAAATTGACCTCTTCTTCTTTGTGGCAACCCCTCAAATACTGGAATACTGCTATCATGTCAGCCCTATTCCGTCTTTTCCCAGTTCTTGCAACCGTTCTTCGTGTGTTTTAGTCTCCAGGACTTTAATCATGTTAGTTGCTCTTCTTTGCACTTTTTCCAAAGTCTCAACATCTTTTTTGTAAAGTGATGCCTTAATTTATTTATTTTTTATTTTTATTGCTCTTGCTCAACTTGCTGTAAAGCAATTACTTTTAATATTTTTAAAGGAAGAAAAATAAAAATTGTCATGCCTAGGATTATGGTTCTTGCATACGAATTATGTAGGAATATCCTTTTTAAAAAAAAAATATGTCCAGAGGTATGCGGAGTACCACATCTTTAATCGCATCCCAAGGGAAGCAACATATTCATTTTCAAATGATACCATTCACTTTTCCACATAATAAACCAAGCCTAAAACATCCTGAAAATCAGGCTGGTTTTTTTTAAAATGTATTTTTCATGGAGGGAAATAAACATTCAGGAAACTGGATAATGTTATCAATCTTAATATAAATTCAGTTTCCGGATAATAATAATCCTATTACGGACTCTTTCTCCTTCTTTATGCAGCATTTTAATTCATGGTATACATCTTACAACTGTTTCTTTAACAGGGGGATGTGGCCAAAGGAGTGGTATCAATGAAGCTAAATGACTATAATTAATGGAAGAATGAAGTAATGGCTTACAAGATGAGAATGAACAGTAACAACAGTATGTCTAATTTTAAACCATTGTATTAAACCATTATCAGGATGAAAGTCATGAAGAAGAGTTTCAATTTAATGGAACTATTTAGCCTGGCCTTCATTTGAGAAAACAAATCACTAAGAAGATTTAGATTGTGCCCTGCAACGTTCTTGCTATTGTCCTTTCTTACTGTGCTTCCATCCAATAACTTGTTTTGAATATCCAAGTTTCTGAAAAGATTGTTAAAGCCATTTAACTCTGCACTGCATCAGTTCTGAATTCTTGTTTTCCATGATTAGAACTTCTGCGCCACAAGGGACCAGGAAAGCCACTGAACATGTATATTTTACATTGCTTGAAGTACAGTCATTGCACTGACCTGGGTCAAAGGTTGAATAGGTTTGGCCACTGGGGACTTCAGAGTCGGCCATATGCTGCGCATTCTAGGCAGTTGTTAAAAAAGGGATGAGTATGGCTGCAAAAGATCCAGTAAAAGAGAATCTAAAATGACTCACAATAATTACTAAACGTGATGTTATATGTGCTTATAACACAGGGTTCAATGTGCTAATAAACCCTGGAAAAAGATATTTGTATGTTTCAATAAACATTTTCATATTACTAATACAATAATATAATGCATTGTTCTAAAAATTAACCTATAAGTGACTAATAAGTTATCCTGATTCAGGCACATTTCCAAAAATCGGGTGGCATCATTGAAGCTACAATGGCTAATTGTGATTTAAACATTTTCTTCTTAATCTGGCTAATGCCTCTGTAGTTCAAGGAACAGAAGTGTACAAGATGACGTGCCATCTATTCCCGATGGTCCCTATATCTTTTGGCTAGAACGTGTGGTCTCAAGCCATAATGACAATAATTTCAACATGATAATCCTAACATATGCACCAGCTTTCTGTGAAGAAATAAAGTCAGAAATATATATTTTATTAAAGTATGTTTGTTCAGAAACAATGCCGTGTGGCCTCAGTGTTTGCAAACTGGAAATAGTGGTAGTAGAAAGTCTTTTCTTCATTCTTCATTTCCCATGTATGGTGGTATATTGGTGGTCTTTATAAGAAGCTCACATCAAGAGTGTGCATTTTTGACTCCTAGCTGATCAATATGGAACATTAGCATCCCACCTCCACCTCCACCCCCCAATTTTGGATAGTGCCTGGGCAATTATGAAAGACATTGAACATACATTATATTGCACGACCCAATGTGGGTCAGTCACCGGGACCAGAGGTTAAGTCTTCCAAGCTTTTGGATTCGTGCTGAAAAATACCAAGACCTTCTATACGTTCTTGAAGGAACAGGTATGCTAATTACTGGGATGAAACTGATTTCTTCAGCAGTTTACATTGCTATATTCCCACATTTGTACTGTAATTTTTCCCCTACCGTGAGGTTTGCAAATGAGCCTGCTTTGACAACTTGCTTATTTTTAATCCTTAGTCAGACATAAATAAATGTTTATTTTTATGTCTTAAGAAAAGCAATCAATAATTATTTCTGCCAATAATTGGTTTTCTTTCAGATGAATGTTCACAAATTTAGACTTTTCAGTTTTCTGTTTTGTGGGTCTAGAACCATTCCTGGCAGATAAAGCATAACTTTAGATCTATGGAACATTGCAAATTAATTTGTGAAATCAAAATTTTCACTGTGCAAAGCAAGCTGTCATCCAGAAAAGCGCCATACAATGCTTCTGCGAAAACTATGAAAAGAAGTCTAGGAATTCAGTTAATTAACCACATCAGTTTCTTAACGTGATCAATTTTAATTAAACTGAATTTTAATAGAGATCTGTGTAGTCTGCAGAGAGCAATTGCTAATTCTACAAAGCATGTGCTGCTTTTCACTTCAGATTTGCTCCCATCTAATTAATATGGATAGGGCATTAAGCCTTTTTGGACTCTGGTGGTTTTCATTTCATGACTATTAATGATTTTAATGAACTGAACTAATTCAGTAGTTTTCATCCCAGTGTTTCAGAGCTTTGTTCATCACAAATTTCAAGTTTATAATTGGTTTCCAGGTCTTAACAGTGGTCATTGATCAGCTCCAGCAGTTCCTTTTACAACCCAGCAAAAACACAAGAAAAGCATTTAACTCTTTGCTAGTACAAGTCTTTGTTAATGTGGATCCTGCCGCAGTACCAAAAAGAAGCCACATCAAGTGGATGGACAGAAGGCATCACTGTGTGGTGGGTTCTGCCCAGTGAAGGGACAACGTTTGGAAACCTTTGAAGAGTTTACACCATGGTCCAGAAAGCAGTCAAAAGCATCCTCACGGATATAAACATACATTCATTTATTTGAAATTATAAAAAGTTTTGCAGCTTCAAAAATCAACACTGATCTTTTTTTTTTTTTTTAGTTTTAATGAAAATAACTTTGGACCGAAAGGCATCTCTTTAAATACTGCAAGTCTTTTAACATCTGCATTTACAGGTTTCTCACTGTACACAGAGACACAGAGACACAGACACACACACACAGACACAGACACACACACTGCATGGTTGCAAATGAGACCTAGTATGAACAAAACAATACAGATCAAATGCACTTCTAATTCTGAAGAAATGTATGTTCTACAGCTATCTCTGTTCACAATATCAGTAACTCCAAACTATTTCTGTTGGTTGAACTCAGAAAGGGCTGGGTTGATATTTTTGTGTGGCCTGCCATACCCTACTCCTTTCCATTCCATTTAGCAGTCAGCAACATGAAACAGGGATGTGAACAAAGTACATTGAGTTGAGTACGTTATAGAAGATGGAGGGGGGGGGGAGAAGCTGCTTTTTTCCATCAGTGAGTTTACATTCTCATTCATTTACTAGACATAGCTTTTTCATCCATGCCTGTATTACTTGGATTCAATGATTTTTTTTCTTCCAGAATTTCAGGTAATAATGGCATTGAATAGTGTTTTTGGGGGAAGAAAGCAATGAATTTCCTTCAACAAGTTAATCCAGTTCATTCTGGATTCCAGCCATCCTGATATGATTTAAGGACAAAATAATTAAAAACTCTCCACTTTTCAGACTCTCATAGATCTCCCAGAATTTAAATTAAAAACCTGGAGTTTATAATGCTGCAGCCAATTTAAAATGTATTACAATTATGTTCAGAATTCATTGATTTAGTGTACCCACATAAAATTACTATCGTATTCTCCGAAATCACATATTATGTCTCTTTTATAATCTCATTTTGACAAAGGCTATGAATGACTGAGGAGAAAAGTAACTGTTGAGGTTCTATTCCTGGAAAAAAAAATTTTTGAACATGTGGAGAAATGTGATTAATGAAATAAATGAAAATATCAGCATTAAGCCTAGATGAGTTCTTATGAAATAAATCCCGCAATAAATGGTTTCATTACTGTTTTAAAAATATAAAGCATATATTGATAGTGATCCAACATGATCTAAGCATTTGTTTCTGCAAGTACATCGCGTTATCTTTGAAGGGAGAATGTTTTGGCTGAGCTGCTGAGATAAGTCTTGATGGGAACTTCTTAAACAGAGCTTCATAGAGGACAATACTACCTTAAGTAGCATGATGTTCCTTGAGTTCTTATTCAACATTGCCATCAGATTTCAGTTATAGTTACTCCATGGTGTTCTCTCAGCGATTTCTGGAAACAGCTAAGAGTAAACAGCTAAAACAGAACTACTTTGATCTTGTTAGATACTTGCTCTAACTTCAGTGGTTTCCACCAAGGTCCTCCAAGGCCCACAGCGAGCTCCAAGCGAACAGGCTCTAGAAGTTCCAGTCGCGGCCTGTGAAAGGTTCCAGGAGCTTCCACCAAGCGGAGCTGCAGAGCAAACAGGTCCATCCGGCCTGTCCAAGGAAACCCCTCCTACTGAACTGCGCAGGTCAGGCAGAGCTACCCAAAAGCCCACCTACCTGCGTGACTACGTAACAAGTAGGATTGTTCCATCCAAGAGGGGAGGGGTGTTAGATACTTGCTCTAACTTCAGTGGTTTCCACCAAGGTCCTCTGTTCCGGCGAGAACAGAGGTTTAATCCTATTGGTCAAAGGGTCTTCAGATCTGCTCTTCAGTATATCAACTTTTGGCATCAAGGAAATCTGCAGTATGCAGGCCATACCTTTCATTGTAGTTTCCTCCAAGACAACCCAGAGTTCTGCCAGTTTCCAAGATTACCTTTCCCAGAGAATGTGTGAGTGGGATAAATCAAGAATGCAGGGTGAAGGGGAAGGACCTGTCCCCACTTGAACTCTGAACAGCAGCCCATTACTACTTCTAGAAACAATCTTTGACATCTTCTGAGTTTTTCTTAAATACAGTTCGATGGAAAAGAAAATTCTGCTATGGAGGTTATTTATTTATTTATTTATTTATTTATTTATTTATTTATTTATCTATCCAATTTATAGGCCGCACCCTCTCCACCAAGGGACTCGGGGCAGCGTACAATTCATTACACAACAAATAAATAACAAGGAGGAGATATACAAAAAGCATTGTACAATACATAATAAATAAATAATCAATTAGTTAAGAACAGCATAATGCAATTAAAAACAATTAAAATACCCAAAGTCAAACTTAATTTAAAATTTTATCCAGAGGGATTAGAAAATAGTTATAATTCAGGCCAGGCCGGCTAGTTGGAACAGGTGGGTCTTGAGTTTCATGCGGAAGGAGCGGAGATCGGTTGTTGTCCTAATGTTGGGGGGGGAGGTCATTCCAGAGGGCTGGGCCCATCACAGAGAAGGCCCTACCCCTCGGCGCCGCCCTCTCTGTGGGAGCGAATTGGTCGCAGGGATGTATGGGGCAGGATACGATCCCGCAAGTAGCTAGGTCCTGTGCCATGGAGCGCTTTAAAGATAGTGATCAACACCTTGAAACGCACCCAAAAGACTACAGGAAGCCAGTGCAGCTCGCGCAGGAGAAGTGTCACATGGGAGTACCTCGTACTCCCCATCACTGCCCGCGCGGCCACATTCTGGACCAACTGCAGTCCTCGGGTGCATCTCAAGGGAAGCCCCATGTAAAGAGCATTACAGTAATCCAGACGAGACGTCACCAGCGCATGAGTGACTGTGCGAAGGGCATCCCGGTCCAATAGGGGGCGCAATTGGTGCACCAGGCGAACCTGGTGGAACGCCCCCCTTGCCACGGCTGCCACATGGCCATCCATAGACAGCCGGGAATCTAGGAGGACGCCCAAGTTGCGTGCCCGCTCCACGGGGGCCAGTTGGTCGCCCCCAATGGCCAGCGATGGAGTCAGCTGGTTGAACCGAAAGGCCGGTAGCCACAGCCACTCCGTCTTGGAGGGGTTGAGTTTAAGTCTGTTGTCTCCCATCCAGACCCGTGCGGCTTCCAAACACCGGGACATCACATCAACGGCCTCGTTGGGGAGGTTCGGGGTGGAAATGTACAGCTGAGTATCGTCAGCGTACAGATGGTATCCCACCCCAAAGCCACGGATGATCTCACCCAGCGGTTTCATATATATGTTGAACAGGAGAGGCGAGAGGACCGACCCCTGTGGCACCCCACAAGTGAGTGGCCTCAGGGTCGACCTCTGCTCCCCTGCCAACACACATTGCGTCCGGTCGGAGAGGTAGGAGCAGAACCACTGTAAAACGGTGCCCCTTACTCCCAGCCCCTCCAGCCGGCGCAAAAGAATACCATGGTCGATGGTATCGAAAGCCGCTGAGAGGTCTAACAGAACCAGGATAGAGGAACAACCCCTATCCTTGGCT
Source organism: Natrix helvetica (assembly GCF_964273705.1). Classification (NCBI taxonomy): domain Eukaryota; kingdom Metazoa; phylum Chordata; class Lepidosauria; order Squamata; family Natricidae; genus Natrix; species Natrix helvetica. Next base: position 97,453,312 of record NC_138548.1, on the reverse strand, counting down.
CTCCAGAGATCATCGACCAACGCGACCAAGGCCGTCTCCGTGCTGTGCCCGGGTCGGAAACCGGACTGGCGCGGGTCTAGATAGTCAGTTTCCTCCAGGTGGCATGGGAACTGTGTAGCCAGCACACTCTCTACAACCTTCGCTAAAATGGGAAGGTTGGAGACCGGACGATAATTAGCTAGCTCAGTTGGGTCCAGCGAAGGCTTCTTGAGTAAGGGCCTCACAACCGCCTCTTTCAAGGCGGCTGGTAGGAACCCCTCACTCAACGAAGCGTTCACCATTCCCAAGAGCCAGCCTCGTGTGACCTCCCAGGATGCCAGTACAAGCCAGGAGGGACATGGGTTATAATTCTGAATTGTTGTTACATCATTACAGAGGTGGTATTCAGCAGGTTCTGACCAGTTCTGGAGAACCAGTAGTGGAAATTTTGAGTAGTTCGAAGAACCGGTAAATACCACCTCTGACTGGCCCCACCCCCATCTATTCTCTGCCTCCCAAGTCCCAGCTGATCGGGAGGGAATGGGGATTTTGCAGTATCCTTCCCCTGCCACACCCACCAAGTCACGTCCACCAAGCCATACCACACCCATAGAACCAGTAGCAAAATGTTTTGAATCCCACCACTGTATCATTAGCCCTCACATTAGCATTTGGTTTGATAGAGTAATTCAAAATGGACAAGAGCATGAAATCTTTCTGTACTACTCTCCAGATATTCCAATATGTCTAAATTCATTTGGTTTTATCTGAACACAAGCACAGCTGTCTGCACAATCCAGCTCTGTGCTTTATTTAGCTTCTGAATTATGTAGAGAGTTGCTTTCTGTTCAACCAAACGTGGGCATAGTTCACCTTCTGAACCTCTTGCATGTACCCACGAAGGTTGAAAGTGTCACTCTCTTTTTTGTAAAATCAGTGTTTTATTTGCAGACATATCAAAGGCTAAAATGGATCAACCCAGAGTTCTCATTAGAGGCCACAGACTCAAATTCTCCTGCTTTAGACATCTTATGCAAAGACCTAGCTCTCTGGAAAAGGCTCCAGTGCTGGGAGAGGTAGAAGGAAAGAGAAGAGGATGCCTAGCAGCAAGATGGATCGACTCAATTACAGTGGCAATGAGTGACGGGTGTCAGATGGGAGATCTGAAAGACCTGGTTAGAGATAGATCATCATATATGAGTTACTAGTAATCAAAGATAAGCCGCGGTGGCGCAGTGGTTAAAGTGCAGTACTGGCGGCTACTTCTGCTGATCACCGGCTGCCAGCAATTTGGCAGTTCAAATCTCACCCGGCTCAAGGTTGACTCATCCTTTCATCCTTCCGGGGTAGCTAAAATAAGGACCCAGATTGTTGGGGGCAATATGCTGACTCTGTAAACAGCTTTAAGAGGACTGTAAAGCACTATGAAGCGGTATATAAATCAAAGTGCTATTGCTATTGCTATAATGAGTCAAAATGGGACAATAAGAGACAGAGAGAAGTAACAGTCAATTTTGGCATTTCTAAAGTATTTAGGAAAAAAGTATATATCACTTCAAAAATTATTCTTAAACACATGTAACAATTTTGGGTGTGTGTGTATGAAGATGGAGGATTACCTAAACATTCCATGTTATAGCAGAATGCTGTTGAGAAAGCCAAGGTCTTCTTACTTGCTAGGGAACAAACCCCAAGGAGATAAGTTGTAGTTTAAAACTTGCAAAGAGGTAAAATGCCAAAGCAACAACAAACAATAGATCACACCAAGGTAGCAAGCTGGTTTTTTTTCCTGCTGAGAAGCTGGTCCACATTGCTTCCGATGCTCTATTTTTTTCTGTTGTAAATTTGCTCACTATTATTTCTGTTTCACCAAAGCTTGATCAGTTGGCTAGCAGTGTATTTTTCTCCTGGGTTTCTCTTGATGGGAAAGCTGGCTTTGGGGAATAAGTATCCTCAACAATGCAACTCCCCCCACTCAGTCTTTAAATGAGGTGGAATCTTGCCTGGAAATTCTCCAACCCCAACTCCAGTTTCAGAAACACCACCTTCAACTGTTAAGGATTGTGAATCAAATTGGATGGTCATTGAAGTGCAGATGAAGTATCTCCATACACTTAGATGTGCATGGCCAGATTTCCACTGAGTTTACATTTTCTATTGAAAGCAATGCCATGTGGGGTGTGTGCTTTTACTTCCATTTGGATGCATGTTTGGTACAAACTAGTAGTTTGTGATCCAGGAAATAATTAGTGGTGAGAGAAAGAAAGAAAGAAAGAAAGAAAGAAAGAAAGAAAGGAAGGAAGGAAGGAAGGAAGGAAGGAAGGAAGGAAGGAAGGAAGGAAGAACTAAGTGAGTGAGGAAGGAAAAAGAGGGGAAGGAAGGAAAGAAAGAAAGAAAGAAAATCTATTTCCAGGCATGCTGGATCTTTTCTTCTTTAGAGATGAAAGATAGGTAGGACAGTTAGAGGAAAGGAGAAAGGGATGCAATAAATGAGCAGGGGCCTACATTTGGGGGAATGAGAAAAATATATCTGCCCTCCCCTCATTGTTTTCCCTATATGACCCAAGGACCTCTATTGATAAATGAGTGGATTGTGAAAATTGTCCAAAACAATGTACCGGAAGGATTATAGAAGAGAGATTGGAGACCCAACAAACTAATTTTTTTTCCAAGCAAGGAATCCATGTAGGAAGTGTATTTTCTAAAAGAAAGAAGGAAGATATCTGAAAATACAAAACTGACATCGATACAGCAATCCTTTATTTAAACACTTGCGTTTAGCCATGCCATTCCTGTAGTTATTGTATGAACTGCACAGAAGGCATGATCCATTTAACATTTCCATAAATCTCAAGGGATACTGTTTGCTCTATCGGGTACAGATTACATTTCACAAAGAATGTTATTTTCTTTTATATAGCTTTCAATATCATTGCAGTTCATTCTGCGATTTTGGACTGCACATTTCCCACTAGGTGGCACTGAAGTAATCTAAGTCTAATGCCCCATTTAGATATTTTAAAGAAACTGCAGCAAAGCGTTCTCCTTCCTTCCTTCTCCGCAGGATATGAAAAAGTCTCTTCTTCTGACTTGTCTTGGCAGAATGGCCTGTTGCAATGTTCTCATCCAGCAGACACATGAAGTGCACAGCAAAACCAACATTTACATGAAGGCTGTAATGGTATAAATGCTTATCTATCATTTTAATGTACAGATGTTGCTATCTTAGATTTCATAAGGTTTTAGTTTGTGATGTTGTAACTACTGTGGTATCTAATAATTCTGACCAATGTTTTATTTTATGTTTGTACTGTTACTTATAAGTGCATGATAAATAAAGGTATAATGATGCTAATACTAGTGGCACCTAAGAGAAGTCTACTTATTTTAATGTTACTTTCACTAAATTAAGTATTTATAGGATTGTAGGCTACCAGCTCACATCTATACATATATTCAGAAATCCCACAAATTTTAATAGAATGTAAAACTGAATCACGGTGCAAATAACTGTGAGATCAGTTTAATAATACATAATCTGAATGTATTTTGCATCTTAAATCTGATAAAGACAATGTGGCAATTTATTTTGGGGAGAGTTCTTAAAACAATGATTGTTAAAACTTGTGCTCTTTTTTATTTTAATGTAGACCATTCTTGGCTTTCAGAATCACTAGTAGGTCATGCAACATGGCACATATGATTCTTTTAGGTGGTTTCTAAAATAATTAATTTTTAATTAAAATGTCTACAATGTCATGATGTCACCAAACCTCATAAGTTGTACCAAGTCTTACATGAAATGTTATGCAAAAGTCAACTTTTTAAACAATTTAATGTTGATTCCAGCACTGGAGACCACATTCTGTGCCCCTCGTGATCGCTGAAGGAGATAAAGGTCTTAAAAGAGTGTTTTGAGATTAAGGTCTGAAAACATTTTCCCCCCCTCCCATCTCAAACATAAACATGGAGCAACTCCCCAGGAAAGGATAAAACATGGTTTGTAAGATCCAAAAGAACACAAGATGTTCCCTGCAGCAAAGGCGAGGAAGAGATTCCAGTCCTGCCTGGATAAGATCTTCCATCTGATGTCAATCTTAACCATCGCCACAGCAACTCATGTATGAGTCTGCACTGATTAACAAAGAGGTATCCAGCTTCATTCCCATCCATTTCTCAAGCCAAAAACCATGTAATCCTGGCCCTTCGAGTGTCTGGCGGGAATCCAGTCCCCTTCACACAAAGCAGAAACCCACTGTTCTCTGCTGCAACTTGGCCAACAGTGCTAGAACACAAAAGACAAGCCTGACCATAGCCTTAATACAACAGTATCCATGACAATCAGATATTCTTCATGAGCTGTGAGCTACAGAGAGAAAATAAACCAGTCCCCAAGCCCAATGTTCACAGAGAACGCTTTCCGATCCAAGTGTACAATCCTCCCCATGCATATCCACACAAAAGTCCCTTTTTATCAATGATTAAGAATAAATGTGAACAGTATGAAGGACATTTCCCTCATCAAATGGCAAAGAGATACAATAAGCAACTCAGAAAAAACAAGCACAAGGATGCCATTAAGATTTAGACTGTTGGGGAAAAAAGAACGAAAGGGGCTTATCAGTTCAGAAAGGTTGCCCTAAGAACCATATATCATTATGATAAATTTGCAACCAGTCCTAGGATGTATAGATGCAAGCGCAGCAATATAATCAATAGCCAATCCTCTTCCCACCAATTTCTCAAGGCAAGACTTGAGAAGACTTTAAGAATATCTAGACTTCACATGTTCCATTTCTTTTTCAGATACATTGATCATCAGGAAGCACCATGATACCAATTTCATCCTTATTGGGAATGATCAGATGAAGGTGGCCAGATAGAGTTCAAGCCCTAACTGAATTCATGAACATTCACACTTGGATGAGTGTATACGGATGTACTCATGAACATGGTGAGAGAAACAAATCTTGCAAGTTTACCAGACGGATGGCATAGGGAACAAAGCTGTTACAGAATCTGGAAGTCCTTCTAGAAATACTTCAAAACCTCCTCCCAGAGGGGAGCAACAGAAACAGACTATAAATTTTAATTTAATTATTTAATTTATAGACCGCCCCCTCTCCCCAAAGGGACTCGGGGCGGTGTACAGACCACAATAAAACAATATACAAACTTAAATAATTATAAATACCCATTAAAACAAATTATATGATAGGCTGTACAGTATAGTTAAAAATTAAAACAACCTATAAAATCTATCCCTAAACATTTAAAATTTAAAATACAGGCTAGAGGGACACAAAAGCTACAGTTAGGCCAGGCCAGCTAAATTAAACAGGTGGGTCTTTAGTTTGTTACGGAAGGAGCGGAGATCGGTCGTTATTCTAATGTCAGGGGAGAGGTCATTCCAGAGGATCGGGCCCATCACAGAGAAGGCCCTACTCCTGGGCGTCGCCCGCTGGCACTGCCTAGTGGACGGCACCCGGAGGAGTCCCTCCCTATGAGAGCGAATCGGCCGCAGGGATGTATGGGGCAGGATGCGATCCCGCAGGTAGCTAAGTCTGGAGCCATGGGTGCGGTATAAAGTGGGTGTGTGGGGTCTCTAACAATGCTATGAGCTCTAGTGCTTATAACCAGTATCCTGAGCTTCCTATGATCTTCTCAGCTGTCCTCACCACTCTCTAAATGGACTTTCTATCTGAGGCACTGCTACCACCAAACCAAACAGGGATGCATTTTATTAAAGCGCTCTCAATCATGCCTCTGCAAAAGGAGAAAGATGTGCTCTCCTCAGGAAATGCAGACGTTAGGGATGTTAGAATGCAACTACTGACAGATGGTAGTTATTGATAGGGGCTTTTAAAAATATTGGAACATATAATGCTCATGTCATACCATTGTAGCAATGTTGAACATTCACATGACCATTATGGCATCCATCCATACCCCAGGAAGATTTGGAGGAAATGTGGTAGTTAATTAGAGACGTCTTATTTCAACTTGGTTAAATAGTCTTTATAAAATAAACTGGGATAGAACTGTATTTATACCCTGTTTTGAGTTATTACAATTAGCAGTAGTAAGTTCTTTGTGTTCAAAGATTAGAAGGGAACAGCTTAATGCTGAATCATCCTAAAATATTTTAACCTTTCAATTTTTATGGAGGAAAAAATAGAGAACCGGGATAGTCCAAATACATGCAGACTCAAGTCTTATGATACCCAAAACAAAACAGTCAATAAGGCTTTTGGGCTGGTGGCTTCTCAGATGGGATTGATTATTCTACAAAAAATAACATTCTTGGCTCTTTTGTTACGTGTACTTCCTTGTATATTAAAAGCAATTCTCTTGATGAAAGAAAACAGGGCATTCTGCACAAGGATGAGGGCAGCTTTTCTTTACTGAATGGATTTCATATTTTCTTAAGATAATTTCAGTTTAGAGATATGGAGCTGAAAAGTCTGACCACTTTGACCTTTGTTATTATGAATGGGATTTGTTTCCTAGATTCTCTCCCTCTTTGCATTCTTTTTGGGTCACCATGCATGCATACACAGCAGCAAACAAAGTCATAGATAGAAGGGAAAGATGATAGAATGATACAGACATGCATTTAAATATAGATCAAAGCTACAGCTATACATTTAAATATAGATCAAAGATGATTCTAAATCTCTTTTGAGATTAGGGTTGTGCAGTGTTTGGATTTTGTTCCAAAATGATGCTTGCAGATGGCAGAAACCCAAACAGAGCACCTGTCTGCTACTCTTTAAAGTAGCTGTATCTTTTCATGGAATGATTTGATAGCCCCATAATTCCAGAAACACGTTGCTGCTTTAAATAATTTCAGATGGGTACTATGCTTGTGTTGCCATATACACTGAAAATCCTTTTCTTATTTATTTTTAAAGTAGCATGCAACCCTTCACAAACTACATATAGAAAGACAGATGATAGATGGATAGATGGATAGATAGAAAGATGGTTAGACGGACAGACAGACAGACAGACAGACAGACAGACAGAGTTAGATGATAGACAGATAGACAAACAGACAGGCAGGCAGATGGATAGATTGAGAGACAGAGAGAAATACAGAGAGAGGGGATAGATATAAAAGGTAGATAATACAGACAGACAGATATAATGAAAACAGTAGAGAGAGAAAGATCAATTATTCTGGATGTCATTATAATTATTTTTAAATAGGACGAAAGCTTGGCTTTTTTTTTTTTTTTTTTTGTGGAGCAACAATATTCCCATTTGCTGTTTTTCCTTCACCAAGTTATAATACTAGAGTGGTTGGTCAACAAATCCTCAGCTGGAATGTTTTGCATGCCTGATCAAAGCATATTGGGTCTTATGATGGAATTGCAAAAGCATCTGAATAGCTGTTAGGCCATCACAAAACAGCTATCCCAGCATGTGAATCTCTGACATGCTTTTTATAGACTTACTGAACTATGTGGCTTTTAAAAAAAGGTTTGCAACCCAATTACTGTACCACTGTAGACTGCAACAGGCAGGCAGTTCCAAATGAAACACATTGCACAGCATGGAGAAAGAGCACATTTAAACATACTAAAATAAAACATTTCTGAACCACCAACTATATTTTTAAAAACATCCCCCCCCCCCGCCCAGTGGTAGTATCTGTATATATGGAGCCCAGATGTGGTAGCAAATGTGATTTAAACTAATGCACAAACACTCATACTGTATATAGTACAGCTAGACAAAAGCAGAACAAATGAATTTCCATTGTATTAAATTAGTTTTCTTGTATGCACAGCCAACCATTAATGTAATATTTTCTTACATAATTAAAATAACGTAGATCAAAATCATATACCACAATGTGCGCGTTGCAGCAAGTAGTTTCTATATTGTTCTTTCCTGTTTGTTACTAATCAACACTGAGGGCATTTTATTTTATATATTAAAATATGCCTTAGAATGGTGAGTACTCAATACTTTGTCTCTTTTGACTATCAAAAAAACCACAACCAAGAGTATTAACCATAATCATTTGCATCATTGGAAGGAATCTATCTGAGCAAAAATCTCTTTAAAGCCATTTTAGTGGCATACGTTTTATTTAACTAAAGAAATTATTTTGCCTACTGAAAGTAGTTCTCCAATTTTCAGATAGGAACCTCCAATCATGTTGACTACTGACTTGATTTTAAGTTTGCTTGTGATTATGGTAAAGCTGGCATCTTTGAACTGTCAATTTGAAGTCATTTAGCCAGTATGGCCATTTCAAACTGATGCTGAACAAATATGTCAGGGTTACAACTTTTTTTCCCACTGAAAGCATCTAGTTGGAGAAGATTGCCAAGAGAGAAGCTTTGGATCACTCTGGCATTGAATCCCTTTCCTATGCATGTCCTGTTTAGTCAGTCACCCATTGGCTGTTCACATTATAGTAGGCCCTACAACAGTGATGGCTTTTTGGTGTTACGTGCCGAAAGCACATACTACCCATAATGCAATGTGTGCATCAACCCCCCCCCCCCCATGTGCCTCTCCCTTCATGCATGCGCATGAAAAACCCCTGCACCTCCTGGGACCAAAAATGGGTTGGGGGGAGGACCTCCCCACACCCTGTTTTGGGCCTTACAGTAGGCCTCCCTGCAGCCTCCTGGGACAAAAAATGGGCCCCGGGGTCGGCATGCTGCCCCCCATGCTCTCCACACCCCTACTGCATGTGTGTGTGGTCCCTCCACTCCCCTTCCACATGCGTGTGCATCTCCTGCATGTGCCCCCCCTACATGCATGGCAGAGACCCAAAAATTAGCTGGCTGGTGGGAGATATGCACGCATGCACGGTGGAGCTGAGCTGAGGCGACGGCTCACGTGCCCACAGAGAGGGCTCTGCGTGCCACTTGTGGCACTCGTGCTATAGATTCACTTTCATGGCCCTACAGCATATAGCTTCTGGCTTTATGATCTCATATCCAATACTTCTAAAGCTTCTAATAGTAACACACAGCACACATGATTGGCAGCCGCAAAATCATGTTGTGGTTAACAGGCTGGTGGAGCTGAGCCACTGCTTTCATTTACCCTTCGAGACCATTCTCCTGTGCCCCAAACCTGTTAACTTTTTGTAAGGCCTTAAAAACCTGGCTATGTTCTTGAGCCTAGGAAGCTGAATGAGCCAAGGGCCCCATTTCCTGGCTATAACAATAGCAATAGCACTTAGACTTATATACTGCTTCATAGTGCTTTACAGCCCTCTCTAAGCGGTTTACAGAATCAGCCTATTGCCCCCAACAGTCTGGGTCCTCATTTTACCAACCTCGGAAGGATGGAAGGCTGAGTCAACCTTGAGCCTGGTGAGATTCAATCTGCCAAACTGCTGGCAGCTGGTGGTCAACAGAAGTAGCCTGCAGTACTGCACTCTAACCACTGCACCACTGCGGTGCTTATATTGCTAACAGGCTTGTTCTTGTGCATCTTGAATTGGATGTTGTATTTTTTTACTGGTTCTAATGGTTTCACACACACACTGGTTTTACTGTTTTAAAATTCTTTCTAATTTTAAATTGTAATATATGTTCTGAATTGTAAGCCACCCAGTGTCATTCACTGAAATGGGTGGCTCTAGAAATTGGAATGAATGAATGAATGAAAATGTTGCTTTTTGTTCTAAAGCATAGGTGTCCAAACGTTTGACTTGCCTGGGCGTCATTGAATGAAGAGGACTTGTATTGGGCCAGATATAAATTTTTTATAACATAGTTAACGTATATAAATCATCTAATACTGTTAAAAGTTTATGATCATGTGGGGCTGCATTATTATGCACAGGTACAGTATAGGTGGTACCATGCTCAATAGTAGTAACTGTGAGAGGGATCTTGGAGTCCTAGTGGACAACCATTTAAATATGAGCCAGCAGTGTGCAGCAGCTGCCAAAAAAGCCAACACAGTTCTAGGCTGCATCAACAGAGGGATAGAATCAAGATCACGTGAAGTGTTAATACCACTTTATAATGCCTTGGTAAGGCCACACTTGGAATACTGCATTCAGTTCTGGTCGCCACGATGTGGAGACTCTAGAAAGAGTGCAGAGAGGAGCAACAAAGAAGATTAGGGGACTGGAGACTAAAACATATGAAGAACGGTTGCAGGAACTAGGTATGTCTAGCTTAAGAGAAAGAAGGACTAGGGGAGACATGATAGCAGTGTTCCAATATCTCAGGGGTTGCCACAAAGAAGAGGGAGTCAAACTATTCTCCAAGGCACCTGAGGGTAGAACAAGAAGCAATGGGTGGAAACTAATCAAGGATAGAAGCAACTTAGAACTGAGGAGAAACTTCCTGACAGTTAGAACAATTAATCAGTGGAACAGCTTGCCTCCAGAAGTTGTGAATGCCCCAACACTGGAAGTCTTTAAGAAGATGTTGGATAGCCATCTGTCTGAAACGGTATAGGGTTTCCTGCCTAGGCAGGGGGTTGGACTAGAAGACCTCCAAGGTCCCTTCCAACTCTACTATTGTATTGTATTGTATTAGCTGCCTAAAGCTGCATTTCTGCTCTAAAGTGTATTGGGAAACAGTCAACATTTAGTAGACTGAATGTAAGGCTCTGCCCAGTGAGTGGCTTTGAACTGCTGGGCTTCCTTAAGAGGTTGCGCAGATCTCTTCCAAGCCATTTCCTCAGAAGAGTTTGCCTCCGCAAAAGATTCTGCAGTTAGCTCTGAACTTTCTAAGTTATTACAAAGGGCCATGTAGTTAAACACTTTTAAAATGCAGAGCTTAATTTTTTTTCCTCCGCTACATTGTAATTCATTGTTGGCCTTTTCCACAATGAATTGCTGGGATTAACCAATAAATCAGCAGAAAAGACATGCCAATTTTCTCAACAGTTGACAAATTACAACATGAGCAAGGCTCTTTATATGTTATTTGTATTTTGAATGTATTCTATAGGAAAATTTAAGATTCAGGTGCTCCTAAAACACTTAATTTTCTTCTCATCGTCATAACATACATCACATGCAATGATCACTTTTTTAAAGCAATATTCAAAAGACCAATGTATTCAAGTAGTATTCTTTCCGTTGATAATATTTACTTTCTTTAGAAAATAAATCCATGCGATGGGATATAATATAGAAATCTAATATTTCTTCTAATATTCTTCTAATACAGGGGTGCTGGCTGGGGAATTCTGGGAGTTGAAGTCCACAAGGCTTAAAGTTCCCAAGTTTGGACACCCCTGTTCTAATATATAGAAGATCTCTATATTGTGTGCAGCTTGCATAGATTCATTTTTTGAAGTTGAATTGAACATTACCGTAGCAATGCAGTTGATATCCATCCATGATTAAAACTAAATACAGATTCTATTTCTATAAAACTTGTTTTACAGAATGTTTGCAGGAAAATTTGCACAGGAACAGTCAGTTTGGTATAGTGGTTAAGGCAGGGGTGGGTTCCTGCCACTTCTAACCTCTTCTATAGAAGAGGTTCCACAAATCTACAGTGCCGTTTAGAATCGGTCCAGTTCCCCCCCCCGCCCGTCCGTACCACGCTTGCCCCGCCCGCTGCTCACTGATTGGCTGGCTCACCAATCACTCCGCCCGCCTCTATGAGTCCTATCTAAACCTTAAAGTCTTAAAGCTGTCAAGTTTGAACATCCCTGGGGTTCTTTTTTCTAAAGGGTTAGGGGTGCAAGAGTCTTGTAACTTGACAGCTTTAAGACTTGCGTGCTTCAAATGCCAGAGTTTCTGAGCCAACATTTTGGTTGCTAAGCAAGAGCGTTGTTAAGTGAGTTTCACCACATTTTACGAGTTAGCCACGCCCACCCAGCCACATGACTGCCAAGCCACTCCCACTCGGTCACATGACTAGCAAGCCACTCCCACCCGGTCACATGGCTGGCAAGCCACTCCTACAAAGCAGGCCACACCTACAGAAGAGGTTCTAAAAAAATTTGAAACCCACCACTGGGTTAAGGTGCTGGGCTAGAAACTAAGGTACTGTAAGTTCTAGTTCTACCTTAAGCAGGAAAACCACCTGGGTGACCTGGGGCCAATCATTCTCTCTCAGCTCAACTTATCTCACAGGATTGTTGTTGTGGGGAAAAGAGGAGAAAGAAGGAGCCTGAAACATCTTTGCAGTTTTGAATTATTTATGAACATAATAAAGGAATTAAATTAAATTGAAATTATTTTTTAAAAATTGCAATCCATTAAGGAATTTCTCCCATGCAACTTCCCTATGGGAACTGCACAAGGCAATTCCCACATTAGAATGGGTCATCTATGGGAGAATTTCCCCTTGAACAAGCAGCTTATTTGACATAGTGAAATAAACCACTTTTTGTATCCCATTATATTTTTAAGAGTAAGTGGATTTTTAATTTTATTTTGTTCAAGTTTCTATATTCCAGAGAATTCTCATTTTTTGTTTTTTTTCCCTAATTGTTATTGACTAGCTATTGTCCTTTAATCAAAGGTGTCACCTGTGTTTCCCAAGGATTTTGCCTCTTGCTGGAAAATCTTTACATGTTGTGATCCATGCATCATGCCTGCTCAGAAGAATTTCTCTGTAAAGAGAAAATAATGGGAAAATGGTGGGGTGGTGGTGGAAATAGGGAAATTGGAAATAAAGTGGCTTTTTCATAAATTAAATAACTAAAGTAATTGCACAACAAAAACTTCAACTAAGTGCATTCTTTTATTTGAGGCTGCAGTTTTACTTTCTGGGTAATTTACTTTACTTTAGAGTAAAACTCCTGGTGCTTTGATAACTAGATGTTCCGCATTAAAATATCCAAACGATTGCAGAAACATACAAATGCTGATTAGCTGAAACTCTTATTTGAAAGGGGATATGGTGTACAATGTAATTCAGCAGGGCATCAATAGAAATAGAGCAAAGCAAAAAAAAAAAAAAAACACCCACCCAAGAGTTCAAAGGGCTAAAATACAAATTTTTGTATTGTTGGAAATATAAGCAATCCATTTGGTACACAAGAAGTAAAATACTTCTTTTTATCTTAGTTTTGCACTTACTTCTTTGAATCACTTTTTGATTAAAATAAAACAAAAACTTTGACTGATGCAGCTGGAGTACAATCATTGTTTAGCCTGATTGTGAAACTGGATCCTTTGCCTTTGTACAATGTGTGGTTTGCATGTAGATGGTTCATTAACTGACCATGTGGGCACAGCTTGATTAAATATGTGGCAGGACTGCAAGAACAAGATTTATCTACAGCCACATCTTCTGTAACATGGAGATTTAACTGTAAGTTTCACTGATCCTGATGTTATCTTGTATTGTATACAGCAGCTTTAAATAATTGTGTATATTCACCATTAAGCATGCCTCAGAGACCTTAATTCCTGTAAGGGTTAAACCAATTAAATGTAGGCCAGCACTAGGGCTTTGCATCTTTTCTCTAGCAAATACATTGTTCAAGAGAAGCTGTTGGCAAATGTGTCTGAAGAGTCAGTTCCTGACCTTGGCCATGTACTTCACTTCCTGAAATTGTATTAGCCTTGTGCTGAATGGATGAATGAATAAAGGAGGAAGCTTTTAAAATCAGGAATCCAGAATATAATGGGGTGGGGGGAGAGAGAGAGACAGAGAGAGAGAGACACAGAGAGAGAGAGAGACAGAGACAGAGACAGAGACTGAAACAGAGAGAGATGTACATACTCTTTGTGCAACCTAATACTGAAGATACTTAATTCTGTACTTCAGGTTAACACACAAAAATAGACTAAAATGTAATACAATACAATACAATTCAATGGCAGAGTTGGAAGGGACCCTGGAGGTCTTCTAGTCCAACCCCCTGCCTGGGCAGGAAACCCTATACCGTTTCAGATAAATGGCTATCCAACATCTTCTTAAAGACTTCCAATGTTGGGGCATTCACAACTTCTGGAGGCAAGCTGTTCCACTGATTAATTGTTCTAACTGTCAGGAAGTTTCTCCTCAGTTCTAAGTTGCTTCTCTCCTTGATTAGCTTCCACCCATTGCTTCTTGTTCTGCCCTCAGGTGCCTTGAAGAATAGTTTGACTTCCTCTTCTTTGTGGCAACACTGCTGAGATATTGGAACACTGCTATCATGTCTCCCCTAGTCCTTCTTTTCATTAAACTAGACATACCCAGTTCCTGCAACAGTTCCTCATATGTTTTAGTCTCCAGTCCCCTAACCATCTTTGTTGCTCTTCTCTGCACTCTTTCTAGAGTCTCCACATCTTTTTTACATTGTGGTGATCAAAACTGAATGCAGTATTCCAAGTGTGGCCTTACCAAGGCATTGTAAAGTGGTATTAACACTTCACATTATCTTGATTCTATTCCTCTATTTATGCAGCCTAGGACTGTATTGGCTTTTTTGGCAGCTGCTGCACACTGCTGGCCCATATTTAAATGGTTGTCCACTAGGACTCCAAGATCCCTTTCACAGTTACTACTATTGAGCAAAATATCACCTATACTGTACCTGTGCATTTTGTTTTTCTTGCCTAAGTGTAGAACCTTACTTTTTTCACCACTGAATTTCATTTTGTTAGATAGCACCCAGTGTTCAAGTTTGTCAAGATCCTTCTGTATCTTAAGCCTATATTCTGGAGTGTTGGCTATTCCTGCCATCTTGGTGTCATCTGCAAATTTGATGAGTTCCCCATTTATCCCCTCATCCAGATCATTGATGAAGATGTTGAAGAGTATTGGCCCTAAAACAGAGCCTTGGGGTACTCCACTGCATACCTCCCTCCATGTAGATGCAGTTCCATTGAGGACTACATGTTGAGTGCTGTTGGTCAGCCAGTTACGAATCCATCTGGTGGTGATCCATCTAACCCACATTTTTCTACTTTATCTAGTAGTAGGTTATGGTCTACTTTATCAAATGCCTTGCTGAAGTACAAGTAAATTATATTGATGGCATTCCTCTGGTCCACTAATATTGTCACTTTGTCAAAGAATGCAATAAGATTAGTCTGGCCTGATCTGTTTTTGACAAACCCATGTTGGCTTTTGGCTATTATTTTGTTTACTTCTAGGTGTTTGCTAATTCGTTGCTTGATGAAACATTTGATGAAACTCCAGCTCCGTAGATTTAGGTTGCATTAGGGCTGTTATCATTAATTGTGTACTAGGACTGGAGGTTGCAGATGTCGGGGCAGAGGCAGCAAAGCCAGGCTTTCCAGGAGGTGGTTTTTTAGGTGGCATTCTTTATACCATAAAGAGTTCAGTCAGTATAGAGAATGGTCAATCAGAAAGGCAAGGCAGCTAGGAGAGTCCAAGAGACAGAAGGTTCAGGCAGAATAGAGCTTTTGTTTCCACTGGCCCTGGCAATAGAGCAAAATTTCCACTCCAGGGACAAGAGGAAATAAAGAGACAACTGAAGGAGATGAAAGAAGAAATTAAAGGGAACCAGGATAAAATTAATAAGAACTCACAGAGACTGGATCTTTTGGAGGGTGGGGCGGCTGAGATGAGGGAGGGGATAGAGGGGGTGCAGAAGGGAAACAAAGAACTTGACACCCAACAAATGAAAATAGAGTTTGAGAGAATGTATTTTTATCTTAGATTCCAAAACGTGATGGAGACAGATGATGAAAATATAAGGGACATCATGACAAACATTTTGGCTGAGTATATTCAGAAGGAGAAACAACAGATGGGGTGGGAAATAGACCTGGCTTATAAAGTGAACTCAGCTTACGCTAGAACACACAATGTTCCCAGGGAGGTACACATTAAATTTCTTAGGAAAAGCACAAGAGATGAAATTCTGAGTACACAAAGGGGGCAAGCCTTGACATACAAAGATAAGGAGATAACCATTCTGAAACAGATCCCCAAGAAAGTGAGGGAAGAAGAAAAAATTATTCGCAATTGGCGAATAAATTATACCAGAAGGGGGTGTGGTTTAGATGGTTGATGCCTGAAGGTATGTTAATATTCTGGGAGGAGACAAGAGTTAGAATTAATACACTCATAGAGGCGCAGGCCTTTATGGAAAAAAATAAAGCACTCCTAGATAAATCAGATGATTCCACAACAGACACACAAGACACGGGAGGGGCCGGAGCTCTGCCAGTGTGGGGAGATGGGGTGACATCAAGAAAGCTCAGATCACAAAAATGAGTAAGAAAAGTCACTTGATATAAACGGATCGAAATTACCAATTGAATTTACCACACTGACTATATGTTACTGCTAATTCGTTGCTTGATTATTTTTTCCAGAATCTTCCCTGGTATTGAGGTCAGGCTGATAGGTCTATAGTTTCCAAGATCTATTTTTTCCCCTTTTTTGAAGATTGGAACCACATCAGCTCTTTTCCAGTTCTCTGGCAGTTCCCTGGTGCTCCAGGATCTCTGAAAGATATAGTTCAGTGGTTCTGAGATCTCGTCTGCCAGTTCCTTCAAAACCCTGGGGTGTAATCCATCCTGTCCTGGTGATTTGAACTTGTCTAGGGTAGACAGGTGCTCACTTATCATTTTCTTCCCTAATTTCAACTTGTGTTCCTCATTTGATTTTTGTGGTGCTGTTTTTGGTAGGTTGGACTGTTTTTTTCCCCTTTGTGTAAAGACAGATGCAAAAAATCAGTTAAATAGTTCTACTTTCTCCCTGTTGCTTGTCACCTTGCCATCTTCTCCCAGCAATGGACCAATTGCTTCCTTAACTTTTTTCTTATTTTTAACATGTTGGAAAAAAGCTTTTTTTTGTTATTTTTAACTTTTGTGGCAAGCCTTTCTTCACTGTGAGCCTTAGCTTTCCTTGCTTCATCTTTACAGGCTCGGGCTATTTGCTGATATTCTGCCTTAGTTATGACCCCCTCTTTCCACTTTTTATATTTATCCTTTCCGTCTTTCAATTTGTCAGAGACTTCTTTATGCAGCCATGCTGGTTTCTTTTGGGAGCTGTTATTTTTCTTCTTCATTGGTATTCTGCTAGACCGGGCTTTTATAATCTCATTATAAAATGGTATGATTCTTCAAGAATTATGGGCAATCCTCTTACCTTGCATGAATAGCAAATCTTATTATTTTTTTCTTCAATAAAGGATATATAATGCCATGGAAGCCAAGGTTGATATTCTGTAAATGGATCTGAAAAAGAAACAAATTCTTTCTTTCTCCATCCCTCATCTACCTCCAGAGCAGACAGTAGAGGGGCAGGGCTTTTCCAGCGAAAGGGAGGAGCACACATCTAATTTTTCAGATTTCATTTTTAATCTGCATGATGAGAGTACAGGTAGTCCTCAATTTACAACAATTCATTTAATGACCGTTCAAAGTTATAACAGCACTGAAAAAAAACTGATTTAGGACCCGTGTTCACACTTATGACTGTTGCAGCATTCCCAAGTTCAAGTGTCCAGGTTCATGTGGTCACCTTTTGCAACGTTCTGACAAGCAAAGTCAATGGGGAAACCACATTCACTTAACAACTGTGTCTCTAATTTAACAACAACAGTGATTCACTTAACTGTGGCAAGAAAGGTCATAAAATGGGGCAAAACTCACTTAACAAATGTCTCGCTTAGCAACAGAAATGTTGGGTTCAATTGTGTATCAAGCTTAGGAAACATGCAACTATTTTGATCAATATATCTGTCCCATGCATAGGTCTGGTTAATGCAACTAATTTCTTAAGTAAAAAAGAAAAGTATTACAATATATTGCCTTTTAGTTAAAAATTAAAATCATAGTTTTACCTATATTTATAATTGAAATTGTAACTGAAAATTAGTAATATGGAAGAGTAATTCACCAATAATGATAATTTAAATGCAAATAATTAAGCAGAGAGCAAAAAGGGATCACTGATACTTTGCATTTATATTAAATTCTCCTTTTAGTTACATAAATTGTTTAATACTTTTATTACTAAATTCCCTTGTAGGTTTTCCCCCCTTCCTGTTGCCACCTGTGCAAGTCACACATCTAAACAAAATTTTCCCTGTTGGGGAAACAAAAAGTGTTTAAATGTGAAGAGTTTTTGCAGCTTTCATTGCTGTTAGATATTTGACACTGCATTTTATCTTTACAATTTTTCTTTAAAATTGATTAATTTCTCCCTGGCTTTATAAATTTATCCGGAAATTTACATTTTCTATTGAAAGCTGTCGTAGAAAGAATAGGGTCTTGGGAGGCAGCCAAGAAACATTTCAAGAATGCCGTTCCACGTCCATCTATCTGGAAATGAGCTTTCACAATTCTCTTCCCAGCCATCCAAAGAAAAAGGAGGAGGCCAGAAAAAAAACGAACAGCCCTGAGGCTCTTTTGTCATTTCATTTTGATTCCTGCATCATCCACTCAGGTTTAAATTATGGTCTTGCATATCCTGCAAAAATGAGGTCAGTGTCTTCTGTAAACAAACTGGATAGTTTGTAGATCTGTGTTCCTTGTGCACATGATTTTTTTTAAATGAAAGTAAATATACTAGAGATCAGTTATTACAGAAAGATTTGTGTATTATTAGATAACAAACAGTGGGCCCTAATTTTATAGGAGAAATAACCTGGTTTGCAAAAAAAAAAAAAGTCCATGACTTTTAAAATAATCCCACCTTAGGGTTTCACTTCTTTTAATAAAGGATGGGTTGTTATGCCTAAGGAGAAGTGAGAAGGGCTATACTTTATAATGCATAATTGAAGAAGATGAGCTCAAGGTAATTTATTTCAGAATAATCACGGGAGAGATTTGATATTATCCAAGGGATGGATGTAATGTTTCCAAAGAGTTTTTAAAAGTGGAATCAGACAAAAGACATTGAACATTTGAGTGGAGGAATAACATTAGGGTGGGAAAAAGTAGGACTTCTTAACTATTTCATTTATCTCTTCCTATGGAAGTTTCCCACTCCAAACAGCTCCTTTCTTGGGGATATTCTGGAGCAGGGATCCCCAACTTTTGGACCTCAGGGACCATAAATTCATAATTTTAAATCCAATGGACCACTAATATGATCTGCCTAATGACTGGCTGTGTGGGCGTAGCTAGGTGGTCATGTGACTGGATGGGGTGGCCAACTTGATGTCACTCATGTTGAGGGGCACTTCACCAACCTCTACTCACCCCTCCCCACCCAGTTATTCCTTGCCTGCCCACCAGGGCTCCTTAGGGCCCCAATAGGAAGCAGTTGTTGGAGCTAAGTAGCCACCACAAGAAGAATTGGCAAAAAAGCTGGCTCAGTTCAAATTTGATCTGACTGAGAAGGAGGCTCAGTAGAATCACCTCACTGAGGATTACGATCAGAGGCTTTCCAAGCAGAGGGAAGACCTGTGGGAGTGCAAGTCCAGGTACCAGCACCTGGAGGCTCAGTGGGCTGATATGGTCAGCCAGTTCCAGACCATGATACAGTCCCACTGGAACAAGGTCCTCTGGCTCTTTGCCACCAGCAGTGCTTCCCTCCAGCCTTCACCCAAAGCCCTGCACCAGGAGTCTGAAGCAGACCCCAAGCCGGAATTTCTGCCCCGGTCCGACCCACACAAAAAGCCCCCAAAGGGGGAGACTCTCTGCAGCAACACAAGCGTTCATTGCACGAATCTGTCCCAGGGGCCGTAGTTTGAGGACCCCTAATTTAGTGCAATATAAAAAATGCAAATAATTTTTCTGCAGACCATCAACATTTTCTCACAGATCACAAGTGGTCCACGGACCACCAGTTGGTGACCACTGTTCTGGAGGCTTCTGAAAATCTGCTTTGTTTTAGATGCTTGGTTTTTTTAAGATGCATATTCTGAGCTATATAATGCTTAAAGTCCTCTGCAATTGAAGCAGTAAATAAAGTTGCATATGTAAATAAATAAATGATATGGAGGCAAGGTTTATATCTAAAATGCAGTGGAGTGGACCAGAGAATGAAAAGTCTAATAGATGCTTCAACATTCACTTCTTTTCATATCCCAAAATATGATTTCCCATACATGAAGATAAATGTTTAAACATGCAAGATGCAATTTCATCCTTACCTTCTTTCACTGCACGGGAGTGCATAAGGAGCTGAGCTTGCATTGTGATACATTTTTCATCCCTTGACCTCCCTTGTAGATGCCTAAGATCCTTCTCTTCCCTATAATTTTTTAAATGTTTTATTTTTATTTTTGATTAAACAGACAAACATAACACAAAAAAATAATCTTTTGTTACATATTGTAGAAGTGTGTCAATTGGTTACTAATAACTTTCATGCATCTCTTCCACAGTCATTAGTTATAGTTCATATCACATTATATATTTTAAATCAAAAATCTTAATATATCAAAATACCACAATTCTCATTTGACTATAGTTGTTTTAACGTCCTTTTGCATGAAATAATCCAAAATTAAAAGCACAACCACATAATGAAATTTCATTAATTATTTCTAATATCATCCAATAACATTACACCTTTATAACATGTTCTAAGTAAGAATTACTTATGTTTGGTAACAAAATTTCTAATCCTCTTTTCAAAATCACTGTTTACAATTTGTATCCCAATTCCTTTTATTAAACCAATACATACATACATACATACATACATACATACATACATACATACATACATAGTTAATTATATCCCTTGTCATTTCATTGTTATTGTTATAATTATTATTTATTAATAGAAAGTCATTCATTAATTATATCAGGTTTCCTCTCATCAAACCAACACTTGTGTACATTGTTATCGTTATGTTATTTATTTAACATAGCACTCTAAAAATTACTAAATTACTAATCACTAATCATATTATAGAAGTGTGTCAATTGATTACAAATAGCTTTCATGCATCTCTTCCACAGTCATTACTTATTGTTCATATCACATTGTATATTTTAAATCAAAAATCTTTATCTTACTATCAACATATCACAATTCTCATTTGACTATAATTATTTTAACATCCTTTTATGTAACATACTCCAAAATTAAAAACACAACCACATAATAGCATTTCAATAATTATTTTTAATATCATCCAATAACATTACCCCTTTATAACATGTTCTAAGTAAACATATGTACCAACACATGTATATACCTTATTATCATTATCAATTATTTATTTAACATAGCACTCTAGAAATTACTAAATTTCTAGTACTAAATTACTAATCACTAATTACTAAAATTAACTATTTTTTTATTATCAACTTTCATATATCAGCCTGTATCCTTCCAATAATAATACAATCTTATTTCTTTTGTCATTTGTGGAATTGGTCTTCTATTTCCTTAATAAAATTTTTGTGGACTTCTCTCTGCACCTTGTTGCTTGCAGCATCAGTTAAGTAATCTCGATGCCCTCTATCTGCTATTTTAATCAGCTTATCTTTGATTGTCAGTCGTGCTTCTAACAGGTTTTCTCTCCTTAGATCCATAATTTTTTTTTCTTTTTTCTTCTTCTAAGCCTTGAAATCAGGGGTAGAGTTCCTGTCCATCTAATTCCCTTTTCGATACTCCACCTTTCCCACTTTCAACCACGTTTACTCCACTAGTAAAATCATCAGTTGTCTTGTCTTTATAATCATTTTCCTCTTCATTTTTTGCTGTTATAAACTCTAGTTTTTCCATCTTCTTGTCAATTCTCTCTGTTACTTTTAATAAATTTTGAATTCCAACCATAATGTTTTGCAGAGTTAAGGTTTCTTCTGAGTACTGTGCCATTTTAACAAACTGGTAGACAAACTGGTAGACACTGCCACTCTGTCTTTCAAAGCTTCTTATATTAAATAAGCTGAAATGCAAATTCATTTACGATCTTCAAAAAAGAAAGTTCTTTTTCTTTTTTTCTCCCACTGCCAGTAAGACTCTCAGAACTCATCTGTATAAACAAGTCGTGCTTTTGCTTCTTATCACTTTCTATAAACAAGTTGCAGAACCTTGAGATACAAAGTCAGTGAGATCAAAAGGAAAAGGGAAAGTGCATTGTTTCAAAAGCTCAAGCCTCCAGCCTCCAAGTGGCAGTATTGCTTCCCACTCTCTAATATTATTTCAAACTCAAAAGAAACAAAGTTCTTAAATGGAATTAATAGCAAGAAGTAAAAGTCTTTGTTAAAATAACGAAGAAGATTTTAATCCATAAATTAAGAAATAAAAATAGAAAAAAAGAAAAAGAAAAACTAATCCATTCTCTGTAAAAAAATGTTATGAGCACTTCAATCCACAAAGTAGAATTACAAAGAGAAAAAAAAAGAAAAACACACTATCCAAAGCAATCCAACATAGCTTAATTTCGCCGCTTGTCTTCTTCTGCTTTCGGATTTAATTTAACTAAAAAAACATTTTTTGAGCAGTCTTTTCCAAAACAGTAAAGATTCCTCACCAGATGGACACACTTTCTCTTTCCGCTTCCCTTCCGTTCCGGAGCCGTCCCACCTTCATCAGCCTGGGGCTGAGCTTTTTGTCACCGGCTTGAAGAACTTATCTTGGATCGATCATGAACTTTGCGGTGTCCCTGAGATCAACAAGACATATTCTTCCTGTTAACTGTCTCTACAGGATGGTTTAGGTCTAATTGGACTGTCCAGTGGCAAAGGTTCGGCACCTGTCTTGGAGCATCGAGACAGCATGTCCATATCGTTGCGACGTTTGCTCCTCCTCCTCCCCATAATTTTAAGGGCAACCTTTGGTGACCAGAAAGTTGTCTTTCCTTTGATATATTTGCTCCAACCATTCTGGAACTAATTATACCCTGGTATGTATGACAGTTTATGACTGATTTAACTGTCTGTAAAGACTTTGAGTTTCTTTGGAAAAAAAGGTCTTGAGATCAGAACACGGTTATCTTTCCTGCAATCCAATCTGCAGACAACTTTATAAACATAAGTGGTTTGAGCATGACATTTATGTTGATGGAAGGAATAAAATAAGATGCTAAAACAAAGGCCCCTGTTTTGCTTTCTTAATCCTATCGTTAGCTGATCCTTTCTTATCCTTGTGGCAATCTGGCTTTTCTCCTTGCCCTGCAATTTTTACATTTTTTTTTAGAAAGTGTGGTTTTAATTCAGCCAGAAATTTTTATTCTTAAAAATAGTTTAAAAAAAAAAAACACTTCTAAGAACAATGATATATTTTTCCAGGTGCAGGATGAGGCTAAAATCAGGCATTGGCCTTGAACAGATTAAATCAGAATACATCCATATCAATTTGCTCACAATTCATTAAAGATATATATCTGTAGTTGTTCTCCAACATGCACTAATTTACTGTACTGTTCCTCACAAAAGAATTTGTTTTTCCTGATCCACACACTTTAAAGTATGGATTGCTTTTTTTGAGATGGTTACATTTCTCCCAGGTATAACTTATATCCTCATCTTCCACAACAGAGTCACTAACTTCAGCAAATACAGATAGTGGCACAAGGATGCAAGGTCTACTCAGTCATAATTCTTGAACCCAGGGTCATCCAATTACATGAATAGCAAGAGATCCCAGATATACAGAGCAGCATATTTTTCACATAGTTAAACAATGGGATGCTCTTCTTTCACATTACCTTTATGGCATTCAGAATGGACAGGTTTAAAAGAGGAAGGTAAAATTAAAGCTACCAATGAAAACCAATCGTGTTATCTATGGATGTCTTTTGATCTTCAGGGAAACACAAATAGGAGGAGCATCCTGGGGAATCCATATCTGTTTGTGAGCTTCTTATAGATGTGTGGCTACAGAATGTTGGTGTCGAGCGGGGGGGGGGGTGACCCACGGGCTGGATGTGCCACACACAAGCCATGCCCACCCTAGCACTGTGAAGGGGGAAAATGTCACAAAACATCATGTGACAGCAACATGATGCCGCGAGTTTGACACCCATCAAGTAGACCATTTGATCTAATTCAGCATAGCTTTTATGCTACCATCCTGTGTGTTTGTGTGTGTGTATTATGCATACACATACACCTTAGAAGCAGAGTCACTGAGTTCTATGGGACTTACTTTCCCACAAGTATAAGAATATAGCCTTAATTTCAGTGGAATGCATCAATAAGATCTTACAACTTTCTTTCACTAGCATTACTCATTGGTGTCCATAAGCCCTGAAATAATTGCATTTTTTTTTAAAAAAATGATTAAAACATTGCGCTCAGTGGTGGGATTCAATTTTTTTTTACTACCGGTTCTGTGGGCATGGCTTGGTGGGCATGGCATGGCTTGGTGGGCATGGCATGGCTTGGTGGGCATGGCTTGGTGAGTGTGGCTTGGTGGGCTTGGCAGGGGAAGGTTACTGTAAAATCCCCATTTCCTCCCGATCAGCTGGGACTGGGGGGCAGACAATAGATAAGAGTGAGGCCAGTCAGAGGTGGTATTTACCGGTTCTTCGAACTACTCAAAATTTCCACTACCAGTTCTCCGGAATTGGTCAGAACCTGCTGAATACCACCTCTGATTGCGCTGATTTACTTCAAACATTGCAAAGAACTCATATTAGATTCATAATTTTTCCACAAATATTATCACATTGGCTGACAGTGGAGGGTTTACAATTATTTGTGTTTTTTCTATGCTAGATGTTACGGAGAAGAAAAGTTAGTTTTGCTGTTCTGAATCTCTCTCTGAAAATAGGCATCAACATCAGGCTTGAAGATTTTAATTCAGTAGGAATCATAATTAAAGGATTGGCTTCTGAGCATATGCAGAGTGATTTTAAAAATGCCAAGTTAATTAAATAGGAGAAAACTTCACTGAACAACAACAACAACATGAGGATATAATTGTTCTGAATGCAGAATATGGCTTTAGCCTAGCTAATGGTCAACAGACAGTCACTGTAGATATTTATTTTAAAAAATACATAGGATAGGAAAACCTCTCTTTTATATGGCCTACATCTTGAAAAGTGCAGAGCATATCAGAAAGCAAGAGAACATTTCATTTTGTCTCCAAAATAAAGGCACTAATTAACAATTGTCTAGTGAGAAACAGACACAGCAATAACTGCAAAAACTCATTAAAAACATTAAAATTACTCAAAAATTACATTTTTTTAAAAAGAAATTGATGGACAACTTAGGGCGGGTTGATATAGGGAGCCATAAAAATGGTAGTTCAACAGAATATACCTATTTTTCACAAAAACATAGATTCCCCAAGAATAGATATGATTTGGATTTCAAAAAAGTTAGTGACCATAATCTTTAAAGTACAGTTTTTACCAAATATTTTCTCCAATCCTAATCCTGTAAATTTGATTTATAAAAGGAAATCGATTTCCTTTAGATGGAAATGAAATAAAATGTTTTTATAGAAAGAAACAGCAGTACAAAAGGAAACTAAAAGAAGTTTTTGAAGATAACAGGCAAAGGAACTGATTTAAGAATAGTTTGGGATGCAAGCAAAGCTTTTATCAGACATCATTTTATATAATACAATGTGGACTCAAAAAGTGGAATCAAGAGAAAATACAAGCTATTTTGGATGAGATAAAGAAAAAAGAAGAATTAAAGAATCCCAAAGAGACGTTTGGTATTTCCCAAAAGATTAAGCTATTTCAATAACAGTTATGTATGTAAACAGTAAGAGAAATGGCAACAAAATTGATTTATGAAAGAAAAAATGATTTTGCAAATAATACAGGAAAGTGGCTGGCATATAAATTATAAACAAAGAAAAAAGAAAACAATATTGTAATTACAAGAAGGTGATACTGTATTATTCAACAATGTAATTAAAATAATTTTGATCATTAACAGGGTTTAAGATCAGTAAACAGAAGATGATGATGTTAACAAAAGAATACGAAAATACAAGATCAAACAGAACTGATGAATAAAAGTGATTTTAAGAGAATGTGATGCTTGAGTATTGCTATGACATATATGAATTGTAAGTTATTTCAAAATAATTATTATAACACATGGAATGGAGTTTAAAAAGATTCTTTAAGATAGGAGAAACTACAACTGACTTTGATGGGGGAAAATTTCTGCGATTAAACGAATGTTTTGCCTAGAATGTCAATATCTCTTTTGACAACTAATACACAATGGAAGACATATATGTCTAAATTTGTGTGGCAAGAGAAAAATGCACAAGCTAAGCATTTAGACTACCTTTGGAACAGTTCCAAATTGAAATCTAAGCATAAGGGCAAACTTCCAGCTTCCTCCTGCTCAGCTATCACGCAATGGGAAAGAAAATTATACAATAATTTAGAATAAAATGTTCAAAATATGCATGAGTTCCGTCAGATGTTATTCTTCAAGTTGAGGTCATGTGAAGTCATGTGATAGGCCAGTATGGCTCAACCCTGATAAGAGTCAAATTGGAGATCTGAGATTCAAAAGCAAACCAACTGATTAAATTTAAGTTTGCAACCTGAGACTCAAAGGAAAGGCAGTGAGTTCAAGCCACTTTGAAATTCAAGATCGGATTTGTAAAATATTCATCCATAGGCTACACTGGGGATGCATCAAAATGCTTGCAGCTGCTTTGCTTTTTGGCAAAGGGGGATGAAAATAACAGAGCCGAACTCTTTGCAGGACATTAATCTTGGCAAATTTCATTGGATTGCCTCTCACGTTTTAAATCCCCAGACTCTTTCTTTAAAGCAAGTAGTAATACAGATGAGGAAAGGACAGCACATTATCCAAACTAGTGGTGGGTTTCAATTTATTTTACTACCAGCTCACGTATGCGCAGAAGCATCTGGGCCGGTGGGCAGAGTCTCCTGCCGCCACCACTACTGATTCGCCCGATCCGGGGCGAACTGGCAGAAACCCACCTCTGATCCAAACTATCTATCCCAAAAAATAATTTTTAAAAAGTGTTAAAAGCTATGTAAAAGGCAAGGTCTCGCTTACCCATTTTGCTTGTCAGAGCTGTCCTGCTTTATCACTTGGTTAGAATTTCAAGTTGGTTTAGAATTGTGGGAGCTCCATCACTTGAGGCTTTCAAGAAGAGATTGGACTGCCATTTGTCAGAAATGGTGTAGGGTCTCCTGCTTGAGTGGGGGATTGGACTGGATGACCTGTAAGGTCCCTTCCAACTCGGTTAATCTGTTAAGGGTTAGACCATCATTCCTAGCAGAACTCAGCAGTGTCACTCTCATTGATAGTATTCTATGTTAATTATTAGATAGTTAATTAGATAATGATGCAGGTTTGCACAGAGAGAGTACCATAGAGATAGGAAAGAATTGGACAGCTGATGAAAAGAAGAGTTTGTAGCCCTGGCCAGTCCTTTTTTTAAAAAAAGAGGTAAACTCAGAGCAGCAGCCTTTTTTAAGGCTGTTTATAACTTAAGCTTATTCTAATCATGGCACCGCAAATGTGTGGGGTTTTTCCTTTGGTGGGACCAGTCTATAAGAGCAACCTGGTCTACCCAATTATGGGAAGGAGAATGCTGCTTCTGTTTTCGCCTTTCAGCCCAATCCAGGGGCCTTCGCAGGCAGTTGCTTCCACAACAAACTATACAACATAAATTTAACAAGGTGGTATCCCAAATGTAATTTTGCGTTGTTCTCAAAGAATATATGGATTTGACCCAAGGTTGTATACTTTGCTGATCAGCATTGAATCCATATTCAGAGAGTTCTGATAGGAACTCCCAGTTTCATCAACAGGACCAGCATGTCTCACTTAAGACAAGAGAGAGAGCAAAGCTGAGACTTCCTTGAGCTCCAATAGGCAGAGAGTTTAAGGAAGTGACAGTAGTCATTGGTTTGCTATTCAACCCACTTTCCCTCTTTCTCAGTATGTGAAAATAAAGTTGCATTATTATTGGCAAAATTACTAGAAACAGCAGAAAAAACAAAAACTGAAGCACCTTGAAAGCCTGTGAAGGTTCTTGAAGATCCTTGCTTGGACTTGCTGTTTCCAAGTGAGGCTCTGCTTCAGTGGGTGATTAGATCAATATTGCACTGAACTGAACTTCTTCTCCAAAGCTTGGCCAGAACTACAATGTGATTCTGGTTTCTGGCATCCAAACACCATCTTTTATTTATACTGGTTTTGGATGAGGTAGGTCCATACTACACTAAGTAATAGGACAGCTTGATTGCAATTATGCCAACTTCTTTGTCAAGATTGCATTTTTATATTTCTGAAAATATCTGAATATTGAAAATGGTGCATAAGGGATAATTACTTATTTCAACTCATTTTAGCAATAAACATTTTTGACCATCCCTTCTTATTATAGACGTATAAGGTATACATTTGCATCTTGGAATTGCTAAAAGTTCATTTAAAATTATTTTTTGTAAATAAAGCCATGAAATTAGTGAGCTAGACAATAAAAATGTATTCCAATTTTCTTTTTAAATAATTGTACTAATATTTGGAAAAACAAGTAGGGGTGAGAAAACTGAATAGCAATTGCTTGCAGCCTTTAGAAATATAGTACAGCATTGGCTGGCTGCTAATGAAATTACATTTGTCCTTTTTTCCATGAAATGGAGAAATCATTCTGCTCTGCAAAGTGCTATAATTATAAAGCCATTTGCCACCTCTAATGGGAGGACTTTTATTTCATAAAATATTAACAAAATATAATATCAGTGCCATAGGTTAGGAATAGTCTTATTTTCTCCATAAAAAGTCAATTTGTAACCGCTGCAGAATGTCTTTCTTGGGAAGGCTATATCTGGTGAACTAATCTTCTTTATACCCGATTTCAAATATTATCATTAATCGTGTTAGATTTCTCACCTTTAAATGTATGGTTTCAAAATAATTTGACTGTGTCCATATTAAACTTAAATGTTGCTGCCTTATTTATGGGAGCATTGAAAAATCTTCAGATAATATTTACTCAAGGCATAATATTTTATGACATTCTGATGGGTCTTTGAAAACCATTTTCAAATAATCTATAAGTGGTGAAATACATTGATATCATATCAATGGACCAAAACACTAGATGCAGATGCTGATGTTTCCACGGCCACCTACATACTTAGTTTTCTACATTGTTGTTATTGTCTGAGGAACTTTCATTTATCTTAAAACTGGATTTTGTCCCAGGATACTTTCTGGAAATTAGCTTTAATGAACTTAAGAACTTCAGAATGATCTGAAGTTCTTTTATTGTCTGAAATTCCTGAACAACTTCTCTCATCACACTCCTCAAAAGCCCCTTTTCCTTTAAAATGCCCAGCCCTAAAGATCAAATCTGATCTTGGGCCTGTTTCCATCACCAAGTCATGTCTCTCTATGAGTGGAGAAAAAGAGAGAAAAAATGGCCAGATTCCCAGAACAGGAGAAACCCACTTTTGGGTCCCACTTTGCCAGATGGGGAGGTCTATACCACAGATTCCCCACCCCTGCTGTATACAATACAGAAGGTCTTCTCCACAGCAACTTGGAATCTATCAATGATCAGAGATGGTAGCTCAAAATAAGTCCAGTAAGCCTTCTGCCCATTTAGAACAATGCAACTGTAAAGGTGCATTGCAATGCCAGCCCCTGCCAATAGCAATGGCAGTATTTTCTCTGAGGACTTGAGTATTGTGTGCTTTCATCAATATTTAAGATTAATTTATAAACTGAACATGTGTAAGCCTTTTTCAAGGAAAGAACACATAGAGACAAAGATAAATGTGAACAATAAAATGTGGCATGGCCATTTATCTAGGTCTTCCTACATATTATTCTGCCACATGGTGGGGAAGAGTACTTTGTACATCTGAATCAGACCTATCACCTAAAATTAGTCTCCAACTAAGTAAATACAAAAGCAATATTGATTCTCACTTTATACCCCATGCAATGTACTGATCTAGGTGTTACCCTTAGACCATTCCTTATGTGACCATAGAGTTTGCTGGGTGACAATTTCAAGTCAGTCTTTCTTAACCCAAGCTATCTCATAGGATTGCTAAAGTGATAATTAAATTAGGGGATGATCCCATTTGTACCCCTTTTAAGTTCTCAAACAAAAAGTAAGACATCCATTTCATAATACATTTCATCAGAATCCTAATAACCTCCAATGTACATGGTGATGGCTCCTAAAAATCCAGACTTCAACTAACTGTGAAGATGCTAGTAAAGATGCAACCTCTCTTAATGTTCCTGAGACTAGTTTTTCTTACAGAGGCATTATTGCATTTCAGTGCCCCTCC
Source organism: Natrix helvetica (assembly GCF_964273705.1). Taxonomy (NCBI): domain Eukaryota; kingdom Metazoa; phylum Chordata; class Lepidosauria; order Squamata; family Natricidae; genus Natrix; species Natrix helvetica. Next base: position 97,423,285 of record NC_138548.1, on the reverse strand, counting down.
AGGCTTTCTTGAGTGAGAGATGGAACGCAGAAGTATAATATACCTATCAGCTTATTCCAGTGCAAGTAATTAATTATCAGCCTGTTTTGATAATTAATAGATAATAAAATTTTAACTGCTGGCTTGTTAATAGATTCCAACAAGCAATCTCTTCAGGGTTTAAGAATGATCAACTGGGCTTTATTAAAATTAGACTTGGATGAGAAATGTTCAGGTAGTAGTAGATTTGATTGAATAATAACATAGGCCAAGCTCCAATTCTGTCACTAGATGCAGGAAAAGCATTTGAGAAAATCCAAAGACAATATATGCAGGAGCGAGCCAAATGTAAATTTCCTAAAAAATCATAAAATGTGGATCCAGATTTCCTGTGGGATTCTCCCTAAACCAAAGAGAAGATTAATGGCATATTTTTCACCTACTTTTTCCTTTTGCCAGAAAAAAGACTGTGGACTTTCTCCTTTATATTTGAGCCCTTATCTCATGGTCTTCACAAGATTATAATATCCATGAATTTTGCATAATTCATTAGACTACAATTTGATATTATATGCTGATAATCTTTCATTGCTTATCTATGAACTTCATACTCTAATTCTGGTTTTCATGTATCTGAATAATGCTTGTGGCCATTGTCACGATGTTAAAAAGTTTGCTAGGCCTGAACTGAATGAACTGACACTCAAGAGTTAAACTAAGAAAGAGTTATTGCGCAGGTCATAAAAGTTCTTATCTGAAAGTGATTTATTGCGCATGCGTTACACATTCCAGAAAAAAAATTCCTTTCTTCTTTGTTCGGCTGCCAACTTGGCAACCGGAGATTTTCATTATCAAAATGTAACAATTAGTTATTTTCTGTTTTATTTTATTATTAAAGTTTGTTTATTAATTAGAATACTTGTCAAAGAATTTTTTTTTTTTTAATATCTCAAAAGATATGTGGAAGGGAATCAGCCTCGGTCCATTGATCTCAGATTTCCCCAGGGCGTTTTTCCCCTGACAACTTGGTATGCAGAGGTTGGTCGACAACTTACCAGCTGAGATGGCTACAATTTATGGCTGTATTTTCCCTTCATGCTATCTAAAGATAACCGACTAAGCCTAATTAGCAATGTCGGAGAAAAAGAAAAAAAAAGAAAAAGAAAGATGGGGCAAGCACAGACGGATCAGCTTCTTCTGACAAAGAATCCATTCCCTCAGACACAGAGGAACAACAAATTCCTTCAGGTGCCGAGCCAGATGTGGGGGAAGGAGCTACAGGACGCGACATCCACGAAACGAGGTCAGTGGTTCCTCCTTCTAAAATATCTCCAGGAGATTATGAATTTTTGGGGGCCAAGCCAAAACTTCCCACTCTGCCAGAGCCACTCCATTCCCAGACCCTCGCAGATTATCAAACGATTGATGAATGGCAACTGCCGGCAGAAAAAAAATCCTCCCACGCAGAAAGCAGATTTTATGAATTCCCCCCAGATGATGATGAAGAAATGCAAAGCTATCTTGATCAAATAGAACGTTTCGAAAAATATGCTAGGGAGGCGAGAATGTGCTTTGAGGAGATAAAGCGAAGTAGGAGGAGCTCCCCCACTCCCAAAATGTCTGAGGACGCCATCTTGTCTTCAAAACAACAGCCTAAGACACACCCCACAGAGTTCATTGGTCAATTAGAACAAAGAGACATGTACACGTCACCGAGGTCACGTGGTCCTTTTGAGTCAACTGAACTTCCGCATACGTATAGACGACTGCAGCCAAAAAGTGAGGCTGCACTGCCATCTGCTGGTGGAGAAAAATTATTACAGCAAAAGATGATGCAGCTTCGTGACAATTTTAAAGAATTGGCTATGAGTCCTTTAGAAGCCAAAACTTTGCCTCCAAAGGTTAAGTCTTCAACACCCCCTGGCGGCGTTGAATCCTCCCTAGATGGAAAAAGGCAAAGCCAAAGGCGAATTCGAGGAAGCCAATTTGATGTTGCCACGCAAAGGCCAATGATGCAACCCCAGCATCCCCTGGTTCAACAACCAGCTTTGCAACCAGAACAACAAATTGTTCCAATGCACATTCCTCAGCAGGTATTCACAGTCACCCCCTTGACTGGTGAGTCCAAATTAAAGGAGTCAGGAGAGAATTATAAAGCCTGGGTCAGTGAAATTACGCTCTTGCTTCGAAGAGAAGGCACACATTCCATGGTTTTTAATCCTCCTCCTCAACCCTGGACACCTGCAATGAGAGACCTCGAAAACAGAGCAATCACGACTTTGCTCATGTCAATGGAAATTGAGATCCAAGGTATCTTTCCACCTGATGCAACTGCCCAAGAAATTTGGGCTATTTTGGAAGATTGCTACAGGCCCGTTTCAATTGAATCTTCATGTTTGCTCATGTCTGAGTTCCATGGTTCGAAGTTGAAACCTGGTGAACGAATTGGTGGACATTTGACCAAACTGAAAAGAATGAGAAGTGAATTGAGACAAAATGGCCATGTAATCGATGATATCCAAATGATTAGCATCATCATTAACTCATTGAATTATGAATGGAAAGATGCTGTTGCAAAGATTAACTACGTGCCTATTGCTCAACGCACAGTTAACCACGTTTGCAGACTTTTAGTGGAAGACGAAGCTATCAGGTTAGCTACACCACATCTGCAATGACCTCCAGCGTCAAAGGCTCCAGCCAGACGTCCCTTCCGAGGAAGAGGCTACGCTCCAAGGATGCCAAAATGCTACACCTGCAACCGTGTGGGACATGACACCCAGGATTGTCCCCAACGAGTTCCAGCTCTCGCCACGTACCAGCCCAGAGGAACAGATTCCAGAGGCAGAGGTAGAGGCGGAAGACAAGGTCGTCGTGGTCCAAGGCGTGATTCACAAGCTCCACTTGCGACACTGGCCATAACCAACGTTCCACAACCTGATCCAAAGTTTGACAGACGTCTTTTGTGGACTTTAGACAGTGGAGCAGCTGTGCACGTTACCCACAGAAGGGAACTTTTCACAGAGATGGGCGAACCAGAGCCCGAGTATCGAGAACTGTATTCCTTCACCAACCACACTTGCAAGGTTATGGGAAAAGGAACTGTTTACATTGAAGAACTCGATACACACATCCCTGATGTTTATTACATACCTTCAGCAACCAGTAATTTGCTTAGTCAAAGTCACTTGTCTAGAGATTTAAAGTTCCAGGTTCACCACCTCGAAAAAGCAAGTTACTTAGTTAAAGATGGAGATATTGTTGCTGAAACTATGCTGATTGGTGGTGTTTATTACTTAAAGCCAAAGCCTAAAGGGCAAGCACAGGCAAGTATGCAAACTCCAAAAAGGCACAACGTAGACCCAGAGAGAGTTGTCCCAGAGAGAGAAAACGTTACTGTGCCAAAGGCTCCTAAAGCCAACAAACAGAGAAAACAAAAACAGATTGCTCAAAGCAAGCCTGAGGGGCCTCATGAAACTGTTAATGTTGAGAATTCACTAACTGGTAAACCTTTACATTCCAGGTGTATTCACAAGTGGCACAGAAGATTGGGGCATGCCAGTTTCCGTGTTCTTAGAAAGATGCTGGAGTTCGCAAAAGGTTTGGATCTAAAGGGGTGTAAGGTGTTTTTGGATTGTGCGGTTTGCAAAAAGGCTAAATCCAAGGCGGCTCCAATTCCAAAACACGCTACACGCCGGTCAACACGCATTTTTGATTTGGTACACACTGACATAGTGGGTCCTTTCCCACCAACACTTGGTGGCAGAAAGTATTTTTTAACAATTGTAGATAATCATTCTAGATATGGATTTGTATATCCTATGAGAGAGAAATCTGAGACCTTTCAGATCTTTAAAGACTTTGCAGCGTTTGTTTCTACACAATACCAAGTTCGCATCGCCAGAATCCAGAGTGACCGTGGTGCAGAATTCATGTCTCAGCGTTTCCAGGACTGGATGCGTAAGAATGGAATTCTTCATCAGACATCTGCTCCATATACACCGGCTCATAACGGAGTCGTAGAAAGAAGACAAGGGGTTCTACAAACCATGATGCGTTGTCTTCTAGAAGATGCCAATCTCAGTAACGCATACTGGGGTGAAGCAATGAAATATGCAAATTACATTGTCAACCGTACTTGGAGCAGTGTAATCAATCAAACTCCTTTCTACATGCTGTATGGCTACAAGCCCGATCTCAAGAACCTCCATATTTTTGGTTCATATGCTATGGTGAACACTCCCTTAAGTCAAAGAAGAAAGGGAGGTATAGTAGCAAAGAGACTAAGATTTATGGGTATTGATGATAATTCAAAATGGTACAAATTCATTGATACTAAACATGTGATTGTCATTTCACAATCTGCTAATTTTGAGGAAGACATTGACTGGTCCAGGATTCATTCCAATGATCCTGAAGTTTATTTTCCTAGAGATGGTGTTCCAGATGCCACGCAGCCTGATAACAATTTGCAGGCAGATATTCCTTCTACCAGTTCTTCACAACCTGATGTTCCGTCTTCGCAAGCCGCGGATGCTGATGCTAGCGACGAACGTGAGGACGAGGATGATGATGATGATGAAGAAGAAGAAGACTGGACTGATGTTCCTAGACGCTCCAAGAGAGCCACAAAAGGAATCCCTCCACAACGTTATTCATGGCAATTGACAAAAACACCAGTACCTTTGATTTGCAACGTTACTCTTCCTCCAGAGACATTCACACAAATCAAACAGCTTCCTGATTCAGAACAAGACAAGTGGTATGATGCAATGCAGGATGAAATGGACAGTTTAAAGAAACTTAATGTATTCACACCTGCAAAACCTCCAGCAAACAAGAAAGTCATTGGTACTCGATGGGTCTACAGAATCAAGAAGAAACCAAATGGTGAGTCTTTATACAAAGCCAGACTTGTAGCTCAGGGTTTCGCTCAACGTTATCCTGAGGACTACACAAACACTTACTCACCAACAGTCAGAACTGAAAGTGTAAAAATTGCCTTAACCACTGCAACTATTCTTGGTTTAGAAGTTTTTCAATTTGATGTGGACACAGCTTATCTACATGCAGACCTAGATGAAGAGATCTACGTGAGAAGCCCTCCAGGATTCCGAAAGCAAGAAGGGGATACCTGGTTCCTGAACAAAAGTCTTTATGGTCTGAAACAGTCAGGTTTAATGTGGTATTTATGTCTTACTGACAAACTAAATTCAATGGGCTTTATTAAGTCCGAAACTGATGAATGCGTGTTCACAAAAAGATCTAACAATGCATATGAGATAATTCTTGTTTATGTTGATGATATTGTTTATATTGGTCCAAATAAGAAAATGAGTGAGATTTTTGCTAAAAGTTTGCAGAGATACTTCACACTAAAATCTTTAGGACACATTAGCACTTATTTAGGTGTTCAAATTGAAAAGACACAGAAGGGGTTTAGTCTTTCACAAGAAGAGAAAATTGACCACATTCTACATCATTGCAACATGAAAGATGCTAGCACAACAAAGACACCCATGCAAACAGATTTTCACAACTTAACACATGAACCAAGTCCTGAGTTCGAGGATCAAACACTTTATCGTTCAGTCATTGGTTCACTATTATACATTAGTAGTTGGACCAGACCTGACATCACACTTAGTGTTAATCTTTTATCACGACACGTAGGTAAGGCAACACAATTTCATTGGTCATGCATTAAGAAGTTGTTGAAATACCTCAAACACACTAAGCACATGAAGTTATTGCTAGAACCAACACACACTGATCAACCAAAGTTGATTTGTTTTTCTGATTCCGACTGGGCGAGCAACAAGAAGTCACGCAAAAGCACTTCTGGTTACATGATGTTCCTAAATGGTTGTCCTGTTTACTGGCAAGTGAGAAAACAGAGTTTTGTTTCATGTTCATCTACTGAAGCTGAATATGCTTGTGTTTCAGATGCTTGTAATTCTCTAACGTGGTTTGATGCTTTGATCACAGATATCTGGACACGTCCAATTCGACCAATCACCGTGATGGAAGATAATGTATCTGTGGTTTATATTTCTGAGTCACATTTTACAGGTTCTAGGTCCAGACACATTGACATTCGTTATCAAAACACAAAGCAATTAGTTAAGCAAGGTTTTGTTAAATTGCAATATGTTTCTACACATGATCAGATCGCAGACATGCTTAACAAACCACTTGCCGCAAATCAACACGAGTATCTGCTAAAGAAGCTGTGCCTTAATTGATGATTTGATGACGTCAGCCCAGACTAGCAAAAGAAGGGGTGTCACGATGTTAAAAAGTTTGCTAGGCCTGAACTGAATGAACTGACACTCAAGAGTTAAACTAAGAAAGAGTTATTGCGCAGGTCATAAAAGTTCTTATCTGAAAGTGATTTATTGCGCATGCGTTACACATTCCAGAAAAAAAATTCCTTTCTTCTTTGTTCGGCTGCCAACTTGGCAACCGGAGATTTTCATTATCAAAATGTAACAATTAGTTATTTTCTGTTTTATTTTATTATTAAAGTTTGTTTATTAATTAGAATACTTGTCAAAGACTTTTATTTATTTTTTTAATATCTCAAAAGATATGCGGAAGGGAATCAGCCTCGGTCCATTGATCTCAGATTTCCCCAGGGCGTTTTTCCCCTGACAGCCATATTGCAGGATGTACTGGATTTATTTCATTTGATATGCTTAATCCAGGCAATATTTGTGAAATAATTATGCTAATTATAAATGTTTCTCTGGACGTTGGTAAATGGGAATTATTGAAGTTTACTGTTAGAATAAGATAAATACCCCTAAATAAATGTAAGTCAATTTTGCTTGGAATTCTTATAGAAATATCTGGAAAACGTTTTTTAAAAATTCAGTACCATAGATTTCTAGGGGTTCTTCAGTTTCAAATATATCTTTGAAAAAGATGTAATTATCAAATAAAGATGGAAAGTTTGGCTTCCTGAATTATCAATTATACTATTAAGCATACTCTTTGACTAATATTAAATTCTGGACATCTTCACTTGTATAAATTATCCTTCTTGTATATAACTCTTTTAGCTAATTGAACTGTTTTGTGTTCCAAATATATTATATTTGTTTTGTCTTATTTAATATTATATTGATTAGAAACTGTAAGAGAGCATTTCTGGAAAATGAATTTGAACTCTATTTCTCATGCTAAATTGGTACTGTGCGATAATTCAGACTCAACCCTGATTTATGAAAGATAAGGAGGGATTCTGGGATTTGTTTTTTATAATCTTTTCTGTTCAAAGATAAAGGCCATTTGTCAGTTGCTAGTCACTGGCAGTACTTATAATTACATTTATTGCTATTTCAATATTTATTTTTTTGTTCTCAGCTACTGGTTCTTTTTGAGATGGTGTGTTGCATGTTTTCATAATTATTAATACTATGGGTTTTTTTACATTTAAGGTTTGTTTGACACCCAGAATGATTGTGGTGAGAGCGGATGATGTAGATCTAAATAAATAAATAAATAAATAAATAAATAAATAAATAAATAAATAAATAAATAAATAAATAAATAAATAAATAAATAAATAAATAAATAAATAAATAAATAAATAAATAAATAAATAAATAAATAAATAAATAAATAAATAAATAAATAAATAAATAAATAAATAAAGACTTGCAACATTTTCAGCAGAGACAACTACCTTTTTAGAAGAAATCACTAATGTTATCAATGAATAAATTTTATATATAACACTGAAAGTGTTAAGGAATAAAGAACTGCATACTCCTGTGTTGTTTAACAAATGGGAAAATATTTCAGCCTCAATACTAAAAGCTGATTAGATCTTAGATAACAGTTTAAACAACAAGCAACAAGAACAACAACATTTTAGGTTTATTGCATTTGTACAGAAAAGGAATAAGAAAATCATGTTGATGATGATGCAACCAACATAACATTTTACTAAAACACTTGCTTGTGCAACATTCTAAAATTATTATGTTCTGGAAGAAGTAGTTACATGTATGCAAATGCAAAACTTAATATTTTGGGTTTGCACATTATTTTGAACTCTTTACCCATGACATGGAGATTGATACTTGCACAATAGAAACAGACACTCTGGACCGTATTATTTCTAAGAGATTAATTCTTCAACACTGGAAACATAAATTTATGGTGCAATTAAACAATGGATTAGAGACTTAATGCTACATGTGGCTGCTTATAGATAGAGATCGTGTATTGGTAATTACATTGGTATAACTATAAGGGATCCTCTGAGACTCTCAGCTCCTGCTATTTCATTCATTCATTTACTCATTTGGCCACCTATCAAATATACAGTATGACTGGATTATACAATTCAAAATATTTAAAAGAATATAGAACAATATAAAACCACATAGAAACCATAGCGGGTGAAAAGCAAGTGGAAGTTGTCACTGAGAGGGCCTTTGCAAAGCTACAACTTGTCTGTCAGGTTTGTTTAATCCATGACTGGGAGACCATGTTCATATTCACTTATGCTTTGATTACTTTCCAGGTGGACCTCTGCAGCACAAGTGCTTGTGAAGTCCCAATTGGCTGTTTGCTATAGTATAAATATGTGGCTTGTCCAGATACATAGGTTCTCTTCTTTATTTGAATCATTTATTTAAATGTATTGGCCACCCACTTTACCACAGGGTAAATCTGGCTGGCTTACAATATTAAAAAGATAAAACTATGTAATACCAATATACCATTTTATTATTTCCTATTATTAGTAATAGTAATTATTATTTTCTATTCTTATGTATGAGCCATCTAGAATCATTGTGGAGTTGGGTGGCCTTTAATCTGGAAGAGGAGAAATCAAAGTGTCTTCATGCCCAATGAAGCAATGGGGTATGGTCAAATTCTGAAATACACTGAGCTTCTCTAGCTTGTGTAGAGGAATAAATCCAAGGATGACGTGGCTTGACTTTACAGTATCTCCAGCCATAGAGTATCTCTGCCCAGAATTAAATCTACTGCAATTTCTGCCTGAAGACTTGAGATTTTTTAAAAGTAATACAGAGTCAGTATGGTGTAGTGTTGGACTAGGAAGAGGGAGGCTCAGTTTGTTTTCTGCCATCAGCAACAAGTTCATTGGGTGATTTTGGATTAGCCATTCTATCCCAGCCCACATAGAAGGAGTATTATGTATTTTTCTTTAAGCTTCTTGGAAGCAGATAGAGATGATAGAGATAGCTCAGAGGGAGAGAGGTGAAAGAGGCATGAGGAGGGAGGGAGGGAGGGAGGGAGGGAGAGAGAGAGAGGTGGGGGGAGAGATCCTTTGCTCCAATTTCCTGGACGTCCCAGCTTTTGGAAATTCCCAGATGTAATCAGTGACTAGTGGGGAACAATGTTAGCTGTATCTTTTTCCCAGCTTAGGTTCATAGTTTCTAGAATTCTGCCCCAGTTTTAAAATGATCAAAGTTTTCGTATGTCCAAAAGAAGCAAGGGCTGATCCTACCTTTACTCTGTATAATACCAAGTGGTGAGCTATCAATCTTAACAGTAAGTTTATGGTCTTTGTAACACCTTTCAACAGTTATATTTATATCACCAAACAGTACAAAATGCAAGCATATTTGGGATTACAAACAACCTCTCCTGTCACATATTAATTGTATATGTGAAAGGGTAACTGTGCCTGTGGCATTCTGATTCAGTCTAATCATTATATTTTTGTGAAGCAAATTTCCTGAAAAACATATTTAAACAAACCTCTGTCAGTGTGTGAAACTTCTACTGCTCACATAGCCTGGCTTTATTATTGTATGCCTCTGTTTTATTTATTCCAAAAATTTATATGGATGCCCACTCATTCTTAGTGACTATGGGCAGCTTAGAAAAAATAAAAACTTAACATGTAACAAGTTCCAGTCCTCTGTTTTTGGAAGGCAGGTTTCCAGCTTGAAACAACCAACAAGTTTTACTTTCCCACATTCATTGTATTGTCTATAGGATTAGGGTGTTTCTCTCTTTCTCTGACTATACATTTGGTCATGGTGGACAGTAAGGTTGGGGGAGAAGTGGGTATGTCCTGGAGCAAAATGAAACCGCAAAATCATTCCTTAGAGACACTGTATTAAACTCAGCAGCTTCTAGCAACAGTAGTGAAACAGGCAAAGACCCAGTAACCCAGTTGAAAATTAATAAGTGTTTCCCCAGTAGGCTCAGGCTTAGGTAATTGACAGATCATGCCCAGGTCAATACTTTGGACAAGACAGTTGGAGAGAAGAACAGCTTGATATGCTCTTCAACCTGTTTTTCACCTCTAATTGGCATATTATTGTGGCCTGCCCTGCTTTGCCTGTAACTAAATTAAGTTGTAGTTAAGCCTTAATCCAAGCATAAAAGGTTCACTTCATGAGACTGCCCTCCTATTTTCTATAATACTAAATATTATAAATACACAGATTCAAAGTGTTCATATTTGGGAGGGAGGAAATTAGAGGGATGGATAATTAAGGTCCATGGGAAATGTTATGATATCAGCAGGATGCTGAGGGTTTTTTTTTCAACACTTCCTGACTTTTGAAGACTTAGCATGCTTATGAAACAAACAAAATGTTTAAAAGTTATGATATTTATATAGTTACTTACCAAGCACATCTAAATTATATTAAAGTAACCAAAATATCTTTACAATCCCCAAGGCATGTCACAATTTTTAAGTTCCCCGAATGTTTGGAAATTAAAATTTTGACATGCTCTTGATTATTTCACTTCTTTTTTAAAGCAATAATAAAACATAGCAGTGTGTTTTGGCAGATTTTTGATAGCACAGTTGGGAGGGCAGGCAGGGAGGGTGTGGATGGTGCTATTAGAATCTGTTTAAAGTTCCTTGGGAACTAAAAGTGACCTGTGGTTGCCTACTCTTTGTACAGAAAGAAGTTTCTGGTCTTCGTACCAAACACCATTCGTGACTGAAGGACAATTACCAATTGCTTTCTCAATACAAATTTGGGAAACCTACAAATTATCTGCTGGAAATCGGCAACAAAAAGACCAGTTAGCCATATTAGGCTTCTTTCAATCCTGGGAGTCCAGAAACAATAATAGTGGGTTGCTTTTAACATATTTTGAAGGTAAAGAGAACAAAGGAAATGAATCAAAAAAGGGACACGTGTTTTGTTTTGATTGTAAAATGATGATATTATAATGAAACCACTTTGAAAGGAATGATAATGCCAGAGGTAAAAATATTTCACAGTTGTCAAACTGCTCAGAAACTGTTAACACGGCTCATTCATTTTCACCAGCAATTGCAAGCTGAAAACATATTTTTGCTGGTGTGAAACTGATTGATGTACATTACTCATATCAGGCTAATGGCACTTTATTTTCCAACAGAAGCAAGTAATGAGTGACCTTGGGTGTTCTGCTGAAAGGTTTTGTTGTTCTGCTTAGCTTATGAGCACCCCCAAGGAAATGAGGGTCCAGCATTGGGTGTATTTCAACAGACCTCATTTCTTTCATGACTCTGTGTAAGAGAATTTGATACAGGGATAGAAGCTAACTTCTGTGAGTAAATGAAATATTGATCTGTGCTACTCTGGCCTTGCCTTCACCTTGTCCCAGGGCTGTGAGTTACTGACTTTTCCGTTTTGGCTGTAATAGGAATTATTACAACAGGCCTGTGTGAGTAATTACTTGGCATGGCAAAAAGGAGGGTCCATCATATATTTCTGTAGAGAGGCTTGTTTCTATCAACCCAGCAGTCTGGATTTTTGGCCCTGTCTTTCTGACTCTTGATTCAATTCTTTTAACCATCATTAATCAACCTCCTTGTCAGTAGAAGCTTATCAAAAGTATTAAGTGAACAAGGCTGCTTGGCCTGCTTAAGAGAGGAGGGAGGGGGAAAGAGGCAAATGGGAGGAGAGACCCAGCAAACAGAGAGCAGTAAATTTCAGAATACGGAAGGCTGGTCCTATGATATATAAAAGTGTCTCTTCAGCTAGAATGAGCAGTTTGTTTTAGTGATAGATATTGTCGTTTGAGCCGTGATAGAATCTTTCTCAGGTTTCTCTGTTGTGGACCATCCTTTATGAGAAACCATGTGTTTCTAAATGGTGAAGGTCAGGGCTGATGGCAAAAGTAAAAGCAGTGGTAATTCATTAAAAATAGTTAATAGGGCCTGCTGCTGACAGGGATAAATAGTGACTTGCCGCTATTCAGCCCGCAAGCTGCTGGCTGAAGTGATGTTTCTTCTGTGGTTTATTCGGCCCTCCACTTGCCAGACAGCTATGAACATACACTCAGACATCAGGAAGATTGCTTCCATCCCCTTAATAATAGATGGAGGATGGGCTTCCCAAGTGAATGACACTGCTACTAGGTGTGCATTTTGTGCCAGCAGCTCAAACAGATTGGCTTTAAGCTCGCCTAGCTGTGATCTGTTTATGAACAAACAGGTTATTTTGATGTGGTTAGCTGTGATCATAAAGGGAGGCGCAGAGCATTCTGCTTAGTAAACATACCGCAAAGGGTGGAGAGAACTGTCCTATAGTCTTAGTTAGCTTCTCTACCATTAAGATAAAATCTGGGAAATGCTTCCTAACACAAGAACATAACCATCCCTATCAAGAGGAGCATTATAATATTAATGAAACATTTGCATTAACCATAAATGAAGCAATTAGGAGGGCAAATTGAAGCCTCTTATAGCACTGTTCATAGGGTAGGAGATATGAAACTTAAGGAAATTGTGGGCCATGGCTTTCTTTCATTGAACAAATCAGCCACTGGAAAAAGGAGTATCTGACACCCCTTTTCTCCAAATGCCTTTCCATTGGGGAGATGCTTTTGTCATAACTACTCATAAGTAGCCCACATTAGCCCCATCTCTCCTTAGAGTTTACATCTTGATAATCATGCTGGCTAAGTAGATCAGAAGCTATACAAACAGATTTTTCATCATGCATAGATTTATTACAACTAAACCTTTGGTAATCTACATATGAAATAGTTCTGCTGAATCAAGATAATATTGTCTGTGTACATTAAAAATCCTTCATATACTTATCCCACAAACATAATCACGGCTTGTCTAGATCTGCCTCATGCTTGATAAACAAAAAGCCAGGATTCAGTAACAACAAAGAGCTTTCTTTAATCCAGTAACAAAGCAGAGCCTTAGAATGCAGCTAGTACTTGAAGTAGTTTAAAGTGAGCGCTGGGAGCCTCCACCTACCAGTGCTTTTTATGTAGTCATAGTCCATGCCCTAGCCGTTAACCACCATCTGGTGCTCCCAACTCCCTCCTCCTCTCAGCTGTGTGGAATGCTTTCAGCTGTACTTTCAAACGTCCTGCCCAGTGCCACAAAGCGCCGCCCAGTGCACTTAGGGACATTATCAGTGTGCAGTGTGCAGACAGCCATCGGAAGCCTTGTGAAGTTCTCCCATAGCTGCTAGCCTTGCTCTGCAGTCAGTCTTCTTTGCCCGTATGTAATTCGACACCAGAATTACCAATCGGAGCCTCACCCCCCGCCCCCAAGAATATTGAGCCTCGGCCTTGGGCTCGACACATAACCTTATTTTAAACTCAATATGATTGAAACGGTCTGTTTTCTACAATGGAGATTTTTTTATTTTAATGACCCTGTAATCTTTTGCATTGGGATGGAGTCAGGATGACTGAATGGAGCTGAGCATTTACTAGCCAGATGGCCTTCCTGATGCCTACAGCAGTTATTTTCTGCTGTAGGTGCTTGCAGAAGATATTTTCTTGTTGTACCCAGAGAGAGAAATATCCACTGCTTGCTAGGATCGAACTCATAGTCTCCTGATTGTGAGGCAAGAGCTCCACCTCTAGGCCACCACTTCATTCCATTTCATAGAATGGAGAATGAAGTAGACTTATATACTACTGTGACTGTTAGAACTTATGTTCTAAGTTTCAATGCTGTAGCTCTAACTGCACTAAGTATGCATCAAGATACATTCTAATGTACTACCTATTTTCATTTGCACTTGTGTTTTGAAGTTCATAAAAATTGCTATCTGTTTTGTTAGGTAAGGAGAGAAACATAACTATAATATTTGGGGTGATTGGAGTTTAGAATTTAATTTTGCATGATGCAAGGAACTCTCTGTTGATTTGTTCATTTGTTTTCCTGGCAGTTCACAGAATACTCAGGAATCTTCTCCAAAACTAAAGTTCAAAAGCATCAATACTATTTCTTCCAAGTCCAACTTTTGTTTCCAAACAATCGCACAGCAAAAAATCATTGCTTGAATTATACTGATCTTTGTAGATATAGACACATCAAAATACAGGCAGCTCTTATTTAACAATTGGGACCGACAACTTGGTTGATAAGCAAAACAGTTGCTAAATAAAACCACAACTGTGTTTATGATCCTACTTTGCTTTGCTTTACAGACATGCAAAGATTATAAATGTGAGGAATGGTCAGGAATCTTCTTTTTTTTTGGCCACTGGATTGTTCTCTAGATGTGTTGGTGTAGCTTAGTTAGAACCTTCTTCTAGTGCCACATTCAGTGGGAATTCCATTAGTTCCGGTAGCCTTTAGACTTCCAGTTCTACAGATACTTGTAAGTAGGGAATATATTTTAAGATATCTTGGAAGTTGATATCTCTATTGTACAGTATTTCTGTATACATTTTCCACCTTTGTTTTATCTCCTTTGAATTGGTTACTATTATAGTAACCTTACTATTATAGGAATTCTCTACCTTACTAATTCAAGATAACCGACACGGTTATTGTTTATTATGTCTCAAGTTACGGAAGACAAGCCAATACTAATATTTCTAAAGAGTAGGAAAACAGTAGAATAGAATAGAGAAATGGAAGAATAAACCCTGAGGACAGGCCATCTATAGGGAAGGAACTAGAATCATGTCAATGAATTTCAGTATTCAAATTCTTGAAATGCTTGATTTCCGCCTTTCATATTACACTTAACTATATGAAAGCTCTAGCATTACATTAGAACTGAAACTGCATATTGTAGCAAAAATGACAAGAAATACTCTGTCATCCATATTATAATTCAGGAAGAACAATAGTCATTAATGCATTAAAAATCAATTCCATTAAGACCAATGTCTCTAAATGGATAGAACGGAGTTTAAAATGTATCTATTTATGACTTTCCTGTTTCTATGTTTTGACGAAGACATCTAAAATTTTATTATCTCAGAGCTTCACTTTTTAACAATACGTATGCTAGACCTTTGATTTGTTTTATTTGATGAGCATATTGTATTGCATTTTTGCTGTTGTTATTATTATTGTTATTTCAAGTTATATCATTTTTGTTATAACTAGTCATAACTAGTTATAACTATAACTTTGTTGCCTAGTTGGGAATTAGAGGGAAAGTTTGATGTAATGGTTAAAGATACCGAGCTAGACATGGGAGAATTCCACTTTAGGCATGAAGAAATGTATAGAGACTATTCCAGACAGTCACCAGTAATCAATACTGATTCAAATGTCCCCCCAAAAGAGGGTATGGGATTAGAAATATATATCATAATATCCAGGATAAGCTATTCTGAATCTCTCCTATGGGAATATTTGAGGTATTATGTACATTATAACAATTGTCCTGGTGGTATCTGGCTCAGGGGTGAGTTCCGACAGGCACTACTGCCAGTTTGCTTGTGGGTGTGCTGTGCATGCATAGTGCAATAAGAACTGTTCCATGCAGAAGCAAAAAAGAAGATGGTGGCGCCTATGGTGCCACCCGGAAAACCAGTTCAGGAGCATGCCAGGCCTGGGTCGCTGCCGGTTCCAGCAACCCAGGGCACCAAACTACTACCGGTTCAGCAGAATCGGTCCAAACAGGTAAGAACCCACCAATAGTCTGGTTGCTCTGTGTTTTTCAAGGCTGATAGCTTTCATATTTATTATAGGTTAACATGGGACAAAAGGGAGAGTTACTGTTCTAATCCCTACTTTACATGTAACTCAAAGTTGATTTTAGATTTTATTTGGACTATTTTAGACAGTGTCAGCAATCATATCGAGATAGGAGCCAATGGAAAACAATTCATGTTAGATTGTAATAAAGTTTATGTACTTCCAGATAATATAATCTAGCAAAATATTCAGTAGGTCTTCAGGAGTTTCTAATTCCTATCGTGGAAAGAAGATCTAAGCAGAGATCTTAGGTAGAGGACATTATGGAAGACAACATGCTGTGTGCTTAGATCTTTCTGTTCAATATATGAGCTTCTTCTTCTCTTCTCCATGATTAGCATTATAAAAGTAGAGTAGATACGTATAAATGAGTTTGCACGGATGTGTGTGAGTGCATGGGTGTGTATGTGACATAGAGGGAGAGAAAGCCATAAGGAGAATATATGTACATTGAGTTATATGCAGGGCTAATTACTGAAAGAAAATGAGCTAACTGGGATAATTTCTGAGAGTTTTGAATCGGCACTGCAACTTTGCATAATGGTTAGAGTTTGCATTGTGATAGCAGAATTGATTACTTCTTCTTTCTTGTCTCTCTCCTTTATAGGACACCACTGGGTCTAGGTCTAGGAGCCAAATCAGAAACCACAGCAAAGTCTATGGAGCTTGTGTTTGATCATTTCTCACACTGGCAAGAACTCTTTGCTTCATTCTGTCTCCGGCTCTTTTCTTAGCTACTGTAGAGTTGTTCTTAAGGTTGCTACAGCTGAAAATGATCATGTTTTCATTTCAAGCTGCTTTTGAAGAACTGGAGAATAGAAATGATGACAGCATTGGTGTGCTCTAAGTTAAGCAAAGATCATATTATTGAATAGCCTTGCTCTTAGCAATCTTTTACTTGAATGGTGAATTGGAAGCAGAAGGCTATTTTTACAAAGTTATACCTTCATCCAAATGAGCATTGAAAATGATCTCATTTAATTCAATGGCAAAGTTTGTTCCAGCATACATAACAGGAATTCCTTATTAAGATATACCAATGATTAAAGGCAAACTTTAAGAAAATAATTGACTTATAAATGCATATATCTGTTGGGTATTCCTAATGCTGAAAAATTAAACAAACAGTGATGCCAGAAAACTCTGCATAACATTTTGCATCTAAAGGAAATTTTTTTAACAAATTTCCCTTTAATTTACATTGTACATTTGTATATATATTGTATATTTCCCCAGCGTTTCAAATTAGGCAAAATAGTTTCAGGCCATGAACATACTATCATGAATAAATACTTTGAAGAACTAAGATTTAAGAGCTCATATAAAAAAAGACAGAAGAAAACATATGTTAAATCTTAAAATAAATACTTATTCAAAGTTTCCAAAGGGGTAATTATGTAAGTCTATTTCAGCATAAGAAAAAGAGAGTCAGAAGGTACCTTAAAGACTAAATAATGTATTATTTACTCAGCTATAGTACTAAGATTATAAACTGTGATGGTTTAGATCTGTTGCAAGAAGCTGGAAATGGAGAAACAAATCCCTAGGCATTCCAGAGTTGACAGAATAAGTAAAATAAATAAAGCATTTCACTGAACAGTCCTACAATGGCTATAATCCAGGGGTGGCCTGGATCCTCAATCCCATAGCCCTTCAGATGTTGAATTAGAATTCCCAGTAGCCCAACAAGGATAATCAGAGGTCAGTGATTCTGGGATAAGCAACATCTGGAGAGTCACAGCTTCCTCATATTTGCTATAATTCTATGCACATATATTGGATAAATGTCTGAGCAAATATGTGGAGGATTGAATGTATAAAATTCATTTTGTAGAGATATAAAAAGTTAAACAGCAGAAATGCATGATTAATTAATAGGCCTATTTATTTCTGGGAGGTTTTTTTTTTTGCTGTTCTGCAAAAGCAGTAGCAGCAGCAGCCCAGACAGTTCCTTAAAGCTTCTCTTGCTCTTCTATGCCCTTTATTTGATCATCTGCCAAGGCCTTTAAACTGTGCCAAAATCAAACAGTAAAGTATCTCTATAAGCTGACCCTTGGGAGCTGTGGAATTCAGCTTCTGAACTGCAATGCAGGATGTAAAAGGTATAGTTATACTGGACTTCCTGGATACTACATGGAAGGTGTTTTGTTTTTAATCTTATCCCAAGGGCATCTGAATTTGGGGGATGGCTTAGACAAAAAAGATCAGAATACATTATTTTATATTAATCAAAGACTTGCTCACAATAACGATCTCCACAGTTATATGGAAACCAAAACATTCTGCAGCTTAACCAAAACTTGCCACAAACATTTTTAGTGAGAAACTTACTGTGTCAGATTAAAAATAACTAAAATTAAAATCACATCCCTTATGTACAACAGGCATAAAATGTATTCCCCACATTTTCTCATGTTTCACTTCACTTTGTTCTCTGGTATTCTCCCATTACTAATATATATACATGCAGAGAGAGATGGGGGAGTGGAATAAAATTATGAAGTTGAAAGGGAATCACCTGGCTCTGCTACATGCAGGAATCTAAATTCAGGCATCTCCGAAAACTTGGGTGTCTAGCCTGAGCTATACACTGGTCTGTCACATCTCTGGGAAACTGGTTTCATTGTCAAGCTGTGTGACAACTGTCAGAAAGCCTTGTCCTCTCTGGGGCTCACCAGATGTGTTAAATCAACATTTAGAACCCTCAGCCAACACATCCATGGTCTAGAATAGCCAGAGACCCCTAGTTCACAGTACAGCTTGATTTTTAAAGAGTTTCGCACAAATGTACGGAGGCTACAGTCCCAAAGACCTCAGTGGGTTTTGTTTTTGAATAGGCAAGCACAGGATTGCATTTATCAATTTCATGTAGTCTTTACCAGTCTTCATGTGGTCTTGTGGAGAGGGAAAATGTGTGTGTGTGTGTGTGTGTGTGTGTGTGTACGTATGCCCTTAGCTGCCCCTTTCTGGTTCCTTGGCCTCTTCAGCGGGAGGTATCTTGCCAGTCATATTAAGTACCTCATACTTTATCTTCCATGACTTGGAATGCTTTTTGAACTGGGAAAACATTTTGCTGTTGTTGGGAAACAGCTGTGGCTGCATCCTATATTTGCAGGTGGAGAGACAAGGAGATTTATAGAAAATGAATTTACTTACAGAATAACAGAGTTGGAAGGGATCTTGGAGAGCTTCTAGTCCAACCCCCTGCACATGCAGAAGCCCCTATACCAAGGGTGTCAAACTCGTGGCCCATGGGCTGGATGTGTCACATGCTGGCCACTCCCACCCCCATTTTAGCAAAAGAGAAAATAGTCATGATACGTCATGTGACATAAACGTGACGCCGTGAGTTTGAAATCCCTGCCCTGTACCATTTCTGGCAGTTGGTTTTCCAGTCTCTTCTTAAAAGCCTCCAGTAATGGAGCACCCACAATGTCTGAGGGCAAGCTGTTCTACTGGTTGATTGGAGGGAGTTTAAAAGAGGCAAAGAGTATTAGCTTGGATTCTCCAGTCACATAATGCAACCGTGCCCATCACTTTACTTTTTTGAAATCTTATTTATTTGTATGTATGTAAATCTTAGGTTTTAAAGCATCATGCAAAACAGTTGGAATGTAAATGAGAGTAAATGGACATGTGGGTTTGAAATCAGGTCAGTGTTGCAAACTCCTACCACATAAGGGTTTTTGTTAGAAACTTTTTATGCAGTTCTAACAGCAGCACAGGAATTGTTTGTGAGTAAACATCCTGATCAAACAGAGAGATCTTTCGGAAGGGGAAAAAAAATAACCTGATGCCCTGGCCAGCAATCTGCAGCTGCTCCTCCTAAGTTGATGTGTGGAAGGAAGATACAGCTGTACTTACACATCACAAATTCCAGTCACAAGGGAAAATTGCAGTACCCTGTGAAAATTGCTGCAGCAGAGATACAGTAGTTTCTCCTCTTCGGTTTAATAGGGGAAGAAGTCTAGGCAGATGTTAAGAAGAGGGGTATAGAATCAATGCCATCACTTATGATTTTTTCACGTTTCAACTGAATCACATCCTCCTCTCTTTAAAGTAACCAGAAGATGCTGCAAAGATGGGAGGCCAGACTGTGCACTGAACATTGTTAGACTTGGATGAAATAGCTGAAAGAGTTGGGCGGGGGGGGGGGGGAGAGAAAAGAAGCATAACAGTTCCTCTTATTCACGTAGAGACATGAAGGAAAGATTCAGAGAGGCAAATCTTGAATTATAAAAGCATATTGAAGGAAAAACATGGCTTTTGTAGCATTCTAAAATATTAGCTAAGTGCTGTGGTCTGCTGGCAGCCTGCGGAACTGGCAGCAGAGTCCGGCAGCAAGGAGGTTGGGAAGGAACATGGGCCAGTCCTGGAGTCTGGGGAAGGCTTGGATGAGGGCTCTGCATCAGAAGCAGAGAGGGGGCCAGAGCCATCTGGGAGTTATATGCTGTAGACATCAGTGAGGCAGATGAACAGGCTCCCTCTGTTCCCAGTGCACGGATGTGCAGAGCTGCCAAAAGGCAAGAACAGTTGATACAGAAGGGATGACTCAGGAGTAAAGCTTGGGGGTGATTGGCCCCTCCCATAGGACATAAAGGAGGAGCAAAGGCATGTAAGCCTTTGCAGGAAGCAACTTGGTTCATGCTGGTCAGTTTACCTCCATTTTGACTCTTTGCTACATGGGGCCTTGCCAAGCTAATTGCCAATTAAGTCTTAGCAGTGTTTCAAGAAAGATGAAGATGGGTGCTTATCAGCCTTATCCCAAAAGACTTTGGCAGCCTAGTGTAGGACTCTAGAACTATTTAGGACTCACTAAGGGCTTTGAATGAACATAATTCACAACCTTTGAAATAAATAGAGGGTTTTTGGAGCTAAGCCTGTGCTTTTTACTGTATCAGGAAGCCTAAGTCAGAACACTTAGGAAGTCAACAAAGAAGTTAAGGTTGAAGGGGAGCGGACACTTAAAATCCTTATATTTCAACCAGAGGTCTTCCCTGGGAACAGATTTATTGTAGAGAACTACAGCTCTGGTGGATGCATCATATAGCACAACACACTGTTTTATCATAAAGAAAGTCACTAGGATGGATAAACCAAGAAAAAGTGAAGAAAAGATCTGCTACAAGAAGTGTCCACATTTGGATAGAGCTTGGAATGCAATTATTTTTTACATCTCTCCCCCCCCCCCCCAGATGTTACTAGTGCATCTCTGGGTAACTTACTATCTTTTTCAGGGCACGCATCAAGAAGGAAGGAAAAGCAGAATTTTAATGAGGACCAACACTGGGAAATGAATTTTACTGGCACCATATTCCTGGAACGCCAGGAGAGGTTGGAAGCCTGGGAAACTACGAAGATGCAAGGAAAAAATGTTAGTTAATTGTCCAAAGTTTCTGGGAGTAGGATGGTATATACAAATAATGAATAAATATTTAAATAAATGATAATTTTAAAAAAAAAGATAAATACAGGAAAAGCAGCCTTAGCCAGCTGTGATGGTGCAGTGGTTAGAATGCAGTATTGTAGGCTAACTATGCTCACGTTCTGGACTTCAATCCTGACCAGCTCAAGGTTGACTTCCATCCTTCTGAAGTCAGTAAAATGAGGACCCAGATTGTTGGGTGCAATATGCTGACTCTGTAAACCACTTAGAGAGGGCTGTAAAGCACTATGAAGCGGTATATAAATCTAAGTGCTATTGCTATTAGGAATGTGCAATAGAATGCTGCTTTGA
Organism: Natrix helvetica; assembly: GCF_964273705.1. Lineage (NCBI taxonomy): Eukaryota > Metazoa > Chordata > Lepidosauria > Squamata > Natricidae > Natrix > Natrix helvetica. The sequence continues at coordinate 97,401,653 of NC_138548.1, read as the reverse complement.
GGGCGCTTCCACTGGGCAGCTAGAAAAATAAATTAGTAAAATTGGGATGGCAGCTGTGCAACTTAAGGCACTCACATATATGTGATACACATAAAAAGGAGTGGGGCTTCAATTGAAGGTCCATTGCTGCTATCTTGATTTCTGACCCTCTTGCAGTGAAATGACTATATATACAAAGATCCCACCTGAGAAAGCCCTCAATGTTTCAGTGCTCTGAGAGGAGAATCAAGTATTCATGCCAAAATATTTGCAAGATGACCCTTTAAATGCTTTGCATGTTGCCGTAACTTCCTAACAGGAGAAAAATAGTTGCCTTGATCTTGGATGTGACACCCTTTCCCCCCTTCTTTTCTTTTGATAGAAATGAATCTTGAAATATGTGTGTGAATTAGTTTTCTCCTGTCCCCTCCAGCTGATGATAGAATAGAGGAGACAAAGCAAAAACTTAGTTTCAAGAATCTTTATAAATGGTTCCGATTAAAATGCAATGCTTTCTCTAGTCCATATTCTCAGTCTCGGGACACCCATTGCTATTCTTCTTTTTCTATGAAGTGCTGAGCTTTGCAGTGTGAACAATTTTTATTCAAAGAGTACTCAAGAACAAAATAATAGACGAGCAAGTTTCTAGTCGAGCTTTTGCTCCCTATATAGATGTTGTGATGTTTTGGTGTACAGCCTCAAATCTTGTTTGCAATAGATCAATACAGAACTTGTTTGCATTTAGTATGTTATCTTTATAACTGGGTTAGGTACTTGGATATATACAGAGGTTAGTATAGTCTGGAAATGCTTGGAAAGAAACTACAACCCTTTTACCTATTTGTATTTCACTAGAAAAAGCTGAGGAAAATTCTATTTTTCAGTTTTTTGGTTAATATAATATAAAGGGTGTCTTTTAGAATTATAGTTTAAATTATAAAATGATATTATTTATTTATTTATTCATTCATTCATTTACTTACTTACTTACTTACTTATTTAATTGTATGCTGCCCGTCTCACTGTTGGAATCACTCAGGGAGGCTATATATTTTAGTCCTCACAATATTCCCAAGATCATATAAGTATTTAAGGCTCAAATAATAATTTAATAATTAATGCATAAATAGAAAGTTGTATTTTGTACGGAACCCAAATCAGAATTTCTGGAAGTCGTTAGATATTTCAGAAAGGAGGTATTAAAGTTCTAATCCCACAATAAAGTAAAAAAAAGAATATATTATCTCTGTGTCTGTATTCAAATATGGGAACAGATTTATAGATTAAGGTTACAAATTCCAGCAGTGGAACCCCATGGATTTTAATGTGCTTTCACCATAACAAATGTGTTCATCTCACAGCCTCTTGTCTACCTATTAAATGGACTGTTGGATGTTGCTTAATGAACAAACGAATTCTAATTGCTCAAACTGAAAAATGAACTCTAGCATTAATATATCAGGTTAGGGGAAAATCCTCTAATATGTTTAGTAATTAAGATAGTTTGTAGTGCATTCAAGAAACAGTACTTCCACTTAAACTTGAGACCATTTGAGATGCTGGTTTTACGGTACGTACATAATTTAAAATTGCTTATGGATCATTCTAATTGATAGCTAGAGGCTTTGGTTTATTATCTGAATACGAAAGCAGAAAATATGTTATTCCATTATTTAACAAGACTTGGCAATCCAACATCAACAGTGTTATGAAAATTACACAGTATTCCAGGTAGTTTTTATGTCTGCATATTTACATCTTTCTTTGGATAGGATTTCAACATAGAATTTAGGTTTAGGTTTAGGTTTATTAAATTTACAGACCGCCCCCTCTCCCCGTAGGGACTCGGGGCGGTGTACAGACCATTCGTGTATAAAACAACAAAAGATAACATAAAACATCAGACAAAACAACGCAAACATACCGTCTATATATACAACCCAAACTAATTAAATAATTAAAAACAATTCTAAAACCAATTTAAAACCCCCAAATTTAAAATTTAAAAAGCCATCCAGGAAGGTCAGTAGTGGGTGTTCCCTGTAAATACAATTACAGTTACAGTTACAATTAGGCCAGGCCAGCTAATCGAAACAGGTGGGTCTTGAGTTTCTTGCGGAAGGAGCAGAGGTCCAAGGTGGTTCTAATATCGGGGGGGAGGTCGTTCCAGAGGGTTGGGCCCATCACAGAGAAGGCCCTATTCCTAGGCACCGCCCGCCCGCACTGCTTAGCGGAAGGTACCCGGAGGAGTCCCTCTCTGTGAGAGCGGATTGGTCGCAGGGATGTGTGGGGTAGAATGCGATCCCGCAGGTAACTAGGTCCCGAGCCATGGAGCGCTTTAAAGATGACAATCAACACCTTGAAACGCATTTCATCTACATAGCTAAAAAAGATCATTTCCTCCTGAAGAGATGAAATGTTTTATATGTAGAATATGTAATGGAATGTGGGAATGGCCTTGGGGAATGAGGGTAAGAGAAGCTGCAAGGGAAACAATTAGCCAAGAGAGGTAGGAGTCTAAGTGGATTAACAGTCAGAGAAAGAAACTTAGGAAGGACCCACCCTAATGGATCAAGCAGTTAAAAGTGGCAGCAATATTTACAAAATTATGTTAATGGAGCTTTACAATAAAGTAGAATTATACCATCTAGATAAGTTTTCTATTGGGTTTACCTAGGAGAGCTGACATCAATTTTTTCAGCCTGAAATATCTTTTGTAACTAAATTCAAAGGATTGCACAGTTGTATTAATTACATAATATGACATCCATTTCAAAGTGGCAGCTTTCCAAATGTGACCAGAGTTTGGGAATACTTTGGCTATAAAATAAAGATCAGAAATATTACTTTCTCCATTATTAATTGATAATACCAATGATAAGCATGAAACCAACAGCAAGAAAGCAACATCTGTAGAAAGCCAGAGAGATGGCCTTGAAACTGTTGTAGAATTCAGAAATCGATGCAGAAATAAAAGGGACATAAGTGTTACTTAAGTCCTGAAAGGGTGATAGTATTAAGAAGATGCTCAGGCTGACTTCTCCTTGACTCATTCAGATATAAGATAGGTAGGAAAAGCACAATCAGACCACAATAAAATATAGTTCTGTCTTCATATGGAGACATTTTTCTGATCTGGTATACCAGATTGTAGGGCTGACAAAATTGAACTATTCTGTTCTTCTGAAAGACAAATAATGGTTTTGGAACATACAGTATATTTGATGAATAGGAATTAAATGTTATCTTGTTAACCTAACTAATCTCCATGTGATTGACTGAAGAATCCTATTTGAAATAATAGGAGTTAAAATAGGAAGAATGTCTTGCTAACTGAAAACATACATTCCAAATTGCCAGAGTTTGCTTTTATAATATTCATGATTTCAGAGTCGATTGGAGGAGAAAAGAGATACTTTGCTAGTTATTCAAGAGCTTTTCTGAAACAAACCAACAATTTATCTAGGTCAGCTCTTTGTCTTCCTCATTTAACATTGAATTTCTTCTTGGAATCTCAGAAACACATGACTCTTATACTGCTTCTCCATTATTGCCCCTTAGCAGCAGAGATGACCTATCTTGCTCCTTCTAAATCTGGAAATGTCATGTATAATAGCTGTCAATGTACTTCTGCGTTCCATAAAATTTAACCAATCTCTTTTAAAAGTCATTTGGGCTATTGCTGTCTCCTAGCCAGCCATAATGAATGGCATGGATTAATCGTGGTTTCAGTATATTCATATGACTTTAATCAAGCAAGGCCTTTTTGCATAATGAGCTGATATGGACCTTATGATGAACTAGAGCCTGAATTGGAGAAGCAAGATTTGACAGGTTCTGACCTGGCAGTCCAGGAACCAGCAGGCTGTCAGATATCTGCAGACGAGGCTTAGAATGAGCAGAAACCCCTGGAGAATGAGCCTGCAGATCTGGAGTCATCAGTTACCTATTACAGGAGTACAGAAACAGGCTGTTTGGAGACTGAGTAGGAGAAGATACTCAATCCTAATAGACACCAAAAAAAAAAAAATCAAATGAGTTGACCTGAGATGTTCGGTGGAGCTTGTCGAAAAAAGAAACAAACCAGAGGCAAGACTTAGGAAAATGAACATGTCTCAATCAAAACAATAAAAGAGGGCTTGGGTGTCAAGACTTCTGTTAGTAAAATTTCCAATGTAGGTCTTGACTTCTTGATAATGTGGAGGTTCTGGATGATTTCTGGACTGCTACAGGGCTATACCCAGACGTGGTATTCTGCCAGTTCAGACCGGTTCACCTGAACCAGTAGTGGAAGCCCACCAACCCACTCACCTGCCTCAGCTCCATGCCATCCCATTTAAGCATGTTTTGAAGCCAAAGTGCATGCATGGAATGCTGAGCGCATGCACAGATGTGTGTGCTCACATTTGCAAACCTGTAGGAAAGGTAAGTGAAAGGCTATACCCATCTCTGATTACTGTAGCTTGGAACTGTCTTCATGGGACTCTGGCTTCTGCAGTAAGCCTGTTTGTTCTTTCCTCAGCTTTCATTCCTGCACTGTAGTGAGATTTATAGCTACCATAAACATGTCTTATCTAAATCTGACCTTCTGGGCCTGCAGTTGCTGATCTGTGTGTAGGGACCATCTTGGCTAGTTGTTTCTGCAATTAGTTATGCTCCTTGAAATTGCTTCTGGAAGAACAAAATGGAGTATGACACTATAAGCTGAGAGGGAAGGCTTCATTGTTCCACTCTGGATCATCCTAAGCAGACCTCCCCTCAAAAACACCGTGCTTCAACCCTGCAAATACTTGCAAATTATAAATTATAAGAAACACATAGTTGTGGCATGATTCTTAGTTGTCCATACAATTGCATAAGATGGAAATAAAAAGGCTTGCTTCTGGAGATTAGTAACTAACATACATTCTACACAAGCACAGTTCCACAACACAATCTTTTCAGCAGTTCCAAGAAGGGTCCGCACCCATGTGCACTACTCGGGTGATCCTGAGGACACAGACAAACCTCCAAGTGGCCTCAATGACTCTCTTAAAGAATGCAAATGACCAGCTGCCTGCAAGGAATATAAGTCCTTCCATTCCCCACCATCCAGTCAGAACCGAAGAAGCTTCTGGGATGAGAAGTGAAACATCTTCAAAGAAAAATAAGGAAGTCCAGTTGCCTCTTGAAGAAAGTACCTTTGGGACATCTATGACCTGGATGACTGAAAATCTCCATAGATAATAAACATTCTTCTGTAAAACCAGTGCATTTATTTATGCATATGCTTAACACCAGTTTTTATTTAAAGCCATGTTTTGAATACATAGAAGGAAGTTTTAGGCCAAGTCAATGAATTACTGAAAAATATTTTCTTTCTGTTTGAGCACCTTTCCTCATCACTGAGTTAAAGTGCTTAATACTTGGGTCAGCAAAAAAACTGTAGTAGTATGAAATGTGCTTTCCCCATTGCCAATCCTTTTAGTATTTCATTTGTCCATTTGACTGATTCATGTGTACATGTATCACACGTGATTCTTCTGTCTTTGTTATCCTTGCCTCACCTTTCAACATGATAACAGTCGCCATTTTAACAGCCACCAATCACAATGTTTTATGGTTGGTCTGATTGCAAAACTATATCATTTCTAGGGGGTTTTTTGCACCTCTTTTTTTTTTGCAACTCTTTTTACAGAATGTTCTTGTAATCTTAGCTGAAGAGGTTTTTTGTTTTCCCCATATGACCAGAATCAAAAGGAACCAATTCATCAATTGCATCCTTCTTTAGAATTTCTCTTCTCTCCATTTTTTTTCTTATTTGGGCAACAACAATTGTATTCCAGATTCCACTGTGTTCTGTTCAGGAGGCAGTAGTGGAAGATGATAGTGATCCAATAATTTCACTCTTGCACTAGTAAATCATTTGCACTTCTTCACCCTTAACAAATAAGCCAAATATTTTAAGTACTGCTCTGACCCCACTCACTACTGTTCACTGATCCAGCTCTTAACATAATGAGTGACAAAGTGTAGCAGGATTTACATATGTTAAGGATGTGTTTGAATAGAGTTGTATAGAGGGGAAATATACTACTTTAAGACTGATGCAGGCAAAGGTGATCAAAACTGACATGTGCTGCACATGAGAACAGCAGTGACATGGACCTGAGAGAAGAAATATGATACTGGGATCAGGTGCAATGGGTAAGGCTTTGGGATTAAGTTTAATTTTTAAAAAAATTAGTAAATGATTTCAGTGAATTCAGTGGCACTTATGTCTGTGTCTATATGCATAGGATTGCAATACTAATGTATCAAAAAATATAGCTGAGATATTCTTTTATTTACAAAGGTCTGTTTAATGTGCCATAAACAGGGGGGGGGGGGGAGAAATCCAAGACATCTCTCCTTATTCAGTTCTTCTGACTTGAAAAGAGAGAAGACAATATAGAAGATTTCATTATGGAAGATGAAAATGAATTAAGACTACACTAGAGAGTAAGTCGAGAATGCGTAATTTAATATAAGCTTCAAAAATTCCTTATGCTTCTTGGACCAAAGTCCTGCATTTAGATAGGAGAACTGAATGGTGCTGAGGCAAGAGTTTATATTTGTAGCCAAGAAACAATAGTTAAATTTGAGTTTTGGACTAACTAAATTGTGGGGCATCTGTGGTTTTATTGGTTTTTTTTAATAAAAATGTTGAGATTAACTCAAGCAAGCCATTGATAAAAATATGAACCATTATAGTGCTATGGTGAAGAAGTTGGATTATGTTGTCAATCCCTGGTTCAAATCTGTCTTCAGAGGTAGAAACTTCCTAGGAAATTGATTCTGAGCCTCTTTCTTTTCTCTTTTTCTTTTCTTTTCTTTTCTTTTCTTTTCTTCCTTCCTTCCTCTCTCTCTCTTCCTTCTTTCTTTCCTTACTTCTTTCCTTCCCTCCCTCCCTTTCTCTTCCAAAACTGCTTTTCAAGAGTGTTACTTGCAGGAGAAAAGATAGAAAAGGGAGTCTATGATCCTCTCCCTTGAAATCCTAGGGAGAAGTGGAAAATAAATCTACTAAATAAATAATGTGATTATGATTTTTTTCCACAAACATTTGAGGTCTGAAGCTTTATGGCATATCACAACTGGAAAATAATTTAGGAAGCTGTTCAGCAGAAGATATGCAAAATGTTTTCTTATGTATTTTCAGAAGAATTACATTGGATTTTAGGAGGAAATAAAACCAAATTTTCCAGGTTCGAAAACAGAGTAGAGAACTGTATATGACCCCTCATTTTAATATGTATTAGTTTAGCACTGTAGTAAAGAGCAGCATTTTAAAAAGTTCAAATAAAAGTACAAAACGAGATTTTGGAAGTAAGAAACAGAAAAATTGGTTGGAAAGAAGATGCGCTGAAGTTGCTTTGAAGCCAGAGGAGCTTGCTAATGTGAAATTGAGCTCATTCTCAAAAATGCAAATCTTACCATCTATAAAGAGAATATTTCAGAGAGAAGGAAGTTGAAAGAAACAGTTTCTGTCTGTGACCCTCTCTCACAAGCTCTGTGGGCATTGTTACCTCACTCTCAATCGGGCTCTGCTCAGAGAAAGCACTATCTGCAGAAACGTAACATTACTAAGGAATAGCAGGATGTCAGCAAGTGAACGTCAGAAAACCTGACACTGTGCTGAAAAATGCCTGCGGTAGCCCTGGCAGATCATAAGCAGCATTTTTTGAGGGAAGAGATAAAAAGAACATATAGTGTGGCTTCTACATATCAATGTAAGCAAGCTGAGTTAGTGTCCAGAGCAATGCAGTGAATGCTAGGAATGTATGATGATGCTATAACCCGACTGGATCTGGTGGCAAAGAGTATGCATTCCCCAAGACAAAGTATTGGAGGTTTTATAATAGAATTAACATGAGAAGGCAAGGCTGTAACTATTTGAAGGATAACATATTCTATCTCTCTTCCAGATTTTAAAAGAGTGCTCCCCCGCCCCCCAACCTTTCCAGCTCTGTGGACCAGCAGAAGCAGCGGTGGTAGCAATGAAGGAGGAGAGGCGACATATGCCTGCCACTTGTGCAAATGGAGCTTTGCATGCTCATGGGCTGCTTGTGTGACCTGTTCCCAACAGGCCACGAACCAGTAATAGGAGTTGGGGACCCCTGCTTTAAAAGAAATATAAAAGGTGCAGCAAGTTGGCCAAGTTAAGGACCGGGAGCAGCTGCTGCTCATTAGTCCCCATCTCCTCCCGATCAGTGGTAGGATTCAATTTTTTTTTACTACCGGTTCTGTGGACATGGCTTGGTGGGTGTAGCATGGCTTGATGGGCATGGCAGGGGAAGGATACTGCAAAATCCTCATTTCCTCCCAATCAGCTGGGACTCAGGAGGCAGAGAATAGATGGGGGTGGGGTGGGGTCAGTCAGAGGTGGTATTTACCAGTTCTCTGAACTACTCAAAATGTCCACTATCAATTCTCCAGAACTGGTCAGAACCTGCTGAATACCACCTCTGCTCCCAATCCAAAGACATGTAGAGCAGAGAGGAGACAGGCACAACACCAGTCAGTTAGACAACCTCATCTCTCCTGAAGAGCTGCACTGGCATCACCTACCTAATTCTGCCCTGAGGACTTGAGCATTGGTGAAGCAATGTGCCTAATTCAGTGCCTTGTGTGCTCATACCCTTTATCCTGGCCTGTTCAACTCATGGACTGCTTTCCTGGACTTGGCGTGTGCTCATTGGACTTGGTTATCCAATAGCTGCTGCAAAACTCCAGATAATCAGTAGAGGGCAGCAAAGTGATACTGAACATCTTTATCTACTATCATCTGGTAGTTCTACAGACTTTTCCCCAGCCCTGATTAGATGTCTTGGCTTTTGCCTTCCTTGAACTGAGACTTCAGAAATGATTTCCCCAAGGGACATAGGAATTATAATTGAAAGAAATACGAGGACAGAGATTAGTAGTAGGATGGCTCTTTGTTTTGTTCTTTTACATAACCCATAACCCTTTCAAATCTATTACATTATCCAGGGTAGAAGGATATCCTGGCAGAAAATATTACATTAATTCCTGTCAGTCCATTAAGTGGCAAGTAAAAAATGTGCTAAATAATCCACTTCTAATTCGATGTTGTCTAAGCCTACATCTATCCTTGCAGACATTCAGGAACATGGTGTTTTCCTTCCACCTCAATATTTTAAAAGTTCATCTGCATTGCAGATGTACTTTTCTCCCTTTTCTTTTTGCATGCCAAAAACAAAGAAAGAATCAGTTGGCTGAATGAGGAGATTAAGAAAACAGAGAGAGAGGAATGGAAGGAGAAAGTTGGCATGAATCTCAATCAAGAGTATCTACTGAGTACACATATGCTGTACAGCCACACATTCAAGCAACAAACCATCTAAACCATTATGTACTTTTGTATTTCCTTCACATATTTATGAACAAACATACTGTGTATTGTGTATGCATACACAAATACCACTAATATGAACTCCGGCATTCCACCTGAGATTTTTGGGAGGTCCATCCATATTAATTCAGCCACACAAAATCTTCATAAATAAATCCTTGCAAAAGTAGCAGTAATTTCTTTCTGGCTAGTAGGCAATAGCATTATGAGTGGAGGTTAGTGGTCTGGTTCCCTACTGGCCAGAACATCACTTCCATGTTGCATGTGAACATGGTGTAAGTGCATGTGGCCTCCAACTCCAGGCCAACTCAACAGTGTGATCACTGACTATTTGAGAATGTAGGTGCTCATGACAGTTGCAGAACAGTAGACCCTCATGGAAGGGATGGTGGAGGGCTCAACCTATGCGGAATCTCTACCTATATCAGCCTCTCCCAGTGGTACTGTTTGGGGATGAGAGAAAGTCGGACATGGATACCATGGAGATGTTATCCAATGTGTGTGCTTCAGATGATGTGAGCCAGAGATTCATTCTTGTATGACTTGCTTTAATGAACAGGTATAACTTAGCATTCCTAAGAGCTGTGGTGGCGCAGTGGTTAGAATGCAGTACTGCGGGCTACTTTTGTTGACTGCCAATTACCAGCAGTTTGGCAGTTTGATTCTCACCAGGCTCAAGGTTGCCTTCCATCCTTCCAATGTCGGTAAAATGAGGAGCCAGATTCTTGGGGGCAATATGCTGACTCTGTAAACCACTTATAGAGGGATGTAAAGCACTGTGAAGTGGTATATAAGTCTAAGTGCTATTGCTTTTCACTCTTCAATATTGAGTTGCCATGTGTGAATAGGCAGCAATTTAAATTTCCTAAAATAAATAAATAAATATTACTGTATCTAGACAGTGGGAAAATTTCTGCGAGTGACCTGGAAAATGAAGTAAAATACTAGTCTTCAGCAGTCCTTCTGAGACATATCAGGGAAGTCCAGCAACAGTATGTTCAGCTTACTGAAAAGTTCATCCACAAGTCAGCAACTAGGTATTAGCAATTTACGACACTGCGTCAGCAGTCTTGGAACATACCTTCATGCTTAGACATGCTTGGGATCAAGAGTTGTATTGCTAGCTACCACTGGAAGGTCTATACTACACATCTTGGCATAGGTTGCTCAAAACTAGCGCAAACCCATTCCTGTTGATGTAGCACAGAATGGAGTGTTCTGCTGCTGAATGAGCCATAGACAACATTGCTCTTCTTCCTATCACATGCCAAGCACATAGCCCCACAATTTAACATTGACACATCTGGAGAATCTGTGCCAGAAATGGAATTTTGGCAGTAGCTGCTTATCCTATGTGAAGAATGTCTGCTAGACTATCCAATTCAATCTTGCTTTCTGTAGCCTAGTTTTCCTACATGCGTGTATCCTGGGGCCACTTCTATGATTGACATTTACTTCTACAGGGCAGATTGTAAGTGTAGGCAACCATCCTCTTTATGCTTGAGTATTAGAGGTTGGCAACCATAAATGAATTTCAGCCAGTATACACTCCCCTCCTGGTATTCACTCAGAAACATTTCTAATAAAAGGATCACTTTAGAATGTCTCCCTCTGCACTAAGTTCATCACAAAGAATGAAACTGCCTATGGTATGACTCATAGTTCCAGGGTTGAGGAAATATATGGATGAATGCCTTGCCATGTCATGTTTGGCCATCTGATGTTTAAGCACCTGTTTGAACAAGAAGTAGTTAAATTTTACCCAGAAAGGACATCCTAGGGAATGAGATTTCAGGGAAAGTAGAACTTGATCTGGTGTTGGTTAGCACATGCCTTATCCTTCATACTCCAATGAAAATACCAGCAATCTTAAGGTATTTGTCAATAAACGTACCGATTTGCACCTCAGTTTCAGTTGGGATTATTTTGGTGCTGTCCCCCTCTGGATAGATGCAATTTCTGAGCAATGTAGTTAATGCCAACCAACTGCATTTGACAAGTTGCCCTTTGAATGTTGAATCCCCACTTCATGACTATGAAGCCAATAGCTGATATTTAGATATCCATGCTAAATCTATGAGCAATGGTGGCACAGTGGTTAGAGTTCAGTACTACAGGCTACTTCTGCTGCCTGCCAGCTGCCTGCAATTTGGCAGTTCAAATCTCACCAGGCTCTAGGTTGACTCAGCCTTCCATCCTTCCAAGGTGGGTAAAATGAGGACCCAGATTGTTGGGGGCAATAGGCTGATTCTGTAAAGAGGGCTTTACAGAGAGAACTGTAAAACAGCGTGAAGAGGTATATAAGACTAAGTGCTATTGCTGTTGCTATTGCGATTCAGCCAGCATATGGCTCATGGCCAGAATCCCCTCATATGCTATGAGAGTTACATCTAGCATTTCAGGACAAGCAGCTGCTGTTAGCCTGGCTCTTGCATTGTGGTTCACTCTGGAGGTTACAATAACAGATACCAACTCACTCACTCCTCATTTGCATTTATGCAATGGGAGAAAGAGTCAGAAACTGCACACTCCATCATGACTTGACTTGACTTGATCTCTGAAATGAAATGGGCAAAATGGGCTGAAGCCTTTTCCTTGAAATAGACCCTGATGCATCCTATCTTCCTTGTTGACACGAGAATACCATTTCCTTGCTGAAGATGGTAATCTAAGGCCTGGCTTTTCAAACTATCCACAAAACCTTAGGGGTTGCTATGAGAGACTAAGGGCAAAAAAGGACAATTTTGTATCACTAGAGCTTTGCCTCATGATCAGCAGTTCCAAGATTTTAACTAACTGGTTACATGCCTTAAATATTTTGAAAACTTTTGGTCATAGGAAAAATGGATAAGAAACTAGAATCTGGCATAGTATACTATGTTGAATGGTGCTGACCAAAGCATGCATCATATTGAATGCCTAACCCAGTGGTGAAATTCAATTTTTTTTACTACCAGTTCTGAGAGTGTGGCTTGGTAGGCATGGTGTGGCTTGGTGGGCATGGCAGGGGAAGAATACTGCAAAATATCCTCTGGGGCCAGCCAGAGGTGGCATTTGCCAGTCCTCTGAACTACTCAAATTTTCCACTACTGGTTCTCCAGAACCTGTCAGAACCTGCTGGAATTTACCCCTGGTCTAACCCCTCTCTGCTTCTTGCTACCCATGAACTGATTCAAGCCATTTGCAAGCTTCTTATTCTGTTTGACAGCAGGTATCTTGCTGTTATCATGAGCTACCTGGTGTTGCTGGGGTTGAGAAGAACTCCTGGCTGATGCCTACATAGTTAATTTAGGATTTGCAGTATTAGATTACCTAATGTCTTGGCCGACCTATGCCTTGGGTGGTCACAGAGTACAACAGTCTTATTTTGGTAATAGTAGGGAATTTTAGGGTATATATATGAGTCAAAATGCTAAGACGTGCCATGGATTCAGATTCAGAAGGAAACCACTTATAATCTGAAAATAACAACATGAGCCGACCTTATGTCAGTCCTCTCATTAAATACAGCCGTTGCCCAGCAAAGTACATTGCCCTCTCTTTTTAAAAGCCATTTTATTTCCAATATGTTTTCGCCTCCTTATCCTTGAGTGAATTTATCCCATTCCACTTTACTTGCTTCATCTATTTGTAAAAGCTAAAATAGGCTATGTTATTATCTCTCATACATCTCTCTCCCACTTCTTGCTTCGACTGGCTTCATCAAATTTATCTTGATGGCTACGGGAAAATTGCTTGAATTTTTCAGTAGAAAAAGCTATTGTAGACATGTAGAATTGGAGGTGGAGGGGTGCTTAGGAGAAAACCTGGTGTGAAAAGAATGATAGTACATGAAACTTAACATTCTACTGTCATATACCTCTAGATGTCTAGATGTAGGGACATGCTGTCAGGGGAGGCAGGGGAGGCAGAGCCTCACTGCTCTCATCATAAAAATAAAAAAAAGGGGGAAAGGGAAAAGGTGCTGAGGAGCCTTCTGCACACATGGTCCGGGAATGGGACCACGTGTGCAGGAGGCTCCTCTAGCCTCAGCCTCCCTCCTGCACCGTCCCATTCCCCGCCTTCCTGAGTTAACACGAAGGGGACCGCGGAGCATGAGCCGCAGTCCCGCGGAGCACGTTCCGTGGTCCCCTTCATGTTGACACAGGAGTCAGGAAGGAGGGGAATGGGTCCACGTGTGCAGGAGGCTGAGGTAGCCTCAGCCTCCTGCACACGTGGTCCCATTCCCCTCCTTCCTGAGTCAACATGAAGGGGACCGCGGCTCGCGCTGATGACGTCACCAGCCTCACCAGCCATAAACCTCACCGCACATCATTGGTGTAAGGACTATGTATAATCACGTGTGTAAGATTGAAGTTTGCTGCTAATATGAAGAAAGAGGAGGAGCTTCCGGGGCAATGGCGGCCCTTCCTAGAGCTCCGTGAAGGATGGGGCTCCCTGGCAGGGATAGCGGGCGCTTTCGGCCCCTACCGGTCATTCAGGGGGGTCTAGAGCTGGCCAGTGGCAACCCTGGCTGTCTCTGAGAACAATCTGGGACCCGGGGGGAACAGCTGAGACCCGGGAGAATCGACAGCCAGATGGACAGGAGATCGAGGATTGAGGATTGTGGATGGCGGCTAAGAGGCGAGAACGCTGAACGCTGAATGCTGAGGCTGGGCCGCGGCAGCCGAAAAACTGGAAAAACTGGAAAAACTGGAAGAGCGGAGGATGAGGTTTGTGTAGCTGCCAGGGCGGCGAGAAAGCGGTGAGACAGCTGAGGAGCGGAGGAGTGATTCCATGAGGGGAGTGAGTGAGTCGGTGAGGAGGAGAACGAATTTACATCTTGCTTGAGCTGCCTATTTAGGAGGCTGGGGGGGGCGGAGAGGAGCTGCGGGGATCGAAGAAGCAAGCCAGGGGGGGTCGCCGGAGGTTTGGGCGACCCCCAGAAGATCAACAGGCCAGGAAACTGGCCTTGGCACTTTGCCCATTCCCCCCCGCCATGGATGGATCTGCGATTTGTGGCTTCTACGCACTTTAAGAACTTAAGAAGCACTTTAAGAACTACCTCTGGGCCTCGATGGTGGACTGTTAGACTATTGTGATTTGGCGATGTAGGCTTCCTCTCTCCTTTTAGTTACCTTTTACATCTATTTACATCTTGGCCTTTTTACATTTATCTACATCTTGGACTTATTGCAAAGAAAACCCTGCCATAGCCATACTCACGGACTGAGTAACAGCATAATTTATTCTAGGGCTGACATTCTATGACTGCGAGGGTCCCCCCTCTCGCAGATATGCCCCCCTGCCCTGGTGAGGGCCCACCTCGATGAAGGGTTTATTAACCCAGAGAGGTGGAGGAAGCGGGGGATTAGGGGTTTTTTAGCGAAATGTTTTTTAAAATTTTTAAGGGGTTCCAGGGAGGGGGGGAGGGTTATTCAACCTGGGGGTATGGATACAGCCAGGTCAACAGGTGGGATCAGGATGGAGGGGAGCGGAGTGGGGGAGGCGAGAGGATACAGTATTCCTACAGGGGGGATTCCGATAGCGACGGTCGTAGGGAGGGGCGGGCGCGAGGACACCAGAAGAACGCATGGTCGGTTGGGAGACCGGGGCTGTTGGACACGCCCGGTCGCTTGTACCAACCCCCGCAGTCTAGGTGGACAGGATCGGCAGAGCCTAGGCCTTAGGCTGATGTTATGTAACGCGAGGTCCGTGGTTAACAAGGTCTCCCTCATCAGGGACTTGATCTCAGAGGGGGAGCCGGACCTCGCAGGAATAACGGAAACCTGGTTGGGCCCGGAGGGGGGGTTGCCCCTCGGGGAAATGTGCCCTCCAGGTTACCGGGTATTCCATCAGCCACGGGCCCAGGGTAGGGGTGGTGGGGTAGCGATAATCATCCGGGAAGATTTGGCTGCAAGAGAATTCACTGTGTTGCAGACATCTGGTTGTGAGTCTCTGGGTGTGAAATGGGGCCCAGGGAGTCAGTTGGGTCTGTTGATAGTATACCTGGCTCCCCGCCATACATCAACGGCCCTGCCCGGACTCCTCGAGCTGATCGCGGAGATGGCGGTTGAGACCCCCAAGTTATTAGTGATGGGGGATTTCAATCTGCCGTCGACGGGAGAGGCATCCGAGGCAGCCCGGGAATTCATGGCTTCCATGACAGCCATGGATCTGACTCAAGTAGTTCGGGACCCCACACACGAAAGAGACCACATACTGGATCTTGTGTTTGTCTCCGACCAGTGGACGAGTGATCTGGGAAGAGGGAATTTAGTCATCACACCCCTGTCATGGTCAGATCACTCACTTCTCCAACTGGACTTCCCTGGCGCTACCCCCCGCCGCGGGGAGGCGGAACCAGCTGGTCCCAGATGGTTCCGCCCCAGGCGTCTGATGGAACCAGATAGGTTCCAGGCGGAGCTTGGGCCACCTCCTGCATACCTGTTCCGCTCCTGGGCAGAGGACCTGGTAGCCGCGTGGAACAGTGCGGCCGCCGGGGCCTTGGACCGGGTTGCGCCTTTGCGGCCTCTCCGATGGCAACGATCGACTCGGGCTCCCTGGTTTAACGGGGAGCTAAGGGCGATGAAACGCCACAGGAGACGCCTAGAGAACAAGTGGAGATCCTCCCGCTCCGAATCCGATCGAACACAGGTAAGAGCCTACTTAAGGACCTACCTTGTGGCAATAAGGGTGGCCAAACGTCAATATTGTGCCACCCTTATAGCGTCCGCAGAGAACCGCCCTACCGCCCTGTTTCAGGTGACCCGCTCCCTGCTGTCGCAGGGACAACGGGACCCCCCATTGCAGGGCAGGGCAGAGGAGTTTGGGGAATACCTGCAGGATAAAATTGATCAGATCCGGAGGGGGTGGACCCACTCCAGTGCTCCAGGGGGGGCGTCCGAGGCTAGTCTTGAGATTCCACGCTGGGAGGAGTTTGACCCTGTTGTCACCGAAGATTTGGACAGGTTGCGCGGGCGACTGCGAGCCACCACATGTTTATTGGACCCGTGCCCCTCCTGGTTGGTACTGGCTTCCTGGGAGGGCTCACGAGGCTGGCTACTGGGACTGGTGAACGCTTCGTTGGGTGAGGGCCTTTTACCAACCGCCTTGAAAGAGGCGGTGGTGAGACCCCTGCTCAAGAAGCCTTCTCTGGACCCAATGGAGCTAGCAAATTATCGTCCTGTCTCCAACCTTCCTTTTCTAGCGAAGGTTGTTGAGAGTGTGGTGGCTCAGCAGTTCCCGCGTCACCTGGAGGAAGATGATTATCTAGACCCGCGCCAGTCCGGCTTCCGACCCGGTCACAACACGGAGACGGCCTTGGTCGCGTTGGTGGATGATCTCTGGAGGGCAAAGGATGGGGGTTGTTCCTCCATCCTTGTCCTATTAGACCTCTCGGCGGCTTTCGATACCATCGACCATGGTATCCTATTGCGCCGTCTGGAGGGGTTGGGGATCGGGGGCACCGTATTGCGGTGGTTCCGCTCCTACCTCTCTGGCCGGATGCAATGTGTGTTGACAGGGGAGCAGAGGTCGACCCCGAGGCCCCTCACTTGTGGGGTCCCACAGGGGTCGATCCTCTCGCCTCTCCTGTTCAACACATATATGAAACCGCTGGGCGAGATCATCCGTGGTTTTGGGGTGAGATATCATCTGTACGCTGATGACACTCAGCTGTATATTTCCACCCCAAACCACCCCAACGAGGCTGTTGAAGTGATGTCCCATTGTCTGGAAGCTGTGCGGGTCTGGATGGGTGACAACAGGCTCAAGCTCAACCCCTCCAAGACAGAGTGGCTGTGGCTTCCGGCACCCCGGTACAACCAGCACATTCCATCGCTGGCCATTGGGGATGAACAATTAGCCCCGGTGGAACGGGCACGCAATTTGGGCGTCCTCCTTGATGCCCGGCTGGCTATGGAAGATCATGTGGCAGCCGTGGCGAGGGGGACGTTCCACCAGGTTCGCCTGGTGCACCAATTGCGACCCCTTTTGGACCGGGAGGCCCTGCACACAGTCAGTCACGCGCTGGTGACGTCTCGCCTGGACTACTGTAATGCTCTCTACATGGGGCTCCCCTTGAGGTGCACCCAGAGACTGCAGTTGGTCCAGAATGCAGCCGCGCGGGTAATTATGGGGAGATCGAGGTTCTCCCATATAACACCGCTCCTGCGCGAGCTGCACTGGCTTCCTGTGGCCTACCGGGTGCGCTTCAAGGTGTTAGTTACCATCTTCAAAGCATTCCATGGCATAGGGCCTAGTTACCTGCGGGATCGTGTCCTGCCCCATACATCCCTGCGACCTATTCGCTCACACAGAGAGGGTCTCCTCTGGGTGCCGTCCTCTAGAGATTGTCAGAGGGCGGTGCCCAGGAGTAGGTCCTTCTCTGTGGTGGGCCCTACCCTTTGGAACGACCTCCCCCCAGACATTAGAACAACAACCGATCTCCGCTCCTTCTGCAGTAAACTGAAGACCCACCTGTTTCGGCTAGCCGGCCTGGCATAATTCGACAACTTTTCCACCCCTAGGTCATTTTTAATTGTCAATTTTAGTTTTTAAATTATTAATGTTATTGGGGTTTTAACCTTTTTCAGTATTGTAATTATTTATTTATTTATTACCTCCTCTGATGACACTGTGCTGACTGTTGCTTGTGTACGTCGCCCCGAGTCCCTGTGGGGAGAGGGGGCGACTAATAAGTTTAAATAAATAAATAAATAAATAAATAAATAAATAAATAAATAAATAATATAGCACTTAGCACTTAAGACTTATATACCGCTTCACAGACCCTCTCTAAGTGGTTTACAGAGTCAGCCTATTGACCCCAACAATCTGGGTCCTCATTTTATCCACCTCGGAAGGATGGAAGGCTGAGTCAACCTTGAGCCTGGTGAGATTCGATCTGCCAAATTGCAACAGTTGGTCAGACAGTGAGGAGGTTGGGGAGGAACATGGGCCAGTCCTGGAGTCTGGGGAAGGCTTGGATGAGGGCTCTGCATCAGAGGCAGAGAGGGAATCTGCCTCTGTTATGTGCTGCCTCCATAGTCTCCAGAGTCTGACATCAGCGAGGCAGAGAAGCATGGGGAGCCTGTTCCCAGTGCAAGCATGTGCAGGGCTGCCAGAAGGTATGAACAGTTAAGACAAAAGGGGTGACTCGGGAGTAAGGCTTTGAGATGATCGGCCCATCACATAAGACATAAAGGAGGAGCAAAGGCACATGAGCCTTTGCAGGAAGCAACTTTGTTCATCCTGGTCGGTTTAAACTTTGAAGCTCCATTTTGAATCTGTACTTGTTTGGCCTTGCAAAGCTAATTGGCAATTAAGTCTTTGGCAGCGTTTCAAGGGAGATAAAGGCGGGTGCTTATCAGCCTTATCCCGAAAGACTGTAGCAGACTTCTGCTGGAGCCTTAGAACTATTTGTGACTCATTACAGGCTGTGAATGAACTTAATTCACAGCCATTGAAATAAAAAGAGGTTTTTGGGGACTAAGTGTGTGCTTTTTACTGTCTCAGGAAGCTTAGGTCAGAACATTTTGCAACTAATCCAAATTAGATCTTCGCGGGTCTATAAAGAAAAGAAAAGCTGAAGTAAGATCATAAAACACAGTTATGGTTTCACTTAGTGTCCACTTTGTTTAATAACAAAGTATTCGCTCTCACAGGGAGGGACTCCTCCTGGTGCCGTCCACTAAGCAATGCCAACGGGCGGCACCTAGGGGTAGAGCCTTCTCTGTGATGGGCCCAACCCTCTGGAATGACCTCCCCCCGATATCAGAACCACCACCGACTTCCGCTCCTTCCGACAAAAACTGAAGACTCACCTGTTCCGTTTAGCCGGCTTGGCCCATTCATAGTCCTATTTCACCTCCTGGCAGATATTTTTAATTGGGTATTTTTTAGGGGTTATTTTTAAACATTGTTTTTAACTACTTTACTTGGGTACAGTCTTTTATAGCCTCCTCTTTTAGGCACTTAGTATTTAACTATGTTTGTATTTTTATATATTTATATGTTTTAATCTGACTGTACACCACCCCGAGTCCCTTTTGGGAGAGGGGGCGGTATAAAAGTCCAAAATAAAGTAAAGTAAAGTAAAGTAAATAACCAAATTCTGGCCCTAATTGTGATAATTAAACAAGGATTAGCTTTAGTGCTATCCATCCAGGGGGAAAAATACAAAGGTAAGCATCCTGGGAATGAAAAAGTTGCCAGGTGGAATGTGATTAGTTTACCTTTTGATAAAGAGGTATGATTTTTGTCATGCTCACCTTAGCTGCTATTTGGTGAAAGCATCCTATACTATTTTGTGAAGAAATCTGTCATCTCCCCTCAAAATATCAAAGAAGCTACTCAGTCTGAAAAGCTTGTCCACTCCTGGTCTATCAGGTTGCACCTCTTAAGACTTGAAAAATAACTATGCTCTGACTAATAACAGATGTGCCCAATTTGTATCAGTTCAAGGACACTCAAGGTGTTGCATGGGATATTAAGGGTTACAGTCTAATGGTGCCTAGTGTCAGAGTCCATTTAGGGAGAGGGTTGCAGGAGTTTCTAAGAATTAAATGGGTGCCATTTTCCTCAATATTCCACTTCTAAACAAAGACTCTTAAATGTTTGCATCAGTAATATGCTGCATAAGGCTTTTTGATCCATAATTTTGGATTACAGCCCTTGGATTAACACCAACATGTCCAAAGAAATCCAGTGAAAGAATAAAGAATTCTCTTTCTTGAAGGAAATCAGAGGTAAGAAAAGTAAACTGGCAACACACAGTTTATACAGGTGGAGGTCAATTAGTACCTGCTGCCTTAAAACTCTTTGAGGCCAAAACATTGGCACAAATTCTATATGGGGCACAAAGAGGAATCCTTGCAAAGAAAGACAGGCATGCCTCAAATTCAGGTAAGAGCCTGGAAGATGATGGATGATCATTCATTGGCTTAAAATGCATTTCTTTCCAGAGGGACTGTCCCCACTAGTGTTGACTGACAATTTCCCCTCTCCCTGGAAAAAGGCAATTGATCACAAGCTGGGCTCTTATGGGCTCTCACCGCTATTCTTAATGTCCCTAGGCTTTGATCAAGCAAAGCAAGTAGTAATTAATAGAATGAAGGACATGGAGTTCCAAGAAGAACTAAATAGGTTGCCTCTCCACTGTAGGAACAGAATCAAACAGGGTGTGTGGGAATCGGCAAGAGATCTAAATGACCCGATCTTCCCAAAACAAAGAATAGCTTTCTTCATAGCCAGATTTAACATTCTTCCTTCAGCACTCCTCCAGGGCAGGTACAGTATAAGAGAACACCTATAGCATAACGGGTTAGTATATGTGGTAAAGGAGAAGTGGAAGATAATTCACATGTTCTATTACACTGTGATACAAGCACTATACAGAGCTTGTAGGTCTGCACATATTCTCCTCTTATTAGAGAGATTGCCAGGGAGGGCAGACAATTTTTATCTAGGCTTTCTCCTCCAGGACACTAACCCGATTACCACGTATGCAGTGGCAAAGTTCTGTGCTGCTGCAATGTCCATAAGAAAAAAAATTGGCTACAGAAGTATAGTTGTCATCTTGTACCAATTATCTGGACATATCTCTAACAATCTTTGGACCATTGTATTTACTCCTATACTTAACAGCGTTGCACCCAGGTAAACCAGGGAGTGACCTGAACAATCTGAGAACATGTATGTTATTTTCCACTTTTAACGTCAATACTTTTTAATTATATCTTAATGTCAGTACTTTTTAACATATTGTAAAAACTAATGTGTAATGCTGGTCTTTGACCGTAATAAATATTTACTTACTTACTTACATGGTCCTGGTTACACTTGAGATAATCTCTTCCAGGTGAATTTGCACTTCCACTGCAAGTGGGCTAATCCTAAAATATTGTAGAGGCCTCTGCATGCTCCACTTTTGGCCAGCAGACTGCTTCTGGAGGTGGGGGAGGCCAAGAACAGGTTGCATGGAGGCCTCCTGGGGCTCCACGCAGCCAGCAGAGTGCTGCAGGAGGACTGGTTTGGAGAAGGAGGGCCGTCTGCTCGCCCACCCACCCACTGGCCACACTAGTCTTCAAGTTTCAAGCAACAAGAGATGTGTAACTCTTCGGAAGACTGTGGGATTGCACTGCCTCTCTGCCTGCCAGGTGGTCTTCAGCATGCCCCCCCCCCACGTCAGATTCCTACCACTCAGCACCAGTTCAGTGGTTTCTCCCACTCCCAGGGGACAGAGAAAGAGAGAGACAGAGAGAGACAGGGAGGGAGAGAGGGAGAGAGAGAGAGACACCTATAGATGATAGATAGAAGATAGATAGATAGATAGATAGATAGATGATAGATAGATAGATAGATAGATAGATAGATAGATAGATAGATAGATAGATAGATAGATAGAGATAGAGAGGGAGGGAGGGAGGGAGGGAGGGAGGGAGGGTGAGACTTGTTGATTATAAACTCCTTAGGGCTGAGAAGAATTGCTGCAAAACTGAGTTTCCTGAAGTGGACCATTAGACTCTTAAACAACTTAAAATATGATTTAGTAAAAAGAAAAGTCAACCAAAAGAGCAATATGCCAACAAAAACAAATAAAACATCCTCAGGAGCAAAACAAATTCAAGTTTAATTCATGTGTATTGTTTAATAGATTGCTAAATTGGCCATGTCCACCCAGTCACATGACCACCTAGGCACACCCACCCAGCAGGTCCAGCCCCTCAACAGTCTGAGGGACTGTGAATTGGCCCCCTGTTTAAAAACCCCTGGTCTAGTCCTATGCCACAGAGGGTTTCATTCAAGATTGAAGGAAATTCACCTCGTGCCGTAAAACATGTTGATCCAAATGTTCCTAATAGCTGATGATTAGAAACAAGCAATATCCAAACGTGATTAGAAAGGTGGAATGCAAACCAAGTGTTGTTTTAAAGACGCTGACCAGGGTTTGAGCAAAAGATTGTTCCCTTGTCTTCCAGTGCTCTAAACTCATCCTAGACCAAGAAGACTCCTGGTTAGGAACAATTGTCTAGAGCAGAGATCCCCAACTCCTAGGCCACAGCCCTCTGCTGGGCCATGGCCAGGGGTGAAATCCTCCCAGTTCGGCCGAACTGATAGGGTCAATTGAGCCTGGTTCTGCAAACCGGTAGTTTAAAAAAAGCTTTCGAGGATCGCGTGGCTCAGCTGTGAACTGCCCAATCGTTGGAAGCTTTCTCCCCTGCTTTTTAAAGCATTTTTCTTGCCAGTTTGGGTGAATAGGCAGGAATAAAACCTTTAAAAAGTGGGGGGAAAAGGTTCCAACAATCACACAGTTCACAGCTGATCCATGCGATCATCAGAAGCTTCCCTCCCGCACTTTTTAAAGCATTTTTCCCCTGCCCGAACTGGCAGGAAAAAATGCTTTAAAAAGTGAAAAAAAGTTGACCAAGCCCACTCAGTCACATGATCCCCCACCAAGCCATGCCCATAGACCGTTGGGCAAAATATTTAGATTTTACCTCTGCCCATGACCCATTCGGAACCAGACTGCATGAGTGGCTGGCCAGCACACACATGTGCCACCAATTCCCTCCCCACTCTGGGCCACCAAGCCATAAAGTTTGGGGTCCGCTGGTCTCGAGCAGTTGTGGGTGATTTTAAGTCCTCTCCAGTCTGGTCTACTTGCTGCATTTTCATTCAGCTGGTTGTTGGCTCTACTTTTAGTGAAGCAATCTTCAATTCACCATTTTTTTCCATGGAAGTCCTGTTTTGTTATTGTTGCCAAATGGGAGAATAGGGGACTTGAAGCAGAAGTTGCCATGGGATTTGTGGCAAAACAATCAGAACAAAACAATCAGAACTAGATGTTTACCTTGAAACACAGCCGGAATGTTTACCAACATATCTGCAAGAGATCTCTTAAAAATGATACCTGTCTGCCAGAAAATCATTCTTTATTTTCCTTTCTTTGAAAATGTCATGAAGCTTTGACTCCAGATAAGAGAACTGTAGTGAAATGAAGCATTGTTTAGCTGTCAAAAGAAATTTGATAGGTGAAAGCTATAAGGTGTGTGTGTGTGATTGGGTTACTGAAATATATAAGATGCGAAAAATCTGTTTTGTTTGAAAATCATAATTTAATTTTTGTTTATTAAATTTATTAAAATTAATGTTTTGCTTATTTCCTTCATTCATGTTTAAACATAAAAGAGATTTTCTGGCTTTTGGTTATAACTACTTTCAACACTTTCATTTTAAATTTTATTCTTTTTTATGGACTAAACTATTAATAGAATGGTATGCAGCAAATAAAGAAAGAAACACTTTGACACCCCCCCCCCCAATATATAACTAACGTTAGAATTCTTCTACCCAGTGATTTTTAATTATATCAAAAGAGGAATATATATATATATATATATATATATATATATATATATATATATATATATATGTGTGTGTGTGTGTGTGTGTGTGTGTGTGTGTGTGTGTGTGTGTATTTGTGTTACAACCCCTGGTATGCCCAAATATGGGAGGGAGCTCACTACAGAGGACCATCCAGGCAGAAAACCATATTTTTATTTTTAATGTTGCCTTTTTATATTTGTGTTGTATTTGGTGGCTTAGTGGCTAACAAATCTGCCTAATATGTAACAAAGCCCAGGTTCAAATCCCAGTAAGGGTATGGCTAGCTGATGAGAGCTAAATAGCTTGAAATAGATCTATACTAGTCTCCCTTTATTTATTTATCAGCACAAATACAACACACACACACACACACACACTATATATATATAGTGAAAATCTACGAAAACATTATATATATATATATATATATATATATATATATATATATATATATATATATATATATATATATATATATATATATATATATATATATATATGCTGGTTTTGTTGTATTCGGGTCTTTTCCCGTGTAAAGTTGAGATTGTCTTTGCAACGTTTCGGCAGGATCTTCGGATGGCAGGTGCGATCCTGCCGAAACGTTGCAAAGACAATCTCAACTTTACATGGGAAAAGACCCGAATACAACAAAACCAGCATACCTACACCCGTGAAAATCTACGAATATATATATATATATATATATATATATATATATATATATATATATATATATATATATATATATATATATATATATATATATATATATATATATATATATATATATATATAAATGTTTTCGTAGATTTTCACGGGTGTAGGTATGCTGGTCTTGTGTACACACACACACACACACACACACACAAATCAGAATTCTGGTAGTACCTTTTCAGACTAAGAAATTTTATTAAATGGTATAGCCTTTCATGAGCTGCAGCTGAGTCCATCAGATGTATGGAGTAGCTGGAGTAATGGGGTTATTTTGGGATGAGATTGGGTAGAAAGCGGTTACTGCCCCAATTCTGTTATTAACATAATTTAGCACAGTCTAGAGATCACACAACTAAATTTAACAATTTGTTCCTTCCTTTTCATAACCACAAATGCAAAGATTCCAGGAATATTTATTCACATTAAATGCCCTTACCTAGATGCTACAATAGTAAAAAGTTTTTTTCAATAGTGGTTTGCTATTGCCTACTTCAGGGGTGTCAAACTCACATTGTCTTGGTGGCGTATCGTTTCCCCCCCGCCTTCACTACAATGGGTATCGGAGTGGCCAGCAGGCAACACATCCAGCCGAAGGGCTGGGAGTTTGACAGCCCTGGCCTACTTCCTGGGTCTGAGAAAGTGTGATTGATCAAAGGTCACTCAGATGGCTTTGTGATTAAGGTAGGACTAAAACTCACTGTCTAGTTTCCTAGTTTCTTGCCTGATACCTTAACGATTACAGAGAATTGGCTTTCTAATGGATAGTTTAGATAGCTTTAAAACAAGTAAGTGTATTAATATAATATAAGGCTCTCACTTTTAGTCATAATGCCTGTGCAACATGTAAAAAGTTTTCTTAAATTCTATGTATCATGACAGCTAAATCTATGAAAGCAAAAGTTGGATGTTGAAGGAGGATGGAAAGAAACTTTTCAACTTTAGTGTTGGAGAAGACTCCTGAGAATACTGTGGAAAGACAAGAAAATAAATGGATCATCAAAAAAAATCAAACCGGGGTTCTCATTTTAAGCTCATATGGCCAGGCTCAAATGATCCAACTTAGGAGACATTCTGCAAATACTTCTCTCTTCTCTCTGGAGAAGACTTTAATGCTCGGAAAGATGGAAGGAAAGAGAAGAGGATGAACAGTAGAAAGGTGACTTCTATTGTTGAGTGTATGCAGGGCCGGATTTAGATGAAAAGAGGCCCTAGGGCAGGGGTGTCCAAACTTGGCAACTTTAAGACTTGTGGACTTCAACTCCCAGAATTCCCCAGCTGGCTGGGGAATTCTGGGAGTTGAAGTCCACAAGTCTTAAAGTTGCCAAGTTTGGACACCCCTGCCCTAGGCTATTCCACTTATGGGGCCCTTTCACCTCCCATTTTTAAGTTTGTAAATTACATGAGAGATAATAAAATACATCATTACTGTGATATATATCAATATATTAAATGAAACATGTTGTAATTGGTACTAACCTTTATAAAAAATGTAGCACGGATAATAAATAAAAATAAAAGGGCCCTCTTGATCTTGAGGCCCTAGGCTGAAGCCTAGTTAGCCTGTAGGAAAATCCGGCCCTGAGTGTATGATTGGAAGGCCAGGTCAGCCGTGGAATATCTATGTAATTTCTAAGTATCAACAATGACTTGATGGCACATAATCAAAATCATGACAGTTAACCAAATTTATTTTAATGAACATATAGCATGTTTTAACTTTCTGATGGATTAATGCCCACCACAGAGAAAATGTTTAAAACCAGTAACTTATAAACATTTTGGACATAGTAAACATATTTGTGCTTTTATTGAAATAGATGAACATGGCTATCCCTTTGGAAATATTTATTATAATTGGTGCCAACGTAAAATGTAAAACAATGACCTTTGATGGAACAATTCCACAAAAATGAATAGACACACTGCTTTATAAAAAAAGGATAAAACAAGTATATCTCATTATTGTTTTTAATCCCACCTGTGACGGAACAATATGAAGCATGTTTATTCCATAAACCTTACTAGGTTGGGTGCATTACTGCAAATTGGGGTTTGCAGTTGATCTTGATCTTCTACTTCACTACTTGTTTCAAAAAAAGAGAAAGAAGTGAGGACAGAATAAAAATACAATTCTGTTCTTTGGGTTACATTAACAATCTGCATACATCTGATTTCAATGGGGCTTTTTTCTCAGGAAAGCTGCAGCCTACAAAACTATTGGTTGGTCTTCCTTTGAGACTTCACGAGATCCAAAACAGAAACAGCAAGGAAAGCTCAGGGCCATTCTGACTTCAGGAAGGGCACTTGCTGGGGCTAATATTTTGAGAAAGGCACTGTCTTCTGTAATTTAGACAAATGTATATTCTGGTAAGAAAACCCTGTCAGGAACGTAATTAGAATGTGAAGAAAAAAAGGGGGAAATGCATTCAGGGATAGCCAGAATAAGAAGGAAGGAGAATGAGGGGGTGAAAGGCTGCGTAGAAAGGTTATAATAAAACCTGCATTGTTTGCAAAAAGCCTGCTGTTTCCTTTATGTCTAACTGATCTGTGCCAGAAGCCCTCTTGAATTTCTACAAGAATAGAGCTTCAGATCATCTGCATTCAATGCCAGAGTCACGGCCCTGGAACCGATAATAGACTCTGACAGGATTTAATTACCTTCTCCAGGACCTTTTCTCTGTTTGATTGGAGACCACCCCTGCCTCCGATCAATTCAGACAGTAATAACACACTGAAGCACAGCAGCCAATCATGAGTCAAGTCTGAACAGTGACCTTGCTGAGTAGAAGCTGATTGGCGGTGTCAGCCTTGTCAACTATGTCAGTGAACCATCAGAAAAGAAAAGTGGGGAGGGGGAGGAGGAAAAGAAAGACGAAGAGCCCAAGATAAGGGAACAGCATTCATGCTAATAGACTCTGTCAGCATGCATAGCTTGAGGTTGCATTTCAAGTGTGGCAACGCAGGAGAAAAACACAATATGGCAACTAATGAAAACTTGGAATGATTAGGATGCACACATATCTGCTCTGGGAACATAATTAGAGAATTAATGTATCTGGGAATCTGGGTAAAATATGAGGAAACCTACGTTCTTTTCTTATAAAATATTTTAAACCTCCAATTTTCAGGAATATGGAAATTAAAAAATTATCAGACGTAATAATTAATGTCCATTATGCTTCTCATTTAAAATTTGAGTGTGCCAGGATTACCTCACACATAGGTATTTTTGATACACAATCTATTGTTTCTGAGAGCTTTAAAAAAGTGCTGCGTTGCTTTCTTTCAATAACAATATGCTGAGGAAATAAAGAGGAATGCTCATTGTTTTGTTTTGTTGCAATGTTGAAAGCCGGGAACTCTTACTAAAACATCCAAAACACCAGCAAAAAATATCATTAAAGATGTAATTATGTGACGTCTTTGGCAAAGATTTCTACCTGTTATTTTATTTTATTATATATTAAACATTTTGCATGGGCTCACACTGAGTATTGTGGCTGCATACCTCCATGTGATAATGTGTTAATCATGGCACGACATGGCTTTGACTACATGATCTAACTATACCAACTAAAGTATCTATTCTAGTTGATCACTTAACTGCTTTCCCCTATCAAGGGGTGGTGGTGGTAATGGGGGGTATCTTGCTATGGTAAAAACAATTTCTTTGAGATGGACTTTGTATTTCCAGACATAGAAGACTAACAGTTAGTCTGTTTTCCCCCCACAAGCTTTGAACAAATTATTGGTGCAACCTTATTGTGGTTGTTGTTTCTGACAGGTCCCAATTTACATGTCTCAGACTTCTCTCACACTCTGAAATTGGTGCAGACATAAAACCCTCTCCCTTTTTCTCTCTTACCCTTTCAACTAAATGTTTTATCCATAGTCTCACAAAATGTTCTTGAGACTTCTGAAGCTTGTATATTATTATAGAAAATGTTAGTTGGCCAAACCAAACTAGGTTAGTGCAACTAACAGATTTTGGATCATTTAGGTACTCTTCTCCCTATCAGCCAAGATTTTTTTTCTGTTATTAACTCTGGTAGTATTATTAAAAAAAATACAAATGCGTTTTCATGTTTAATATATGTTTGGTGCTGGAAATAGACCCTGCTAACTTTGTCCTAATATATTGAACATCTTATTAAGAAAGTAGGGATCATACTGACTTTTAGAGAAATGTCCAGATGAACATTCAACATGGTCTTCATAGCTCCACTTAATAGTTAGATTTGCACATGAATCCTGAATTAGGGTTTACATGGACTGGATCTATTCAGCACATCAAGCCAAAGCCAAACCAATTTAGTGTAATGTGTGAATCCAACCATTATGACAAAGGATGATATGTGTGTGAACAGTATAACTGTGTCATTTAAACAATCAATGTGGTTTTAGACAAAAGAAACAACAGCCATAGCAAACCTTACTTCCTGCAAAATGCACAGCAAAATGAAGGAAAACAGATTTACATTACATTGCCAAGTCTGAGTAAAAATGAACTTCATAAATGTAAGGACTGATTTATAGCCTTTTATAATGTATTCCATATTGCCAAAGAAACAAATGTAATTCTGAAGTGCATCGCTACTGTCCCGTTAAACATAAAGGCTAGATTATTAATATTTTTTTTCTTTTTGTGCCTTGGTACACAACTTTATACTAAATCTTAATATGGTTTGCTTGGTTTGGCTTGGTTTGGCTTGGTTGACTTAATATACATGAAGCCAGCTATTGTGAATTGTTAACTACAGTTTATGGTTTAGTTTGAGCCAATTCCTAAAAAAAGGTGGGGGAAAGGAAATAAAAGTTGCTTCTAAAGAATGCATTTGCATAATCTGTTCCTTTTTTTATGAGGCAGGGTTTTTATCAACAAGAACACATGTCGGCATGCATTTCACATCTTACAAATGGCTCAATTATTTATTCTGTTGGAAGGCCAAGCTGTGTACAGAAGCACTGAATTCTGAATATTGCATTATCATCAGCTTGTGATCTCAACATGAGATGAACTGTGTGCAAAACTGGATAATAAATACACAGTGATGCACTTAGAATGCATGCCTCTCCCCCTCCCCCTTCCTGAATCATCTTTCTTTTTTTTTTGGCCAGTACTGTATATTAAGTGAAAAGTGCAAATATAATGCTATTTTGAAACTGTAGTTGTGCTCCTTAGTTATATGTATTATGCTTTCACTGTGGAATGAGAAGCTGGATAGAGAAGACATGTATGAACCCCCAATTGAAATATAGTCATATTCTTTCTCTTCCCCTCTACTTGCTCTTTTCACACATTTGGAAGATTGGAGAGTGATACAATACTAGACAGCAGCTGCATCTTTTTATTTTTGTAGCTGCGTGTTACTAACGGTACAACCAGGAATAGGAAGTCTGGGATGACTACATGAAGACAGTAAAATTTACCGTGGCACATTGATAAATTACTTGTATTGTTGAATAATAATAATAATAATAATAATAATAATAATAATAATAATAATAATAATAATAATAAATATTTATTTCTTAGCCGCACCCTCTCCCGAAGGACTCGGGGCGGCGTACAATGAAACATATGAAATAAATATGTGGACAAAACAAACATATAACAGAGACATATACCGAGACACACACAAGGAGGAGGTCGGCTGATAAATAAAACAATTAAAATACAGTATTTAAAAACCCCTAGATAATTGAATTAAATATAATTAAAATACCCAGTAAAAACCCGTCAGGAGCGATATGGTTAGATCAAAGTTGAGCCAGGCCAGCTGCTTGGAATAGGTGGGTCTTAAGCTTAATACGAAAGGAGCGGAGGTCAGAGGTATTCCTAATATCCGGAGGGAGGTCATAATATACAAAGGTTGTTAGGATTAACTTTCAGTTGTCTAAGATATTGCTTGGCTATTTAATTCATTTACTTAAAACATCTTGAGTTTTAGAGATATGCCTCACAAAATGATGTGCCATCAAGAGGGAAGGCTAAGAATAATTACCATGAGAAGCTGTTCATCGATGCTAATTACAGAAGACAGAAGGCGCAAGGCAATTGGAAGAGAATTTCATAGTTTAGAAAATACCACTGAGAAAAATCTATAATTTTTGTTTTACTGGCTTGGCATATTAATTGTTTTCTATTTGTGAAAAATGGTCTATATCAGTGGTTCCCAACCTTTCTAGTCCTGCAGACCGGTGATGGTGATGGCGGCAGGGGAAGGGGGAAGAGGGGATGGTTTTGCATGCACATGTGTCACGTGCACAAATGCAGCTTCCTTTGCTCAGCTGATGCTGGTGCAGTTGGGATCCCAATGGGCTGCCGCCTTGAACTGGGTCACAGACCAGGAGTTGGTGGCCCCTGATATATATAACACAGACTAACCCCCATGCAATTAAAGGACATCGGCATTTAAAATCAAGTTGTTGACCTGCATGGACCATTAAACATCAATACCAAAGCCTGAAAACATCAATGAATATTTAAATACAGATAATAATTGATGAAAGATGAAATGAATTCCAAAATGCTGGAGTCAGAAGAAACTTCAGTTGGAAAGCTTAAGGAGTAACAGATCAGGAATATAAACTGCAGCGCTGTAATATGGATCTCTAAATAGTCTCCTTTAGATGATGAAAGCAGGTTTGGTGAGTAGAGAAATATTGCTGTAATTTCTTGAATACTGAATCAGCAAACTAAACCCTTATTTGATATGTATTGAAGCCAGGATCTATAGCTGGTTCTCAAATGCCAGTAACTTGTCTAAAATGTACCTTACAAAGCAATACAATTACTAAAATATGACTTTGCTGGTCAAAGAGTTCATCACGACATGCAAAAGAGCTAAAGGAGAAGTAGTAGTTAGGAGCAGTCTTCAATGTCATGCACACAACAAAGGCATTTATTTGAGAAATTCCAAAATAATTAAAAACATTTCTAAAGGGGAAGAGGGGAAACTGATAAACAGAATGCTAAATCATGATGTATCATTGATTTGGTACCCAAAGATGGATATGGCATATTCTGATTGACATTGCTTCATATGTAGAAATATCATGACACAGGTTTAGCAACCAGACTTGGGACTGACAACTTGGTTGTTAAATGAAGCAATCAGTAAGTTCCTTTGTTTTACAGATCTGTAAACATCATAAATGTGAGGACTGGACACAAAGTTCCTTTTTGAGCTCACCAGTAATTCAGAAAAAAATCTGTAAGAGGTAGTATTGCTAGTAACCAATTTCGTTGTATTTAAGTACATTGACAATAAAGATTATACTTATAGTATTTCAATCACGAATATTCAAAGAAGAAAAAGAAACATTTTTCCTCAGATGGACCAAATACATTGTTATTCCAACTTCCAATGCATTTCTATCTACAGTTATCAACAAGGCAGATTACAGGGGTTTGAATGGCTTGATAGCACAATAGAGCATAATGTTATTAGACATAGCTTGTTGTCCAAACAATTACTGTAATCTCACAATTATTACTAGTGTTCTTTTTTTTTTCTGGCTGCTCAGAGTTTTATAAATAAACAAGAAGCATATGTACAGGTGCCATTGCAGGAATGAAAGGATAGGACTATATTTGTGTGTCTTCCATCCATCCAGCCCTCCGGCCATCCATCATAATGTAGTTCACATAATCCTTATGTACACATAGATACATTCTTTGCTGTTCACTAGACACTCCACTCACTGTAACTTTGTGGCTGTTTACTAAATTATTTTTCAAAGGGGAGAGAACTGGCACATTACAAAGCTTTGCTTTTATTTCTAATAATGTCACTTGGCCCCACAGAGGCTGCATGAACATTGAAAATAAGAAACAGTAAGAGGTTGCAGCCCAGGAATGAAAAAGTCAGAGCAGCTGGGGTTATCCTGGAGGACTAAAGGTGGTGTTGATGGAGGCAGTGGTGGAGGCGGATGGTAAATTGATGGTTTGTGACTGATCACACCCTCCATATAATCACATTGATGTGATTCACAGTGTCTGCCTATGCTTTTCCATCACTATCAGGATGTTAGGAAAATGCCCTTCACCTCCATGCCTCACTCACCTAACTGAAATTGTGTTGTAATAAAAATAATGTTTCTGAACAGCAGCTGTAGAACTCAAGGACTCTTAGGGCAGAATAGAATTACTTATTGTTATGGTATGGAAGACCCTTTTTGTCCCTTATATTGCAAGCCAAAATTATATTAAGTGAAGTAGATTTTATGTCGCTTTCCAAACCGTGGCTCAAATTCAGTAAGGCTTTAAACTTCAGTAGACCTAACAAGTAAACAAGATTTATGGTTTTAATGGTCATTTCAGCTGAGTTCTGGCAATAAGAGCTAACGTCTGGGCAATAAGAAAAGTTGAAAACTAGCTTGAAGTGGATCTGGGTGAAATAGTGTATTTCAAAATGGGAATGTACTTATCTGTTTAATTTGCACTATTGGTAAATTAAAGCTAGTGAGTATCATAAAACTGTTAGTGCATACAGACCAAAAAAAATAGATCTTTGGAGTCTGTGACACACCAGGAATTTTGGCAGTATGTCATAAGTGCTATCACAAAATGATTGCCATGAAAAGCTAGCCCCGCTTCAATGTGTTATGAGGGTATGGTTAATCACAAACCATCCATTCACCATCTAGACCCTCTCCCTCTTTAATTCTTTCAAAATAATCCCATTCACCCTGACTGCAAGCACCTATTTTTATTTTCAGAGAAAGGATCCAGCATATTCATGAAAATAAAAATGCTAGCATGCCAGAACTAACCCCTCCACCTACTTTTTTTTTTTAAAAAAAAGAGAAATCTAGCAAGCAGACTAAACAGTTAACTTGAATAAAAATAAATAAAGAAGAAAGTGTCTCAGTACATTGATAACTATGGGACATAATCATTCTGTTTTGGCACAGGATTTTAGAGAAAACTTAATTCTGAAAAACGTTATTTTTTGAAATACATTAGGAGATTTAAATATCTCTTTATTGAGATAACTCTCCCTAACAAGTTATTTGGGAAAATTATTAGGGCTGCAAAGCAATTAGTGGACAAATTTGTTTAATGTGAAAGCCTCAGGATCCTGGACATAATAAAGAAGAGTTCTAGCTGGGTCTTTTGTGTCTATATAATTGGTTCCAGTCATGCTTTACTAGGGCATCCATAGAGATTGTTACGGGCTTCAAAATGGCAGGCATAAGTGGATGACCAAAGCCTTGCCAATTTTTAATCTAAATATACAAAGGCCAAATACACTCACTCATCACAAAATCTCCAGAACTGTAAAGCCTACAAACTTGAAATTTGGCATGTATGTTACTCTTGGCTTCTAGGTGCTCGGCACAAAAATATTTTTCAAAATGACCATTAGATTAGTACTTCTTATACTGTAATTAATACATCCTGATGCTAAGGAGTTCTACTACCCCTCCCCACCTGAAAAGAACTCTGTTCCAACTGACAGTTGCCTCATATTCCATTACCTCAGTTCAAACTGGCAGACATTCCACTCCTTCACTCAGGAGCAACCTGGGTTCCTTACAGTACTAAATGTCGGTACCTCACCAAAATGTCTATGCCCTCCACCTGTGGAACTGCTTCCGGACTCCAGGCTGTGGGAGCGATAATCCCTTATGTGTTTCAATTACTGACCACCACTTAGCCAACAGATTGAACTGGAGTGAAATGGATTCTTCCTGCATTGCCTGATCACATAGTTTTGTTGGAAAGCAGGGGGATCCAGCTAGTATATTGTATATGTGTACAACATGTAGTATGTGTGTAAAAAGAAGCAGGATTTTTCTTGCTTGGTCAGGTCCACTATTTGATGGCAGTGGCTACTATTGGAAATGTTCCTGGTCTGTACAGCTCCAGATAGCCCTTCTGTTTGCAACAGAAGCCTGTTGTGCTTGTGTAATTTCCCTGAGAAATCTGTCATGCAGCTCAATCAGCATTCTACCACAGTGATAGACAAGAATAAGCTCAACAACCTGCTTCAATGGGTTCTTGATGTGAGGAAAAATAGGAGGAGGAAATGTTATGTACTGAATGACACCTTGAACTTGAATAAAAGATAAAGTTTAAATTGATGAAGCAAACATAACAATTTTCCCTCGGCAAAGTTTCAGCTTTCTGACAATAGGTCCTAGTTAAAGACTTTGGGTCTTAGGCTCATAAGGATTCTGGAGATATATGTCTGCATGCTATCACTTATCAATAAAGAGACTTGCCTCTTCAACTGTTCATCAAGGAGTTAAAAAGAAATTACAAAACCTCTGTCCTTAAGTTTAAGGAGATAAAACAGTACTAGTGAGAAATAATTCTTAGAGCCTTTGTAATAATTCTTGAAATTCTTGTAAGTTTGTCCCCTACAATTCACTATATCTTGTTAAGAACAGCTTGTATGATTTGCGCCTGAGAAAAAGATTACTTTCAGTTTGAATTGACTGTCCAAAAGCTAGCTAGAGACATGAAAGAGGACAAAGCAGTATCCAGTTCACCTTCATGTGACTACAACCAGAGGTGGCTGCTACCTTAACAACCGGTTCGGTGGTTGTGAGCATGCACACGCACCTCTTCAGGGTAGAAATAGAGCTTCAAGCATGAAGCTAATCAACTTAGGCAGCTCTGTCAATGACAGTAGGCGCGGCGCGGAACTCAGCTGGACAGTGTGGGCGGGGGGAATGAGCCAGAAAGTTAGTTATAAGTTGATAGAATAGCGCACAGACAGGTGGGCAGGCCCAACCATTGATCACAACTGCCGATTGGCCCAAACCAGTCTGACCAGTCAGCAGCCAACCACTGACTACAACTCATAGTTAAGATTCCAATTGTAAGCATTTTTGTCCCATCCTTTGATACTTGTTACTGGGGAAGATGGAATATCTAAAATTCATGGCTACTCTCCATAGTGTACTGATAGTAAAATAAATTTGGGTCTGATTAATTATGAGGGATTAAACTGGCTTTCATCCTGCACAGCAGAAATGATTTATTTTCTTGTAGCAACAATCCTTCATGCATATTCAAATGTTAATGTAATCACAGAGGACTAATATAAAATGGGCTGCTTATAAAATTTTAGGAGATGCATTTGTTTGTATACATTCTAGGGAATGGATTGTTTTGAACTACTGAGTGCCCAGAATTTTTATTTGAATCCCCTTTTAAGAAAAAAAAAAGCTTTAAAATATTACTAAATTGAGAAAACTGCAGTGATTATTCAACTGGCAAAATAAAAATTCCAAGTTGCATAGACAGCTAATTGTGGCCTTCCCATAGAATGACAGGTCTATAATTTTTGGTTTTGTCTGCATTCAAAGCCAGTCACCTTGACTCTGAGCAGCCCATTATCTGCTGGCCACCAACCATATGATGACATTCAAAGAGTGACAGATATTTCCATTATGGATTGATAAAATGTCCC
This sequence comes from Natrix helvetica, assembly GCF_964273705.1. Lineage (NCBI taxonomy): Eukaryota > Metazoa > Chordata > Lepidosauria > Squamata > Natricidae > Natrix > Natrix helvetica. The sequence goes on along the minus strand of NC_138548.1, from coordinate 97,365,770 downwards.
ACACTTAGCTAAGGCTTTCTTTTGAAATAGAACAACTTGTAGCTAGATAATATCAGATCCATATATGGTAAAATGTTGCAGATATACTTTTGCTACTAGAAGAATAAGGTATTTGGGTTGAAGTGGTTTTCATTGTTGTTGTTGTTGGAGATGTGCCTGTGTGTGAAGAGGAGGATTTCCATGCAGTTGTTGCTAAAATGATAGATTAATCGTTGCAGTGAGTTGTTGGTTTTAATACATAGTAAATTTTACAAGAGACATTAAACAAGAACCCAAGCTCTACAGTCTTCAATATTTAATGTTTGGAGAATGATTGCATTAATCCAGCATAAGGAATTTTGACTTAAAATATTAATAATAAAAAACATATTTTGGCCTATTTATATTCAAATCTTTCTCAAAACACATCATTTGCTACTTATTAGGAATTAGCTGTAAACAAAGAATTGGGTAATTCTGTCACACATGTATAATATTTTCACCACACTTTGTTCAGGTAGATGATATCCAATTAACCTAAATTTATCTACCTTCAATTATTACCAATTTGGTGCAAGACGTCTATTGCCTTGGATTACCCACACTGCTCAGCATTCTAGATTGTAGTGGTTAGTATGAAACTGGCAATGAATTCCTGTCTTGCAGGTATGAATATTGTTCTTTCTATACCCCGCCCTTTGTCTCCTGTAAGTAAATAAGATGTTAAATGTTCTATTGTTGGGAACTATGTCAGTAATGTCCTTATTTTAATAAAAATAGCCATGGAGAACAATTTTCACGAGGATTTCAGACTACAGGTAGTCCACAACTTACGACCACAATTGAGCCCAAAATGTATGTTGTTAAGTGAGAAATTTCTTAAGTGAGTTTTGCCCCATTTTACAATTTTCCTCGGCATGTTTGTTATCACTATTGCTATTGTTTGAATCTCTGAAATTGTTAAATTTGTAACACGGTTGTTAACTGAATCTGGCTTCACCACTGAGTTTGTCTGCCAGAAGGTTGCAAAAGGAAATCACATAAATGTGGGTCAGTTGTCAAGCATCCAAATGTAAATCAAGTGACCATGGGGATGCTACAGGGGTCATAAGTATGAAAAACAATCATAAGTCACTTTTTTCAGTGATTTGTAACTTTGAACAATCACTAAATGAACTGTTATAAGTCAAGGACGACCAGTACAGGGGAGGTTATATATATATAATTGTATATATATAATATATAATTATATATATATCATTGCTCCTGGAAGCACCAAGCCAGAAGCACCAGCCTGAAGATGATGAATGAGACTTCATCGAAACGTCGTGAAGATACTTCCAATTCTACGTGGGAGAAAACCCGAACAACCAAGACGTGTATATATATATATATACCCACACCCTGTCCTGTGCTTTCTGGAAATGTTCTGTTTTTATGCCACATCCAATCTCCAAGCTGCTGTAAGATTTAGGTTAAAATAAGCCTATCAGAAACACCATTTAATAATGTAGTTTATAAACTGGATATGATTTCTTACAATACAATACAATAGTAGAGTTGGAAGGGACCTTGGAGGTCTTCTAGTGCAACCCCATGCTTAGGCAGGAAACCCTATACCGTTTCAGACAAATGGCTACTCAACATCTTCTTAAAGACTTCCAGTGTTGGGGCATTCACAACTTCTGGAGGCAAGCTGTTCCACTGATTAATTGTTCTAACTGTCAGGAAATTTTTCCTCAGTTCTAAGTTGCTTTTCTCCTTGATTAGTTTCCACCCATTGCTTCTTGTTCTACCCTCAGGTGCATTGAAGAATAGTTTGACACCCTCTTCTTTGTGGCAACCCCTGAGATATTGGAACACTGCTATCATGTCCCCTAGTCCTTCTTTCTCTTAAGCTAAACATACCCAGTTCCTGCAACCGTTCTTCATATGTTTTAGTCTCCAGTCCCCTAATCATCTTTGTTGCTCTTCTCTGCACTCTTTCTAGAGTCTCCACATCTTTTTTACATCGTGGCGACCAGAACTGAATGCAGTATTCCAAGTGTGGCCTTACCAAGGCATTATAAAGTGGTATTAACACTTCACGTGATCTTGATTCTATCCCTCTGTTGATGCAGCCTAGGACTGTGTTGGCTTTTTTGGCAGCTGCTGTACACTGCTGGCTCATATTAAAATGGTTGTCCACTAGGACTCCAAGATCCCTTTCACAGTTACTACTACTGAGCAAGGTACCACCTATACTATACCTGTGCATTCCATTTTTGTTGCCTAAATGTAGAACCTTACTCTTTTCACCATTGAATTTCATTTTATTAGATAGTGCCCAATGGTCAAGTTTGTCAAGATCCTTCTGCACATTTCTTTTTTTAAGTGAAATCTCCTTAATCACCCTGAAACTAATGAGATTGGGGGAGATATATAAACAACTTAAAAATAAAATAGATAGTCCCACATAGTAAAATTCTGCCAATGCAAAGAAAGTTCTAAAATTATTTTCCTTTGGCACATGGTGGATCACTTCTTTAAAATACATTTTTTGGTCATTAGAACACAATATTAACCCTGTAAGAAAACACATTCTTTTTCTGAATCATAAACATTATCATTTAAAGAAGACTTCTGGATTTATAAACTGATTCTAAATGGTCTTTTTAGTAGGCTGATTGTTGCTTATCTGTTTATTTTCATTCTTCTAATAATGAGCAAAGTAAGGAAGAAAAGGTTGATCTCCATCTCACTGCCAAGGTCTCATCTATGTTACCGATGTCTATATTTGTCTGTTTGAACTATCTCTGGGTATAAAAAAGAAAAGTATCCTTTTTAGCTTCATGTCAAATATTTTAAACAAATCTTTAACACGAATCAAGATGGAAGGGGACAAATGCTACAAACTGAACACTTCTGGGAATCTCATCTCCTCCCTACAGGATTCAATAGTGCTAACATACCACTTACTCTGCAGGGTAGCTTGTACTGAGGGAATTGTGTTCTCCATTCAATTTTCTTCAAATAATGAACAAGTGCTATCAGGTTTATTGGTACTATCTAGTGCACACTTTTGGGGTGTAAATTATTTATTCCACTAATTAAACGGCAAGCAGTCATGGACAGTGAGCCTACGGAGGCAATTCCACACATATTGGATGCAGGTTAATTATTTAAGAATTGCAATATCACCAGTAATACCAAATAAATACTAATCTCATCAGCAAAAGCAGTTGGATGCTTGAGAGTTTTCGAAAGTTCAACCATTATAATGAAGTGGTTTGATAAGATAGCTTGAAAGATCTCAACACTCTCCTTGCAAGTAGGGAGGGTTTAATTTTTTTTTCTTTAAAAGAAACAAATATTTTCTAGAAAAAATCTGGGCTCCTGTTTTTGAGCTTCCACTACTTCCTTGTTGTGACTTCATTCACTCCACACCCTCATGCTTTTGGGTATTATTTTTTACCTTCTGAGCCTGAATTATGTTTTGTTTATGTTTTGTTCCGTGCTTAAGGCTGGAGAGAGCCACATGCATTTTAAGTGAACTGCCAGTGGCCAGAAAATATCTCACAATCCTAAAAATAAACAGAATTCCTTGAAAGACAGCAAATCCGTGCTCAAAATTAATTCTGCCATGCATTACGATGTATGGTTGACTTCACTATAATTCTCTGCAGATACTAAATGGCTTTTATTCTTTGTAAACATAGAGTCCTTGGAGGCGGGCATGACTGAAATGTAACAAGTAAATGTTAAAATGATAGCACAGATAAATCATAGGCTTTATATGACATGACCTAGTAAACTTTACAGTAGGTCACTGGTATGAACATATAAGCTGCATTGCATTGATTAAGAAATGTATATATTATATTCACAGCATACTGTAAATGTAAACCAAAATTTGTAACACTCCAGTTTTCATAATGATTTTTATTAATTTGGTTTTCTATTTTTTTTTCCAATTTTTGGTAAACATCTCAATCTTCCATTTTGGAGAGTAAAAAACAGGATCTAATTTTAACACAAAAAGATCCTTAAAACATTGCATAAAATTAAATTCCTTTTAACGAAATGATTAATTCTTTGTACACTACTCTAAACTCTAAGGGATATTATGTATGAATTGGAAATACATACATGTTAAACACCATCAGGTAGTCCTTGACTTACAACCACTGTTGAGCTCCAAATTTCCACTGCTAAGCAAGACAGATGCTCCATGAGTTTTGCCCCATTTTGCAGCCTTTCTTGCTATAGCTGTTAATCGAATCATTTCAGTTGTTATTTCAGTAGCATAGTTTTTAAGTGAATCTGGCTTCTCCACTGACTTTGCTTGTCAAAACATGCAAAAGGTGATCACATGGTCCAGGTACACTGCAACTGTCATAAATACATGCCAGTTGCCAAGCATCGAAATTTTGATCACATGACCATGGGAATGCTGCAGCAACTTTTTTCTGTGCCATTGTAACTTTGAATGGTCACTAAAAAGCAGTTGTAAGTCAATGACTACCTTGGGTCCTTGACTTACAACAGTTAAGTAACCAACATTGAACTAAAGTGAAATAGCCTTTGTCTTTAGGACAATAGCAAGAATAATTTGAACAATATTCATTATGCAGGACTTAAATATCTTCAATAACTGACAGATGAATGCATCTTTTAGCTGATATATAACCACTAAATAAAATGCTTGTAAGTTGAGGACTACCTCTAATTTAAATCACTGCATTCATGGTAAATGGATTGAAGCAATTTATAAGATTACACCCAATCTATTTTATTTATTTTTTCTTTAGAGTCAGAAATTTCAAACTTTTCCAGGTGAGAAATGGCTACGCTGTTTAAAGTTCTTTTGCACACAAGAAGACAACTGAGGTTGCACGTGATTGAGGTGTATAAAGTCATGTATGGCATGGAGAAAGTGCTTGGGGGTAGTTTCTCTCTCTCTCTCTCTCTCTCTCTCTCTCTCTCTCTCTCTCTCTCTCTCTCTCTCTCTCTCTCTCTCTCTCTCTCTCTCTTAAGTCTTAGGACTATAGATCAGTGATGATGAACCTTTTTTGCCTTGGGTGCTAAAAGCACGCACATGTTCGTGTGCCCAGCCCCATAATTTAATGCCCCCACGCTATGACCCATGTGCATGCATGCATGACCTCCTGCTGCCCCGTGCCTGGCTTTTCATGTCTTCCATCCAACATAGCCTTAAAGTCAAATTTTTGTGACTTTTTGAGTGTCTTTCCCTCAACAGCTTTTTACCATGATGTAGGGCTTCCCTAACATGTGCTAACCAGAAGTGAACAAACTTCTGTCTGTCAGTTTAATTAGTTGATTAGCGCCCTCCCTTCCACTTCCACCTATCTGAAATTGATAAGATCTTAATCAGTTACACACTGAAGGTTTTAAGCTTCTAACAGGCTCTAAGAACATTCTTGTAATTGAAAAAAAAAACCCATGTCTCTAATGCTGGAAGAAGTAATTTCATATGCATGTAAGCCTAAGTACCTTTTATTTGCAGTTTTTGTACTGCAATTTTTGTCAAGAAAATTTAACAGTATGTTCTCCTTCTCTCCTTCTCCCCAATTCATCCTTCTTTCCAACTTTCCTTTGCCTGTTCAGATAGGAGATAACACTATTTTTTACACTATACATAACAAACCTGTGGCATTCACCACCAGGAAATGTAGTGACGATTGCTAATTTGGATGCTTTTAAAGGGACTGAATAGATTCGTGGAAGGTAGGTCTATTAAGGGCTATTTTATTTGAAGACTAAATGTTACCTTCAGATTGGGAACAGCATGCTTCCAAATACTAACTGCCGGTTACCAGCAGGAGAGAGTTACGTCTTCAATTCCTGCTCACAAGCACCTCAGAGATATCTGGTTAGACACTGTGAGAAACAAAATGCTGGTTAAGTGAGATCTTGCTATGACTTGAAAGCACTATTCTTCCACTCTTGTGACTTCAACTTGTTAGCCTTTGATCACCGAGATCTTTGTCATTGCAATTTTCTTAGGGAATTTATCTTTTTATTGTGTTAATATCCTGCTACAATCAATTTGACTTTACCAAATAATTTTTAGACTTCTTTAAGGAGAATCATACAAATATATGACCACCTAGTCCCAAATTTTGTACAGCAATATCAGATGAGTCCCATTGCTATGTTGTTTCTCAGTTTCCTATCCAGTGGGACTATGTATGCAGCCTCTTCTTACTATGGGAGACAACACATAGTTTGATGGATAATAGTGATTTGGAAAAACACAATGAAACAGAATATTTAGGCGTCTTTTCTTTTATGCTTCTATAGAAAGTTAGCACCAGTGGTGGGATTCAACATTTTTTACTACCAGTTCTGTGGGTGTGGCTTGGTGGGCATGGTGTGGCTTGGTGGGCGTGGCTTGGCGGGCTTGGCAGGGGAAGGATATTGTAAAATCTCCATTCCCTCCCCACTCCAGGGAAAGGATACTGTAAAATCTCCATTCCCGCCTGATCAGCTGGGACTCAGGAGGCAGAGAACAGATGGGTGCAGGGCCAGTCAGAGGTGGTATTCACCGGTTCTCAGAACTACTCAAAATCTCCACTACCGGTTCTCCAGAACTGGTCAGAATCTGCTGAATTCCACCTCCCTTCTCCCAGAAGAATGAAATACTTTAGGAAATATTAAAAAGGCAGAATATTTCCCCTAAAGGGGAAATGGAAAACTTAAGGGCGAAAGAAACTCAGAGCTTCAGCTCCCTGCCCCCAGCAGATATTTGGTGCCCATTGAGCAGGACTGGGCCAACCTATCTATAAAACAATTAGACTTTTAGCTCCAGGGTGATGGGATTAAGGCGTGACCCTCCAAGACATTATAGGATTATCTAGCAGCAGGGTTTATTGCATTGTGAAATCATCTGGGGACATTACATCAGCCTAAGCTTCAACCAAACTTGATTTAGAAAAACATGATTCCTCATGGGAATCTTACTACAGCCAATAGAATATATATTCTTGCACAAGAATAGGAAGCTCAACTTCAAAGCCCATCAGAGGGTATAAATACCTCTCGCTCTCCACTCCATGTGGTCAGCTGCCCAGGATTTCAAACCCTTGTGGTCCTGTTCATCAATAAACCATCTTTCCAATCAGCCTCCATGTTTCCAGGGTCTTTCTCCCCACTTGGAACTGAACCAGATGGGTATTTCTTCCAACACTCCCATAACGTAGCTCCAATACTCATGATAATTAGCAACAAATCAGAGATTTCAGGCAATTTTCTCAGTAGTTGTAATAGTAACAGAGGTAGAATAGGAGGCAGATGTAAGAAATCTGGGAAATTGTCATTGGAAAATTGGTTATGCCACTAATGGTAGAAGATAGATTCCTTTTTGGATTTTTATCTCTATTACCATCAATAGAATAATTGCTAGTAGCAGCTTTCTATTCACTTATACAAAGTAGAAATCTCTCTGCACCAGTCCTCTTCACGAGCAAAAGCTGGGAGCTTACAAAAAATATGATTTTTTGCACGTCAACCTATATAAAGAAATATCTCTTCTTCTTGGCTATATTTTAAAAATCACTCCTTTGTAGTATTGTAATACATATTGCAACAAGATGTTAAGGAGAATCCATGCTTTAATAAAAAAAATATTTAGTAATAATTATCCGGAGCTCCATTTTCACTGGCAGAGACACCGTGAGCTGCTCCTTCACTGTTCTCAGGGCAGCCCTGTGGGCCAGATTTAAACACCCTGTGGGCTGGATATGGCCCAGGGACCCCTGTTCTACAGAGATAAACGCTGCATCCCCCCCCCCATTATTGTGTTCCATTAATATGAAAATGCATGCATACTTACAGGCACATGAACCAGATATGCCTGAGAAGTAGACCTAAGTGCACCTCAGCAGTAGTGGGTTGCAGGGAGTATGCCCCAGTACGGGTGTACCGGTGCCTGCTGGGAACACCGGGTACCGTTCTGGTATAGTGCTCTGGAGAGCACACCCACCAGCCCACCGTCCTTACCTGTATTTGAGCTCTTTGGCGCTTCCGCACACAGACCATAGAGCACCTACACGATGCTTCATTAAACAGCTGGAGCATCACGGAGGCATCGCTGTGGTAAGGATGCATGTGCACATGTGTGTGCATGCTGCGCACGTGAATGTGGGGGACGCCGGACCCTGTTGCACTGTCCCAGTTGCACCGGGATCCGGAACCCACCACTGCACCTCAGATGCTGCATTGCTTTTCTTACACCTGATAAGAGAAAGGATTTAAAAAGAAAGAAAAGAAACCCTTTTAGCCAGTCTTGACTTCTGTTGACCACATGAACAAGTCCCTGTAATTTTCTTGGCAGCATTTTCAGAAGTAGTCCGACTTTGCATTTTTCTTAAGGCAGAGAGACAGAGACTGGTCCAGAGGAATTTAGCTGACTTTGTGCCTAAAGGTGGACTGGAATTCAGGTTTCAACACTCCTAGTCCAGCACCTTAATCACTAAGCCAAAATGAATCTCAATAGAAAATTCTATTTTTTTTGGGGGGGGAGGGGGGGTTGTCTTAGAGATTCTTTGGTTGGGCTGTTTGCTGTTGAGTTCTTTGGCAGTTTCTTGATTGGGATATTGTTTACTTGATTGTTGCTCTGATGTTAGTCTTGGAGGTAATTTATGCCGGTCTGGGTGCTGATTGCTGGTGGAGGGGTGCTTAGATCTTTTTGTTCCTTTTTGGGCTGGGTGATAGTCTATAATCTATATATGTTGATGTCTATGCGTCGATTGATGGCTGATTTATCAGGAGTGCCAGGCTTCTAGAAACTCCCTGGCATTTTTGGACGTGGATTGGTCTAGGATGGTCACATTTTGCCAGTTGAATCTATGGTTAAATCTGTCTATATGTTGTGAAATTAAGTACTCCAATCAAGAAACTTCCAAAGAAGCTAGCAGCAAACAGACCAACCAAACAATATCTAAGATCTTCCCCACCAACACTGACAGGCAAGCCACTAGAATATAAACTGACAGCCAACTGCACTCTTTACTAGCACTGATGTTGTTACCTAGTTCAGATAATGAAGCATCTGCAAGAAAACAAACACGCTCAGAGAGCACCAAGGACCTCCATGTCAACCCTAAGCTACAAATATTCTCCTTTAATATTGAAGCTGTTAAAAGATTACAATTGATAAGAGCTGTGCTGTGAAAAAACACAATGCTTTTAGTATCTCTTTTGGAAATGCTAATGTAATATAAGTGAGGCTTCCTCAAAAAAGGTTTAACCTCCCTTAGCAAGAATAATATTCAAAAGAATAACACTTCATGGGTGCAGCTTCTTGTATTATATGCACCTTTTCTTTGGAAAAAAATCAGATTTTGCTCGTGGTTATGCCATACAACTGATACTAATTGGAGGACTTCAGCTAATTTATATTGGTTGTCTCCAATTCTGCTTTTTGCGCCTTGTTTCCTGTAAAACAAAATCCTACTGATCACAAGTGAAAATCTGATGTAAATGCTGTGAGATTTGAATTCTTTAGCAATAGTTAGGGATTTCATTCTCCCCTTTGACATCTAGCTCATTTTCAATGTTCTCCATCATTTCTAGTATGACATTACTGAAAGCCTCCTGATTAAAGCCAGTTCTCTTATGCATACTTTACCTCTGTGACCCATGAGTAGCTTGAAATCATTTGAACGCTGTCTAAATTGGATCCCCCTGGTTGTAAGTGTGACTGCATGTCACTTCAGTGTCAGTTGGATAGAAATCTTGCTGCAGAGGATAAAAGATCATAGCTCTGTATTAATCTACTGGGCAAACTGTGTCTATCACTTTCAAGATTCCCCCCCCCCCCTTAAATTCTTTCTGATGGCCTCTGACAAATATAACATAATGTATTTTTTTTAAATATTCAATAAAATTCAGACACCTAACTTGAATATAGTTGGAGTGTGGCACTTGTCCCATTATTGTGTTAAATAAATACTTCATGATAGTACAATAATGAATATGGAGATTTTATTAAAAATGAAGGATTTCCTAATTAATAAGATATGTTTGTGTGTAGATGACATGATAGTCTGTTCTATGTACAAACATACAAACAAACACACACACACAATGGAGATGGGAGAATGGAGACGAGAGAATAAAACTGTCAAAATATTACAATATTTTTTATTGACTGTTGAGCTCTTTGGTTTGCTAGCAGTTATAATTTGTTGTGAGTTAATCCAATTGTACAATTTCTCACTGTTTGGCTCTGTTGTTTGTTTGGACTGACTTGCATCTACAGTATTTGAAATGTTTTGGTAGTTTCAATTTGAGCTGAATTTGTTCAGGTACATAATCAGTTCAATTTATGGTTGTATAACCAACAAGTCAAGGTCATGAGGCAATATGTGAATGTCGCTTGTGTTAATTTCCTTTGATATGAAACTGAATATCTGCCCTTCACCATTTCAATTTCCCATGATATTCCCAGTATTCAGATACTTAGGAGAAATTTGACGGCATTTAGACCACGGGTGTCAAACTTGCGGCGTCATGTTGCCGTCGTGTAACGTATTGCAATTTTTTTTTCCTTTCGTGGAGCTGGGGTGTGCGTGGCCTGGACGTGATGCATCTGGCCTGCAGGCCGCCAGTTTGACACCTCTGATTTAGACCAATTCTGCAATATTTTATAGTGTTGTTGCTGTTCGTTACCAGCACCAGATAATCCATTAAGGTTTCCCAATTGATGGAGTTTTTAAAGGTATTTTTTTTTGGCCTAGACCAGTCAGTCATGAAGCTTGCCACAACAGGATGTAAGCTGGAGCCCTTACCATGTGTGAGGCATTGCCATGGAAATTGGTTTCTAAAACTCAACTGTTTCTCAGTAGACATATGGCAAAGAATCAGGAATAATATGCACTGTGTTTAGATGGGACAAGCAGCACATGTTTCATGTAGGGAAAAAATAGATGATAAAAAGGCTCACTGTCTTTTTGCAACCACTGCTATTGTGTATGTTCTTTTTGGTCCATTTTTTCATCTGCATATTATGCACAGATTTGAACCACAATTCCTTTGCTGGTATACATTTGTTATATTTTTTAAAGAAATAAATCTTTTGTAAAGCCCAATTCTTTGCTGGAAATGAGATCAGAATATCTTTCCATCATCTTCAGTTGGCAAGTGGCTCGTTCTTTAGTTAATTTCACAAAGCAATTTTATCTGGAAAAAGTATCCTGAATTGTTTCTATTGAGATTCACAATGCTTTTTAGAAAACCTCCTGGTGTGAGTTTCCCTGTTTATATAGAGAGTGGGCACCTCTTTTTTTTAACCAAGTGGATACTGCCATAATTTTAAAATACTTTATGCCCTGCTGAATGAGGGAGGTGCAATTTTCCCCAAAAACATTAAAAATAAGTCAATTCCTCAGGAAAACTATAGACAGAAGGATGTAAACCTAATGGCAGTCTCACATTGCTTACTTGCCCAAGACAATTAAGGACCTTTGGCAAAGAACTATGTCAGTCTCAATATTGAGTATTACAGACTTTTGTCATCCAACACTTCAATAAATTTAATATATAATTTATTTAACTATGGCTGGCAATAGTTAGGGAAGGCAGACCTCTGTGATAATAGAAGTGTGCTGTTTCTTCATGTGATCTAATATGAAGAAACAAAACTTTAATATTACTTAAAAATGAATTGCATATATTCCAGGGTTATTGCCATTTAAAACTGCATTTCTATACTTTTTATTGTGGGAAAGAACACAAGGGACTAAGGCTTGTTTCTCAAGAGATATAGATACAAATGTGCTGTCATCGTATGTATACAATGTGCATATATTAATTTCAAGAAAAAGGGCTATGCCTTTTAAGCATCACATTTTCTTCAAAAACGTGTTGGCATTGAAAGATAATAATCTTGATGCCTGGAAACATTTGCATATGGGATAAGCAAAGTTTAAGAAACAACACCCTTTCATTGCCGTATAGTTGGACATCTTTTTTTTAAATGCCCACCAATTAAACTTTAAATAAAAATCCTCATGACAAAAATTGCAATGGTACTTCTTTAATTTACTTAAATTATTGAAGAAGCAAAGAAAAACAACATAAATCCCATTAAGATACCTATTTAGTCATATCAGTGTTTCTCTTAACAAAGTTTCTTTAACAGTAATATTTATTGTGATAATTTCCTAAGATGCAGATAGTGAAGTCACCGCCCCGAGTCCCTTTTGGGAGAGGGGGCGGTCTAGAAATACGAAATAAAGTAAAGTAAAGTAAATCCTCCCTGCCTAATGGTGTGTACTTTCTAAAGTAATCAAAGATATTTAAAGAATAGTTCTTAGGGAGAAAAAGGTTATTTGTTTATAAAATCTTTCATCGATATCTTCCCAAATTTATTACAAAAATAAAATAATTGCACTTTAAGTTTGCAATGATATATGCATCTGTTTGGGCATACTCATCTTTTCACGCTTTATTCAGTACATTAATATTTTATCTAAATCTTGGGTGAACTGTTGTCCTATGATTTGTAATATTGGTTAGAAATATGTGTTCCCAAGTCATGAGTCATTTCACTTGGAAAATGTTCCTAAATCTTAAATCAAGGAATCCAAACCTTTGTCTAGGTTTCAATTTATAATGACAAGTGAATGCATATGTTAGTTTGTGCAGGACTTTGGAAGGGAGTAGCAGAGAAGTGATGGGACTATCGTTTAACATTTTGTTATGATTGATCTACAGAAATTAGGTTTTCCATCCAAGAATAACAGACTGCAAAAATCTGGACAATCATTTGATAACACACAATGATGATGGCAGACTCTCTCTGCTACCATATAGGGATCTAAGGATCATTCACGTTTGATACCGTAGTTCCAATTTAATAGATATGAAGTTTTCCAAGGCTCATTAGTGAATACTTCATAAAAGACTCTGGGCATGGAGTTATGTTTTCTTCTCTTTTTCCTGCACATATTAATTTATTTGATTTTTATTTTGCTTTTGTGCAGGAGCTCAGGCACTATTCATTCCTCCTATTTGTCTCCATAGCAGCAGTTCTATGACATCTCAGGTTTAAAACTAACTGTAAGATTAGCAAAGTTAAGGAATTGGAATAAGGGATTAAAAGAATGTATAGGAAAACCAATTAAACCATTTTGGAGAGGTGGCAACTTAAAAACATAGACATTGAGAACCCCAATCTCTGTAAGGAGGTTGTTTTACTGTTCTGAAGATCGCTGTCAGAAAATTCCCCTTTATATTAAAATAAAATAGAGGGAGCTGAAATGTATATTGTTTACATCTGGTACTAGTTTCTATGGCAGTGGGAAATAGTTCCTAACAATGTTCCCTACATCACACTTTAATATATCTAATGCTAATATCATATCTTCCTCGGCTTTTCTCCAGACTGAACGCCCCAAGATATTTCAGTCTATTTTGGTGACAGGACCTTGCAGTCTCGGTACTGCCTTTGTTTCCTTCCTCTGAACCTGTTCTAACTTGCCACTTTCAGGAATCTGTTTCCCAGAATCACCATCACTACTCCAGGTGTAATTTCACCAAAGCACATTAAAAAAGAATAAGGACTATATGCAACCTTGATACAATGCTTTTGTCCTGCTACACAGAATTGTGTTAGCTCTTCTAGCAGCTGCATTACACTGCTGATTTATGTTCAGTGTGTTGTAAATGACTATACTGGTCCTTTTTTGATGCACTGCTTTCAAACTATGAATGCGACATGTTGTATACACACAACCTATATTTTTATTCTCTAAGTGAAATACCTTATTTATTTGCTTTGAAGCAAGTTTTGTTCTCAGTCTTGTCCTCCAATCTATCCATATTAGACTGCAATCTCATTCTCAGTGTTGGCCAGCCTTCGCATTTTTTTTGATAAGAACCCATCAATCCCATCATCTATGTAATTACTAAAAAAAGTAGAATAATATTGGCACCAGCAAAGATCTTAGCTGGATCCAAATAGTATCTACTATGCACCTTGATGCAGAGACAGTAACTCTCTGAGTGGGGTCAGACAGCTACCTGTGGAGCCATCCTACTCTAGTTCTATATAAACCACATTTTAATAACATCTCAATGAAAATGTCATGTGGAGATGTGTCAAAAGCTTTACTAAAACTGAAGTAGATTACATCCACTGCTTTTCCCTTGTCCACTAAAATACTTATCTTGTCAAAAGTGAAGAAAAGATTTGTTTCACCTGACCTATTTTTGGCAAAGCCTTATTGACACTTAGCAATCACAGTATTGTCTTAGGGGTGCTTACTAACTGCCTGCTTCATTATCTGGTCTACCATCTTTCCAGATATTGACATTAGGCTCACTGGCTAATAATTATTGGGTTCTTCTTTTTTTTCCCATGGAAAGGGGACCATCTTGGCTGTTCTCAAGTCCCTCACCAACTATCTGTGCTTTTGTTCAGAAATCCCAGGACGAGAATTCCCACAGAAGGAATTGTTCCAATAAAATATATACAGAAAGAAGTAGCTTGAGGGTATTAACAAATTTGTATGTCCCTTTAACAACTCCTGGATGCTACAGTAACTGCTTTTTTATTAAGCAAAATTGCCTACTAAAATGGTTTATTATGATAATATAGAAAACTTGAATGCCGCAGAATGAAATGAACTCCTGTTACTTGCCCCAGCTCCTGCCCAATAAGCAGTTCAAAAACATGCAAATGCAAGTAGATAAATAGGTAGCACTTTGTTGGGAAGGTAACAGAGGTCCCTGGGCCTCAGCATATAATCATGTTAACTATGTGACCATGGAAATGTCTTCAGAAAAATGCTGGTTCCCTTGGCTAAGAAACAGAGATGAGCACCTTGGAGGTGGACATGACTGCACAGGGGGAAATCTTTACCTTTACTTATAGGAAGATACACCAGATGTCCCTAAGGGTTTGATGTAGAAAATACATGTTGGATTTCTTTTTATCTTTTAGTCCAGACAAAATATACCAAAATGACTACATCAAAAATATTTGTATAATAGTAGTGAAAGAAAAATAGAAACTCTGGTATTGCTGATTTAAAACACACAACCTGCTTATTAAGTGTGTTTAATAATTTATATAAGCAAAGTTCACATTCTATGTTACTTTTGTTAAACAGTTTATCTTTTTCTGATTGTTAGAAGGAAAAAGACAACTGCTATTAAAAACACTATACTCTCTCTCTCTCTCTCCCTCTCTCTCTCTCTTTCTTTCTCTCTCTTTTTCTAATTTTTCCTTTTCAGGTTTTTCCTTCTGCTTTTTAAATGACATTTTCCTTTTAAAAAAACTCTGCTTTTTAAAGTTCAGACTTTTATTCTCAGTGGTGTGTTCACAAGGTAGCCATTCATGCAAATGGTTCTTTAAAAGAGAGAAAAGCTTTGTTCTTCTTAGTTAGAGCTACCAGATCTAGAGTTGCAAAAATCCTTGTGATCACAAGATACCTGCAAAAAAATTAAAGTTTTCTGTATTTCTTTCCTGCTGTCAGGATTTTGGCAGCCCAGGACTCATAGCAATTCTCTTGGTCACCTTCTGAAAAATGTGAGGAGTTAAGTGAGAATTTCTGTGCTCAAGATGTATAATGGGGGAAAAGATCAAATGTGAAAGAAAATCTAATAAAAAGAATATTTTAGGTAAGTTAATAAAACAGTAGGGTTGGAGGGAAGGGAAATATATGGTCAGTATTGACATCTCAAACATAATCCAAATAGGGTATGGATGTTGGTTGGGTATTTTCTAGTTTGCATTTATCCTTAACTTTTTTTTCAAGTAACAAAAGAGTGCAACTTAAAAGCTAGGAAAACTAGCTTTAAATTCTGCAGTAACAAAAGATCAATAAAAGTATGTAGTGGAACAAGCTACAGTAACTAAGGAAAAAGCTCTACAAAGTGTTTTTTTTAAAAAATTACATTCATGCTTCTATGAATAAATCTTGAACATTTTAATATGTAATGTGCAAAGAATTTAAAACCATAGCTAGAACAAATAGAATTAATTTATGTATTGGGAGTTATGTTTTGGGAGTCATTTTTCCCAGATTCATATAATACCTTATTTTTAAAGTGAATTTAGTGCTTTTGTATCATTTAAAATTGTTGGTTTATGTAGCTATTTTTCTGCAAGTTATTTCTCTAATCACTTGCTCATTTCATGCTGTACTTTCTGATCTGGGCCTTTTAATCTGAACATCAGAGAATTAGTAGGTTGGTTAGTTATTCTGAGAAGAAGTTTCAAACTCTATCTACTTTGAATCTTCATGATTTTTAAATATTAAATTCCTTTCTCCTTGAGTATCACTGTATGATTTCCTAAGGTCAGATTCACTGTATCATCTTCTATGCCAGTGGTTCTCAACCTTCCCAATGCCGCGACCCTTTAATACAGTTCCTCATGTTGTGGTGACCCCCAACCATAACATTGGTGTCTCTGTTCCTAAGACCATCGAAAATATGTGTTTTCCGATGGTCTTAGGCAACCCCTGTGAAAGGGTCATTTGACCCCCAAAGGGGTCCCAACCCACAGGTTGAGAACCACTGTTTTATGCATTAAACATTAATTATCAGGGCATGTGACATGGTGCTCCTATTGTCTGTCTACACCACCAACTTACTTTTTTCTTAACTCTGGATGTCTGCAAAAATGAGGTATGCTTAGAGAAACAATTGAAAGTCAAGGATTTGATGGTGTAATAACTAAGGTGAATATTTCTTGGAAATTTGTAGATAGGTAGGTACTAACCAATTAGTAGCACTATGAGGCTACTTCTTTTGAAATAAATTGTTTTTACAGCAACAATTCTGTTCACTTGGACAGAATGCTAGGCTCATGATATGACTTGAGCTACTTGTAAACAAGAGTCTCCAACTAACACAATTTTTATAATGTAAATTTGTAGACCATAGTCCATTTTACTAGATCTATAACAATTTTTGAAAGCGTTACAACATATTTCTGTTTAGTGTAACAGACTAATGTGAATATTTCTGCGGAAATTTGTAGAAAGTAAGCTGTAAGTACAAATATAGCTGTATATAGAACTATTGAACAACTTGTGCCTCATTAGAAGTCCACTGTGGCTTTATATGCTGCCCAATAATTCCATGTAAATGTGTCAAATTTTTTAAGATGCAAAGAGGGTAATCCCTATCCAATGTCTGATTAAAAAGCCCTGGTGGCACAGCGGTTAGAATGCAGTATTGCAGACTAACTATGCCCGCAGCCTGGAGTTTGAGCCTGACAGGGCTCAAGGTTGACTCAGCCTTCTATCCTTCTGAGGTAGGTAAAATGAGAACCCAGATTGTTGGGGGCAATAAGCTGACTCTGTAAACCAGCCCGAGGCTGCTGTAAAGCACTATGGGGTGGTATATAAGCCTAAGTGCGATTGCTATTCTACAGCTGTGGTAAATTTTTGCAAACAAGTTGATGCATAGATGGATAGATGGGCAAATAAAACAGATAAATGGGGGAGGATATGTTGCATTAAGTACTAAACATTACTTGCTGCCTAGGCCTACAATTGCTTATATGAATTACTTTTGATTTTTCCTTGGCAAGTACCATAAAACAAGGGAGTTAATTTAAAATCTCAGTGCACATTCATTTTGTCCAAGGGTTTCCCAATAAAAGATATTTGGGACTTTACCTAGTTACATTGAACTTCCGACAAATCCTAGCCTATCTGCCTAGGGAAATTTTAGCTCTTCCAGTATTTTTTTCCTTTGGGTTGCTCTACAAAAGAAAAGAAAAAAGCTAGGTGCTTTGTCTCTTTCTGTATAAACCCAGCAATTCAGAAAATTATCTGACCCCTTCTTAATGACCTGCAATTGAGTAATAAAAAAACACTGACTAGTTTTTACCAATTAAGTCATTGTATAAAAAAGGATTACATGCTTTGGGGAAAACAAAAGGTGAATTTTGTCTACTTAGCCTTTCAGTAATGGGTCAACTTGTCAGATGCTTTTTATTTTTATTTATTTTAAAATGTATTCACAGCAATGGTGCTTATGAAGTAATGGAGTGGCTTGGATATTGCTTGGGAAATGTAAAATAAGAATTCAAACTGATTAAACAGAACTTCGTGTTACAATTTTATTTATAGAAAAAGCTAAAAAATTTCAATGGCTTATCAACTGTATTTTCTTTGATCCAAACAAGTGTTTCCTTGATGTTGAACCACAATCCTCAAGATTCCTAACTAATAGTGTATGTCTAACAGACATGGTGCTTAGTGCTTTTTTAGGAAGTGGCAACAACTTATTAACACAACAGCATAAAATCAAACATTATTTGATCTAGCTCTTCAGATATCACTGAATACTCTAGTTGCTTTTCAATATGAAAGCAATTGCTTAGGGAGAAAGAATCTTAAATCATTATTGATGGGAATTCTGGAAATTCTAATTTCAGCACATCTGGGGAAGTTGCCTCTCGCATTAGGCATGATGCTAGCATTAAAACAGGAGGCCCTATTTCTATTTCTCTGTAAACAAGTTGCAGACACTTTTCAGGGAATCTTAAAGTACTGCCTTAAAATGCTAACATAATCATGGAAGGACAAAGAATGGATGTTTGAAAAAAAGTATATTTAGAACAGAATGTAGAATTGAAACTAACTCCACTTGATAACAAAATAAAGCAGTGTCCAATAAGATGGTTCATTGCAATATTCATATAGCTTTATGTGGTTTTTCTATCTTTTTTTTTACTATTTTCTTGTTATTTGCTAACCTCCAGAAAAAAATACCTATCTCCTAATTACAGAGATTCATTGTTTGTGCAATGTTTTATCTCTATTTTTTGTTTATTTTGCTGTCTTCCTTTTGCCTAAGACTAAGCTGTATTTGTCATGATTTCACTAACTACCTATAAAGTGTTACACATTAGGCAAGAAGCTGTGTGTTTTGCCTGCAATGCGAGGGACAAATATGGAATTTCTCTTAAATTATTGGTGTTAAACCAGTAATTTGGTGAACATGTTATGTTACCCAGACGTTATGGTTTCCTGTTGTACTTTCCTTGCAGAAGACTAAGGATGTAAAGCTATGAAGATTCTCAGACATCCAGGACAGAGTTGTCCCAAAGGTGCTTTTTCAAGAGGCAACTGGACTTTCTGGGTTTTGTTTTTGTTTTAAAGGTTTTGTTTCTCATCCAAGATGAAAAATGAGGATGTAAATAAAGCCACTGTATCCAAATTGAGATCTTTAAGATGTGGATGTTATAGATTCTCTTAATTTTTACATTAGAAATCTTTGTCACCATTCCGAGTAACGCACCCATTGAAAGCAGAACTCTGAGGCAGGTAGATTCCTCAAAGAACATGTTTATTGGATACATCATATCGGCACAGCTGGTGAAAACCAATTTTAAAAGTTTCCATGGTTTTCACCTAATTAAAAGAGTAAAACTTCCCCTCCAAGGTGTCACCGGTTACATTGTTCCATGAATATAGCTGGCAGGCTCCTCTCCTCCTTTAACAGCCACCTCTTACAATGACCTTAGTTCCCACAGGAAAACTTTTTCTTTTGACTCTTAGCCCTGCTATTTACTTCTCCCCTCCCTTCCCTCTCTCAGGTTTCATGGCAACTATAAGGCAGCACAAGATGGCTTCAGCCAGGTTCGCTTCAGAGTTGACAATCTCATTTCACAGTCTTTGCTCAACAATCAAAGTATGGTATTTTTGTTTCGTTATTTTTAAAAAAAAAAATGTATGATATTGATTCACTCATTTTCCAGAGATCCTTGCTTCAGGTTTCATCAAATTTTCCTAAAAGATAAATTAGTCACTTTATCAATAATTTCCATTTGCATCAAAGACATAAAGCAACTAGCTAATAAATGCAAGAAAGCTGTTTTTAAGTAAGATGGAGCTGATAGAGGCAACACATTTAAAATCCCACAACTCTTGTTTGTAGCTCAACACTTTCCAGATAGGGCAGCTGCTACAAAAATTTAATTTTCGTGTCAGATCAGTATAAAGGGGGACATTATCCAGAACATAAAGACAAACTATTAGCTGGGTTTGTCCAAAGGCAAGCTTAGACCGATAAAACCTTGCAGCTTAGTTTTAAGTGCAACTTTGGGGACTAATAAATAAAATTGTCTTTTCAGTGTAGAATATTAACATGAGTAGATTGGTTGTATTATATTCATACATATATTTCTTCACAGGCTATGTATGCTTTGCTTTATCTCTTCAGCACAGAAGCATTAATCAAGTGATGGTTCTTTAAAACTGGCAAAAAGCCAAAGTAACTTGCTGTAGGCAGGATCTGACATTTCTGAATCATTTGTTTAGATTTCTTAAAAATTTGTTTGGCATTTGTATGTACCGTTTCCTGCAGTAGACTGCACATCTAAACAATTTTTTAAAATGACGAACAGATATTCTATATCTCTCCCTCCCACATGCCCTTTTTTATCAACAACTAAGTGCATTTAGATACATTTGCCTAGAAAAAGAATGTATGGCAAAACTAGAGGTGGTGTTCAATGAGAGGAAGGAAGGAAGGAAGGAAGGAAGGAAGGAAGGAAGGAAGGAAGGAAGGAAGGAAGGAAGGAAGGAAGGAAGGAAGGTATGTGTCAGACCTGGAAGCCATCTTTTACCTTTTGGACTTCAGGCCTGCCGCATTTTCTAATGTGGGAAAATGGGAGGGGGGATTATACAGAGTGTGAGTGATATATAGCCATAACAACATTCTTTCTCAGAAAGTCAAGGTTATCTGACCCTGCAGCTGTGATGAGGTGACTGGGAGGCATCTCCTGTTTTGGATGGTACCTGATTGGATCATGTGATGGACATGTGGATGCTGGGCAGGGACTTGAACTTTCTTTTGGGTGGGGAAAACCTGGAAACTTTCAGATTCGGGTTTTCCCAGATGTGCCAATATGACATCTCTAATAAAATGGAACTTTGAGGAAACTCTAGCCCCAGAGTCTTCTTTCGTTAGTGGTGTTATTGGAACCCTGACAGAAGGACTGTGTCAATTGGAATGAAAAGAGAATTAATATTAAATGTACTTCATTTATTTCAAGGGACCTAACAGCAAACACTGAACTTCTGAAAATGTTCTTTTTAACCAAAAGCATAAATTGGAATAAAATTCTTAGATTTTTATCATGAGTGTTGA
Source organism: Natrix helvetica (assembly GCF_964273705.1). NCBI lineage: Eukaryota > Metazoa > Chordata > Lepidosauria > Squamata > Natricidae > Natrix > Natrix helvetica. The sequence goes on along the minus strand of NC_138548.1, from coordinate 97,344,668 downwards.
GATTTCTACATGTCAGTTTATTTCCTGTTCCCCAAATCATGACTCACTGACCATTCTCTACCTTTAATTTAGATTTACTTTTATTACTAAGATAGAGAAGAAATACAAATAATAACAGACAGAAGAATATCAATATGATAATGCGATTTCTAATATTTCTCAAAAAAATGTTCGTGCTTATACAGAGAAAAAATAAAACATTCAGTTGAAGATTTAAGTCTGTCTACTATCATCAGACACCAATTTAGCAAACAGATGCAATTCTATTTTTATAATTTTCTATTAATATTCTATTTCTATTTAAAAGTTCTATTTATCTTGAACTTTATTTGAAAATTATTTATTTATTTAAAATTTAAAGATTATGATAGTTTATTCACAACATTCCAAATTTAGAAAACATTCTAAATGGCTGCTGAAAAACTTATTTATTTTCACGATGAAGTACTAAATAAATGTCCACAATGTTGGTTATTTCATGTTGTCTAATATTACCTCAATTTGGCAGGGTGCTCTTCCATTATGTGAGTGAATTGTTATAAGAGAAGCACAGCAGCAGTTGTTCACAGTGATTAGGATCATTAATGTTTACTTACGCTGTACGCTGATGATACTCAGCTGTACATTTCCACACCGAACCACCCCAACGAGGCCGTCGAAATGATGTCCCGGTGTATGGAAGCCATACGGGTCTGGATGGATGACAACCGACTCAAGCTCAACCCCTCCAAGACGGAGTGGCTGTGGGTTCCGGCCCCCCGGTTCAACCAGTTAATTCCATCTCTGGCCATCGGGGGCGTTCAACTTGCCCCGATGGAGCGGGCGCGCAATTTGGGCGTCCTCCTTGATGCTCGGCTGTCCATGGATGACCATGTGACAGCCGTGGCAAGGGGGGCGTTCCACCAGGTTCTCCTGGTGCGCCAATTGCGCCCCCTATTGGACCGGGATGCCTTGCGCACAGTCACTCATGCGCTGGTGACGTCTCGCCTGGACTACTGTAACGCTCTCTACATGGGGCTTCCCTTGAAATGCACTCGTAGACTACAGTTGGTCCAGAACGCGGCCGCGCGGGTAATTATGGGGAGTACAAGGTACTCCCATGTGACACCTTTCCTGCGCGAGCTGCACTGGCTCCCTGTGGTCTACCGGGTGCGTTTCAAGGTCTTGATAACGATCTTTAAAGCGCTCCATGGCTCAGGACCTAGCTACTTGCGGGATCGTATCCTGCCCCATACATCCCTGCGACCAATTCGCTCGCACAGAGAGGGACTCCTCCAGGTGCCGTCCACCAGACAATGTCGGGGGGCAGCGTCTAGGAGTAGAGCCTTCTCCGTTGCGGGCCCAGCCCTGTGGAATGACCTTCTCCCGGATATTAGGATTACCTCTGACCTCCGCGCCTTCCGGATAAAGCTCAAGACGCACCTATTTCAAGTAGCTGGCCTGGCTCAACCATAGTTCGTTCACACTGCTCCTGACGGGTTTTTTAATTTTTGTGACTTTTAGACTTTTATTAGGGGATTTTAAACTATGTTTTAACTGTCTTTTCTTATCTTCATACCTCCTCCATGTACGCGTGTTCGTTTATTCTGTGTGTGTATTGTCCATATTGTTTTTTATGTGTTTTATTGTACGCCGCCCCGAGTCCTTCGGGAGAGGGTGCGGCTAAGAAATAAATTTATTATTATTATTATTATTATTATTATTATTATTATTATTATTATTATTATTATTATTATTATTATTATTATTATTTTCATAAATGAAGGGAAATTCATTTTCTAGTTTGTAAAAGCATACAAGTACTTTTTTTAATAATGAATGCATATTAAGAAGTCAATTAAATATGGGGATATCAACTTCATATGTGAATTAGATCAGAATCAAGTTTTTATAGAACAGTTAATAAAGAACAGTATGGGCCAATAAAAGGAGTTATTGGTCTGTCTAAAATTCATGCTGTGTCTCCTTTTGTTTTTTGTTTTTAAATGATATGCTTGAAGGTATATCTGTAGCAAGGAAAGGAGAAAATACTTGTTTCAGTTAGGAGCCAAATTTTGAGAATTTTGACAAGGAGTCACAATAATCTGTGGTCAGCATCAACTTATTACTGGAGGTGCATGCAGCATCAGAAGCAAAATACAATAAGGCATCATATGAAAAGAGGACATAGATAGACCTACAGTACACAACTGAAAGACTGGACAGTACAAATGTAACGCTGCATATTTTAGGGCTGCAACCTCTTGTCACACAAATGCTATGAAGCAGTCTTAATAATACTTGTCATGAATTTTATCTTGATGAATTAATGAAAGTGTATTTTGAACAGTTTATCAAATATAAAAGAAGAGAAAGATGACCATCTCTTTATTATTAATTGTTATCAAGTACAAGTTAACAGAATGATGACCATCTCTTAAGGCATGGGAGTCAAACTCACAGCGTCACATTGACATCACGTTCCCCTTTGTGGAGTTGGGTTGGGCATGGCTTGCACGTGACATATCTGGCCCAAGGGCCACCAATTTGACACCCTTGTCTTAAGGTAAAGACTTTTAATCAAGCTATATTCCTAATGACTATATGGGTATAATATAAATTTCTGGGGAACAGTTTTCTGGGCCACAGGAATTGGTTTGAATTGTCCTTTTTGGGAAGAATTTTTTATTTAAAAAAAACAACTTCCAATATAGCTTACATTCCTGGAACTTCCTGATGGGTCTCCCACTCAAGAATTTAGCAGGGTTCCACCCAGAGGAAATCTTGCTTAACTCTTCTCAAGATCAATGAAATTCAGCAATGCACCCTCATTTGCTACAATACGCTTTCTGCTTATGATTAAAAGAAGAAAAGGCAGAGCAGTTTTGTCTAAGTATCACTTTATAGCACGGTGCACATTCAAATGCCTGCATAAAAAGTTTGCCATTTTGTTGTAGCTTCTGTTTATGAATACCGGTAGCAGCTTCATAAGACATGGCGACACATGTTTCTCTTATAAAGGTTTCCTTTCTAAATAGAAAAAGGGGTTATAAAAACATTTCTTTACAAAGGAAGAGCTCAGTTTATTTTATATTTACATTATTCACAGTTGCAAAGCTTCTGCGTTGGAAACCAAAGAAACAGAGCAATATAATAAAACAGAAAAGGAGGATGGTCATCATAGTGGAACAGAAATAGGAAGCCCTCACAAAGATAGGCAAAAATCATTTAAGGTATTAAAAGAAAAACTCTGACAGGACCGCAAGAGTCTATTATATCCAACAATTGAGTTCTAGTACTTGCTGTGTTTATTTCCTCACCTGGTCTACCTTAAATGGTTGATATAATGAGAGAAATTTCTCTCAGATAATTATGACCTATGATCCATAGGTCACTTATTGCTTTATCTCCCCACTCCTACTTCTTCTTTTTCTTACCCTCAAATTCTTTTACCTTGTCCAGGTTTAGCTTGTCCAAAAATGACAAGCTGTGATTCATTTAAAGGGAAATGGGAAGGGTATGGGCATTGCAGTTGCCACACATCTTCATGCTTTCCTAACTGAATGAGGATATTGCCAGAATTGATCTGACTTATGGAATATGTATTGTACTAAGCTGTTGAATTGAACCAGCTGACATTTAAAATCTGGCTAGAGATTTAAACAAAGTAATACAACAGTATGTCTTAGATTCTGTTAAAAAACCCTCTATTTTCTTCCACTAGGATCAAAATGATCTATACATTGTTATAAAAAGCTGACTTTAGCAATTTGCTTGGATTGTATAAAATATATTTCTGCAAATATCTAAAAGTACATGGAATTAAATATATCCATATGCATATGCATTATTATATTGGATAACTAATTGGTTAGAATTACCTTTGAGTCTCTGGGGTAAGATTTATGTAATTAAAATGACTATAACCTCTAGACAGATGTACATTTTAAGATGGATTTCTATGTCCATTCCTATTACATATTTTACAAAGGTAGTTAAAATATTGAGGAAGTTTTAATGGCAGCACAAGATCCCTCGATTCTCTCTAGTTAAACTGAGATTGACTTTTGCTGATGCACTATTTAATCTCCCAGATTTTAACTTTATCATTGAACTTTTACTTTAATATCCAAAGTCATGTGGAATGAATCTTTTCATGATTGTTATCCCTTCTGAGCTCATTAAGACAGACAGTATCTGATTCCTTTGAAATCTTGATAAGTTCTTGGGTCAACTTACAGGAAGCAAAATATTACTTTCCCAGCTTTGAAAGCTGTTACACATTTCTGCATTAATAATAAAGTGGTAAGCTATAATTCAGATTTATATCAGAAGTTGACATTATAGAAGTTGGAATTAACATCTTGAATGAATTGATCAACAAGAAGTATTTAAAGGATTTTAATAGGCTATTTTTGAGTAGAACATACACATTTGCCTAACAATATGGACCATTAAAGAATATATTGTTAGAATAACTTGGCCTGGCCGCTTTATTAACTTTAAAGGCACTTAAAACAGTTAGATGTTTAAGAGATGCTGAATTTGAATTAATACATTTTTTTTAGTTTAACACTGACAACAAGTCTGAGTTATGAACTGTGTAATAAGGAATCCGAATTTTGTGAAGTGTGTTGTGCTGAAAGAGAATGACTCTCTCAAAATCACTAAGCTGGCTGCTGCCTTAACCACTACCCCCAGATTAACATAGTTAGCATTGTTTAATGTTTATTTATCAAATTTCTATGCTTCTGCAGTGGCAGTGCCGGGAGCATTGTTATTTCAAAGAATTTAGCAAACATATTTTGATTTCTCTTTCATATTAATAAAAGTCTAGAACCTTAAATCTTATTCTGAACTGTTTTGTTTCACTCCTGTTTACTGAATAAAGGAAAAGGGATAATCTTCACATAGCTGCAAACCTATGAAAGTCTCAGACTTTCAGTTCGCATTCCAGAGTTATGTGCCACTCAGTCAAGATAGGGTCTTGCAGCTCATGAATATAGCAGGGCCGTCGTGTCATGATGCCAAGTTTTGATAAAAACCTTAGAATTCTTCTTTCTTTCTTCTTTCTTTCTTTCTTTCTTCTTTCTTTCTTTCTTTCTTTCTTTCTTTCTTTCTTTCTTTCTTTCTTCTTTCTTTCTTTCTTTCCTTCTTTCTTTCTTCTTTCTTTCAATTTCTATTGCCGCCCATCTCAATGATCAGTTTTGGGCAGCTTACAATTCTTGTTTGTTTGGAGCTTCTGCACAGAACCTGCTATTGGGTGCTATGGAAACTGGATATCCTTGGGGTATCTCTGCTCTCATTATTAAGGAACTTCTGACAACTTATAAAAAATGTGGGTATCGTCTTGCTTGATATGCAAGCTTTTGATGTTATGCCTTTAAAGCTGTTTGCTTGAATTAATAATAAATTAAATTTTCTTTATTCACTGTTGGGCTAATTGTCTCTGGATCGAAAACAGCCAATTGCATGGGCACCTGATCAATGCCCTGACACTAGGCAAAACAATTGCCCTAAGTAGGCAGTTTACAATAAAAAATATAACAGTATAAAAGCAGAGTTAAAAAGCAGAGGTAAAAACAGATTTGAACAAGATTCAAATGAAGATGTTAAAAAGTTAAAAGAGATGGAGGGACTTCCGTCAAGACACCAACCACCTCCAAGGTAGTATATCAAGTTTAGACCGCCCCACCATTCCAATTAGCAGACCAAAGTCTTGACACTTCCTGAAAGACAGAAGAATGAGGGTAAGAGGTTCCAAAGGACAGAATCATCAGCAGATGGTACTCCCAGTTGATATTCTTTAACTAACAGGATCTTCAAAATACCCTCCCTGGCTCCCTGGTTGATGTAGTTGGGACAACCTGATCCAACACCATAGTTGTTAAAGATATAAAACAAGATAGTGTTATTTCCAAAAAGTAGGATTTGATATTGTCAGGCTCCAAAGAAAGAGATGATGAAGTTCTTTCAAGCAGTTTCCTTTATTATTGCTCTCCTATAGACAGAAGTCTTGCCAAAGTAAAGCAGACTATTCACACCATCAAGCATATATTATGAGAACACCCAGGGAGGAGCCATCTTGACTCTTTTCTCCACACAAACTATCTAAACTTTGCTGTCTTTTGCTCCTCTAGGATGCAGTCCTCCCTCCTGAGTATCCAGAGAACATTATACCACAGACATTTTATGAAGAACTTTGGCTCTATTAGGGCTAGGAATTATGTAAGACAATCATTTTGTGCAAGTGGAAAAGGATGGTCCTCCACATATTGAAGAGTGGATTTAAGATATATGATTCAGTTGATTGTTGAGATCTCTCTATTTTATAGATATAACAAGATGTTTCTAGATTTCATTATATGGTAAAGGGTTAGGCAAATTGTATATTAATATTAATATTTTCTTCTTTTTAGATCTTAGTTCATTTATAACACTTCTATATGCTTGTTGATCGTAATCACTGTTGCAGTTTTCTTTATTTTTGTTTGTTAAATTCAATAATAAAAAACAGGAACATCTGACTATGAGAAGCATAGTACTGTTCTTTTCTGGATCCCTGTTAGTTTTCCTTGTTACATCTTAAGTTGTACCTATTGTCATTAAAATAAACTAGATTATGTTGCTTATAATCATGGAAGTCATCATAGACGACCACCTGTAAAGAAGCTTTATTTTATCTCTGATTTTAGATTAGTAACTTAGTAAATGCTAAATGGATGTGGTGGTTTAGTGGCTAAGATGCTGAGCTTGTTGATCAGAAAGGTCGGCAGTTTGGCGGTTCGAATCCCTAGCGCCATGTAACGGAGTGAGCTCCTGTTACTTGTCCCAGCTTCTGCCAACCTAGCAGTTCAAAAGCATGTAAAAATGCAAGTAGAAAAATAGGAATCACCCTTGGTGGGAAGGCAACAGCATTCTGTGCACCTTTGGCAGCGTTTAGTCATGCCAGCCACATGAACACGGAGACATCTTTGGACAGTGCTGGCTTTTTGGCTTTGAAACAGAGATGAGCACTGCCCCATAGAGTTGGGAATGACTAGCTAAAGATAACAAATGTGTATTTTTCTATTATATTAAAATATTTGTTTTAGCAAAGGCGTCAATTCAGAAAGTTGCTTTTTAATGCCTGAAGCCTACTATATGCCAAGAACCATATCTATGAAAGATATGGGTTCTGAATATTCTTCTTTGAATATAGTTTTTTAAATTTATCTCTATGTTTTATTTATCTCCATGTTTAACAATTGCTAAACAACACCCACACCCAATGTTTAGAAGTATCACAGATGATATGGTATCAGCATATATGTATGTAGATAGCCGTGGTATGGGAAAGATCTATGCAAAAATCAGATATTATACTTGAAGATTTTTCACCCTTACTGGAAAATTGTCCAGATTAAATGAAAATTTTTAATTAGTTTGATAGCAGTGTTTTTACATTTTGCCCAAATAAATCCATTTCAAAGTGCAGCTAGAACAAGTAGAAATGGTTTCTTAATTAAATGTGCTTAAGTTAATCATCTGAAAAACCCAGATGCTATGCTTTTTGTCTGGCTCTTCGATCACATAGGCCAAAATGGAATGTTTCAGTCAGCTATTTAAATAATTTAACTTAATAGGAAGGAAGCTGAAGATGATCAATTTTTTGGTGAAATAGTCTTGATCTGGTAAGCAAAAAAGCCTTAAGACAGCATCTGGTGAGAGTTCTATTTTCATACTTTTAACAGAGTCTTCTTACTGGCCCATCAATGTTATCATTCAATCCCTTTATTCTTTTTCTTTTTCTCTTTAAGAATTCAGTCTGTTAACTGTGGACATTCCTGATTCTCTGTCATTAATCCACATTGTTATGAAAATGGGAATGTGAACATGAGAAGAAAAAGTATTCGGTATCTTGTGCACCTTTAAAATTAACAGATGTTATGGCATACATTTTTTGTGCATTAAAGCCAAGTTTTATCAGATGCATTTGATAAAACAGTATTTCAGAACAGACACAGTAGATAATATTTTAGAATGTAAAACTGAAATAAATAAATTTCAATTCCAGTTTTCAAGTCATCCTTTTCACCATTTTTGACCTTGATTATTTTCTAAATTGAAAACACTTCAAAAGATAAGAGCTGCTCTCTAGTCTTAAGAATATTTTTTCCCTTTAGCTTTTGCACATCCAGTTTATTTATACAGCTGAATAAGGTTTTGAATGTTGCCTATTCTGACATATATTTTATTGGTGTTAAATATAGGAGGAAAAAGAATGAAATCAGGATATATTGTCTATAAGGCTGGTTTCCTGGGTATAGATGTTTATAAGAAAAATGTTAGTTAGATTGCCTGTTTTCAGATATATTTCTGAGTCTCACATATATTTTGAGGCATAATTGTTAAGGGATTATCAATATTCACATTAAGAATCCTGGCACATCACCAATGGCTCACATCTACTCCAATTTCATTAGAAAGAAATTCATCCATTAAGCCCACCCATGAGCAACAAACTGTTTAGATGATTTCTTGGGGGGAAGGTATTTGCATAAAAATGTTTTAATGGATCCTGATCAAAGGTCATATTGCAGAAATATTTATTCAGTTACAAAAAAAGTGGCTAAAATCTTCATCATTGTACTGGAATAAAACAGATTTAAAAAAATCTTGGCTGAACTATATAGACAAATTCATGTTGTTTTCTTGGAAATAACGCAAGATGGCTTACCCTAGCCATCTTTCATGACTGTTAACTGTATGACCTAGTTTGTACCATTGGAATTTTTTCATCCCACTACTAACCAGCTCTAATCCTGTTTAACTTTTTTGAGATCAGCCATTGTCTGCTATGTGCTGCCATCTGCTGTGGCTTGGACTGGTATATCACTTCTAAATATCTTAATATGAAAAAGAGAAAGAATGAAAGAAAATGTGCATTGGCATGAAGTGAGATTTAGAGAAAAAGTAGATTTGAGCAGTAGAACTCTCAAAATGTGGGATAAATAAAGAGTGAACTGATAGATTTTTTAAAGAGGAAGAATCTCCAGAAAAATAATGCAGAAAGTAAAAGGAAGAATTTTCCAAGAATCCTTAGGGACCACTCAGAAATTGCAGCTGGGACTTCATAAAAGAGCAAGGTGAAGAAAAAAAAATGATAGAGATGAAGGCTTCTCCTTCAAGCAAACCAATGTTGCCAAAAATAATTTAAACATAATGATGGATCTGAATATGCCAGAGAAAATTTTTCCCTGCATTTTCATTAGAAAGTCCAATTCTTGTTAGATTTACACCCTCAGTGCATAATTGTTCATGTCAGAGGACTCTCTTTCAAAGATTCCATTGAGTAGTTAAGGGAGGTGAGTTTGCAGTGATACTAGGGAAAGAATTCAGGGGTTGTTTTGGCAACAATCTCTGAGGGAAAATATCTCTGGGATGGTACTGAGAGAGAGAAGACAGATCTTTTCCTTAGAGAATGTTTGCATTCAACATGCTGAAAAATAGCAATAAAGCAGCTGATACATATGCATACTTAATAGTATTTGACATACACACACACACACACCTAAGATACAATTTTAAATATCAAAATAGGAATAAGCAATGTCCAAAATCAGACAATAGAGCACACCTGATACCATATTTCCTATGATCAGTGAGGCCAGGCATATCTTCTTCCACTAATCATAGCTTCAAGACATGAATTGATGCTACTGCTTATGGGAGTACAATCACTGACTCCATATGACTTCCCAGAATGGAAGTTAGGCAAGCACCGGGTTAATCCTAGTACTTAGCTGGCAGAGGACAACACATGAAACATACTTAAGGACAGAAAGATTGAAAATTATTGTTTGGATTCATGAATTATACCCTTCCCATCAGGAGTGACCTAAGCAGTGGTGGAAACCCAGTATTTTTCATTACATTTTAAGACATTTTATATCCCTAGATTTGCTAGCAGAGCATGACTTTTAATAGGATTTTAACTTATATCTTGTATTAATGCATAAGAAAATTTTCTAGAAGTTTAACCAATCAAATTTTGCATCGAAATGTCAATATCAGTGAAATCAAAATTCTTAGATCTCAATTCAGATCTTCACTTCTGAGCTATCCTGACATTATAGACATGGGAGTCTCTCTGAACACCAGAAAAAAGATAAAAATACAGGTGGATATATTGTTTATGTGTCATCACCTCAGCCATAACAACTCTTAGTAATTACATACATTTTCTCCAGGAAGATATATCCCCAAATTTTTGATCTTCTAACATGCATGCATCACCAATCTAATTCAGTCCATCTACCTTACTGCTGGTCTTCCTCATCTTCTCTTTCCATTGAGTGCAAGTATTTTTGCTTTGAGTTAGAACCCTGGCTTGATATAATTAAATGTTAAACAATAACAGTAATTTTGTGACATTTTATGTACCCTGTTACCCTTTTATTAAATTAAATGCAATTTGTACTAGTCAGCGGTAAAAGAAAACAAAATTGCCAAAAAGCATGGTGGCTAGACACCATCAAAGGTGACACCATTCAGTGTATAAAACAACTGAAAGAAACCAAACAAGATCAGAAAATGTGAAAAGAGCTGGTTCATAGAATCACCAAGGATCAGACATGATTGAAAAGCTAGCATTAGCATATTGTTACATGTTTGGTGTAGTCTTTTTTTTTTTACTTTAAAAAGCAGGTATATATAAACAAGCAAATTAATAAAATACTAGATATTTATAATAAACACTTCAAGACAGTTAAGTATTCATTTGTATACATAATTCACTATAGTAATAAAGTAATGCATACAAGAATCATAGTATCTCAAAGCAATTAATTTCCTAGTTGTCTAATTCTTTTCAATACAGTATTTTGGCTTCTTAACTATTGTATACACAGCTGCAACCAATCTGATTTCTTTGGCCTTTTACATTCTAACTTTATCTGAGTATCTATTATATCAGATAGATTTGTGCACCTTATCTGGACATCCTCAAGGCAATTTGGGGTTATTTCTAAAATGACCAGCATGTGCCTAAGTCCCAACTCACCCTCTTATAAACAACACTCCAAAGAAACTCTGTACCTGCCTAGGCAGGAGGTTGGACTAGAAACCTTCAAGGTCCCTTCTAATTCTGCTATTGTATTGTATTACCTGATCTGTTTTTCCAACATCCTTTTTTGTTTATTCACGATTGCCCTGCAGCAGCAAAGCTGCTCCATCCAAAACATCATTTATTATGATGGAGAATGATAGGAGGAGTTCTAACTGCAAGCCTGATGATCAGACCACAATTGGTCATTCCAGCCTACAATCGTTTACAATCAGTGAATTACCAGACCTGAGAAGGGATTGGAATTTAAATCTTTACAATTTTAGTGTAACAAGATTGACTGAATTCAGTTGAGATTTCTGAGTGGACTCACATGGCATTTGGCTACTACAGGAAGTGCTTGTTTAGCAACTGCCTCATTTAACAACCATTGCAAAAGGAATTTTATGACCAATCTTTGCATTTATGGCCTTTGTAGGACTTCAAAACAAAGGAAAGCTGAAATAAAAACATGAGCGCAGTGATTGTTTCACTTACCAATTACTTCATCTGTACTTCATAATACAACACTTCACAGACCACACTTGAGTATTTTATAGTTTTGGTCGCCAAGATACAAAAAAAAAGTTGAGACTTTAGAAAGTGTGCAGAGAAGAACAAAGTTGATTAGGGGACTGAAGGCTAAAATATATGAAGATTGCACAAATTGGGTATGTCTAGTTTAATGAAAAGAAAGACTAGATCTAACAGATCTAGTCCTTCTTTTCATTGTGATTCTAACAGATCTAACAGATTAACAGTTAGAAGGAACCTTGTAGGTCATCTACTCCAATCCCCGCCCAAGCAGGAGACCCTACACCATTTCTAACAAATGGCAGTCCCATCTCTTCTTGAAAGCCTCCAGTGATGAAGACTAGAGATGACATGATAGACGTTTTCCAATATCTAAGGGGCTGCCACAAAGAAGAGAGGCTCAATATATTCTCCAAAACACCTGAAGGAGGATAAGAAGCAATGGATGGAAACTATGTAATCAAGGAAAGAAGCAACCTAGAACTAAGGAGACATTTCCTGATAGTTAGAACAATTAACAACTTGTCTCCAGAAACTGTAGGTGATCGAACACTGGCGATTTTTAAGAGTTCAGACAACCTTTTGTCTGAAATGGTATAGGGTTTCTTCCTTGACCAGGTGGTTGGACTAGAAGACTTCCAATGCACCCTCTAATTATGTTATTCTATTATCATTTAACAACCAAGTTGACAGTCTCAACTGCAGCCACTAAAGAAGGATTATTTCTATAGATTTGTGAGTATAGTTGGATTCATAAGTCTTCAACCTTATTTTGTTCATGTTAAGTTTTTTGAAGGAAATTGTAAATATAAAGTAACAATAAACAAGAAATAACACACATTAAGTTATTTTAGATACTTGTCACAATTTTCATGGTTTTAATTTCAAACCCAAAAGGCTAAAATGATAACTAGCATTACAGTATATTGAATGTATCATTATTATTACTTTTCACTTTTTTGTATCAAACTTGCTTTTTGTTATGCTTTAGGATTATTTTGTTATGTTTTATTCTATCCTGATTTTAACTGCAGATTAATTCTATTATGGTTGCATTTTTAAAGGATGGCAGTATTTTGGCCTAACCATTGTCTTTCTAACATAGCCTATTATAATGAAGAGTCACTCTGTTAGTGAGATGTTGGTTTCTAAGTTTGATATATAAATAGAATCTACATAAATAAATTGAAATAATTATATATACAATTTTTAACGTTGCAGTGCTTGACAATTCTCATTCATATTTATCATCAGTTCCATGTATGGTTTACAGTACAAATAAGAACAATCCATTTAACTTCAGGTATTGGTTATGAGGAAGAAATTTACTATAAACTACAATAATTAATTTAATAATTAATCATTAAAGTTGCTACACCCCCCCCCCCCAAATTGTCTAGACAATCCTACTAAAAACCCACTAAAGGCTTACTTCTAGAGCTACATGGAATTGCACTCTAAATGAATTTTCTGAAGAATTCACATTTTATTTAACACCACGCTGTATGTTCCAAAAATGCAGTCATTTAAAAAAAATGTTTGAAAATGGTTTTTAAGGCTCAATGCTACCTGTGGTGTTCATATTTATTCTGTTGGTTCTAATGTTGCCTCTGGGAAAAAAAAGGCTTTGCAAGATTTTTTTTCATTGCAACATTCTGAAAAATCTGGTTCCAAAGCAGTACTGTGGCTGCATAAAGCATACAAAATTAGACTGGCTTGGAGGTAATTGTATCCATTGGAAAGATGACAGATGAATATTTCAAACTGTACTTCTTAATAAAGTTAGAAAGAAACCGATGAAAACTACATTTAACCTTGGTATAACTTTCCATACATGAATCTCCCTTTTTTTAAATAAAAAGAACTGTTCTATTTTACCCTCAGATATTGTATTGAAAATATTTTTTTTAAAGTCTAGACAAGCACAAAAATACCCCCCACAAAGCTTTATTGACATTATTATTAATTATATCTGCACTTCCACAATTAATTTAAATGTCATTTCTTTGTATTTCCCTCAGATAGTTTTGTCTGGCGTTTTCAACCATTAAGGACGTTTGTTTCTCATTCTTCCAAATTCTTTTTTAAAGGAAGTTTTAACTCCAGGTATTGCTTATGAGGAGAAAATGTATTATCATCTCAATAATTAATTTAAGAATTAATAATTAAAATTGCTATGCAACATTTTCTAAAAATCCTATTAAACCCAATAAGGCTTGCTTCCTAAGTTACAAAGCTTATGCAAAGTAACAAGCTTAAAAGGATATTAAAAAAAGGTTGGATAAATTTAGACTGAGACCTTCTGCTTTGTTACCTGGGAGCAAGTACCTCAAGGGTAAGATCTGAGTAAATATGGACAATATAACTATATGGAAACTGAATACAGTAGTTTAAAGGTCTGTTGTGAGTTACTTTTTTAGTAATGGAGATGATCAAGAAAAGGTCTTATTTTAAGAAGTTGCTTCCCAACACATTTCACAAAAGGTTGGGGATATGGGTGACACAGTGTCATCCATTTTCATCCTGTTCCATTTTCTTTTCTTTTCCAGTCTGTTTTCTGGAAATGCTGTAACTATCACACAGCAATTTGAGGCAACCCTGCAATACATCAACACAAGACACAAATGCATTTGTTTCTATACAAACATGATTTCAGGTCTCTTTATATAAATATGTTTTCGGCTTAGAACGCGGTAGTATTGATTTTCCTTGTTGTAATCCCTCCTGCTGATATTACTTTTTTAAAAAAAAAACCGCACTTGTTCTATTTCTTAGAGGGAGGGAAAGGTGGAGGGAACCCCACCACTGATTAATTAAGATGACGACATAATGAATGAGAAACATCGAGGCATTTGCACGCCTTGGGTCTCCTTCTCTTATTTAAGCTTTAATCTTTCAGGGAGGGCAAAAAATTCGCCGCTTTTCGGCGAGGGATGCTGCTCTGCTTTTTTTTTTTTTTTTTGGCTGTGAGTGTAGCTGGGCCGGGGGGTGGGCAGTGAAGTAAGATTCAACAGCAGCAGGGAGGAGCTGGTTCTGTGTTTGTGTGTGTGTCTGTGTGTGTAGTGTGCGCGCGTTGGCCGCCCTGTTTCCTGGTGCTCTGCTCCCTGACCCCAGTGGCAGTCTTTACTCATTGCACTGTTCTCTTCCTTCTTCGCTTTTTCTCTCCCTCTCCCTCTGTGTGTGTGTGTGTGTGTCTCTCTCCCTCTTTCCTTCTCGTTCCCCAGTTCAGAGCTAGGACTGCTCTTATTTTCTCTCCCCCTTTTTCTTTTCTTTCCCTCCCTCCCTCCTTCTCTGCCTCTCTTTCGTTCCCCCACCCCACCCCCCGGGATCCTTGCGGGTCGAAGGTTCTGCCCTGCCTTACACCAGCCGCCCACCTATGCCAAGGTCTCCCTGGCTCTTTCGCTCTCTGTAACCAGCGGCTTTTCGGCAGCGTCGCCCCCTCCCCTCCATGGATCGGCTCCTTCCCCAGCACTGAAGGCATCCTTAGGAATACACCTCCACCTCCAGGAAAATAAAAAGAGGCAGAGAAGGTAAATCATCCGCCCCGTTCAGAGAGGAAGGGGAGAGGAGGACTCCAATGGAAGAAGGGAGAGGAGAATTACCAATAACAAACACAAAGCGCTGGGTTAGAGGTGCCTTGTCATGTACAAGGAGATCAGAGAGGGCAACCACCGCGAAACAACAATCAGACTCAAAACGGGCGGCTTATTTGCCATTCGCTCTGGGTAGAACGGGGGGTTTAAAAAAGGGGGTTTGGAGAAGGAAAGCTAATTTGCTGATCTGCGCGAAGGTCGGTTTCTTTTGCCTCCCGTCTTCCTCCTCCTTCCCACCCTGGCTTGCAATGCCCCCATCTCTCCTCCTCCTCCTGCCCCCCTCCCGGATTCGGCGTTCATTTCTTGCCTTTGCGGAGCGGAGGTGTTGGGGGGGGGGGGGAGACTCGGGAGGCGGCGGCGGTTTGGGAATAGATTTGGCAGAGGAGATTAATTTTGCTCGCTGTTTACTAGCAAGTCTCGGGTGATCGGGGTTACAATGTTAGAGCACGACCGGGGGAGGGTAGGCCAAAGGGAGCATTGTGCTGTGCAAGGCTGCCGGAGAAAGCGAAGAGAAAACGGTAGATCGAGGGAGTGAAATGCAAAAGTATAGTTAGCCTGAAAAAACTGAAACGTGTGACTGGCGGGAGAGAAGGACGGCGCCGGGAAGGGGGGGGGGGAGAGAAATCGTTTATTCTTGCCGTATTTCCCGCTTTCCAAGAGGCTTTTCTTTTTCACCTCTTTCTCCCCACCTCTCCAAAAAGAAAGGGGAAAAACCCTGGGGGAAAACTTGGCAAAACATAAAAAAGTACTGAGTGCAAATGTTTTTTTTTTTTACTATAGCTGGAGTTTTCCACGTTTCTTTCACATTCAAGGCAGATACAGGCTCCCCCCCCCCACTGCTTTTCCAAAACATGCTTTGAAATCAATGGTCCCCCGAGGCCTAAGCGCCCTCGGAAACCTTTGCATTTTATTGGGATGTATTCGCCTCCCTGTTTGCATGCTTTTCATCGCGATTATTATATTTTTGTTTTCCTCCCTTGCTCTAGGATTATGTCATTCCCCCCTCTGCATCCTTCAACCCTGACCTCCCCAAAGTGTCGTAGCGTCGTGAGAAATAGGGAGTTACAGCGATCGGCTTGTATTGGCGAAGAGCGGGGTGTAGATTATTTGGGGAGGGGGCATTGCAGAGATCTGAGTAGGGGGGAAAATTATGAAAACTTTAAGCGCGCGCGCCCAAAGTCATACTTAGGCAGTAGCCCGCAAAAGGGGTTTCCAGAAAGGGGAAGACATCCCCCCCCAAAAAAAAAGTCAATGGAGGGGTTAAAATGTGTATCTCTCTGTGGAGTCTGCTTGTTATGGATTAGCAGAGACTTGATCAGGGTTGCCGTGCCAGTTTGAAAGGAAGGGGAGAATCAGGTTGGGATGAATGACGTTGGGAAGAAGGGGGGGAGCGATAGAAAAGGCAGGATGGTGCGCAGTCAAAGCTATTGGCCGCTGATTGTGATCAATCATTCCCAGTCCTGGCAAGAGGGAACGGGAGAGGGAGAGAGGAGCCAGCCCCAAACACCCTGCGAGGATTCAGAGGAGTGCAGCCACCTATCCAGGAAAGAAGGGGGGAGAAAGTCCACCCAGCGCTGCTTAGATGGGCATGGAGTGACAGCCACCAAGAGGTAGTGCCTGCAACCTGGGACGTCTTCCTTGCTCATAGTCCCTTTCAGCTAAAGGGGCTGGAGGAAAATGCATCTTTGCAACAGAGGGAGAGGCTTGATGCTGTAAGGGTTTCTTTCTAAAGGGTCCCCAAGTGCTTCGGGGTGAAAGAGGGACTACCGGGTGCATGAGGGATTACCGGCGGGTTGGTTTTTGATTTAGGGAAACCTGACTTGGTCTCTTTTACAGGCCGGATGTGTGGGATAATATTTTTCTGCTTAACTCTTGCTTTGCTGGAACTCATGATCCCTTCCTCCCCCAGTGACAGTTCACCTAGCATTAGGAGTACAGTAGCATGCTGATTCTGATCTGTTGGTATTGCACAAGATTGCAGTGAGAGTGTAAACTTGCATGGCCAGGAGAGATGGGAAGTCGTAAAGATATCGGGCAAGGAGAAAGTGGCTGGTCACTTCTATATCTTATTAGAAAACTTCATAGATGTGTCTCTGTGAGTCCGCCAGAGTCAACGTTGGATTGGACTCTTCTTTGCTTTTTCACATACACGCAAACACACAGATTTAATCCACATTCCTTATACTGACAAAGAAAAACTAATGCTTCCACTGAGAGTGAGACTTGATGCGCATATTGCCTGTTTGCTGCTTTATTTTGTATCAGTATTGGAACTAATGCAAGCCTGTAAAAGTGGTCTAATATGGGTATTCTTTCCCCTTATCTCAAATATTTCAGGAGTTCTCTGGTTAGTAAACTAACTCCTTGATGAATTAAATGATGAATTTCTCTTTTCATTCCCCATGTTATGGATGGTTTTTTTTAATCCTCTCAGCAAATAATAGGTTTGGTATTATTTTTAATTTTCTATCTTGCCACTAATTAAAAATGCAATCCTTCACAGTGCTTTGTGTTGTGAGACAAAATTGCAGTGTAAATGTTATCAGTGTTCTGCTTTTATAGTCTTCAAATTGAACCAGTGAATTCATTTGAACTGGTGGTGTTTTTCCATCATGTCAACTTTATTCTTGTAGGATGTCTATCAACATTTTGGATTGATTCTAGAATCATGTATGAGATAATATGATAATTCAGGGTTGTTGGCAGTTTTTGGTTATATTAGCTCCTGCATTGAAATGAATGCCAAGGTCAAATCTATTCCAAAGTATGTATATCTCCTTAAAGAAATGATTGTTCTAAGGAGAAGAAAAGAATTACATTGTTAAAACAAATCCTTATGGGAGGCTAATACCAGCATGTATGCAAAAGTTTTGAAGTACTTTGAAGACTTTGCCTTACATTTTCTTCAAAGAGTTATTCATTAAAGATCACAGTCATTCTCTTTAATATGAGAGCTGCTTTGCACTAGAAAGACATTAAAAGCAAATTAATAAAATCGGTCTCTTTTGATACAAAACAATATTTCTGAGTTTGATATTTACTGATGGACATTTAAAAAGCTATATTTTTCTTCTGTTGCGAATGCGAATATAAATGAAATATTTCACTTCTTAAGAATTCAAAAGTGAAGTTCAAGATTTTCTGCATGTGTATCAGTATACCTAAGCTTTAACATTTCCCCCCTCATAGTTGAAAGAAAATAAATAGAATTGAATTAAGATCTTAAATTATCGTCAGTGAGCTTTTTGTAATAGGTAACATTAATTCCATCAGTTAATGAAAATAACAGTGGCATCTATTTTTAAAGGGCAGAAAAAGTATGGGTTTGCATTTCATTAATGTTTGTCTTTTATCCAACAGAATCTGCTTTGTGTGAGGGAAAAAAAATTGCTATGCCATTTCAACATTACTGCCTAATGTACGCCAGGACTAAAATTTTCACAATACAAAGTGTGTGTTTTTCCCTCCGAGCTCTCAGGGCTAACATTCTTTTTTAATGACAGTCATTTCTCTAACGGGAAGATGTTTTCATTTGTATTTACTTTTCAGTGCAGTGCAATTATGCAGCTCCACACTGCACACTGCCTTCATAGTTAGTATCTCAAAAGAGAATTACAGTCTTCACTACAGAACGGCAATTGGAAGCAGGTGTTGTATTTTACTGTTATGCAAAATAACAGTAAAATATAATTGTGGTGGAAATTAAGGAAACAGCTGCAAAGTTGGTATGGAGGTTCCTTCATTATAATTTGTAGACAGTTAGCTTGCACGAATAACGCCAAAATTTTATGTACTGAATCTTATATACACATGCGCGCGCGCACACACATACACATATTTCCAGTCAAAGCTGGAAATAAAGATTCAATTTAATGAAATTTAATTTCATTTGGGTCTATACCTGATTGATGGAATTAGGGTTCTATTTCATCATAATGGCTTTTCATAATTTCAGACAAACAATCCTGATTATAGAAAGAGAGTTGTGAGGTTCCTTAGCTTGGTTACCATATGAAATCTTATGTAGGCCTGATGTGGTATAACAATAAAAGAGAGATGCCCATCTGTCATTTGGAAATTTGTTTCCTGAATTTTGTGCTGAAGTAGATTTTAAACTTCATTTTATGCTCTTACACATTTAATTTTCAACAATCCAAAAGCCTTTGGATTCAAAGATAGCATCATTGTAGGGAAAGAGCCTCATGGTATGCAACATGAGACTTTCTGCCTATTCGTAACTCTGCTCAGTTATAGAAAAGGTATATTTCAAGTTTGGAATAGTATAGGGCTCCAAACGTTATGTATTTTGGAGTTATTGAAAATGGTCAGATTCTTTTTTGAAATATTTTTGTCCCATCTTAGAAGTTTTAGGGTGGATTACACTCCTTCCTACAACATTTTTAAATGTAGTTTTTGGTAATAAGTTTTTTCTCCCAATTGCTAGATTTGGAATCAGAAATATTGCATCTGTGCTTGATGTTAGGCTTTTAGACTAACCAAAATTGGAAGCAGTGTATACAGTATTCTCTGATAGCAGTGGGAAGAAAAAAAAATCAGAAGAAAATGGATTGACAGATAAATATGTATGCATTTAAGAATAGAAGTAGGTGTGCAAAAATGCATTATTACAAAATATTTGAATGCCCAAATTTATATACCTTTGAGTGGGAAGGATATTTTTTAATGAGAATGGTTTGGCAAAAATTGGGATAGAAGATACTGTTGCATCATGTTATTCAAATTGACCTGAGCAAATATATAAAGGATAAAGAAATTACATAGATAAAATAAGTAGATACAAATGTATGACATAGTTTAATCAATTTAAGATAAACTAGCTCATAGTAATAAATTAGTTTTAAACTAGAGTGTACGGTTGTATGTTTTAGCTTGCAATGGAAATGTGTTAGAGGAACAGGACTTTAGGTGATAACAAATTTATCCCATGGCTTTTAAGTACTTTTCATTTTGCATGTAATAATTCAAAAGTAGGCAGCTCTAGTAGGATGATAAAATAGTAGAGATAAGTTTCTCTACCTTATACTCCTTGGATCATTTCAATTGTCATAATTCACCAACCATAGCCAAGTTAAGCTCAAAGCACCTGGAAGGCAACAGATGGATAAAAGCAACCCTTAGAACATATGCATTGCCTTGACAGATGTATGGATCATGCCAAGGTCCATCTGCTCGTGCAATCTGTTTCTAAAACTGATCTAGATACTTCTGTAAACTTGCAAGTGGAATATAATGGGAATGCCCATCCTTGCTTGTTTACTCAGTACTCAATCTGGTATTGAAGAGCATATTACTTCTGAATATAGATATTGTGTTTAATTTAAATCACTTATATATTGAATGCTCTTATCCATTTAGTCACCACATCTTAGTATTTACTTACTACATAATTGGACTCCTTTCCAGTGCTTTTTCTAGATGATCTGGAAAATATGCGCTTCTAATCTTTTTTAAATTATAATTTTGTAAATCTTTGCTACATTTATCATTAGATTGATTTTACAAATCAGAAAGTTATATTATCATTATCTTTTCCTTGTAACAAGTGCTATATTTTGGTCTTTTTATTTGTTCTTTTTTAATGGCCCCATTTCCAGGTCTATGGCAACTTATGAAATGGAATCACTGAATCTGATAAATAGCTATAATTGTATTTGTGAAATATGGCACATGATTCTGACAATACATTATTAAAACATCAATGATAAATGTAAGGGAAATTCAAAATGAAGAGTATAATTATGTTTTGTTTGTTTTACAGTACTATAATGTAAGATAACTTATCCATAATGATGTGTTTTGACATTTGCCAAAATAAAACTATATTTGAAAAGTAAAGAAAGGAGGAGGAAAAAGAGGAATAGATGACAACTGTTGAATGACAAGATACTTGTATGCTGGATGTTTTTAAAAAAATAAAGTAGTGTGGCTTTTATTAGAATTGATAGATTTAAATATACAAAGAACATGGTTTTTAAATTCAGTATAAAAACACATTAACAACATTTTATTAGTACTAATAGGATATGCAAGCAAATATCAGCTTGGCATATGAACCAGCAAACCAGCTTTTTTCTAAAGTACTCTATTCTATTTACCTTCCTTCCTAGTTTTCCATTATGTTCTGGTCAGTCTGCAGAACATGATCGCAACAAGGAAGTTTAATATTACTTTCCAAAGATTTTATTTTTTTAATGCCTACTGAGATCTTTTTTCTTGGTTGTGGACAGTTTTGATTTTGCTTACATAAGTAGCCATGTTTGGAGATTGAGTTTGCTAAGAGTATATATGCTAATGTGATATAAGAAAGATGCATCAAGGAAAATGTTAGGCTGAGCTTAATGTTTTTAGATGGAATTCAAAATGATAAATGTCTCCGTATTGTTGCCCAGAATTCTGCAGAGTTCATGAGGACATCTTTGGCTTCCGACATTGGCTGAAACACAATGCTCATTCCTGCCTTTTGCTCTGGAAAGTTGTAACTCGCTCATGTCTATAAAGAGGAAGCATGGCACATGGAATTCCTTCACAAGGCAAAGTTTCCATTTCTGTGGATGAATACAGTTCAAATCCAACCCAGGCATTCACACACTACAATATTAACCAAAGCCGATTCCAGCCTCCACACGTACACATGTAAGTACAGTTGAGCCATTTATGTTGTCAATCATTGTGTAACCATCCTCACTTATATCAAAGGATTGTTAAAAAAAAAAAACCCATGTCTATTCTGCATTAATTATTTATCTGCTGTATGCTTATAATAGAAATGTGGATTTTTCTAACACATATTTTTCATTCCTTTTTCAGGATTTAATTCAGAATAGTTAACTAGGCTAATCTAAAACAGTCCTAACACAATGACTTAATAATCATATAAGCATTACAAAATAGAAATGTGGACTTTAAAAATCACTTGGCAATTTTGTAGCTTTTACCAAGATCATGCCTCCAGGCATCTTTGCAGGGATAAAGACTAAAAAAATTTTTTTAATTTTTTTTTGAAAAGGATTGAAATATTAGCTATTTTATTGTGTGAACTGCAACTAAGTTATTTCCAACCCCAAGAATTGGATGTGCAATAATTGCAATTATTGTTGCCCTCTGCTGAAAATAAGTCGATCAAAAATGTCCAAAATGGGTTGTGTAGTATATTACATTCAAAGAGCCCCAGATGTCAGAGACTTGGTAAAACTCGAGCGCAAATTTTGTATGTGAGCTGCAGGCCTTGTAACCGACTTGTAGCTTTATTGATTTCACTGGAACTTGCCAGAGGGACATATTTTGCGAAAATGTGAACACCCTTCCCCCTCTCTTTGCACTCAGCTGCGAAATAGGCCTAATTGGGACTAATTGTCTCCTGATCACTGAATCCTTTGTCCTCCTTCTTGTAAGGGGAACGTGTGCTGCATGCTGCATTCCTCTGTCAAGAAAGACAAAGGATTCCAAGGGGGCTGAACTATTAATCCCAAGAAATACAAATACTGTATTAAAATAATGTTTATGTTCCAGACCTAAACCAACAAAGGTAGAGCAAAAGGTCTTTTCCTTAGCCTGCTTCAGTTTTGGTATTGTGGCTTCTGAGATCTTGCAGCAAAAGGACTTAACACAGACCAAATGCTGTCTCGTCTATATCTTTCAAGTGTGAACGTGTATGTATTGCGTGCCCATGCTCCCTAAACACACACCATTTTAAAAACTAAGTAAAGTCTTGAATTCCAGATTTCCTTCCCATTGTTTTGTGAATTGTGATCTTTATCAGGCATTCTTTTTTTTTTGCTAAGCTTCTTTTTTCCCCTCTGGTCTAATGGATAGGTTAAATTATAAAACAAAGGGGCACCTCTTGACCTGACAGTGACCCAAAGCGAATGGGGTATTTAATTCATTGTGTGGATAATAGCTTTTGCATAGTGAGAATGCTGAAGCATGTTTCTACTTTTGAACTCTACTTGGGAGGAGGTATACAATACCTGATAAGATGTTCTCTATTGAACAATCTTCTGTTGCACTGAGGGTGGTATGCAAGCCTTTGAGATATGCAGAGTTCCTCAGTAAATGAAAAGCTAGGATATTTTCACCCATACCAAAAGAAAGAAAGAGTCAATGCCAATGCAAATAGTTTAATCCCTTTAAAACACAGTTGCCTTTTCATGGACTAGATTAAAAAAAGACTTTGGGCATGATGTAAAAAGCATGTGGTCAGTTTGTACCTTAGAAGTATTTCTTCTACCAGTGGGATAAACTTTGAATTTTAGAAGCATTTTTAAAATAGGAGTAGTGGGTGTTTGAGGGAATGCAATTCAAGAGAAAAAAAAATCCAGCCCCTGCTTTCACGTTTGTCTTTCCACATGATTTAATAGGTTGCAATGAGAAAAAATTCCAGGTGTTATTTTAACAAATTACTTCTATCTGATTGTTGAATTGAACTGTAGCTACATTTGTTGCACAGGAACCTGATAGTTCAATATGTTGTGCAGTTCATTTGTAATGTAGCGATTTTACACGAGCTTTGAGTTTTCTGCGAAGCTATGGGAAACAGAATGTTGAAATCCAGTGTTACTTTTAAAAATAGGATGTTGTTATTCTGTGGAAGTGGAATCAGATTGACTTTTCTCCACAATTAGTTGCAAACTAAAAATAAAAATCACATTTGTTTCTGGAAATTAATGGCTACATTGATGTATCTGTAAGTGCAAGGGATATATTTTTGTTTATTTATTAATCAGGTTAATTAAAGAGATCTGCTGAAACTTAGAAAAGGGGCGCAGCTTGTTCCAGATTTGTTCAGTGAATTCCATAAAGGTGTTAAAGAATAAAAATTGAGGAAGACAAAATGTAAGATGATTTCTAGCAGGATTAAAAGATATAATTTTTATGATTGTTAGAGAAGGCTCTGTATATTTTTTGTTTCTTTGTACATGCTTATTTTGCTTAAGGGACCATTATTCGGACATGTGCATACAGAATTGTGTGGCTATGCTGTTTTACATCTAAGGATAGAGCTGCAGGGATATGGAACTTTGATTTCATTTTTGTTGCAGAATTTCTTTCAATGGGATTCTATTGTCGTGTTTACAGAGGTATACAACTGAAACTCCCAAAAGATGGAAAGCAAGCATAGATTAATAAATTAATACACAAATTGTTGATGGTAAAGAAAGAAATCTGACCAGTCTATTTTTCTACTTAAAATAATATCTTTCCAAAGCTGTACAGGTAGTCCTCAATTTACTACCACGGTTGAGCCCAAAGTTTCTGTTGTTAAGTGAGACATTTGGTAAGTAAGTTTTGCCCCATTTTATGAACTTACTTGCCACAGTTGCTAAGTGAATAAGTGCAGTTGTTAAGTTAGTAACATGATTGTCAAATGACTCTGGCTTCCCCCATTGACTTTGCTCGTCAGAAGATCGCCAAAGGTGATCACATGACCCTGGGACACTGCAGCCATCATAAATGTGAGTCAGTTGTCAAGCTGACTCACATTTAGCAATGGAAAGCAACTGGGTGTAAATCACATGACCATGGGGATGCTGCAATGCTCATAAGTGTGAAAAATCATCATAAGTCACCTTTTTCAGTGCCATTGTAACTTTGAACGGTCACTAATTGAACTGTTGTAAGTCGAGGACTATCTGTATTAGGCTATAAAATAAAAATCCTGAATTTGATTAAAAATATAATGTAAATTTTGCCCTTGTAGTGTTGCAAAGTATTCAAAGATGCTTCCTTGATCATAATTAATCATGGATTCAGAAGTTGAAAAAAAATGTTGATTTCTGTATATCTCAGCTTTTCCCTGTTCTTCGGTTTCTGACTTAATTCCATTAATTACATACAGGTAGTCCTCGACCTAGGACTACAATAGAATCCAAAATTTCCATTGCTAAGCAAGACAATTGGGTTTTGTCCCACTTTACAATCTTTCTTGCCACAGTTGTTAAGTGAATCACTACTGTTGTTAAGTTACTAACATGGTTGTTGTGAATCTGACTTCCCCTTTGACTTTAATTGTCAAAGGGTTGTAAAAGGAGATCACATGACCATAGGACACTGCAACCAACATAAATACATTCTAATTGCCAGATGTACAAATTTTGATCATGTGACTGTGGAGATGCTGCAACCAGTCATAAATGTGAAAAACTGTCATTAAGTCACTTTTTCAGTGCCGTTATAACTTGAAACAGTCAGCAAACAAATAGTTGTAAGTCGAGGACTACTTGCATGAATTTTATATATACATTAGAGACTTTTTCTGGTTGTTAGTTCCATATTTATTTACTTATTTACAAAATGTATACCCTACATCTCCAGTGTTAAAAGTATATAAAATCAAAAACATCCAAAAATAGTTTCTGCAGAAAAATACTTGCTCGGTATGGGCTAGGTTTCTGTAGTTTTGATTAAGTATTTATTTATTAATCAAATTTATTATATAGACACACATTGTATAGTCTTGAGGAGGCTGATTAAAAGTAGGTACCCATGAAAGATATTGTACCCTATCAACTTTATTACAGACTCCTTTGTTTGCCGAGACTGTAAACGTTAATGGTTTGCCAATTAATCAAAACTATGTACTGCTGCTGGATGACAGTATACATCTTTAAATTGTATTTGCCTTTCTAGATCAATCATTTTAGTTCAGTCTAACATGTCTCATAGGCTTGTGGTGAAGTTGTTAGAGAGGAAGATTAAAGTAAAGGGCAATAAACATCCATTTAGCTTATTCAAACAAAGCATTTTCATGTGCAGGTGAATTCAAGTAAATTTTAGGAAAATATATAATAAAAAGAGCAACAATAACACATACAATGTAGCTTCTTTAATGTTTTTTTCCTGTTCCTTACCTGTAGTTACAATAGAAGAACCGATATATATTTTTTGCAACAAATGAATCTTGGGTATATGTATGTGACTTTCTGTTCCTTTTTATGTGTGCTTGTGTATAAGTAGGAAAGGCAGTGTGAGCTGCTCATACCTTATTCTGAATTATATGCCCCAGTTGGAGAGAAGATAGAAAGGAATAGTCAGCAACATTTTAGTTACTATCAATATATCTTTCCCAGGAATACAAAGGGGTTATGTTTCCTAGAATATTTTTCTAGTCTGATCTGGCTCATTTTCAAAGTTGGCCTTTCTTTTGTTAACTTCTCCCACCTCAACAAATTTGGTCTCTTTGATTTTCAGTTTTGAGTCAGTTAACTATGTTGAATGACAGTCAAGAGTTTCCAGCACCTTTCCCTTCATTTCTTTTTCAGTATTTCATTAGCTTGGAAAATAAGAATGATAGATAGACAGTGCACTTTGATGAGGAATTCTTGTATCTCGTGTAAAAAAAATCCTTTCCCTAGGATAAAGAATGCAGATAATGCGGTTGAACTTTAATTAAGAGTATTTCTTTCTGTAAATATGCTTGTTCTGTACTGGCAATTCTAGAATAATTTGACTGTCTGATGAGACAGTTTAAAAGGGCACTTACTATTTTTTCTGTAAAGACGTTTCCTGTTGCCTTTCTTTTATGATGAAGAATTTTATAAAGATAACAATACAAAATACTGAGAAATCAACTACTATGGATGTCTTCTTGTTATACATATATACTATGCTGGATTTGGCATTGATAAATAGAGCAGTGAAGTTACCAAAAGTATATGTGAGATTGATTCTTATATGCTTAAACAGTAAAAATAATCATAGCAACATATTGTTCATTGGTGATATTGTAGTTATAACTGCCAAGCCTGACAAACTCCTGTAATAATTTTATTAATCTCTAGTGACTTTGAGATTATGGTTGGCAAAGATGATGAAGCAAAAGTCATTCTGAAATATGAAGTTCAATTTGACTTATTAGAAGTAAATTGCTGCTAACCTTTTTGTCCTCGCGTGCTGAAAGTGCGTGCGTGCATGACAGCACTTGTGCATATGTCCACACCCATAATACAATGTGCACATGCCCCCCAGCATCCCTCCTGCGCATGCGCGGATGACACCCCCCCGTGCTCCATTTTGGGCCTAGCAGGCCTCCCTGAAGTCTCCTGGGACCAAAAATGGGGCGTGGGGTGGGTGCCCCCCCCCATGCATGCCTACACTGTTACAGGAGTTATGTTGGCCTTGTATGCAGCTTTATTCCTCTTTAGCATTCATCTCCGTTGTTCAGTGATGCATTTCCTGCCTCTATGGGATTTACCTCTATCTGCTCCTGTGAGGCACTTCCTGTTTCTGTTAGATGTATATCGATGGCTTGTATAGTGTTTTTCAGAGACTCGAAAATCAGCTGGCCATCGGCGCATGCTTGGTGGAGCTCAGCTGGGGCTCGTGCCAGCAGAGAGGCCTCTGCATGCCACCTGTGGCACGCATGCCATAGGTTTGCCATCATGGGTATAAGGAATAAATAGTCATTCATATAAGAAAAATGAGCTTCTGCAATTCCTTTAAAATGCTTCATGAAAAATATTGTTATACTTAGTGAACTAGAAAAATAGTTTCATTTAATGAGTTTTAATTTGTATACTATTTAGTTATCAATGGGTATTTTGGTATTTACTCTTTTACAGTATAATCTGGTCTTAAGAAAGATCTCTGTTTTATGTTCAGTGAAAACCCAGTATATATAACATTATTGTCTTTATGAAGAATATTACACTTTGTGTCAGTTGACTTAAAAGTAATTTGTTTCTTCTTGCACATTTGCACTTTTTTGCCATAATTAGTGAGGTGGAATTGACTGATTTATTGTGCACCATACTACAGTTGTATTTATTTTTGCTGCTTATCATATTGTATACAGTATTTAAATAAGATTTGCGCACATGGGAAAAATACAATATTGCTGCCCAAAATCTGTGTGAGAATACTTTGTATAGGTTTTGAGTAAGGTTTTTAATTTTTGTTAGCTATTTTTTCTACTATGTTTTAATCTTCATATATGGTGCCTACATCAAAGAAGGCAAGTAATGCAGTGAGGTCGGTCAGGATTGTCATATTTTCTTGAGCCTGCTTTTCATTTACCTAAGCAGTTCTGAAGATTGGTGGTTCATCCGTTGAATCTTATATTATGGGGTAATCATAAGTCTAAGTATTATTGCCCCCAAAGTGATTCCTTTGGCCTCATTTATGGTCCAAGTAGCAGGAAAAAAAACAAGATGATACATTTTAATTCTGTTAAATTGTTGTTAAGTGAATGACTGCAATTGTTAAGTTAGTAAAGTGGTTGTTAAGTGAATCTTGCTTTCTCATTGACTGAGATTGTCAGAATGTCACAAAAGGTGGTCACATGACCCTAGGAGACTGCAACCATCATAGATATGAACCAGTTGCTAAGCATCCAAATTTTGATCTTATGACCATGGAGATGCTGCAATGGTTATAAGTGTGAAAAGTATTCACATCATTTTTTTTACTGCCATTGTAAGTTTGAACAGTCACCAAACAAGTTCTAAGTTGAAGACTATCTGTATAAAAATGCTGATATATTACCATTTGTGGATGAAGACAAAGTTGCAGGGACGTACGGTCAGGGGAGGCAAGGGAGGCAGAGCCTCACCTCTCTTCATGAAATAATGAAGATAATGAAATAATAGTATATAATACTACTAATAGTATTATATACTATATATATATATGTAATATTATAATATTATATACATCCGCCCGGCCGCGCCTGGGAGCTGCGGAGGCAGAAATGTCGGCGCTCCCGGATGACGAAGCCACAAAAGCGACTGGGGGAAGATTCTCGTCGTTCCCCAGTCGCTTTCGTGGCTTCGTCATCCGGGAGCGCCGACAACATTTCTGCCTCCGCAGCTCTCGGGCGTGGCCGGATGGATGTAGCCAGAGCGATGCCGAGGCAGTCCGGGCGGACGAAAGAGCGAGCGAGCGACGAGTGATGGAGGTCCTCGGTCGCTCGCCCGCTGGACTGCCTCAGTGCCACTCTGGCTACCTCTGTCCGCCCGCGAGCTGCGGAGGCAGAAATGTTGTCGGCGCTCCCGGATGACGAAGCCACAAAAGCGACTGGGGAACGACGAGAACCTTCCTGCCTCTGCTGTACTGCAAAGTCCAGAAGAGGCAGGAAGGTTCTCGTCATTCCCCAGTTGCTTTCGAGGACTGCAGAGCGTGAGCCGGCGGAGCACGCTCAGGAAGGCGGGGAATGGGATCACGTGTGCTGGAGGTTGCCTCAGCCTCCAGCACACGTGATCCCATTCCCCACCTTCCTGATGATGTCACCAGCCTCACCAGCCGTAAACCTCATCGCACATCACTGCAAAGTTGTATGTGTCAACAGTGATGTGTGCTGCAGTAACTGATAACATTGCAATACAGTTCATCTTGGTGACATTTTTTAGTGTAATACACAATCCAGGTCATAATGGTGTTTTCAGGAGGCTTGTTGGTGGATAGTATTTCCCCCCCCCTCCCAAAAAAAGTTGAATTATCACGAGCCTCAGTGGTGCAGTGGTTAGAGTGCAGTACTGCAGGCTATGACTGCTGCCTGCTGCCTGCCTGCAGTTTTGCAGTTCGAATCTCACCAGGCTCAGGCTCAAGGTTGACTCAGCCTTCCCTCCTTCCGAGAATGGAAATTGTTGGGGGCAATATGCTGACTCTGTAAACCGTTTAGAGAGGGCTATAAAGCACTGTGAAGCGGTATATAAGTCTAAGTGCTATTGCTATCAAAAACAGCTGTGATATTACAAATACAAAATAGGAAGTGTGGATAGACCATATTTTCTTAATCTGTGGCTTTAAGTAGGAGATCAACTTGATTGGGGTTTTCTGAGCTAATGATTGATTTATTGTGATATTTGATCAGTGTTGATTTTTAGAAATCAAATCGATAGACTTTTTCCAGTATTATTTATTGGGCTTCCAGGGCTTCCAATGGTGTGCTATCATTAACTGTAATCAAGGTCATAGCAATAGCAATACACTTAGATTTATATACCGCTTTATAGCCCCCTCTAAGTGGTTTACAGAGTCAGCATATTGCCCCCAACAATCTGGGTTCTCATTTTACCCACCTTGGAAAGATGGAAGGCTGAGTCAACCTTGAGCCTGGTGGGATTTGAACTGCTGAATTGTAGTCAAATCCCACCAGGGCAGAAGTAGCCTGAAGTACTGCACTCTAATCAATGTGCCACATTCATCCTTGCAATTGGTCACCACTTCTCATTTCTTCGACATCTTTCACCATTGTAGACATCTCAGGAGACCAGGAACTTTGTATAATGTACCCAAAATATGATAACTGAGCTTGATCATTTATGATGAGAATGAGAGCTCTGGATTGATTTGTTCTATGATTTATTTGTTTATTTTTTTTCTTCTATATCCACAGTATTCTCAGAAGTCTAACATCAAAAGCATCAATATTCTTTCTACCCTGCTCTTTCTAAATATAGTTTCAATTTGTATAGAGCATCATTGCCTGCATGATTATGGTCCTTTTATAAATAGTTACAATATATGAGCATTTTTATAAGACCTTCAAAGCCTTCATTGCTACACTACTGAGTGCTAGTCTGTAATGTATTTATTGACTACCAATTCCTTTATTGTTAATAGACAATCCTAAAAGGGAGAAACTATCCAGTGCTTCAATATATCTTTTATCAATTTTAAGGCTTATGAATCTTATGTTATTGCTTTGGTCTTCTTCATATTTAATCTCAATCCCATTTTTCATTATGCGTCTTGATTTTCATTAGCAGATGTTGCATGTTGTTTGCATTTCAATATCATCATTAGTACAGGGTTGATTATTCATGTTTGTTACTCCAGTGTGAAAGCCATATTCATCTTCCTGTCTGAGCTCTTTCAATATATATACCCTATTTTTCGGAGTATAAGACGCAACAAGATATTGAAAGTAAATTTTTTAAAAAAGTTTTTGCAAAAACGGGCCTGGTTTTTGCCAAGAAAAGGGCATGCATAGCCTTTAGGAGGCTTGTAGAGTGCTCCTGGGGACTGAGGGGGAGGGGGGCAAAAACGAGCAAAAAACAGCCCGTTTTTCGATCGTTTTTGCCCTTCCCAGCCCCCAGGAGCACTTTGCAGGCTTCCCAAAACCTCTACATGTCTATATTTGTGAAGGGGATGGGGTTTCAGGAGGCCAAAAATGATGTATTCAGTGTATAAGACGCACCCAGATTTTCACCCTCCTTTTTGGGGGGAAAAGCTTCGTCTTATACTCCCAAAAATATGGTGTGTGTGTGTGTGTGTATTGCATATAAAAGGAATATATAAAGAAAGAACATAGTGCCTTGTCTCAATCCTATACAGCAGGTTCCCAAACTGTGGGCTGCAGCCCACTACTGGGCTATGGCCTATTTGCAACCAGGCCGTGTGAGCAGCGTAACAAGTGAAAATGTGCACCTGCCCCTCACACAAAATCATCCCCTCTTCGCCCCTCCCCCTGCCTCCCGGCTGTGCCTGGAAAGGTTGGGGAATGCTGCTATATCGATCTAGGCTAGCTTGTTTTCCTGGGTTCAATCCAGTCAGTGGCTTCTTGTCCTGTGTAGAAATTTTTCATGAGAACAATGAGATATTTTGAAAGTCTCATATTTCTAAGTATACTGTGTACGGTAGTTTGACACTTTTAAAGGTAAAGGTTCCCCTCGCACATATGCGCTACTTGTTCCCGACTCTAGGGCGTGGTGCTCATCTCCATTACAAAGCTGAAAAGCCAGTGCTGTCTGAAGACGTCTCCGTGGACATGTGGCCCGCATGACTAAACGCCGAAGGCACATGGAACAATGTTAGGTTTAGGGTTGACATGTTTAAGTCAATCAAAAACCTTTCTATAATCAGTAAAACCCATGGCAGGTAGTCCTCGACTTAATGACTATTCTTTTAATCATCTGTCATCAAAGTTATGACTGTTGCACCAACCCAAAATATTGTGATCACTATTTAGGCACTTGGCAATCAGCTTGTACTTACAGTGATTGCAGTGTTTGGTGATCACATGACCACAATTTGTGACCTTCACAGCTTACTTCCAAAAGCAAAATCAATTGGGGAAGCCAGATTCGCTTAATGACCATATGATTCAGTAACAACTGATTATTCACTTAATGACTACAGGACAAATGGCAATAAAATTGGCCAATCAAGTGATGGTTCACTTAATGACTGGTTTCCTTAGCTACCAAAATTCCAATCCCAATGTGGTCATAAGTTAATGACTACTTGTATAACCCACATAAATTTAACCTCTTTAGGCTCCTCACTTATTTTTTAAGAATATAAAGGGACCAAAATATTTGAAAACCACTTTTGCAAGGTATTTTGGATGTTGACATCCCAGTTGTACAGAATTTCACTACAGGTAATCCTTGACTTACAACCACAATTGTGTCTGAAATTTCGTTTGCTAAGCAAGACAGTTGTTAAGTAAACCATTTTACAATCTATCTTGAAACAGCTGTTAATTGAATTACTGCAATTGTTCAATTAGAAACACAGTTGTTAAGTGAATTAATTTTGCTTGTCAGAAGATCACAAAAGTGGTCACATGATCCTGGTACACTGCAACCATCATAAATATATTCCAGTTGCCAAATGTCCAAATAATTGTAAGTGTTAAAAAGGGTCACTTTTTTTCAGATGTTGTTGTAAGTTCGAATGGTCACTAAACGAATAGTTGCAACTTGAGGGCTACCTTGTATGCACCTTCCATCTTTCTTTGATCTTATTTGAATCAGTTACTATCTGTCCACTGGTATACTCGGGTATACCAATTTGAGGTTGGAATTCCTCTTCTGAGTTAAGAGTCTTAGGAAGATTTGGTTTCCGTGTCTCTTCTGATTGCCTTTATGACTGTTTTCATAATACTGCTTTTAAACAAAGTTCCTTCTTCAGATCATTGTCTTTCATGGTGATAGCCTCTCTTGACAATTCCCACTGCTTGTCCATCCAGCTTTCTTCTGTTTCTTGGTCTTTGGGTAGTTGTTCTTTTCACATTTATTCTTAGCAAGGTCTTTGATTTCATTCCACAGTTCCTTTGGCTCCCTATTTAAAAAGTTCAGTACTAAACAAAAGCAATTCCTGTTCTTTTTCCTTTTTCCCGTTTCCCATTTTCCTTAAAAAGTGGAGCTCAAGATCATATTGTAGAAATGGGTTGACTTTCTTCCTCAGTTTCAGCTTAATTGGGAATCCGCACATGGGTTATTCATTATCTGTCTCACCATCAGTTCCTTTATAATTAAATTCTCTTCTACCTCCTTGTATAAATAATATAGTTTGATTTCTGTATACTCCATACATCTACAGTATATAGGTGTTGCTGGGTTTTTGGAACAAAACAATATACACAGATGACCACTAGTTTAGCAGCCAAGTTATGATGGTGCTTATGATCGGTCCTCAAAGCCGCAGCTATTGTAGTCTTTCTATGGTTGTGATTTGTGTGATGTGATCATGATTTGGCAACTGGCTTGCAATTGAAATGTTACAGTGTCCATGTGGTCTCCATTTGTAATCTTTTCTGCCAACTACTGACGAGCAAAGTCATTAGGGAAGCAGGCAGGAGGTTGCAAGTCATTTCTGCTGCTTTTTCACCTATCCACAGTGCCCTCCCGGAGCACTCACCCACCCATACTCCATAATACCTGCCAGTGGCATCCACACACACACACACACCTGTACTTGTTAGCACTAGTCCATAGTACTTTTGGCCTGTTGCACCTTTGGTACCCATGCCCCACAGCACTTACAGTTATTGATACTAAAATGATAATCTACTCCACCATCATTCTATATCACTGGTGTGATACAGTGCCTGTTTTCTTTAGTTGGACAGCTGAGATTATTTGACGCCTATACATTCCCTGTTGGTTTGCTGATCCGTCCCAGGAACATTGCTTTCCCCATGACAATGAGGCAGGTTCACAGGATTTGAGAGAATTCTGTGTAGTAGCCATGTAGATTTGTTCCTTTTCTTCTGAGGTTTTCTCAGTGGCTGTTCCTTGTTTTGTAGAAATGCCGATCAACTTTTAATTTTTTTTTACTAAGCTTGTATTGATTTCCTTTGTCAGTTGCTTTTATTGTAATGTTAGAATTCTTTCAAGAATGTATGAGCACAGCTGAAATTTATTTTCAGCGGAATACGGAATTAATGAATCTTTGAAAGATATTATTATTTAATTAAGGGAAATATTATTAGTGTTTAATAAAATAAAGATTGAACTTCTAAGATGCCTAATAAATTTGGTAGCCTGCAATATACAAGTTTTTATTTTAACAGACAGCTAATAATATAAAACAAGAGTTCACAGTTTCTAATGGTTGTTTGGATTTTTTTTTAGATTATTTTATTCTGCTTTTATAATATTTTATATATAACTCAAGGGGGTAAATATATCTAATATTCCTTCTCCTATTTTACCTACAACAATCTTGTAAGGGGGTTGGACTAAGGGATGACAATTAAACCAAAGTTACCCAGCTAACCTTCACACCTGTGGTAGGATTAGAATTCACAGTCTTCTGGTTTCTAGTTGGATGTCTTAACAAGGTAAATATATATTGCTTAAAATAATATGTGGTGGCAAATGGGTTAGAATGCAATAACTGTACCCACAGCCAGAAGTTCAATCCTGAATGGTTCAAGGTTGACTCAGCCTTCAATCTTTCCAAGGTCGGTAAAAGGAGGACCCAAAGCTCTGTGGAATGAAATATAAGTCTAAGTGCTATTGCTATTGTTATTGATATGTATGATGAAGTCTATCAGATCATTGATTTGTCAGGACATGGTCACTTCTTTTGACTTCAAAGAGAAACACCAGGTGTGAATTACCTATATCGTCGCATTACTTAATTCTAATATGACTATATTAATTAGAGATTTAACATAATGCAAAATTCAGAATAAATGCCTTATGTAATATCATGTATATTATTAACTAAGATTATTAGTGTTATGTAGTGTGCCAATGTGGTACATATTTCTGAACAGATGGTGCAATCATGAAAGCTGATTTTGAAGGTTACCGTTTGTTTGCCAACATGATATTCACAGTTTTTTCAGAACTCCCAGAAACCTCAGGCTGGTTGGTAAAGCATCCTGCCCATGCAAGTATCATAATCATCAATCATCATCATCATCAATCTTTTATGTATCGGAAAGCCAAGTACTGCATCTCAGCTGCTCCAGCATTCTTTATTCTCTTATAAGGTTCCAGAAGCTGCCTTAGGAAGAAGATAAAAGAGGATGGAAGGGTAGCATTGCAGGAGCTTAGTTTGTAACCAGTGAAAATAAAGTTGTTAATTTATACCAGTGATAGCAAACCTTTCAGTATTGATGTGTCAATTTGAGGTCAATTGGAAATATAAATAAGTGTGCTACAGGAAGCAGGAGAAGAAGCAAGTCCGGCTCTGCGCAATAGCTGTGCATTCCTTCAGTTGACTGGTGGCTGCAGGAGGATGAGAAGAGAAAATGCTTTTTTCTGTGTTTGTGCAGCGCTCATCCCTTGCCTGGAGCAGCCTGAGGAATTGAGCTGATGGAGTTTGAGGACCTTGGGTCGGACCTCCACAGTTTTTCATCTGGCCCCTTGGGAAAATTAATTCCCCATTGCTGACTTACAGTATTCCTTTTCTCTTGTAGGTTGCTCTGGATTGTACAAGACCTGTTCATTAAGTGGCTTCACACAATGCTTTTCCACAGCCTCTGCAGCATCTGAAAACCATGTAAAAGCACATAGAGATTCTCAGTTATCCAGGTCGTGGTTGAAGACGTTTCGCTTCTCATCCAAGAAGGTTCTTCAGCTCTGACATTCCCCACTATACGGTCAGAGCTGAAGAAGCTTATTGGATGAAAAGCAACATGTTTTCAAAAGAAAAAACAAGAAAGTCCAGTTACCCCCTGAAAAAAGTAGCACCTTTGGGACATGAAAAGCATGCATGTTCTCACACAACTTTGGGAGGCTCTGGAACTTGCACGTGCATACCCTATTTTCCAGTAGAGTGGAGGGAGGGGTCACAGCAGGGTTAACACAGCCTGATTGGTCCATTTGACTGAGAGAAAACTTCTTAACCTTCGCCTTCTCCCTTTGGTTCCCAGTTTCCTCTCAGTCAAGGTCCAAGACACAGGTTTGGTTCCTAGTAAGAGTGTTTTATTGGGTTTTATTAGTCAGTATTAGTGTTGTTGGTACTTTGAATTCGGATTCTTTTATTTCAAAATTTTTTTGTAGTGGGTCCGCCTTGCAGGGCTGTTGTTCAGCTGCCCTCAGGAGGCTGAGATAGTCAGTGGGGGGGGGCGCTTCCTCCCCCCTCCTAAGGGATCGCTCCGGACTGGTGCCTGGGGTCTCGGGTGTGCCGGGCGACCCTGCATGCTTTAAATTACCTTTTAAAACTTTTCCTGTGAGGCTCGCAGCGCGCTGGGGCTTTTCGGCGCGAAAGCGGCTATTCGGCTTCTAATTCAAACTGCTAGCTTCCCGGGCCGGTTACAGCCCACGGCAGCAGCGCGGAGTCGTTTTTCTGGTGTTGGAAGGCTCCTCGTGGCTTAGGAGCCCAGCAGTGATCTGGAGTGTTTGTTTGGAATGGCGATCATTGCAGCTTGCAGGCATTAGCAATTAAGGGCGAGATAGGCGGCCATTTTTAGGCACGCTTTTGTAAGCACCGCCCAAAGAAGCCGGCGGCCATTTTGAGTCACGTGTTTGGGGCTTGCAACACGGAGAGGCTGTGAAAAACGTGGCAGTGCTGTTTGCAACTTTGCCGGAGGCCCGGAGCAGGCGATTCTCACCAGCTGAAGGGCAATTACTACCAAAAACTTCGTTCTGGAGCACGTGAGTGGGGATGGCAGATAGAACTGAGTCCCAGCAGGCCGCGCCAGCTCAGGCAGGCGAAGATCAGGCTGAGCCCACTTCCCCAGTTAGGCCTCGGGTTTCTAGGCCTTCAGCTGAGGACAGACCTTCGAGAGCCCTGCAGAGGGATGAGCTCAGGCGATCCAGGGCTATTGAGAAGGTCATTGAAAGAGCTGAGAAGAGACAGGCCAGGGATCCTAGGCCCAGATCCAGATCCCCACGCACGGTGGCTCCCTGCCCTCCCCCACCTGTGGCCAGGGGGTTCAGTCCTTCCTCTTCCTCTGCTTCTCCATGCAGATCTGATAAGAGTCAGGAGCGGGGGGCGCCTCGCTCTCCTTCTGCTTCCCTGGGGACTAGAGAGGCAGATAGGGGGGATCCATTGGAAGGTACCTCTGCAGGTCCCGTTAGGGGTAGGAGATCCAGCAGGGCCTATGTGGCACCAGACTATGATTCAGAAGGTGATGAGGAGGATCTAGAAAACCTCCCTGAGAATCTCAAAAGGCTTATTTCTGCAGCCATTTCTAGGGGCATTTCTCAAAGGGACAGGCCCTACCACCACAGTCGAGTTACTCCCTTTAGTAGGTCCAGATCTAGGGCTTCTCCTTCCCTCATGAGTGAGGTCTCCTCTAGGGGGGAGGCACGGAGGGATGATTGGGGGTTCTCTGAGGAGGAGGATGCGGCTCCTGAGCCGCCTCGCTCTTCCAACCTTTTCCTCCAGGCCATGTTCAAACCATTACTTAAGAAGGCTAGGAGGACCACCAAGGTGGGCACGGGGGACCCCACGGTCCCACCGCCCACGGATCCGGACATGGTCATGTTCTCAGCGACGGCCACCAATAAGGAGGAGATTCCTGCTCCTCCTCTTTTCTTAGAGGTGGCTACTAGCCAATGGGCCCGTCCTTCTAACTTTTCCCCACCTGGCAGCAACGACCGTCGCGCCTACAACATGGAAAAGTCCTTTGTGCAGGCTATTCAGCTTCCAGTTATAGATCAGCCCATAGCAGCTTTAGTCTCCTCTTCCCCAGTGGTCTCGGGGGACGCGGCAGACAAACTTAAGCCAGAGGACAAGAGGGCGGAGCTCACCTTACGTAAAAATTATAAGGCCTCAGCATGGGCGGTGCGGGCGGCAGCTGCCGCCTCCTATTTCAACCGCACAACGGTCATGTGGCTCCGCCAGCTTCAGGATCGCATTCCGATCCAGGATGAGCGCGTACACCAGGATTTGGCTAAAATAATGGCAGCGTGTCAGTATTCGGCTGATGCGACCCTAGATGCTGTTAGGTTCGGTTCAAGTGCTTTGGCCACATCTGTGGCCTCTCGACGGCTCCTGTGGCTCAGGAACTGGCAGATGGACTATAAGGCCAAGTGGGACCTGGTGGCTGCCCCCTTTGCAGGTCCAAATTTGTTCGGGGCTTCCTTAGACCCGATTTTGGTGGAAAACAAAGATAAAAAGAAGGTTATGCCTACATCCACCAAGAAGGCGGAGTCCCGTAGTCATCCCTATCGCAGGCCCCAGTTCAAGTCCTATGACAGGGATCAGGATCAGCGATACCAACCGTACAGGCAGGACAGGTCGTTCAACAGGCAGAACTTTCAGGACCGTTCTAGGTATCAGTCGCAGTCCAAGCGGCCCTTTCGAGGGGGGTGCGGCCGTCCCTTCCGCAGAGGGAAATGACTCGAACCCGAGTCATCCCATCGGAGGCCGCCTGGCACTGTATGCGGACGAGTGGGATCAGATCACGTCAGACGGTTGGGTCAGGGCGACCGTTCGCCACGGCCTAAGGTTAGAATTCCTCTCCAAACCCCCAAGTTTTTTCAAAGTTTTTCCCCCGGCTCGGGACCCGGAGCGACGTCGTCTCATGGACCTCGCGGTCGCCCACCTTCTAGAAATCAGGGCGGTGGAGGTCGTTCCGGAGCCGGAGAGGGGTCTGGGCTACTATTCACATCTGTTCGTAGTTCCAAAATCCTCGGGGGGTTGGAGGGCGATTCTCAACCTGAAACGCCTGAACTGCTACCTAGTATACAGACGGTTCAAGATGGCGTCCCTGAAATCAATTCTGCAGGGGATTCGGAAGGGGGATTACATGGCCTCAGTAGATTTGACGGAGGCCTATCTCCACGTCCCCATCCTTCAGTCTCACCGGCGTTATCTCAGGTTCTCTGACCGGGGCAGGCATTACCAGTACCGGGCTCTCCCGTTTGGTCTGGCCTCTGCTCCGCGGACGTTCACCAAGGTCCTGGCAGCACTGGCGGCTTACCTGCGTTCCATCCCGGTGAGGCTTCAGTGCTACTTGGACGACGTCCTCGTTCAGGCGGAGTCCCTCCCCAAAGCCACGTCGGATCTTCGGCTGACGATCCGTTGGCTTCAGGCGTTGGGGTTTTCTGTGAACTTTCCCAAGAGCCACCTGTCCCCATCCAGGCAGATCCTGCACCTAGGGACAGTGATAGACTCCGAGTCAGGGAGGGTCCGCCTATCCCCAGAACGCTTGTCCAGCCTGCGCCGGCTGGTCTCCTCCGTACGAAAAAGAAGGTCTGTTTCCATCCTGACCTTGTCTCAACTCCTGGGGAAGATGGTCTCTTGTATAGGGATAGTGCCCTGGGCCCGGCTCCACCTGCGACCTCTCCAGTGGGCCTTGATCCCAGTCCAGAGAAGGATGATGAGCAACTCCTTGCGGCCAGTTCCTCTACCAGCGGAGGTGAGGCTCTCTTTTCGGTGGTGGTTGTCCCCAGCGCTGCAACAGGGGGCTTGTTTTTGGGAGCCCGAGAGAGTCACAGTGACGACGGAT
Source organism: Natrix helvetica (assembly GCF_964273705.1). Classification (NCBI taxonomy): domain Eukaryota; kingdom Metazoa; phylum Chordata; class Lepidosauria; order Squamata; family Natricidae; genus Natrix; species Natrix helvetica. The sequence goes on along the minus strand of NC_138548.1, from coordinate 97,304,875 downwards.
GCCAGCCTCTTCGGCTGGGGGGCCGTGATGGACTCTGACATGACCCAGGGACGTTGGTCTGCCTCGGATCTCCGCCACAACATCAATTGGCTGGAGCTGAAAGCCGCACGACTTGCCCTTCGGACTTTTCGTCATCACCTGCGGGGGCGCCATGTCCTCCTGCTCACGGACAATATGGCGACGAAGGCCCATATCAATCGCCAGGGGGGCACCCACTCCCGTTCACTCTGGCGAGAGGCGCAGTCGTTGGGCTTGTGGGCGGAGAGACACTTAGCCTCTATAGTGGCGGAGCACATCTCAGGAGTGTCCAATCTTCAAGCGGATTGGCTGAGTCGCACAACCCTGGACGATGGCGAGTGGCAACTGGGCCCGGAGTTGTTTCGGAAGATATGCAGCAGGTTCGGCATGCCCCGGGTGGATCTGTTCGCCTCCCCCGACAACGCTCAGCTGCCCCGGTTCTTTACCCGGTTCCAGTCTCCGTCAGCGGAAGGAGCGGATGCTCTCAGGAGCCGGTGGCCCCCAGGCCTTCTTTATGCCTTTCCTCCCCTTCCCCTCGTTCCCCGTACGATAGGGAAGATAGTCACAGAGAGGGCTCTCGTTATCCTGTTAGCCCCATACTGGCCGAGGAGACCCTGGTTCGCGGACCTGGTCCAGCTGTCGGTAGCAGACCCCTGGAGGATTCCCCCGGGGGAGGTCGTTCTGAGTCAGGGGGCTTTACATCACCCAGGGCCTCAGTGGCTTCATCTGACCGCCTGGCTCTTGAACGGAGGATCCTGAGGGGGCAGAGACTATCGTCGGGAGTTATAGCCACCTTAGAGGCGTCTAGGAGGCCGTCCACGGTTAGGATTTACAATGCCACATGGAAGGCGTTTGCGAAGTGGTGTATTCCCTTGGGGTTGGATCCCTCTAGGGCTACCGTCCCGAACGTGTTGGAGTTCCTTCAGAAGGGGCTGGAGGACGGTTTGTCGCATAATACGCTCCAACGTCGTGGCGGCTTTGGCCACCATTCTGGGGGGGAGGGTTCCCCCACCCTTTCCCGTTCTCCCCTGATTAAGCGTTTTCTGAAGGGGGCGGCTAACATCCGGCCACCTCCGGTTCATAGATTTCCGACCTGGGATCTGACCCTGGTTCTCCAGGCTTTGACGAGCTCCCCGTTCGAACCACTTAGGACGGTACACATGCGTCTGCTTACCCTTAAGGTGGTGTTTTTAGTGGCCATTACATCGGCCAGGCGCATTTCGGAGTTGGGGGCCCTTTCTTCACGCAGTGACCTGTGTGTAATACACCAGGACAGGGTGGTCCTTCGTTTGGATCCTTCGTTCATTCCGAAGGTGAATTCACAGTTTCACAGGGCCCAGGAGGTCGTGCTCCCGAATTTTTGTCCCAACCCTTCGAGGGAGCGGGAGTTGGTGTGGCATAAGCTGGATGTTCGCCGGGCTGTTCGCATATACCTGAAGCGAACTGAGGGCATTAGGAAGACCGAGGCGTTATTTGTTTCCTTTCATCCAGGCTCGTTAGGATGCAAGGTGTCTTCTTCCACCATCGGAAGATGGATTAGGTTGGCCATAGTTGAGGCTTACGGGGCTTCTGGGAAGACCCCCCCGTCAGGGATCACTGCTCACTCCACCCGCAGTGCCGCTACTTCGGCGGCCTGGGCCACCAGGGCGCCCTTCGAGGATATTTGTAGGGCGGCTGCCTGGGCCTCCCCCACGCCTTTTATTAGGCACTATCGTTTGGATGCTTATGCCTCGGCTGAGGCATCTTTTGGCCGGAGGGTCCTTCAGAGGGTGGTGGCCGATTCCTCACCTGGGACCCAGTCTGCCCGCCTGGGGACGTAGCGTGGGTATGTCCCTGCTGTGACCCCTCCCTCCACTCTACTGGAAAAAGAACGTTGGTCTTACCTGAACGTTTTTTTCTGGAGTAGTGGAGGGAGGGGTCACATTCCCACCCTAGTTAGTTAGACAGGGTCCGGGAGGTGTAGAATCGGGAGGCCCCGGGGGGGCTTGTCCTTGTTTGTGTTTGACTTGCAGGTGCTGGCCGTGACATCGCGGAAACTGGGAACCAAAGGGAGAAGGCGAAGGTTAAGAAGTTTTCTCTCAGTCAAATGGACCAATCAGGCTGTGTTAACCCTGCTGTGACCCCTCCCTCCACTACTCCAGAAAAAAACGTTCAGGTAAGACCAACGTTCTTTCTCTTGTAGGCTCCACAAATTGCACAAGAACAGGCCATGCTTTCAGGAAAAGTTGGATTTTGGTGAACACTGGTATGTCACCCAAAATGTCACTGTGTCATCTTTGACCCTTGTCAAAGGTGATGGTTTGCCATCTTTGACACATGTGGTTTGCCATCACTGACCTATGCTGTTCCTCGCTTGGAGGAGAATATCTATCAAGAAAGAAACCTGAAACAAAAAGACGAGCCTGTTTCAATATCCATAAAGGAACGAATACACTTTGAAATGCTGATCATCAGACTTATAAATTTAAGTTTGACTTAAGTTATACCATTGACACATTTCTGATTTTCCACAGAGTGGATGAAATTGATCCTTATATCTGTAAGAGGCTGTTTACAGTCAGTAAAACAGGATTCAGTTCTATTCCTAGAGATCAAGTAGAAATGCATCTCTGTAGTGCTGTAGTTTTCTGGTTTTGATTTTATCTGTTTTTAATTCATTCAGAGTTTGAAGTGTGAAGAACTTATATTTCCAGAATCAAGAACATAGAAATGAGTCACAGATCCATATCTTTCATTTTATAATTCATCACTATAGATAACATCAATATCAAAGGCTTCTTTCATGTTGAGTACAGTAATATTCTCTTGAGGATGGGGATTGGGGGATGTGAATTTCAAATATGAATTATATTTATTTTTATTTATTTATTTATTTAAACTTATTAGTCGCACCCTCTCCCCACAGGGACTCGGGGCGACGTACACAAGCAACAGTTAGCACAGTGTCATACAGAGGAGGTAAAAAATAAATAATTACAATAAATAACATTAATAGTTTAAAAACTAAAATTGACAATTAAAAATGACCTAGGGGTGGAAAAGTTGTCGAATTATGCCAGGCCGGCTAGCCGAAACAGGTGGGTCTTCAGTTTACTGCGGAAGGAGCGGAGATCGGTTGTTGTTCTAATGTCTGGGGGGAGGTCGTTCCAAAGGGTAGGGCCCGCCACAGAGAAGGACCTACTAAGTTTTAGCAGTTTTAAAGAGAGTATTTTCATAGACAATATGAAAAATGGATACAAAAGTCATTTTATTTTGCTGTTCTGTTTCAAGCGTTACAGCATTCACATTTGCCAATGCTAAGCATTAGCACAGTTTCAAAATTATATTTCCCTGTCAGACATTGAGAGAATGTAGTGCTTGAAAAAGCTCCATCTTTTAGGCCTGGATAGATTGTCTTGAAATGGTTTAAATAGAAAGATGTTTTGATTGATTCTGTAGCTTTCAAGACTGCTGATCATTAGGGATGTGCGTAACTCACATTCTGGAGATGGAACATTACAAGTACAGCAGAGCTAACCATTTGGTTTCCATAATATGTCTGGATCTGATTGTTCTGGAATTTTTGGTAGATGTTGTCAATACATTTTTCAATTTAGATTGCAATACTTCATATCAGCTCAGGTTGTAAACAGTAAAATAACATTGAATACAACCGGTAACAGTGGTTTATGTTGTTACATTATTTCAATTTTTCTCTTCCATGGATTAACTTTAGTTGCTCTCTTCTAGTGAATATTTGAGTTGTCATCTTCTTTACTTTAGTCAATTCTAGAATAGGCCAGCACAACTTATGACTCATCTAGCAGCTTTGGACAGTCTGTCGGCATTTTTTTAAAGTGATGAATTTGATAAATCTCTTCCCCCTCTGTCTCCTATTCAATAATTAGGGATACTATCACTGATCACTTATTGATTCAAATGCCATACATGTTAGATTTTTTGCCCCAGTCTGATGTACTGTTTAATAGGGTTTACCCTCCATTTTAGTGCCCATTGCCCTAGTTTAGAGGGATTTTTTCAATGCTTTGTTCTTGATATAGCTATCCTAACCACTATCCTAACTACTAACTATTATACAACTACTACTACTATTTTCCTACTATAATCAACTACTAAATTCCAAATGGTTTGATAACAAGACAAAAAACAGATTAAATGTGAGAAATTAGAACTATTTTCTCTTTTGATGAATGGAGGAGAATGTTCATTTGTTAGAGAATTTCAACAGTTACAGTCTTGACATAATAATAGCAATGCAGAATTTTATACAAAGGGATACTGTACAGAAAGAAGAAAGGCAAGCTAATAAATAAGCGATATAGAAATATCACTTATTTATAACAGGCTCTAGAACACCTACAAAAATACTTTTTTTTGAATCTCTCCTCTTCCTGTTGAGCAAAGTACAGCTTGCATTGTTAATATTATTCAAAGTGACACAAAATTATGCTAAATCGAATAATAATAATATGAATGCTGAAGTCACTCATTAATTTGTTTAAATAATCATCTTAATTTAGCAGAATCCAGTCTATCTTGGGAGAAGTAAATGAAGAAGGTTGTAATTTCAAATTATGTTCAAGAAGTAAACAGTGACCTTTTAACTGATAGAAGGAGTTATAACTTGGAAGGTGTTATTTTTCTAGGGAAAAATATTAATATCTCATTTCAATTGGACTTGAGGACAATACATTTTGACCTCTTTTTGATATATTTTTCTTTCCCCGTGATGTTTCTTTATTCTCAAAAATAGATGTTTTGAACTACTGTATATGTTTTAAAAAGCATAATTGTCTCAGAGCAAAACATAGCGGTTCTATCATTAAACACATACATTGGATAACTTGGTGCCCCTTGTCCCCCAAGCATTTTTTATGGGTCATGGTTTGACGAAGACAAAAGGAATGTGGGTTGGAGTGTATTGGTAGGGCACATTATATTGAGTTCTTTTAAGAGAAGATCTTGCTGCTTTCTGTTTGTATGCTACAAAAAAAAAAGAATCAAATGACCAAGATCACCAGGGTCAGCACATCATTCTGAAGCATTAACCGCTGAATCAGGTTTGTAGGGAAGTAATAGCATTATTACTGTACATCAGTTTTAGTCTATGGTATGGAGACTACAAGGCTAAGATAGCCAGTGTTGTACTGCTTTGTGACTGAATGCAGTCATTGTGGTCTACCATGTATTTGAGAACTCTCTATCTTATTTTTGTAGACCTAGACGGACAGTAAAACCAGGAGGCTTTAATAACTTCTTTGTGTTCTGCTAGTGGACCACAAGTTCAGACTTGGCATAAATATAATTCATCATAATGCAATATTTGTATGACTGGCTCAGGTTTGCCACAAGCTTTTGGAACTAAATAAATCTATTGAAGGCCACATATTTGTAAATATAATTGTGTACTTATTTATTTTTGCCCTGAGGCATAGCTACATGTAGTCTTACAAACACTATCAGTAATCAATAATTCAGATATATTGTTAGTATTCACTAAAAAAATTCTGGAAATAAGCACTTCCAGCCAGTTAACGAGAGTTCACACTGCCATCACAAGCTTTCTGGATTGTCTGAAGATTGCTGTATATATTTATATGAAGTATCTAAACTACTTTGTCTCCTAGCAATGCTGTCGTTATAATGAAGCAGCATGAGTCAGATACAGCATTAGAAGTTTTTAGACACACTGTGAAAATTAAAAGATAATAATCCTCGGGAGCATTATTTTTTGCACTGTGACCTTTGATTGTGTTTTGCCAGGCTGCTTTGCATTGCTGCATCTTAACACAGCCACAGTGTTAATGGGGGGAAAAACACGGTCTTTGTTTATCTCTGAATTTGATATTTCAGCTTGGCAACAAAACAAAGACCTTTAACTCACAGTATTGTCACTATTTGTTTTTAATTATCTGCCATTATAAATTCTGTGTCTTGGAAAGAAAAAAAAAACTATTTGGATACATGTTTATAAATAAATACATTTTTTTATCGATGCAAAAAAGGCATTTATCTTAGGAAAGTTAAAATTCAAGTATATTTAGTCTGGAATTGGTTATATCTCATTAATAGGAAGAAAATTCTTAATATAGGAATGGTCCAAAGTTGAAAAAATGGATCCCATTTTTTATATAAAATTTGATTTAAAATGAAATATTTGTGCATTGGTTTTTAATGATTATATATGCACCTAAAGTTTTGCTTTGAAATAATTTCTAAAAAAATAAAACTGAAGATGATTTCCAATTTTAAATGTAATTGCCTTAGCTCTCTGTATTTTATAAGATATTTATCTTGCTGAGGATAAAACTAAAGTGTGTCTGATCTGGAAGCCTTTGAAGTCAGTAAAATGTTCCCGTTCGGTATGGATTGTAGACAGAATATCTTTTGTAAAAATGTAAATAATTATATTTCCTTCATTTCTTGAGGGATAATTTCCACCCGATGTCACATAAGACAAATTCTGAGTGTGTCTTATACACTGAATACAGCATTTTTGGCCTCCTGAAACCCTGCCCCTTTACAAAAATGGATCTGCAGTGGCTTTGGGAGGCTTGCAAAGTGCTCCCGAGGCTAGGGAGGGCAAAAACAAGTGAAAAATGGGCCATCTTTTGCTCGTTTTTGCAACCCTCCAGCCCCCAGGAGCACTTTGCAGGCCTCTCAAACTCTCAGCATGCCCCGTTTTTCACAAAAAAATGAGGCATGCAGTGGGTTTGGGAGGCCTGCAGAGTGCAAAAACTTTTTTTTTAAATTTACCTCTTCAAAATCTTGGTGTGTCTTATATTCCAAAAAATATGGTATTTAAAACATTTGATTAGGACCATAACAAAGGCCTAACACTTCAGATGTTTATGGAATAATGTTAACGTGACAACGTTAATCAATAAATAAACAACTGAAGTTTCCAAGGTCTATACATTTAGAAAAAATATAATATTTTTTCAACATCCTATTCTGAGGTGTTTTTTTTTTAAATGTAATATATGGCAATAATGGCATTTGTAAAACAATAGAATACGTGAGATTGTCAAGAATAAAACCAAAAGATGGCTATACAATTGCTATCTCGGTCCCTGGCTATCAAAATAGCAGCTGGGAATTCCGGTTTTGCTTCTAACACTATAAGTAGGTCTGGTGGGAAACTTAAAATATGGCTCATATGTTGTTCAGTTTTTACTAGAAAACATTCCTCAGTTAAACGAAGCCTTTGGGAAAGAAAGACAAGAGGAAATATTTGAAATGGCAAAGAGGGGAAAATGGAAGAACTAAGCAGAATAATATTATTAATTATCTGTAAATAAAAAATTGATGGAGACATGCATTTGTTAATCAGAAATAAGAAAAATAATGTATTTAAAAAGTGCATGTGTTGACTAGTGTTTTTAAAGTTATTTTGAGATAAATGCCATAAAGTGGTCACTTCCAATATAAATTTGCTTTCCAAAAGAGCTGCATAACAACTGGTGCTTTAAGAGATAAGGGAAATAAGGCAAAAATAATGACATATGGATAAAACAACTAAACTGCATTTTGTTTTCAATCACTTTATATTTGTGTAAATAATGTTTCCTTTAGGTTTCAAAAATACAATGAAAATGTCTTTGAGGCAAGAAATTCTAAATAAAATGGTAAGCCTGAAACAAAAGAGCTCTATTCCATAAACTTAAAACACAATTTAAAAGTTTCACATTAAAAATCACTCTATTCGATTATGTTAATTTCAAACATTCTGCTTTCAAGCATTTCCATGGTTACTAAAGGACAATAGTCTCTACACTAGTTAAAATGTGCATTAGTAAGTTTCTAGCTGTTATTTTATTAATTTCATAAATATACAGAAAGAAATTCAATGTGGTGTCAAGGGAAGCATTATTACATCCAGCCTGAACACAGCCATTGCAAAGTAGCAATCTTTAAAATGGAATACGAAAGTAGGTCAAACTGTCAATAAAGCAGAGTGCCCTGTTTGAGTTATTACTTTTTAATAATGTAACCCCACTAAGGAATCTTACTGGTCATATATGTGCGTGGTTTCAATATTAAGAGCAAGTGCAAAAAGTAAATAAATAATATCTGGAATAATGTCTTATACCAAAATAACACCAATAAAATGCTAAGCTGCAAGGCTTAGCATAAAAATGAAAAACACTAATGGAACATAGTGCAGTATGCTTATACTATGTGTAGTCTGGAATCATGCATAATGTAACAGTGCAACTGCTAACAGCAGGCTCACATAAGATAATTTACACTTGTTTTTATGGACATGCGGAACTGAACTTTGAAGTCAGCCCTAATGAGATTCAGCTTGGCCTTAACAGCATCCTGAGAGAGTGTGCAGGGTGTTTTTTTTTTCTCCTCCTGCTTCCAGTGCATATTTATAAAGTGGAACACAGTCTCATTTAAATTGCACACGTGGGGTCATGAAATCTCCCCATTACAAAGGGAAAAGTTTTACACTAGGGGAAATGCTTACCCGTCTACCAAGTATTTTAATTACATCTGCCATTTTTTCTTTTTTTTTTGCAAACTAGTAAAATACCTGAGAATGCAGAAACAAAGAACTTGGCGGCTTTACATTTAACCTCCCCGAACTCTTACTTTGAGTGGAAACACCTTGATGGTCCTACAGTTTAGTAATTTCACAACCTCAAATTAGGAGCAGTAGAAAGCTCAAGTGTTTCACTAAATCTAAAGGTTACTCAACAGTTAGAATATTTAATTGCCCAATACTGCAGTGATGTGTACATCTTGGTGGAAGAGGCAGGAACTTCTCTTTGTGAACACTCCTGAATTCTCCATGGTCCACAGAGGGTCCTAAAACATGTCAAAGGTATACTTTTCCTCCTGCAGAGGTGTCTGATATACAAACATATATTGAGGCAGCTTTGCCTAACAATTAGTTTTCCTAATTTAATATTATGATGTCATTGAGACATGCAAATATGTCTATCTTAGCAGTAAAAGCCTTACGTAAGATCTATACAACTTACCGCCGAAGACAATATACAGCGCCAATATGATCTTTGCTACCATTTTCAATTTTGTATTTTCTGTTCTGACATCTTTGGGGAGGAAATTAGTTCCCTATCTGAGCACTAAAATAAACCTATTCCTAAACTCATGGTATCTTCCCAAATTCATGAAATTGTCAAGTTGCTTCAGATTGATGAGATGACCAAAATTGAGCTGCTTCGTTTCAGGAAGCTGTTACCTCATACAACTTCAGCTCATGTCCTGTCACTATATCTTCAATCAGTAATATATGAGACTGCTCAATATCCTGAGATTCTTTTTCCTTTATGAAATAGTACCAGATTTTTGGATAGGCCATCAAGCAAAAAAGTACTTTTGTTTAAATTAGAATTACCATCAGCACAGGTTTAAATATCAAAACTCTAATATAAAGCCACATTACTTACTCCAATATATAACATGTTTGTTTTCAAATCCATTTACAAGCAATAAAAGAATTTTAAATTACGACTGCCAGAATTTGGCTAGATCATATCTTTTTTAACAGTCAATTGTTCATTTTTTATTTTATGTTCATATTGTTTCCTGCTTAGTCCACCTGCTATTTCATTGCATTCTTTTAGTGTTTTATTAGATAGGAGGGGGAGTGCTTCTATTCCGTCCCACACACCACCAAATGAAACAGCTGCATTTCTCCTCTTTTTTTGGCGGGGGGGGGGAGATGTATCTTATACTCTGAAAAATACCGTATGCAAGATTTCTGTGGAGGAGAAAAACAATGTGCATCTGATTAGTCTGTGCTTGATAGACACTTGCAGTTGTGAGTGGTGTGGATCATGTCTCCAAACCAGTTTGGTGTAGTGGTTAAAGTACCAAGCTAGAAGTCAAAGAGACTGTGAGTTCGAGTCTTGCCTTAGACTTGAAAGCCATCTGGATGACCTAGGGCCAATCACACTCTCTCAGCCCAATTTACTACACATGGTTGTTGGGTTGTTGTTAAGGGAAAAATAGGAGGCAGTATTTTGCATATCTTTGCCACCTTCAGTTATTTATAAAAATAACTGACTCATATTTATGACCGTTGCAAGTCAAATCAATGGGGAAGTCAGATTCACTTCACAGCCATGTTATTAATTTAATAACTGCAGTGATTCAATTAACAATTATAGCAAAGAAGGGTATAAAATGGGGCAAAATTCATTTAACAACTATTTCCCTTAACAACAGAAATGTTGGGCTCAACTGTGGTTGTAACTTGAAGACCACCTGTATCCGAATCTGCAAACAACAGGATATTAAATTGAAATATTGAGCAGTCAGTATAACAACATGTAATAAATCTAAATGTGACATTGTGATGCTATCATATGCTTAATGAATGGAAATAAGGGGTCCCAGTCTACTTCCGCGATATATAGTGCTCCTGAGATATAACATAAAGGGCATAAAGATTACAGGAGCATGCTATAGAAAACTGATAATCTATTAGAGATAGAAAAATGGAGTGGATATCTTACACAAAGAGAAATTGTTATTAATCCCATTTATATTTTTGTCTTAACACCAAAAAACAGTAATTCCTAAAATAGCTCGAAAGACAATATAAGTAAATTTCTCAAATGAAATTTCTTAAATTGTGATAATGAATAACAGGGGAATAAATTGATTTAATTAAGCTTTCTATTTTTGGAAAATACAATATTTAAAAAAATATTTTCTGCTTAACATATATTTTGAAATGTGTGTGCTACTTAACATAGAGCAACTCCATTCATGGCAAATGCCTCTCCCTGATTAGTTTTAGACTAGTTTTCTTCGACCCTTGAGAGAAGCTGTAGTGCAGGAAGGAGATGGACCATCCTTCCTCTGCAGTTGATCTAGCATCTCACTAAGGTTTGGCTTCATACAATCAAAAATTTGCTTCTTGTGAATAGATGTTCAGTTTAACAAGACTTCCATATATTTATGTCAAATAAAAATGCAGATTCAGATATACTTAACATAGCTAAATTATGTCTTAGGTGCTTAGATGCCCACTAAAATTATAAAATCTTCCCTCACTGGCACATAGTCCCTTATAAAGATATGGGGTTAACATTTTCAGACTCCCATGATTATAGTGATCAGATTTATTTGCTTATTTATTTATTTAGCCTATATTTAAGATGGGCATTTATTTACTTACTTATTGTATTAATATACAGATAGTTCTCAACTTACAACCACAATTGAGCCCAGAACATACGTTGCTCAGTGAAAAATTTTTTAAGTGGGTTTTGCCTCATTTTAGAACTTTACTTGTCACATTTGTTAAGTGAATCACTGAGTTGTTAAAGCAGTAGCACAGTTGGTAAGTGAATCTGGCTTCCCCATTTTGCTTGTCAAAAATTTGCAAAAAGGGATCATGTGACCCCAGGACACTGAAACCGTCATAAATATGAATTAGTTGTTAACATGTGAATGTAAATCAAGTGAGCATGGGAATATTGCAACAGCCAGAGGCCACTCACATGTGGAGTGCCACAGGGATCGGTGCTCTCGCCTCTCCTGTTCAACACATATATGAAACCGCTGGGCGAGATCATCCGTGGTTTTGGAGTGGGATATCATCTGTATGCTGATGATACTCAGCTATACATTTCCACTCCGAACCACCCCAATGAGGCCGTCGAAATGATGTCCCGGTGTCTGGAGGCCGTACGGGTCTGGATGGATGGCAACCGACTAAAACTCAACCCTTCCAAGACGGAGTGGCTGTGGCTTCCGGCCTCCCGGTTCAACCAGGTGCTTCCATCTCTGGCCATCGGGGGCGTCCAACTAGCCCCCATGGAACAGGTGCGCAATTTGGGCGTCCTCCTGGATGCCCGGCTGTCCATGGACAACCATGTAACAGCCGTGGCAAGGGGGGCGTTCCATCAGGTTCGCCTGATGCGCCAATTGCGCCCCTTATTGGACCGGGATGCCCTACGCACAGTCACCCATGCGCTAGTGACGTCTCGCCTGGATTACTGTAATGCTCTCTACATGGGGCTTCCCTTGAGATGCACTCGGAGACTACAGTTGGTCCAGAACGCGGCCGCGCGGGTGATTATGGGGAGGACTAGATACTCCCCTGTAACACCTCTCCTGCACGAGCTGCACTGGCTGCCTGTGGTCTACCGAGTGCGTTTCAAGGTTTTGATTATGATCTTTAAAGCGCTCCATGGCACAGGGCCTAGTTATATGCAGGATCGCATCCTGCCCCACACATCCCTACGACCAATTCGCGCACACAGAGAGGGACTTCTCCGGGTGCCGTCCGCCAAACAGTGTCGGGGGGCGACACCCAGGAGCAGAGCCTTCTCTGTGATGGGCCCAGCCCTGTGGAATGACCTCCCCCGTGACATCAGGATTACTTCCGATCTCCGCTCCTTCCGTGTACAGCTGAAGACCCACCTCTTTCAATTATCTGGCCTGGCTCAATCGCAATCGTAATTTTCCCATTCCTCCAAACTGTTTTAAATTGTTCTTAAATATTAATTTTTATTGGGTTTTTACAATTGGGGTATTTTAAAGTTGATTTTTAACTGTCTATTGATGTAATTTGTTTCCTCCTCCGTGTATGTATGTAGGTATGTTGCGTATGTATGTACGTTTGGTGTTGTTATATATTTTTTATGTTTTATGCTCCATTGTACGCCGCCCCGAGTCCTACTTGGAAAGGGAGCGGCTAATAAATCCAAATTTATTATTATTATTATTATTATTATTATTTATTATAGGTGTGAAAAATGGTCATAAGTCATTTTTTTCAATGCCGTTAAACTTTCAACGGCCACTAAATGAACTGTTGTAAATTGAGGGCTACCTGTATCAGAAATGTTATTCCAGTAGTACAAGGCATTGATGTAAAATACTGTATGTTTTTGGGACAAACACACCTTGCAGGGTTTAAATGCAGTTCAAAGAAATTCAAACTTTTCTTCAGAAATTATGTTGACTGGAAAAGTTAAATATCAAAAACTGACAACCACTGGAACATTTCCAATTATTTGACAAGGGAAAAACAAGTAAACATGTTAAGATCCCAAGACCAATATGCATTTTATAGATTAGACTAATAGTATATCTTAGTTGCCAGTTTAATTTGTATTAGGTTTATTCATAATTTTACTTTTTTATGAAACAACACAGTACTAAAAGTTTCATTTTTCATTCTATAATTTAAACATGTTATTTGATTGTACACAGATTTTCTCCTTTTTAGTTATTACTTGTAATAGGTTAATGTAGTATTGTTTATATTACTACATTAGGTCTGGACTAGAAAGATAGATACAACATATGTAGCAGTGAACCTGTATTGATGCTGTAGGACTATTAACAGAGCATGAAATAACATCTGGCCAATGGATAGTAAAAGTCAGATTCTCCATTGCAGCAATTGATAGAAGCATTTCTATTCTAAGTTTGACAGGTCACGTGACACTCATATCACATTGTTTCTGGAGAAAAAACCCAGGCAGTTGTAAAGTGATTCAGCTGAATGGAGACTATAGAGCTAACACTAAGCAACTGTTAACTTCATTCATGGTGTATGAAGCTTTATAAGATATTCTACAACATCACTTTTAACATACTTCCAGCATACTTAATTGAGAATTTTTGCCTTCCAGGGTCACATCAAACAAGCGATTTCCACCCCCACCACCCATGATGAGGCTTTTATCACTGATGGCGTTCAGGCAACATCAAATTTTGACAAGCAATTTTTGTAGAGTATCAGCAAATTCTGCATACCTATATTGCTTCGTATACAAATTGATTTTTTTATGGTTAAAAAAAATCAGTAGTGTAATATTTATTGATTTGTTGGTTATCTATATATTTGTTTTCATTTTATACTACCCAAAATATAGAGTTAATGTTAAATTCAAATTATGCTGATTTTCGGATATGCGGCTGAGAGATGATGAATGTACAGTGGTCCCATATTCTAGGAACATTAAATTTTTGTCTAAACATTTGGCTTATATAAGCATAGTAAACTTTTCTGCTCTTCAGTGTTTTCAGCTCAATATGTTACATGGCCATACTCATAAGATAGGGTGTAACAAGATAAAAAGTCTAAAACCCTTGCTATTCTAACGTCATAGTTTATTTATCAAAGGTCAAGGGGAAAGTAATGTACTGGATCATGTTTATATATATTCTGTCACCAGGCTTTGCATGAGTAATTGTGAGGCATACTGCTGGTGGTGGGGTTCTCTAGTTAGTTGTTGTAAAGAAGGTTTTATGTGTATTTTGGGCTGTAGTTAAGTGCTAGCACATATTTTAGCAACCAAATAAAAGTCTACCTGAAATTCACATGTACAGGTTTTGAACTTGAACATTATGTTGTATATGCAGAAGAACTAAATAAATGACATGTCTTAGAAAATCTACCACAGACAGGATGCAAGATTAAAAGAGTTTGGCACAAATATTCTGTGGCCAAACTACCATGTGAATAAAGTGCCTCTTGTTTTCTATTCCCTTACCTCCCAGAAAGGCTCTGCAGGATCTCTCAAGATTACAAAGCAAATTTGTGTAACCAATGTGCAGAAGGTACATTGTTGGTGGTTGGTTGTCTTTAAGTGAATGGACTACACTACTGCATACAAATCAAGTGTCTGCCTAAGTATTTCTTAACCTTGGCCATTTTAAGATGCACAGACTTTAGTCCCAGAATTTCCCAGCCAGCAAGATGACTGGAGAATTCTGGAAATTGAAGTCCACATATCTTAAAATATCTAAGGTTAAAAAAAACACTGCTCTGGATATTTAGCTTTGTATTAAAGTGGTAACCTTCAGAAATATAAAATTTGAATTTTTATATTTATCCACACATACAGTATAGTCAAGCTTCAAGGCTTAGTGTACTCATAGCTTTGCTTATACAGTATTTGTTGAATATTTCTATCTAATAGAAATTCAAAGAAACTTCTGAAGTTGGCTGATTATTCATTGCCTATATATCTCTTTGACTTGTAAATGCAATTTAGATCTCTCAAATTATATTTTAATTCTTATTTGCTGACCAAGCAATGTCCAATAGTCTAGTCCTGTGATGGTGAACCTATGGCACATGTGCCACAGGTGGCATGCGGAGCCATTTGTCTTGGCACGCGTGCATCCCCGCTGGCCAGCTGACTTTGGCTTTCTTTGGAGGCCATTTTTTGCCCTTCGGAGGCTTCAGGAGCTTCCCTGAAGCATCCAGAGTGTGAAAAAGCGCCCCTACAGGCAAACCGGAAGTTCAGGAATGTACTTCCTGTTTGCTCATAGGGCCGGTTTTAGCCCTCTGGAACCTTGAGGAGGCTTCCCTGAAGGCTCTGGAGGGCAAAAAACAACTCTACGAGCAAACCGGAAGTCACTTCCGGGGTGCTCGTAGAGTTGTTTTTTGCCATCTGAGGTGGTTCTGACCAGTTCTGAAGAGCTGGTAGCAGAATTTTTGAGTAGTTCGGAGAACTGGTAAATACCACCTCTAACTGTCTCCGCCCCGATCTACTTTTGCCTCCTGAGTACCAGCTGATCATGAGGAAATGGGGATTTTGCAGTAACCTTTCCCTGGAGTGGGGAGGGAATGGGGATTTTACACTACCCTTCCCCTGCCACGCCCACCAAGCCATGCCATGCCCACAGAACCGGTAATAAAAATTTTTGAACCCCACCACTGATTGACATATATTGAAAAATGTATGTAATGTAGACCCCTTGTAAAGACAAGGCATTTGAATGTATATACTTTCCAGTCCAGCATACAAAGTCTTTCTTCCATATTATTTCCAAAGTGTGGAATATATTCTCTTCTAAGTTACCACTGAACTTTTTGCAATAGCAATAGCATTTGGACTTATATACCACTCCATAGTAGTTTACAACCCTCTCCAAGTGGTTTACAGAGTCAACATATTGCTCCCAACAATCTGGGTCCTCATTTTACCAACTTGGAAGGATGGAAGGCTGTGTCAACCTTGCACCGGTGAGAATCGAATAGAGTTGCAGAGTTGGCCTATAATACCGTGTTTCCCTGAAATTATGACATGTCCTGATAATAAGACCATGCCATATTTTTCCTGTGGGCAGAACTATACACCCTCCTCCAAAAATAAGCCCCCTGGACACCCCCCCCAGCCAGGCAGAGCGCCACTTACCAACCTAGTGATATCCTGAAAGCGCAAAGCCGCAGGAGCTGGGGAAGGGGGGTGCAAAGGCGCTCAGATTTCTTGACGCTTTTGGGATACTGCTAGGTTGATGAGTGGCGCTGTGCCCAACTGGAGCGGATGGTTGTTGGGTAGATGCTCTCACGAGCAGCCGCTCGGCAACACCCCTTTCCAGCCGGGCAGAGCACCACTCACCAACCCAGTAATATCCCAAAGGTGCTAAGCCGCGTGGCGCTCTGCCCAGCTGGAAAGAGAGATTGTGCAAGCACTTGTTCTGCCTCAAGCTCACGTGCCTCCCAGGCTCACCATGCCCAGCTCTCCCTGCAGGGCCAGTCCAGGGCACCGCCGCCGCCATGCTCCGAGCATAACCGGCTTCCAAACTCCGGAGATCTGCTGCCGAGTCTTCCGGCAGTGGCCGCTCTGGGACTACACTCTATGGTTGTGGGCTGACTGCAGGAAGACTCTCACAGCCAGCCCACAACCATGGAGCATAGTCCCAGAGTGGCCACTGCCAGAAGACTTGGCAACGGATCTCCGGAGTTTGGAAGCCGTTATGCTCGGAGCATGGCGGTGGCAGTGGTGCTGTGGCAGTGGTGCTGTGGCAGTGGCGGCAGTGGGGTCACGGCGGCGGTGCCCTGGTCCGGCCCTGCAGGGAGAGCTGGGTGAGGCCTGGAGGCACGCGAGCTGGAGGCAGAACAAGTGCTTGCGCTCCCTCCCTTTCCAGCCAGGTAGAGCGCCACACGGCTTAGCTCCTTTGGGATATTACTGGGTAGTTGAGTAGCGGTCTGCCTGGCTGGAAAGAGGGGTTGCTGGGCAGCTGCTCATGAGCGTGGTAACCTCATGGTGACTTTGTTGCGCTGCTGCGACAGTGCAACACAGCTGTTTGCCCCTGAAGCTGTGCCCGGTTCTTTGGGCGCCCGCTTGCAAGAGAGCAGCCACCCGGCAACCCCAAACCAATAAGTCTCTCCGATAATAAGGGCCAAGCAACATTTGGGGGGGGGAATAAGACCCTGTCTTATTTTTGGGGAAACACGGTAATACATTCTAACTACTGTGCTATGGCTCTTTTAGATAAGATGTTAAGATACTTAAAGAAGCTCTGGACTTTTAGACAATTGTTACGACTTTATTTAATTGTTCCAAGATAAAACCAATTATTTTATGTTGGGGGGTCTGAGATATTCTCAAGAAGTGAGAAGAATAACCCTTTCTTTTTGTTTTATTGGTAGAGTGAAATCTGGTTAGCAAGAATTCTAACCAGGAGTGGGTTGCTGCCGGCATTACTGCCAGTTTGGTGCGCATGCAATTTTGCACACATGCACTTGCTTTGCTTGTGTGCGTGCGTGCCCAGACACATGCACTGTGCAGTTGCCCATAAATAGATCTGCGCATGCGCAGAACATTAAAAAAACATGCTGCTCTAAACGGGAAACTGGTTCGGAGCCGTGGCAGGCCAGGGTCACTGCTGGTTCCAGCAACCCAGGCTGGCAAACCAGTAGGAACCCACCCCTGGTGCTGTGGTTCTTTAGATATTTCTAAAATGTATCTCACGTCCACTAAACCTAACTTGGCCAAAAGAAACTGTTGGACATTTTAGTTTAGTTTAGCAACATCTAGAAGACCACTTTTCCAACTTCTGATATTTGGCCTGCACTCATGAATGGATACATCCCAGAATGCTTTGACAATTATCTACTTGAAGTACCAGGACATTAAAGCATTGTTAATAGATTTCCTCTGTAAGATCCTGATCTGCTTGGTAGAATCTTCTTTTCTCAAGAACCCGAGGGCCGTTAAATGTTAAATTTTGCTGCTCATTGATCAAATAAAGATTACTATAAATAAATCTTAGATGGCTACCTAGCAGAAACCTTATTAAATGTTTTATTAAAATGTTAATGAAAGACTAAGGAAAATAGAGGGTTTAAAAAGACTTTAGGAGTTGAAGGTAAGTATGTATAAGACATAAATGAAAAGACAGTGACAATATATTTACTGAAATTGCTGGAAACAGCTCATTGCATTCAGTGAAGTTACGCCTATATATACATAGAATTTCACTATATAAATTCTTGACAAATTACCATCTTTTTTGAGTTTGAATATAAGATAAAATGTCATTGGCTTCTTTATCTTTCAGCAGAGCGGGCATGCCATGATGTTTCCATAGTTAGAAATTGCATTTAAACATTTCCAGCCTTGTCTGAAAATGTAATTAGTGAGATTGTATTTGCATGGATTTACAAATAAAACACATAAAT
Source organism: Natrix helvetica (assembly GCF_964273705.1). Classification (NCBI taxonomy): domain Eukaryota; kingdom Metazoa; phylum Chordata; class Lepidosauria; order Squamata; family Natricidae; genus Natrix; species Natrix helvetica. The sequence continues at coordinate 97,286,439 of NC_138548.1, read as the reverse complement.
AAAATTATGTTGTCTGCATCATAATATGTTCCTATCATACAGCTTTTCTCTCTTTCAGACTTAGAATTTCTTACGTTGATAGTTCTTCTTCACTCCAGAGGAAGAGAATGCATGCTTGGTTTATTAGGGGAAAAAGTGATGTTTCTACCTTATGGCAGCATCTTACCTGCAAACTAACAAAATGAGATTTGCAGAACATAAATTCAGAAAACACTGAAGTTTTCATATATTCAAAATCTCATTGGGATTGTTTCATATGATTTTCTCATTAGGAGTAGCTTCTGCTCCATAGATAGTTAAGCTTTAACTTTGATTTCTGAATGCATACTGTTAGATTGGGTAATGGATAGGCACACACAGGCTTAACGGTAACAGCTCTTTATTAAGTACAACAAGTGAGAACAATCCAGCGAAGGTTGAGTCTGACAGCAGCCCTTTTATAGGGAGCTGTGAGACCCTTCGACCAATAGGATTAAACCTCTGTTCCCGCCGGAACAGAGGACCTTGGTGGAAACCACTGTAGTTAGAATAAGTATCTAACACCCCTCCCCTCTTGGATGGAACAATCCTACTTGTTACGTAGTCATGCAGGTAGGCGGGCTTTTGGGTAGCTCTACCTGACCTGCGCAGTTCAGTAGGAGGGGTTTCCTTGGACAGGTTGGATGGACCTGTTTGCTCCGCAGCTCCGCTTGGTGGAAGCTCCTGGAATCTTTCACAGGCCTTGGCTGGAGCTTCTAGAGCCGGTTTGCTCGGAGCCTGCTGCGGGCCTGCAACATAACCAGATAAGTTTCCCAGTACCCTCGGGCTTGAGCTGGCCGTGGAAGGAGTGAGTGTTTGCTCCATTTGGGTAGGGCTTTGGCTAACTTGTGCAGAAGTTACCTCTGGTTGTCTAAGAGTGGAGTTGGAGAGGCGGCCACGGAGTTGCTCAATATGCCTTCTCCAATTCCTACTGTCCTCGAGCTCTAGGAGGTAAGAGCAAGGGCCGGTGATGCCTATCACTGTGGCAGGAATCCACAGAGTTCCTCCGGCGTAGTTGTGGGTGTATATCAAATCCCCTACGCTAAATGTCCAAATCTTGCTTGTGGAGTCTGGGGGCGATGAGGCAGAATAATTGGGGTGTAGCCGGTCTAAGTGGGATCTTAGCCGGCAACACATGAGAAGCTCGGAGGGGCTTCTCCCTGTAGTGGGGCTGGGTGTGATGTGCTGAATTAGCAAATAGTAGTCGACCCGTGTTTGCCAATCTCCCGGGCCCATCCTAGAGAGGGCCTCTTTTGCAGATCTCACCATTCTCTCCGCCTAACTATTGGAGGCCGGATGGAATGGCGCGACCAGGGCATGTCTGATTCCCTGAGCTGCTAGGAAGGTCTCAAATTGCATGGCCGTGAATTGGGGCCTGTTGTCAGAGACCAAGATATCAGGCAAGCCGTGCATGGAGAAAAGTCTCCGTAGCACCTTGATGACCGCTTCTGCCGTAGTGGAGGTCATCAGGATTACCTCTAACCATTTCGAGTAGGCGTCCACAACTACGAGAAATGTCTGGCCGTGAACTGGGCCAGCAAAGTTAATGTGCACCCTAGACCATGGTGCTTGAGGTCGCTCCCACTCCTTAGCGGGCGCCTCTGGGGGAGCTGGTCTGGTCTCCTGGCAAAGTTGCAGGTAGCCACCCATTCTTCAATATCCCTGTTCATGTTAGGCCACCACATGTAACTCCTAGCCAAAGACTTCATCCTGACAATTCCAGGATGCCCTACGTGTAAAGCCTCTAATACTGCAATACACAGTTTGGGTGGAACAAAAACCCCAGTTCCCCCACAGTAAACAGCCATTTACAACCGATAACTCATCGCGTTTGGCAAAATACATTTTGAAATCAGCCCCAACAGGCCCCTTGGGCCACCCCCTCCACACCCAGTTCAAAATTTGTTTGATGGTGGAGTCCTTTGCAGAGTGACGGGCACCGTCATTGGACGAGACAGGATCAGTCTCAAGGCAGTCAATGAGGAGGACTGGCATCTTGGGGATAGGGTCAGCGAGAAGTTCAGGCAGCGGGCAGCGGCTTAGAGTGTCAGCGTGCCCCAAAGTGGAGCCTGGTCGGTGGATGAGACAGTAGGAGTAGGCAGCTAGGAAGATGGTCCATCTGGTCATGCGGGGTTATAATGACACTGGGGTAAGTTGGTCCCCAGCCAGTAAGCCCAGCAACGGCTTGTGATCCATAACCAGTTCAAGGTCCCGGCCATATAGATACTCATGGAACCTCTTTATTCTGGCCACTGCAGCCAAAGCCTCACAGTCCAGCTGGCTCTACTTCCACTCTGCGGCAGACAAGGTCCTGGAGTGAAATGCAATAGGGGCTTCGGTTCGGTTGGGCATGCGGTGGCTGAGGACAGCGGCGACGCGTCTGGCTGTATTGTACCATAAAGGAGTCCGCCGACAGGAGTCATTTTACCGCGGCAAATGTGGTAGCCTCAGCTCTGTCCCAGGATCACTTCGCGGTCTTAGCCAGGAGACGGTGTAAGGGCTCATTAATGGTGGCTTTCTGTTTAAGAAAGACGCTGTAGAAATTAAGGAGCCCGAGGAACGCTCACAGCTGGCATCCTGAATTGCTTTAATTTTTTGTGTGGTCGGGTGAATCCCAGAGCCATTGATTCGGTACCCTAAGAATTCAACCCTTGGCACATTAATTTGGCATTTCTCTTTTTTTGAGACGGAGGCCTTTGTCTCTAATCGAACCAAAACTGTTCGTACACGTTTGAAAAGTTGCGCCTCATTTGCAGCCGATACCAAGATGTTGTCAAAATAGGGGACGACTCCTGGAATCCCCTGCAAAAGCCATTCCATGACGCTTTGGAACAGTCATGGGGCAATACTAACGCCAAATTGCAGGCAGTGACATTTGAATGCACCCCTAGGCGTCACAATGGTTTGGGCCTCCACTGTAGCACCATCTACAGGCAGTTGTTGGTATGCCTGCGCTATGTCCAATTTTGCGAAAAATTTTCTGGGGCCTAATGAATGAAGGAGGTGCTGTACAATGGGTACAGGTTAGGCGCTTTGTTGTAGCGCTTTATTTATTGTGCACTTGTAGTCTGTGCAGATCCGGACAGACCCGTCAGATTTGACAGGTGTCACTATAGGGATCTCCCAGGGTGCATGATCGACCGGCTCTAGGATTCCCTGGCCTACCAGCTTGTCAATTTCCGTGTCAATTTTGGGGTGGAGAACAAAAGGTACTCTCCTGGGTTTTAGCCTTATTAGGGCTATGTTGGGGTCCAAACTAAAGGAAATTGGAGTCCCCACATACTTACCCAGACCGGTGCTGAAGACGATCTCGAACTCCTTAAAGATGGCTTCAGTGCTGTCTTTCAAATGTTGATACTGGTCACCTCTAGGCCCAGGGCTTGGAACTGATGTAGCCCTATTCTGCTCTGCAGGTTGCTGCTGACCACTGGCACTGGGAGTTTCCCGCCGAACTGCTTGAACTTCGCCTGGAAGGTGCCTTGGCCCACGATAGGGACCCAGTTTCCCTGGTAATCACGTAAGCGGATGTCAGGGGTGCGAAGATGCTGCTTCTTTAGGCTAGGCATAGCCTGCTTTAGGGTAGACCACGGCATGATGGTCAGTGTTGACCCGGTGTCAATCTCCATCTCACGTGGAGAGTCCTCGATGAGGACTGTGACCTTCAGCTTATTTGGCCGTCTGGTGCTGATTGATGTGTGGTAAGTGACTCTATTGTCACTCTCTGAGCGCCGTGGTGGGTTCTGCCAGGCCCCTTGGTTGGACCTCTGTTGGCGGTTTGATGTGTTTCTAGGCTGCCAGGTAGTGACAGAGAATTCGCTCCAGCACACCTTGGTGATGTGCCTCTTTCACTCGTAGCGCTGTCAGGTTGCGTCACGGAAATGGCAAGCCAATCTGGCATGGTCTCTGCAGCTAGCGCAAGTCGGGAGACGCGGTTTGAATTTGCGTACCGGCTGGGCGTGGCTACTGCGCATGCGGCAGCTGTCATTTTCCTCGCCCTCTGAGCTCTCGGGCTCTGCATCCTCGCTATGTATGTGTGTACTTTTTCGCGCTCTTGTGGAGTGTTTTGGTGCTGCAGAGTCTCAGTAGATTTGTCGGTTGATTCGGACGCCCTGGCCTCGTCCAATGCGATCTGCAGAGTGAGGTTATATTTAGCGAGTAACCTCCTCTGTAGGTTAATGTCCCACACGCCGCAAACTATGCGGTCCAGAATCAGCCCACCAGGTCTCGGAATTCGCAGTACGCTGCGGCCTTGCTAAATGCTGCAAAATACTCATTAATCGACTCCCCCTCTTTCTGGTTCCTGGTGTTAAACTCAAGCCGGCGAACGCGCTTGGACAGCTTGGGGGCATAACAGGTTTTCATCATTTGCTGAAGTACGGACCAGGTGACTGATTGCAGTGGTGTCAGCTCAGAGAGGTCTTTTGCCATCTTGAACACTTCCGATCCACAGTATCCGAGGAACATGTTCTTCTTGCGGCCTTCAGAAAGGCCCATGAGGTCGTTTGCCTCGAGGAAGCAGTCAAATCATAACATGTACGAGTCCCATTGCTCAGTGACTGGGTCATACGGAGTCGGTGGTGCATGCATGGCCATTTTGTGTTCAGAGGGCGTTTTGAGTTTGCCGCTCAAAAATGGCTGCTCGAAGCCGCGCTGAGCTCCAGGCTGGATGTACTTGCTGGATTGATACGCTCTTTTGGTTCGCCTAGTTGCCTTCCAATCCCATCTTCATCGCCAGTGTTAGATTGGGTAATGGATAGGCACACAGAGGCCTAACGGTAACAACAGCTCTTTATTAAGTACAACAAGTGAGAACAACCCAGCAAAGGTTGAATCTGACAGCAGCCCTTTTATTGGGAGCTGTCAACCCTTCGACCAATAGGATTAAACCTCTGTTCCCGCTGGAACAGAGGACCTTGGTGGAAACCACTGTAGTTAGAACAAGTATCTAACACATACAGTAAAACATTTTACTACTGTTGATTCCCAATCTGGCTTGAAGTATAATTGCAAACTTTATTGAAGTGAAAGTGTGTGTGTTTGTGTGAGTGTGTGTGTGTGTATGTGTGAGAGAGAGAGAGAGAGAGAGAGAGAGAGAGAGAGAGAGAGAGAGAGAGAGAAAATATGGCAGGTTAAATTTTTTTAATTGACTTCTTAAAAATATCCTGAAGGCATATTTTTATCTTGACTATAATTCATTTTTGTAATTCACTGAAAAATAAATGACTTAGCAGAGGAAAAATAATAATTGTCAAAACATAACTGGTCATAAATGGATGAATGCCTAGGTATTTCCACTGAGATTTCTTATAATACATTAATTTTTGAACATGGAAATATAGAAACAAATACAGGTTTATAGACAATCCAGAATGGCTGCCCATAAAACTGCAATTTAATTATTAATATACAAATCTTTTTTCTTCATGCAGTGTATTTTTGTCAGAATTAGATGGTTTATACTTTATAATGTTTTATTCAAATTCTATGAAGAAATTGTAAAAGTATAATAATATTTGTGAGAAGGTTGTACACTTTTATTTTATGCCAAAGAGATACAGTTCTTGAGGTCATGGTACTGAAAGAGATTGTTAATAAACTAATTGCTGGTTAAAGTCACATATAGGACAATCTCATCTAAGGAATATGATTTTAATCTGATAAAATTAAAGAGGTAAATTTAGTATCATAAGGTACTTATTTCTGAAGTTTAAATGAAGGTTTTATTATCTATTTCCTTGAAATGTTTATCAATTTTTCTCTCTTGGGTAGATAATCCATTGCTTAGACAATACAAACTACAAAATTTTACGTACTAATAACAGGTTATTAAGGAGATGGTGCAACAGGTGTTACATGTTACATACAAGTATAATGAAAATACTGTTCTAATCAAATAGAAGCTCTTTGGAAATAACTAGTTAAAATATCCAGTTCTTATGACCAATAGCAGATGCCACTTTTGAAGAATAAGAATACATCTAAAGTAATTTCTTGAATAATCTGTGGCTCTTCCTTTCTAAAAGATTCTTTCAAAATTACATTGTTTTAACTAGCATCTTAATTTAATTTCACAAAGCATTTGAGTCCAGACTTTTTGTGTGTGTAGCTTTTAACATATGTCAATATGTCATCAAGTATTCTTGGCAATTACTGTATTAGTCTTAGTTAAAATGATGGTGTATTGTTCAAAAGTTGTATTTTGTAATTATATGAAATTTGTTCAAATGTATTATTATTATAATTATACAATTATTATCTTAACAAAAATATCTGTTTTGAAGCCTTTTTGCTACAAGTCCTGTCTTGTTTTAAGGCTCAAGGTAAAGAACTTCTAGTTAACTTTTTGTTCATTAAAATGTTAGCTTTTATTCTGAACTTGTAGTTTTTCTAACATTCAAAAATTAAGGTATGTGTAGAGAATAATTATGTATTCCCTACAAAGCAGGAATAAGATGGTGGAGGGGAGGTGTTCCTTTTTTATTCAGATGGTAGGTTGTGGATTGTAAAGAGGGTCTGCTGTTTGGGGTATGGCGCTAGAAAGGAGATAAATATAGGATCATAATCTGCCATTTTCTCTTCTGTTTTTGACCTGAAAATGGACTAAAAGCTATACAGTCTTTTAAATGTACAGTACAGTTCTTGTCATTGTAGCGAGCCGTAGTGATAAAAACCATTAAACAATAAAGCTGCTTCTAGCCCTGGTTATGTTAAACCACTACGGCTTATTTGCAGAGCAACTTAGCACTTATTTTTTGGAATATATTTCTGGTGTTTATTGAATTGTGACTTTTTAAGTTTACAAATATACAAATAGCATAATGCAGCATCATATATCTGGCTACCCTAGGGCCACATGCAGTGGTGGGATTCAAAATGTTTTACTACTGGTTCTGTGGACGTGGCTTTGTGGCATGGCAAGGAAAGGATACTGCAAAATCCCCATTCCTTCCCTACCCCACTAATCTGCTCTCCAGCTCCGTTCTCCTATTCAGGGCAACAAAAGAAGATCAGCTTGGAGGCTGGGAGGCAGCGGGGGTGGAGCTAGCCTATTTGACGGTTCTCCAAACTACTCAAACTTTCTGTTACCGGTTCTCTAGAACCTGTCAGAACTGGCTGAATACCACCTCTGGCCCCAGGTAACACTTCCTCCAAAGTTTTGGATTGTGTCCTTGGACTGCTGACTCCTAACTTAATCCTGCTTAATTTGGTGCCCTTTTGATATACTGTATGAGATTAAAGGCCTTACAATTCTCTGTCAACAGGGACATTGGCTACACTGGCTGGCACAGTAAGGATTAAAGGGATGTTTTCCTTCCTCTGCAAATATATGTGCAGTGTGAAGCAGTGTTAAAAGCATCATTAAGGCTTTCTTTCCAGGGGTAATGAACAGATTTAAAAAATGCTTGCTTTAATAATTTGGATTGTTGCAATTTTTATGTATCTTAGATGAGGTAGTTATCCTGTAACTTGATTTATTGATTTATATTACTTGAGGATTTTTCCATTCCTCGTGTGTTAAGAACTATGCATATCAGCTTTAAATTTGATGACCAATTTATCATTTTGAGCTTTGCAATTGTCTGATTTTATTGAATGTTCCAAGAAAATTAATAGCCTGGTTTGGAATTACTTCCAACAAAAAACATCTCAATATCATGAGGAGTGAAAGAGAGGCTGGCATTTAGTTATGTGTAGTTGTTTCTTTCATAATTCTTTTCTCTCTAACACACAATATATAGTAGCTTGTGAAAATCTCTGAGGCTTCCTTTCACAGTTGAAATAACTTGTATTACGTAAGTCATTTTGACATTTAGAAAGTATAGATTAAGATTCTAATTCATTAATCTGATTACTTAATAAATATTTAATTTTTTAAATTATCTACAATAATTCCTCTGCTGTAGATATATCTATATATATTCACTAGCATCTGCAGTCAGGATTTAAAGATAATGTAACCTCACAATTTAGAATCCTAGAAATGAAAAGGAAAAGAAGGAAAAAAGCTTGGGAATTTTCGTATAAAGCAAACAACTCCAAAAAACTGACATTGCTTGAAAAGTTGAACCTCTTTGTGGAAAACAACTAATATGAGTGCAAATCAAGTGCAGGTTTCTTTCTCCTGTGATTTTTTTTAGTCAATTCCTGAATATCTACATGTTTTATATATGTGAAATAACAGGATTGTAACCTCATACAGTTGGCGAAAACATATACAATAGAAGCAAGTAATTGACCCTGACAATAACAGGGGAGCTCCAAATATGTTCCTACTCTTGAATTTATATCTAACAGCAAGGTGCTTCTCATAAGCACATTAAATCTTTTCTCAGGTATCTAGTATACACAAAGCAATGGTTTTTTATTATTATTTTGTATTGTTAATTTTAACATTTTATTTGGCCCTTTCATGTCAATTTTTGACTAGTCCTTGCAGGTTTTTTTTTTTTTTTGCAAGGTGTTAAAGTACTCCTCTCCCACACCAATTGCTTTGCCAGGGCAGGAGAGCAAGCTTGTAATTCTAAAAGTCACAAAAATGACTAACAAGGTTATGCCATTTTGAAGAAAACAAACACGATTTTTGAGCAAACATTGCACCCGCTGACACCTCAGTAAATCAAATGTCTGTTTAAAAAGTTACAGTCAGGTACAGTGTATTCGCTCCAATTCTCCTTTTTCCTTTCACATCCCCTGCACATCTCAAGTAGTTACTGCCAATTTTTATCAAGTATCTTTAACTTAAAATAAAAAAAAGATTATTGGCTTAGAGGCCACAGTTTATTCCTCCAAAACCTCTTAATTACAGTACATGGAACTAAGAAGCAGCAGTAGTATTTGAATGGAACAAAGTAACGGATACTTTAAGTTAAAACATACTAAGGTAGATCTCATTTCTCTTATAAGGTAATTTAAAATTGTATTTCTATCTTGAAGGATATTAGTTCTGTTGTTATCTAAAGTTTTCATAAATATTTATCCAACTTCATCCGTTATTAATTTAATACCGTGTTTCCCCCAAAATAAGACACACCCTGATACTAAGCCCAATTGTGCTTTTCAGTGCATGCGTTAAAATAAGCTCCCCCCAAAAAAATTATCCCTCCAAAAACTGCTTAAATGCATGAGCAGCTGGTCTCTGCCATTTCCTCTAGTTGCTTCTGGAGGAGAGGGGACATGCCCCACGCACCCCACATGCCATTACTGTACCTAACAATAATGTTGATGGCTGTGGAAAAAGAGCTCTAATGTAAAAAAGAGCGCTGCGGAAGAAAAACCGCCCACGGCAAAAGGCACCCACCATGGTTCACACCCCACCTGCCACCCCCAAATTGTGCCCCGATGTAAGACGTGCATCTTACCGGACACTGGCAGCTCTGTCACCTGTCTTGGCCTGTCTGTGCAGGGAAACACCTTGCACGGTAAAGAAAAACTTATTGCGAGTGTGAGCAATTAACAACTTCTTGAACTCGCAAGAAGTTTTTTCTTTACCGTTCAAGGTGTTTCCCTGTACAGACTGGCCAAGAGACGTGATAGAGCTGCCAGTGTCCTGTAAGACGCATGACTCGTGGCCTGGCCCACCCCATCCCCCACCCCACCTGCCACCCTCCAAATTGTGCCCCAGCATGAGACGTGCATCATACCAGACACTTACTGGACGCCGTTGTAAAAAAACAAAACCTTCTCGCGAGTTCGAGAAGTTTGATTGAACTTGCAAGAAGGTTTTTTTTAATGTGTTTCCCTGGACACAACAGCAAGAAATGCGATGGAGTTGGAAAGATAAGACACGCTTCTTGCCTGCCCCACCTGCCACTTGGCAGAAATGCCAGAAAATTATGATCTCTCCCCCCCCATAAATAAGGCCAAGCCATTATTATGGGGGTCAAATGAATATAAGACCCTGTCTTATTTTTGGGGAAACACCGTATTAAAGAATAGTAATGTCACAGGTCAGAAATCTTGGTACTTCATTTCTCAAATGTAATTGATAATCACTGATAAAGTCTCTATGAGGATTTAGAATATTGCATCAATTTTCATTATGCCATCAAACTCACATTTAATAAACTTTCTAATGAGAACAATCTAAATCATTTCTTGAATATTTCATTTTGTATTCATATCTTTGCTGGAGTTTGGGGGTAATACTGACTTTACATCTTCCTTTAGGATCTTCCTGTACTCCTACGCTTCTTTCTCAACACTTTCTTTCTCAACACTGTCTACTGCTATGGAATTCTTGTTAGTATTCCTTTGACTTTATTAAAAATCTGGGTTTTTTTGAAGTCTGAGATACATATTTGATTATGTTTCATTTTAGTTTTCCACAAGATCAAGAACCCCAACATTAAATATCTTTGTCACTCAGTATTTTTTCTGTATAAGTAACATCCCCCATTGATTAGTATCAAGTCAAGGATAACTGAATTTCTGATTCCCCCACCCATCTTCCATTACCTTCTAAAACAAAACAAAAAATCAGGAATTTTCTAGAAAAAAACCATCACGTCTTACAGATTTTGTTTCACAGCATGATCTTTAAACTGTCCAATCACTTAGGCTTCATACTGTTTTTTTTAAAATGATTTGCAGTTTGCTTTTAGAATATTATTTGGCAGGTATCAGAGAACACCATCCTTATTATTAGTATTATTTATTTCTCCACTTATTTTTAACCATAATGCTTTCTGCCAACATTGCCAAGTTTATTCATTTAGGTTTTTTTAGAAGGCATGGATATTTTAAACATTCAGCGCAGTAAGAACTCTTTTGCTATTTCTTTTTTGCCTTTTGAAAACAAACGATTTCCTTTAACTACTATAGTGCAGACAGCAATCATACCACCTGGTTTCTATACTATTATAGATTCAGTAGATTATATCTACTGAATTTTATTTTCCTGTGCTGAGAGATCAAGGTGTATTGAGGGGTCCTTGGTGTTCTCTGAGATTGGTTCTTTTCTTGCTAGACATTTCATTACCCAAACTAGCTAACATGACTAGGTGGCTCAATGGCTAAGACACTGAGCTTGTCAATCAGAAAGGTTGGCGGTTCGAATCCCTAGTACAGTGAGCAAGGGGTTGGACTAGATGTCCTCCAAGTTCCCTTCCAACTCTGTTACTGTACTGTAACATTCTGGTAAGGAGCGGGGTTTTCTCTCAGTCTATATTCTAGTGTTAACTTTGGTGGGGATGGTCTTGGAGATTTTTTGGTTTGGCTGTTAGCTGTTAGCTTGTTTTGCAGATCCTTGATTGGAGTATTGTTGATTGTTGGTTTGACTGAATGGATAACATCAGCAGCATCATTGGCTGGTTTCTGTCAGAATTTCCTGTATTCTGAACATTTATTTACAGTCATTGAAGAATATGCACTTTAACAACCAACATTCTTTTTTATTTTCACTGACTTTGTTTCAGTGGCAGCTCTGATTTCCATAGGACATACGTGCGAGGTACAGTGCAAAAGTGTGAGGTTGATTCACACACGTACCTCAGATTCAACTAAAGCTTTTGTTACAGAATTGAGGTACTTTGGCCAAATAAAATTTTACTAGTTCTTGGACGTGCAACTCATATTATGCAGGTGGTTCATCTAGTTAATTCAGACCCAGAAATCATATCATTCTCATTGTTCCTTCTTTGTAGCCAGTAATTGACTTGCATTGCTTTTCTTTCCTTTTGTTCCATGTTCTGAGTGGTGAGGTTTCCTGAGCCCTTGGGGGACGGGGATGTCTCAAGGTTTCAGCTGAGATTTCCAAAATCCACAGTGAAACAAGTCTGGTGTATGTTGTTCCCTGATTTCTATTAATAGTTCCCAGTCCAGCAAAATCTGTCACAAATAATTATCTTTAGAGAGGTAGCACCACACCGAATAAGAATGGCAGTTGAATAGAAGAATCAATTTCTCAAGGAAATGGTGAGCTTTCCTTCATTAGAAATGGAGACTGGACAACTGTAGGTTAGGTATGCTTTAATATGTATTCCTGTACAAGCAGTGAATTATATTTACTGGGTTCATTAAATTTAGGAAGGCATGCAACTCGGGATCAGGTCAGGAAAACTTCGGAACCCTGACAAAGGCAATTTCTAATGCCTTAATAATTGTAAGAGTAAGGATCACATGTATGTGTTTTAATTTCATAAAATCACAAAGGGGACCATTTGGGCTACCCAAATATGGACAAGAATCCATCTTGATAAGGTAGGGATGCAAAGAAGTTGATTTCTGATTTTCTCTATTTTTCTTTTGCATAGGAACTGCTTGCCACTTTATGTGTGTCTCTATGTGTGTGCATTCATCTCCATGTGCACAGAGTCCCTACACTGTCTCATTTTGAGCACCTTTTCTCTTTAGCATTTATGACCAAGAACACTATTCATTATTCTCTGAGTTTATTGAATCCACATTTTACAACTTACTTACAAATTCAGTTGTACTTAGCCATTGTTAAAAATGTTGAATTACACCATCACTTTCCACCAATTTTAGTATGATTTTCAATAAGCCTTGATTAGTATCAAGTCACGGACAGATGATTCTTCTCTGTCCTTTTTCTAGAAGAGAAAGTTGTCAGTAAGAAATTTTAGGAATCATCTGGAAAAGGGGCCTGGCATCTGCTAGTTTTCCAACAGGTGTTAGAGTAATTAAGACCCCCTATTAAGTTGTACTACTGGCATATGTGATAATTTGACTGTATTAAATATTTTAATATTTAATGAATATCAGCATGATTAGTATAATTGGTGTGTAAAATTTGGTGTGTTGATGTGTAAAACTTTAACATAAGCATTTTATTAAGAAAATTTCATGAAGAACTTTCCATAAAGATATGTTTATTGACTTTCATTGCGAAAATAATCTTGGAATGAATGTTATTTTCTTCTGAAGATAAAAAATTCTTACATACTTAAACTGAATCACCAAGAAAAAATACGTGCTATGTCTAAAAATAGGAAACTTTCCTACAGGAGTTTTCTGTTTGTGGTAGATAATGTTTATAAATAGCCTTTAGAATATATAAAAATGTGTGTGTATGTGCAACTTATATTTTCTATAGATATTTATAGTTACAATAAAATAAAATAAAATCATCTTATCTGCCAATACAATATTCATTTTTGTTTCCACGTTAGCATATCCTACCAACCCAGCTTTCAGTCCCATTTGTGTTGCAGAGAAAAAAAATGTCTCTGCCACAATGGAGTTACAACAATTCCATGGCCCCTTCAACAGTGTATTTTGCATTTTTCTTTCAAATTAACAAATAAATCTATAGTAAACTTGAACACAATCATGAAGAATATGTTTGTTACTGTTCCCAGGGCTCAAGAAAAAAACCCATCAACTTCAGGCTTTGAAGATAAAAAATGCAGTTGTGGAGAAGGGATGCAGTTCATGAGCTGATATCACTAGACATGGCAAAAAAGTATTAGATAATACACTTTCCTCATGTGTATTTGCCTTGCCACAATAGAAATTAATTGCATGGTTCCTGCGTTAATAGTCACATCCTGTAAATTGTATATCTGCAGGCAAGGATCTAATGCTTTTATTTGTACATGCATGTTTGTGTGTATGTGTGAATGCATGAGTAAACACACACACACACTTTCCTTTTCTCATAAATATTTGAGAAATACTGCATTTTGGCAGCCCTCCCTCATTTATATAATTGTTGATTCCTTCCACTTGTAAATGGCAATTCAATCTTTCGTGAAGCATAAACTTATAATTTCAAACAAGCATTTTACCTTTTCATCAGAAAAAAAATGGAATTCTGGTTTTGTTTTGTTTATGATCCACAATAGCAATCTGATTTATCTATGACCCACAATAGTAGCAGGGCTACTGGTTTTAGTATCTCCGTGTGAAAATTGAAAGCAGCAAATATGGGAATAAATTTGAGGAGGTACTGGATATATGATAAAAGTATAGGTCTGATGAATATTCATGCTTAATGCAGATAGGCCTTAATAATATTCTTTTAGACAAACACAGAAGCTCATTCTTTGGACAATGCTCTCTTTGAAGCAATGTGAAATGATACTAAGATTTTAACCATGGGTTAACACACACTGATACTGTTTTATAAAATCAAACAAACATTATTCTGGAAGTTTCCATTATTCTGGAAACTACATTGTAAGAAAGAAAGTCACTAGATAAACTTATTAAATCTATATATGTCAGTACAATTATATCTAAGTTGCCAATTTAGCCTCTGACACTTACTAATTTAAGAACTTGTAACAGGGAAAAAACATATTAATTGCATGTTCTCACTAAGATTTTCTAAATGTTGATAGAAGTTATATTATTCTGCATATTCATTATTTTGTGAGGTTCTGTGCAATAAGCAAAGTTTGTAATAAATATAATAAGCTGGTGTCTGAGAGCTTAAAATAGATGGAATTTTTAATTTAAAAAAAACCATTTTGCAATAATTGGTCTACATACTGAAAGTATGGAATCTATTTATCTATTTTTCTTTTTAAAATATCATTTCCAAGTTGCCATATATTTATAAATCTCTGGAGAAATATAGCCAGGGTTTCAAGAGGCAAAAAATGCTGTATTCAATGTATAAGATGCACCCAGATTTTCAGCCCCTTTTTTGAGGGAAAAAGGCGCGTCTTATACTCTGAAAAATATGGTAGCTGAATTATTTTCCATGCTTGCATAGCTGTTTTTAAATTGAACTTGGCTGTCTGTATTCATATGTATGCACAGCCATTCACCTTTGCTGGGGGAAAAGTGGAATGAAATGAGATTTCAGAGCGTCTTATAGTCCTATCATTGTTTAAAAAAAAAACATGTTTATTGTTTCAGAGAAGTGCATGCATATACTTTGTAAAGCACACTAATTGCCAACCAGACAAGAAGCCCCTCATATTTAGGCAGAGAGAGAAAAAGAATCTTTTGGTGAAAAGGTTCTTTACACTTTGTTACAAGAGTCATAGAATGAATTGGAACAATATATGTGCATGTGTTAATTTTGTGTGTCCTTCCTTCCATTTCTGTGATGTAGCTGCTACAAAGCTTAGCAGTGGCTCTCAAAGTGTGGTCTAGTGACCCTTTCAAGAGGTCCACAAAGTCAAATATTTTAACGTATCTCAATTTTAATTTCTAACACACAACGTATTGATAGATACAATCCACAAAAACCAAAGCTCTTTGAAGTTCTCAATCATTTTTAAGAATGTAAAGCTGTCTGAGACCAAAATATTTGGAAACCACTATACTAGAGTTTTCATTGCCATTTCATGAAACCCAGGCTGTTCATTTTTTGCTATAGAGGAAACATGCTTTCTGCTGACACAAGAGTTCTATTCCCGATCAATAAATTCCAAAATCAATCACCAGTACCGATGCTAGTATTCCATGTCCACATAATAATTAGCGATCTGCCACATTTTGCACTAGTTGCAGTCTTTGTTTATCAATAACAGTAGCCCCGTGTTCTGTTTTCTAATATTTTGGGTGGTATTTGTGTTTTGTATGACTACATGTATACATATAAATACACACATACTTTATATACAAGGACAAAGCTAAGAAAAAATACAAGTTAAAGTTATTTCAACTGTGTGTGATTTCACAAATCTTCATAATTGTTTTTGCTGTAGTTTTTGAATATTGTTGTGCCAACCATATTCAATATTTCCCAATTTTCTCTCAAATATTAATAAATATATCAATATTTGTTCCAAAATATATCTTGCTTTTTTTGGGCTGACTGAATATTCGACACCTATGTAAGAACTGGGAACTAAGGGATGATACATATGCAGTTTAGAAAAAATGTTTTTGTAGATAAGCTAGTAAGATGAGTAAACCTGTATGATGATGATGATAGTCTTCCCAGATGGAAAAGCTTGTGCGAATATGTTTGTGCTCTTGTCATCCATATGAATGAATTATTACTCTTTTAATAATTTATGTCTCTAAGACCTAGAAATGATGCTTCCAAAATTGATATTACCAATTATATTTTTAATATGAGTAATTCTTCAATATCTTCATACCTACCAGTTCGTGTTGACTGGAGGGCAGGGATCGACGCCGAGGCACGTCACTTGTGGGTGCCCCAGGGGTCGGTTCTCTCACCCCTCCTGTTCAACATATATATGAAACCGCTGGGTGAGATCATCCGTGGTTTTGGGGTACGGTATTATCAATATCAACTCATCTCTACCAACTACCAACCAACTATGCATGCCCAAGATGGTGTCCTGTCGCGTTTGAGGAGAATTTCGGGGAGATGATTGTCCTTCTTGGGGCTTGCAGGGATACCCTATTCCATCGTTGGTTCCAGGTCCAGCTATGAGAACTTCCTGGGACCTCGGGGATACCCTTGAGCTACGATGCCTGCCTTATAGCTGGAACATTGTGAGTGAAATGGGGTGGTTAGCGGTGAAAGGAGAATGGAAAGCGTCGGCGGCTGCCGGCGTGGGTGTGGTCAGCAGCTGCGGTGGGACGCCTGGCCTGGGGTCTCTGCAGCTGGCGTGGGTATGGTCGGCAGTGGCGGCGGGACGCTCGGTTTGGAGTCTCTACAGCCGCCGCTCCCCACGCCGTGGTGTTATCCCGGTTGCTCCCCCCCCTCCTTGCTTATGAACATCATGAATTAGATCGGCGGGGAGGGGCTGAGGCAGCTGGCATGGATACTAATGCCAGCGGAAGATGGCTTCAGGAGTTGGCATGGGTGCGGTTGGAGGGGGGCTTTGTTGTGCCCCCCGGTATTACCGCCGTTGCCTGGGCCACTGTACTGTGCCATTTGGCCATTTGCCCCCCCCCCCCCCCCGTGATATTATGGACTGGGTCAACGGAGTGTGGCTCTGGCGATGGATATGCATGTGGCTGTGTGGGCGGAGCTTAGCTGTTGGATTCGGAGTTGGAGCAGCCGCCGCTGCCGCTGCTGTCCTCATTGCCGCCATCACCGGCCGCTTCACCACCTCGCAAGCTAGCATATGCTGCAATTTTGGACAGCTGTCCGTTACCCTTACATATTGTCCCCAACACTGACTATTTTTATGATGGACATAAGCTTCCTGCTACCCCCTTGAACACTGCCGGCTGCCCCCCCCCCCAGTCATGTCATCTCCTCATTCCATCTCCCCATGATGTCATCCCGTTTGGTTGATGCCACACTCTATGCTATACTGCGACAGAACTTTATTCCCTCCGGGAACTCCCCCGTTCCCGGGGATGGCCTTCTGACCTATCAAGACGCTTCCTTAATGACGGATCTTGGGATCCTGAGAGGTGGCATGCGAAGAAGAGACTTCTTAAGGGTTTTTTACAGGGGCTTTTAAACCAAATTTTAAGGGGTGGGAGGGGTGGGTTGATTCGGATGGCTCAGACAGGCTTGGGGGGAGTCTGCCAGGGCACAGGCCAGAGCTAACTAATGGGTGCGGGTTGGAAGGGCTAGGAAGGGTTGGGATTCCGGGGGAGACATTAAGCCATTCCATTGGGGGGTTCACCATCTCTACTGTTTGTGGGAGAGCCAGATATGGTGGGGGCCAAGGGCCAAATGATGTTCGGAGGACGCAGGTTTGCTGTTTAAGAGCGATCGTGCGTTCCGACCCTCATCGCCCTTCTCGCACCCTTGGGTGCTCGGGATTACAGGGCCCTGGTCTCCGGCTGGTGTCGCTTAACGCCAGGTTGGTGGTACATAAGGCTCCCCTCATTTGCGACCTCATACAAGAGGGTAGAGCGGACCTGGCGTGCATTACGGAGACCTGGTTGGGCCATGAGGGGGGTGTGCCTTTTAGTGAACTATGCCCACCAGGCTTCCGGGTGTTTCACCAGCTGAGAACCCAGGGCAAGGGTGGGGGGGGGGGACGGCGGCGGCGGTTATTAGGGAAAGTCTCAAACCTCAGGAGGTCACTGTGCCTCAGATAGGCGGGTGTGAGTCCCTCTTTGTGAAGTGGGGCCTTGGAGCTCAGGTGGGCCTTTTTGTTATGTACCTGTCTCCCTGCTATGTTTCATCGGCCCTGCCGGAGCTGCTGTATGTCTTAGCTGAATTGGCGGTTGATTTCCCCAGGCTCATGGTCCTGGGGGATTTCAATCTGCCTTCCATTGGCGATGCCATCCGAGTCAGCTCGGGAGTTCATGGCTTCCATGACAGCTATGGACCTAACTCAGTTAATTCAAGACCCCACCCATAATGGGGGACACACGCTCAACCTGATTTTTGTCTCTGGGCAGTGGATGAATGATCTAGATTTAGGGGATATTTCTATTCAACCCGACTAGATGGTTCCGCCCCAGGCACCTGATGGACCCTGAAAGGTTCCTGATGGAGCTTGGGACTTTTCCTGAATCCCTTGCTCACAACTCGACCGAAGCCCTAGTGCAAGCCTGGGATAGGGTGGCCGCTGGAGCCTTGGATCGTGTTGTGCCTTTGCGGCCTCTGACCCAGTGTCGATCCCGGGTGGCTCCCTGGTTTACCGAGGAGCTGCGGGAGATGAAACGCTGGAAAAGATGCCTAGAGAGTGGCTGGAGGGCCAGCCGGTCCGAATCTGATCGAACACTAGTAAGAATTCATATTAAATCCTACTTAGTGGCGATAGAAGCGGCAAAACAGCAACATTTTTCCGCTCTTATCGCGTCCGCAGATAACCACCCAGCCGCCCTGTTTAGGGTGACCCGCTCCTTACTTAACCAAGGAACTGGGGAAGACCCCTTGCAGGGTAGGGCCGAAGAATTTGTTCAGTATCTGCAGGATAAAATCACACAGATCCGGACAGGCTTGGACTCTGACTGGGTAGTTTCAGGCGAGCCGACGGGGATGAATCTTGAGGAGACTATCTGAGATGAGTTTGACCCTGTGACTCCCGAAGGCATGGACAGGATTATGGGGAAACTCAGTGCTGCCACTTGTGTGCTGGACCCGTGTCCCTCGTGGTTAGTTTCGGCTTCCCGGGAGGTGACACGAAGCTGGCTCCAGGCGATTACCATGCTTCATTGAGAGAGGGGTTCTTTCCCACCGCCTTGAAGGAGGCGGTGGTGAAGCCCATCCTTAAGAAGCCTTCTTTAGCCAACTATCGTCCGGTCTCCAACCTTCGCTTTGTAGCAAAGGTTGTCGAGAGTGTGGTAGCACATC
This sequence comes from Natrix helvetica, assembly GCF_964273705.1. NCBI lineage: Eukaryota > Metazoa > Chordata > Lepidosauria > Squamata > Natricidae > Natrix > Natrix helvetica. The sequence goes on along the minus strand of NC_138548.1, from coordinate 97,267,319 downwards.
AGCTTCCCCAGTACCTGGATGAAGCTGTCTACCTGGATCCGTTTCAGTTGGGTTTCAGGCCCGGGTACATGATGGAGACGGCATTGGTCGCGTTGGTCGATGATCTCTGGCGGGCCTGGGACAGGGGCTGCTCCTCTGTCCTGGTCCTATTAGACCTCTCGGCGGCTTTCGATACGATCGACCATGGTATCCTACTGCGATGACTCGGGGGTTGGGAGTGGGGGGCACCGTTTTACGATGGTTCTCCTCCTACCTGTCGGATCGTTTGTAGTTTGTGTTGACTGGAGGGCAGAGATCGACCCCAGGCGCGTCACTTGTGGGGTGCCCCAGGGGTCAGTTCTCTCACCCCTCCTGTTCAACATATATATGAAACCGCTGGGCGAGATTATCCATGGTTTTGGGGTACAGTATCATCAATATGCTGATGATACCCAACTTTTCATCTCTACCCCAAACCACCCAAACGATACCCTCGGCGTGATGTCCCGATGCCTGGAGGCTGTGCGGATCTGGATGGGGAGGAACAGGCTCAAGCTCAATCCCTCCAAGACTGAGTGGCTGTGGTTTCCGTCATCCCGATTTGTACATCTTGTTCCATCTTTGATGATAGGGGGAGAAATTTTAGCCCCCTCAGAGAAGGCTCGCAATCCTCCTGGATACGCAGCTTAGTTTAGAAGAACATCTGATGGCCGTGACCAGGGGGGCCTTTTACCAGGTTCGCCTGGTATGTCAGTTGCGCCCCTTCCTGGATCGGGATGCTCTGTGCACAGTCACTCATGCCCTCGTCCTTTCTCGCCTGGACTACTGCAACGCTCTCTACATGGGGCTGCCCTTGAAGAGCACCCGGAGGCTTCAGCTGGTCCAGAATGCGGCCGCGCAGGTTATCATGGGGGTGCGTCCATGTTACACCCCTTTTAGGCGGCCTGCACTGGTTGCCAGTTGTTTTCCGGGTGTGATTCAAGGTACTAATTATGACCTTTAAAGCGCTCCATGGCTTAGGCCCAGGGTACCTGCAAGATCACCTACTGCCACCAGTAGCCTCTCACCGTCCAGTGCGATCCCACAGAGTTGGCCTCTTCAGGGTGCCGTCGTCCAGACAGTGTCGGCTAGCGACCCCCAGGGGGAGAGCCTTCTCTGTGGGAGCGCCTTTCCTCTGGAATGAGCTGCCTCCGGAGCTTCGCATAATCCCTGACCTCCTGTCCTTCCGATGCGCCCTAAAAAGTTGGCTTTTCAAGCAAGCCGGCCTGGCCTGTTAATTTTATCTAATTTTTTAAATGTTAAGTGTTATATTAATTTGGTTTGTTTCTTGGATTGTTTCTAATTTTCTTTTAAGTTTTGTAATATGTGTTTTTTTAATGCTGTACACCGCCCTGAGTCCTTTGGGAGAAGGGTGGCATATAAATACAAACAAACAAACAAACAAACAAACAAACCTATTTGACCCCTTTTTTTTGCTTTAAAGGTGCTTTATAAACATTAAAGGTGCTTTATAAACATTAAATTCACAGGTAAATTTTGCAAAGTGATTGATAATATATTTAATAATCAGAACTCACAAAAATCACCCTGGGTGTGTTTGAGAAAGAGCCAAATAACGTTGATCATAACACTAGTTGGCAACTTCTTAAAGTTACTGCCTCTTTTGCTCAAGATTGTGCAGCTGCCCTGCACAACTCCTGCCCTATCTCAAGAAAGGACATTAAGAACTAAGTGACAGATGCTACATTTATGTCCTTTGTGCTCCAAAACTCTTCAAAGCCAAAGCAATGTGCGGTTTGTGTGTGTGTGTGTGAGAGAGAGAGAGTGGGGGATGAATATGAATACCACTAGATGATTCCAATAGGATTTTTTTCCTTGCTCATCTGTGAAGATATGTCACATGTCAGGTACATAGCCAGCGTGATGCACTATATAGGAATGAAAGCAACATACATGTTTATTTGATTTATTTGATTTTGATGCTGCCTGACTTCAAATAACTCTTCCTTTATTGCCATCTGTAATTCCTCATACTTTGATTCAAATTTACCTTGTGATAGTAACTTCTATTTGCCAAAATATTTAATTAAAATCATATGGTATTTTCAGATCTTTATTTTTGTAATACTCAGTGTAAAAATAAAACAAAAAAAACAATTTATGTATTATAAGGATCTCTTTAAGATTGAAAAAAATCCCATCATGTAGGAAGTATCTAGATGGTGAATATGCCTAATTTGTTTAATGTGTGTAGCTAGTGTAATTTTAATGGGATCTGTTATGTTTGTTTTAGGGTCGACCCTATTCCATACGACACCCCGAAACCAGCAGGCCACACACGGTTTGTGTGCATCTCAGATACACACTCCAGAACAGATGGAGTCCAGATGCCTTATGGGGACATCTTGCTTCATACAGGCGATTTTACCGAGTTGGGACTACCTTCTGAGGTCAAGAAGTTTAATGATTGGTTAGGTAAGAAATCACTGCATTTTGATGACCCAAATTAACCTTTGCTTTCCAAGTGTCACTTACAACCTCCTAATTGTGTTAGAGCTTTGAAAAGTATTCACCTTACAACCTTGTCATCTTGTTATATACCCGGTGCAACCAAAATATGATTCTGTTAATTAACGTGGATTTATATGCCTGATCTTGTATTTTCACTAACATAACCTTTGCCTTTGAGCATCCCATGATGACAAAGGCTGAATAATTACCTGACCTAAAGCATACCTGAGTTTTAGACCTTTGCAAAGAAGGAATAATAAAAATATAACAGCTTTTTCTACTGTACTCAGTACTAAATATGGTTTGAAAAAGACTCTGAACATCAGAAAAACACTAGGAGATGGATATATGTTTCCCAGATAAAGGGATACAGGCATAATAATATCTTGATAACTGAAGGATCTTCTTTATATATATATATATATATATATATATATATATATATATATATATATATATATATATATATATATATATATATATATATATATATATATATATATATATATATATATATATATATATATATATATATATATATATATATATATATATATATATATATATATATATATATATATATATATATATATATATATATATATATATATATATATATATATATATATATATATATATATATATATATATATATATATATATATATATATATATATATATATATATATATATATATATATATATATATATATATATATATATATATATATATATATATATATATATATATATATATATATATATATATATATATATATATATATATATATATATATATATATATATATATATATATATATATATATATATATATATATATATATATATATATATATATATATATATATATATATATATATATATATATATATATATATATATATATATATATATATATATATATATATATATATATATATATATATATATATATATATATATATATATATATATATATATATATATATATATATATATATATATATATATATATATATATATATAGTCTTAAAGGAGCAAGACATATGTTTGCAAGGCTGAATTTTATTAAGTATTTCCTAATAGCCTATTAGATAGTAGGCCATTAATAAGTTGATATAAGGATTCAATAAGTAACAGAAGAGACAGAAAAACAGGCATATGTATCACTGGCCTGCCTAAAATGTGAATGCTGTGGTATAGAGTTAGAAAACTTGGGGAAGTTATCTTGAAAGGGAAAAACTGAACAGCATGAAGTTTTAAATGGAAACATGACTCTAGGAAAAATAATTGGTCTTTTGTGTAAATAAAATTGTATAATTATATAAAACATTTATTTTAGAGCATATCTGTAATATTTTTTACATAGACCTCCTGTACCTATGATACATGATGACAAAAACAATAATAAATGTATGTTGTGTTGTTACAATGCAATCCTGCCCCAACATCAGCTGAAAGTATTCAGATGTGAGATTTGTGGTCATGATGTCACAATGCACATTTCATCACTCCTCCTCCCTGAGAGGTGTCAGTGCTCCTCTATAATTTTTTATAGGGACCATGCTTCTAAAGACCTGTAATGACATTTTTCAGATTATCTGGGAAAGCCCTTAGTGAAATAAATTATTATTCATCAAAGAATTGTTACAGCTTTTTTGTAGGGGGGGGGGGAAATCTATTTGGATGAATGGTTTGAACTTTTCAGAATCCATTCCAATTTACGTGTTTAAAGCAATTTGATCCTGAATTGTCTCTGCGGTTCATTGCAATAAGACATTGTTACTCTTCACAGCTGCAGTCTGAAAAAAGTAATTAATCTTCCCATCGTCTCCAAGACTCTTCAAAGCAGGAGTAAGCTTCTGTGCTTCTTCTTCTCAGATTCATGGGCTATATTTAGTCTGATTCATATCAAACCATTTCTCTGGCAAATAGCCATGTTTACTAAAGTATTTATAACTCATGTTTTGATCTAAAAAGTTTACAGTGTGGTTTTGTGAATCATTTGAAATCCACCACAAAATAAATTAGGTAAATAGTAGTCTGCAAGAAGTTAGCGGAGACAGTGTCCATCTTGCAAAAAGCACCAAACGAAACAAAAGCAGAATTATGAATGAATAGAAGAACTATTAATGAAAAGAAGGAGCAGAGGTAACATAATAGCAATGTTCCAATATCTAAGGAACTGCCACAAAGACGAGGGGGTAAAGCTATTCTCTGAAGCACCTGGGCAAAACAAGAAGCAATGGGTGGAAACTAATCAAGGAGAAAACCATCCTAGAAGTAAGGAGGAATTTCCTCACAATTAGAAGAATTAATCAGTGGAATTGCTTGCCTTCAGAAGTTGTGGGTACTCCATCACCAGAGGATTTAATGAAGAGATTGGGCAACAATTTGTCTGAAATGATATAGGGTCTCGTGTTTGAGCAGGGGGTTGATTAAAAGACCTCCAAGGTCCTTCTAACTCTTATTCTGTTAACTACAGCTGATGAATGAACTGTAGAAGATTGAGCAAGGACAGCTTCAAGAAGCTGGTTCCTTCAAACAATATGCATACTTGGAGGTCCAAAAATCCTTCTAAACAAGAATTATTTTAGTTCATACCTAAAAACAGCAGGAAAGGCAAATCTCTCCCCAAATCATTGAAATCCAACAAAGCTGAAGTATGAAGATCAGAGTCAGCATTCATATAAGTTTTGGAAACTAACTGGAAGCCAGGTTTTCCTAGGTTAACATCATAGAGTCTCTAGTTACTATGGTCAGAATTATGACTTTTGGATTCTGCTTTGGTAATCTAATCCAGTTCTCCAACCCATCTTTTCCAACCTGGTGCTATCTGGGTGAGTTAAACTCCACTTCTTATAGTCTCCTTTTGCAGATGAGCTCATTTTTACAAAGTTAGTTGGCAGAGCTGCTTCTTAAGATAAAATCTGCAATGAAAGAGGCAATTTATGGCTACCTTTCCTCCTTGATAAAGAATTTCTACTCACCTTCCAAGGCAATCACAAATCCATTCAAGATAGTTTATCCCACTTGAAGTTGCTCTACATTTTTAGCTGAAATTTGCTTTTGCTGGGATTTTTAGTATTGATTCTAATTTTGTCCTCTGGAACAAGCAGAAACCAATTTACTCAGTAGTCCCAAAGGTGTTTTTTCAAGAGGCAATTAGACTTCCGGGGTTTTTTTTAAATACTTTTTGCTTTTCATCCAAGAAGCTTCTTCAGCTCTGACTGGATAGTGGGGAATGGAAGGGTGATTAGTCAGAGCCGAAGAAGCTTCTTGGATGAGAAGTGAAATGTCTTCAAAGAAAAACCAGGAAGTCCAGTTGCCTCTTGAAAAATCACCTTTGGAACAACCATGACCTGGATGAGTGAGAATCTCCATAGAAATTCACTCATTACTTTTCATGATTTCCCCCCCACCCCAATCATTTTTAAGACTTTGGGCATTTTCTCCTTTATTTTCTCTTTTCTCCATAGTCTTATGTCCTGGTAGCAAGAGGTAGAATTTTGACTTAATAGGTGTGCATCTGAAATGTCTGTTTAAGAGGACTGAGTTGATCAAATTGTTTAAGTCTTCATCTTCACCGTAGCACATCCTTGTCAACTTTTATTTTTCCGACTTCTTTATCTAACCTTTATGCATTTTGCCTTATGGTTTCTTTTGTGCAGTAACTATTAGCTAACTCTCTTCTCTTCTGTGTGTGTGTGTGTGTGTGTGTGTGTGTGTATGTGTGTGTGTGTTGTGTGCATTTGCTCCTTGACTGATAAATTTTTATTATTGGTTTTTCATGAAAGTCATCTGGGCTTGTACACTGCCTGACCTTTGTGGTCACTTAGTGATTACACATGCCTGCTGGGGTAATTTATTCACTTTGTTTTGGTGTGAACATATCCCAGGGGTCTTGTAACTGCTGTAATCACTTGACCCCAGTGACTGTTAAATGCTTTAAACACAGTTATTTTAAATTTATAATTGTTTTCATTAAAAATCCCTTATAGTAACTTAACCGACCTTGCAATAAACCCAACACTATAGACTGAGTCAAGAACAAAAAATTTTCAGTGGCTAGTGTACAATGCACATGTTTACTCATTGCACTCAGTTGTGTATAGGAGCAGCAAGACTCTTAACTGCAGAATTGCATTTGGGTATAATTGTTGCAGATATTAGCTATTTAGAACTGGCTGATACTACTTGCAGTTTGAAAGATACTGAAATGTAAAGATTGTTAACGTAAATTACAAGGAACTTTGAAAGGTTAAAATGTTATTTAATTTCAAAGACCAGATGCTGGGATCCTTTATTAACTCCAAAATACCATAAAAGTATTTTCTGTACAATTGGCTTCCCGTAGTTACCTGTACCAGGGTTATCTCTAACCTATAGTTATCATGTAATCAAATAATAAAATAAAATCATTGTTATTGTGCAGATATCTCAATGTAAAATGGATCATTTCTGCAACAAATATTTATATCACAACTTGATTCAGGCTTTTTTTCCTGAATTGCACGTTTGTTACTTATTTATTAAATTTACATTCTGCTCCTCTCACTATCCAAAGCAACTCTGGTTACTGTTCTCTTTTTCTTTGCTACCACATTATTTGAGGATTGGCCAAAGAAGTACTTGATCTACAAGTAATATCTTCCAAAACTTCATACCTCCTCTCTTAGATTGTGTCCAACTTGGTTGATTTTCCACAAATCAACTGTTGCTTTTTTTATATGTTTTTATTTTTTTAAACAAACATTAACAAACAAAACACATAACATAAAAACATCTTCAATTCCGTACAGTATGTCGATTGGTTACAAGGTTTTTGTGCATCCTTTCCATAGTCATCCCTTAAATTTTATATAAAGTCACACATTGTCAATCAAGTATATTTGTATACATTATTATTATAGTACTTCATTTGTTTGACTGTCACTATTATTTCTTCATTTTAAACAAGTTATTCTAAATATGGGTTCATTTATATTATAATAATTTGTTACATCATCTGCAACATGTCCAATAATAAGTATTTTTTTAAATATCCTATTTTAAATCACCTATTTTAAATCATTCCCTTATTTTGGTGTTGGTAACATTCGCTAATAAATTTTCAATTCCATATTTTTTTTTAATCTAACCACTAATTAAATAGATCCCATGTCCTATAAAATTTTTTATCTTCTTATTCTCTAATTTCATGTCAACTTACTCATTTTCGCACATTCCATTGCTCATATCATCAATCTAATATATATGCATACAATTATTATGATTATTAAGCATTCATTGAATATAGCTATTATTACATCATTTTTATATGAAACATACTAAATTTAAAGTAAATTTATATTATGACATTTCATTACATCATCCTGGACTCATCCAATGGTGTTACGCCTTTGTCTTCTATTCTATATAGAATTGTTTATCTTTTATTTAAAAAAAAAGCTTTTCCACATCATCTCCATGGTCCTCATTTACAGCTTATATAAAATTCCATATATCAATCTAGTATATATAAATGCATTATTATCATTATTAATCATTTATTTGACTATAACTATTATTACTTTGTCTTATACATAATACTCAAAGTTTAACTAAGTTTAACTTAATTTTATTGTGACATTTCATTTCATCATCCTGTATCCTTCCAGTAGTGCAGTCCAATATCTCTTGCCATTTGTAAAATCTGTATTCTAGGTGAACTTACGTGAACTTCTCTTGGCAATTTGTTCATTGCATATTTTGTAAAGACTCAAAACCCTACATCTGTTCCCTTCATCAGCTTGCCTATGGTTATCACTGGTGCTTCTGCCAAAGATATTCTCATTGTTTCTGCCAAATTTTCTCCCCTTTCTTCATCTATGTTTTGAAGCATGAGATAAGAGATCCAGCTTGTCTACCTCTCCTTTCAGTATTCCATACATATCATTTCCCTCCGCTCTCGGTTTGCTGTCAGTATCAACAATTTTCTTATCACTTTGTTCATATTTCTCTGCAATTTTTTGAGCTCTTTCTTCAAGTTTCATCATTGTTTCATCAATATCCTCAACTCTTCCCTCCATTCTTTCTGTTCTTTGTTCTATAATCCCCAGATTCTTTTCAATTCTTTCTGTGCTCATTAGGACTTTTTGAATTTCTAGCATAATTTTTTGCAAAGTTATTTCCTCTTCTTCTTCATATTGTGCCATTTTTCCAGGTTGTAAACACTGCCACTAAGACATCCAAGGCCTTTTACTAGGTTTCAAATAAATTCACTATAATCTTTCATGTCAAGGCTTTCTCTTTACTGCAGTCCAGCTACTGATAATATTCCAGAAGAGCACCTGTGTAAACAAACTCTACTCTTCCCACTATTCTTTCAATAAACAAATTCTGACGCCCTGAAGCATGAGTTATACGTCAAATATTAAAAAAAAAACAATATTTCCAAGCCTCCAGCTTCTAGATAGCAGTGTTACTTATTTTCCTCTGCTTTTAGCTCTCTGTTTAAGCTTTCTTTGGGTTAAGAAAAAAATGGTTTAAAAGGACAATCCTGTTGTGCATTGAGAAAAGATAAGAAAGGAATCCTTAATCCACAAATATAAAAAATGAGAAAAAATAGAAGAAGGGAAAAATAGACCTGTCCAATTTAAAAAGTAAGAGGCATTTGTAAAAATTTCATCCATAAAAAGGAAACAAAATTAAAGAAAAAAAGATCACACAATAGTTGTAATTCAGGCTAATACTCTCTTAACTCTGTAATTCAGGCTTACTCTCTTCTGTCTTCAATTTTAACTTTACTCTAAATCTTTTTGGGTGTTCTCTAAAAGTAAAATTTATCTCACCAATTCCGACACTCTCTCTCTCCTGCTGAGCTTCCATTCAGGGGTCTGTCCCAATCTTATGCAGCTTAAAAATGGCTGCTTCTCTTGTAGCCGGCAAAAAGAGCTTTCTCCTGGATCAATCAGGGACTTTGCGATGTCCCTGAGATCAGCAGGACATGCTCTTCTCTGTCACCATCTCTTCGGGATCGTTTAGGTCCAAAAGGACCGTCCAGCAGCAGAGATATCAATAACAATCCTGGAGCTCCAAGATGGCATGTTGTGTTGTAGCGACGTCAGCCCCGCCTCCTCTCAAACATTGCTGTTGCTTGAGCCAGTGCTGATTTTTTTAGATTGTTACTTTTACTGTATTACTTGAAGTCATTTAGTTTCAAACCTTTTTGCAGGACAGCTGTTTTGTATAACCTAGCAAAGAGAATGAATATGCAAAATGAAAGTAGCGTACAGATGTTCCTCTTAGGTGTTTAAACACTTCCTCAAGCCAAATGTGATTACAGATGTTTGTATAAAAACATCCCTGTCGTTTTTTCAGCAATACAGAAGTAAGTTCTGCATGCCGACTCAGAGTTGCTCGAATAACAGAAAGTTTATGCAGTTACAATTTCAATTGGGGCAATACCGAATCAAGAATCAAGTTGGTTTTCATTTTTAATTTTAGCCTTAAATTTGAAATTCAGATATATTAAAGATGATCTTTTATTATCTTTCCCATAATCTGGACATACTGTAATTGTATTATAAAGATTTATATGAATTCTAGTAGATTAGGGTAAACCTTTTATAAAGACTTGTAAAACTTGAGTAAATTAAGTATAATGATGTTGAGCTTTTTGGGTGTCTGTGTGTGACAGATTTTATTTATTTATTAATTAAATTAACTATTACTACCTTTTTGATTAAAATGTTCACCTTCCACTTTAGGAGAAATGTGTTGATGTAAACAAAAGACAAACCAACTTTCAAATTATATTTTAATTGGGCACCCTAAAATTCAGGCTTGGTTGAATCTTTTTACTAATATAAAAACTGTTTTTTCCCTCTTCAACTTAACATGTTTATTTGCATTTGAAAATTATATTCTGTAACTACAGTATACTTAATGGGATTTATTACTTAACTAAAGGAAGGAAATGACATGTATACAGGTTTCATATTAAAGGAAAAACTGGCATATATATTATAAATTAGTACTGTTGTCTTCAATACATAATAAATTGATTTGTTTATTTTAATATTTTGAGTCGCATTTATTTTTTATATATGAAATACAGTATTTTGTTCTACTTGAGACATATATACTTTCTTTAGGATCAAAGGTCTAACCAAAATTTTATCAATTAACAAATATGGAAGGCATTGCAAAACTGCATATTTCGTTTATGGAAAATGATGAAATATCAGATGTCTGAAATTGTGTGGCGTTGCCCAGAAATGAATTAAGAGAAAGTTTTAAAAGAAACTGCACTTTAGAATAGCATATTTATTCTAATTTGTGTTGGATTTTTTTTAAAAAAGTCCCTCACAAAAAAAGGGGGAAAATGTATTGTTACAATATTCTTACTTGAATTAAAGCAAATATCTTACAATGAAATAAAACCCCTTTTTAAAGCAGTAGTAGTTTGATTTATTTTCCCATTTTGGAGCTTACCATCTGGCATTTAATTTTGCATCATATTATTTCATTTATTATTTCTGGAATAAAGATTTATTATAAAGATTCATTTTCTACTACTTGTTATACATTGTGCGTGTTTTCAAAAGCTGTGATTGAACGAAAATGCTGATTAAGTTTAAATATCCTCGAGGTCTTCAATAGTCTGGCAGCATCTTTAGGTCTTCTTAACTTTAGGACTAGATTTGGGGTGTCAAACTCAAGGCTCGTGGGACGGATCTGGCCCATGGGAAACAGTGAAGAACTGGCCCTCAGTACCTCCGCAAGTGAAAAACGGAGCTCGTGTGGCTGGTAGAGGTTTACTGGAGGCCGTCACAGCTGAAAACAGAGCTCAGGAGCCCGTTTTCTCTGGCAAAACACTCGGGCCACCACAGGTACCTCCGACACAAGTGACATTGAGTTGGCATGCCCACCCTGGCCACGCCCACCCCAGTCCCTCAAGGTCAAACACAAACCTGATGCGGCTCTCAATGAAATCGAATTTCACGCCCCTGGACTGTATGGCGGCTTTGAAGACCTTGCTGTCAAAATTGAAAAATTTAATAGACTTTCACAACAGTAACAATGAAACAAAAAAAGGGATCAAATGTATTATTTCTTAACTCTTGAAGAATCTATATTTGTTGTTCGGCTCAGGAAATTTCTCCCAAATTTAAACTCCATTAGGTTTAAATTTTCAATTCCATTAAGAGACTGCATGCATGTAATTCTGCACATTCAAACATTTGTATATGTTCAATTTTTGTAATACTTGTTGAATATCAAGGCTCATTCAAAACTATAAATCCAGTGCTGTGACTTGGAATCAATAACTTCCTAATAGCATCTTAACTGTTTTCATCCACAAGATGAGAACAATAAACCTACAGATTTGGAAATCTCAGGTTCATTTTTCTGCCTTTAGTTGTGCCCCCTTCCCAGATTCATCAAGCAAGCAGAAGAATTGAATTATAAAGATGTTCTTCCTTTTTCTTTCAACCTTTCTGTAGCTGATGTAGCTGTCTTCGTGCTTCTTGATTTGTAGGGAAAAATAAATAAACAGCGCAGAAAATTGAGGTGAGAAGATAGAGTTTTTTGGGTGTATTTATTGCAATGTGAGTCATAGGCATTTGAGGATGCTGTGTTGCCAACCCTGGTATCATGACTTAAAAAAGAAAATTTTAAGTAGGCTTATTGTGTGAATAGTTATGAGAAAAAAGCAAAGATAACTCTGTCTTCTCAGAAATTATTTAGGTTTTTTCCTCATTAATGCTAAATAAATGCTACTGTATAAAGAACTAATAACTAAAACCTCATATTTCTTCATTGCACTACATCTAGGAAAACACTCTGGGTCTAAAAAAAAAAGGATTAATAGGCTATGGACTTCAATTTAGAATTGGCCAGCAATGCCTCAGCTGCAACAGCTGTTTTAATTTTTTAATGTGTACATCTGTAATATACGTGATGTGATGGATCTGTAAGATCCATCTAGATGACAGACAGCATTTAGTGCTCCTTTTTTGTTCTTTCCTTTGGCTTAGCGGTAATTGTTAGTGAATGGAAGTGTTATATTAAGGAAATGCTTTACTCAGTTGAATATTTCCTGGGCTTCTTTTGTGTTCTGGAAAATGAACTTTTTATGATCAAACAATCACTGAGCAAAGGTCTGGTTGAAACCATTTGCTGCAAATGCGGCTTCAGCTTCAAAACTCATGTTATCATTTATTCACAGAACCAGACAATATACACTGTCACCAAAAACCAACATGCAGCAACTTATATTAATGTAAAAGTGGCAGACCTTCACCATAATGTAATTATCCAGACTACATGGGTTAATAAAGGTTCCTAGAATTACTTCTTTATTTTCCTTATTGCAAGAAAAATGAGCAGCTTTCTAAAGCCATGCTTCCTACGGACTATTAGCATCTTGTTTGACTTGCTAATTAATCCTTTGGTGCTGTTGGGCTGGCAGCCAGCTTTAAAGTTCTGAGATTCTTTTGCTTTTAATGCTGAATATGCCTGACTTCTCCCTTAGGGTCAGGGAAAGGGAAGTGATACCAATATATCTTTTGTTTTCTACTGGATTTCTTGAAAATCATTATAATTTGTGGAAATAAATTATTTTGAGCACATCTTAAAAAGCAGCGCTGCACAGTGGTGAGTTCGGTGGGAAACTTGGAAAATGTTCCTTTTTCATTTGAGCACATATGTTCAGTGGTATATTATAATGAATAATGGGAAATAAAAGTATTTGCATAGTAGGACAAAGTGCTATTGCGTGGAAAAAATGTTGCCTTCCATAAGGAATATTAAAACATGCAAACCCAAAGAATATACAGCCTGTAGCCTTCACACATTTACAGCCTCTCATTAGTTTTTATTGTGCTTACTATAACCTTCAAAAAATTGTTTAAAAAACCCGAACAAAACTAAACTAAAAATTGAAGGTCCCCCAAAGCAGAAGGCTCACTTGGTCTTGCTTAGGTCGAGCTGAAGCTTGTTCCACAGCTTCCAGATACTAGGACCCTTCACATATCACGGAGATGGCCAGGGATGGAGATGTTAAAGCTGAAGATCAGACTCTAGAGCCAAGTTATTTTCGTCCCATAATTCCCAAAGCAGTTTGAAAATGACTTGTTCTTGTCTTCAGTGTTGCCCACCATAAAGTACAATAAACAGTTTGAGATTACCAGTCAGTGAGCCAAGGAGTACCCATTCCATCTGACCAGTGAAAGAAAACAAAAGATAACATTCAGAGTCCTATACCTCAAGGGCTAAAAGAAACAAAACACTTGTTTATCCCATCATAGAAAAAAAAGAAGAAATAACAGAAATTGCAACAGCCACCACCCAAATCCATGTTATGTATAGAGAAAGAAGGGAGAAAGAAACAACAACCAATCTGAGGCATCTTATCCCCCCCCCTATCATATTGCATACTAAGAGTTTTATTAAATAATACACACACACACATATGCATACAGGCACAGCATATTTAGTAAGTAATATACATCTACAATTCTGCAACCAAATGATTTCCAGTTCTGTTCTGCCAATGGGAAGTGCAAAGGGGGTCCAGCAAGTCTAGTCTGTATCTGCTTCCTTCTCTAGGGACATGCATAGAAGTTGGAAGAAGGTGTGTTGCACCTTGCTCAGTGCAGAGATCTAAATTATTTCCATCAGATAGCTATCTAGTTTCCCCTTGAACATGAGATATAAAGGGTAGACCTCCTCTTTTCTGGTTTCATTGTTGAACTCCTTGTTGGCAGGTTTGTTTCTTGGTAACTTAACAATTCCAAATCTTTTTTTTTTTTTTCAGAAAGTTTTATTGGTTTTTTTAAAAACATTTATGTGGAAAAGGGGTAGGTGGAATTACAAATTTTGGCAGTTGCAAATGTGGCAGACGCCCCCTCCCTCCAAACTCCTAGGTTACATCAAAATATCAAATCTTAATACATAATCATAAAAAGTCAGCATCTTAATTCTAGAGAAAATAATTTTCAATCAGTTTATATAATTATAATATATAGTCTAGTTATAAATTCATATTTACTTTCGGTCTGTTTATAACATTGTGATTTCCTTATTTATTTTTGTGATCTGAGTTTTCTTGGTGTTGCCCCTTCACCCCCCGCTGGCAGAGCTCCGGCCCCTCCCGTGTCCTGTATGACCGTTGTAGTATCTTCTGTTTTTTCTAGGTTAGCTTTGTTTTTTTCCATAAAGGCCTGTGCCTCTATGGGTGTATTAATTCTGATTCTTGTCTCCTCCCAGAATATTAGCATACCTTCAGGCATCAACCATCTAAACCACACCCCCTTCTGGTATAATTTATTCGCCAATTGCGAATAATTTTTCCTTTTTTCCCTAATTTTTTTGGGAATCTGCTTTAGAATGGTTATCTCCCTATCACAGTATGTCAATGTTTGCCCCCTTTGCACACCCAGTATTTCATCTCTTGTGGTTTTCCTAAGAAATTTAATGTGAACCTCTCTGGGTACATTATGTGTTCTGGCATATGCTGAATTCACTCTATAAGCTAGGTCTATCTCCCAATCCATCTGCTGTTTATCTTTGTGTATGTATTCAGCTAAAATATTAGTCATAATGTCCCTTATGTTTTCCCCATCTGCTTCTATTACATTTTGAAATCTAAGATAAAAGGACATTCTCTCAAACTCTATTGGACCTTGTGGAGGGTGGGGTGGCGGAGGCGAGGGGGGGGGTAGAGGCTTTACAGAAGGGGAACAAAGAACTTGACATCCAACAAATGAACAATTCCAAATCTTGAAATCTAGAACGATACAGCATGAAGAATAGGAAGGTTAGTTTGCAAAAAGTGCTAAACATGTGCACAAAGGTACATTAATCCTAAATCACGTTTGTACTAAAAATCATATATGGATACACAAATAGATTCTATATGCTGAAGACGGCTATTTCATATAAAAATGTTAGCATATGATGCTACCTTTAAACAAAAATAAAATGTGAATATAATCCAGTGTTGGAGTGTAATATAACAGGTTAAAAAAATTATTGTTAGAAATGGGTGGGAAAAAACACAATTTAGCACAAAAAGTGTTAAACATGCAGGTAAAACTCGAAAAATTAGAATATCGTGCAAAAGTTCATTTATTTCAGTAATGCAGCTTAAAAGGTGAAACTAATATATGAGATAGACTCATTACATGAAAAGCAAGATAGTTCAAGCCGTGATTTGTCATAATTGTGATGATTATGGTTTACAGCTCATGAAAACCCCAAATCCACAATCTCAGAAAATTAGAATATTGTGAAAAGGTGCAATATTCTAGGCTCAAAGTGTCCCACTCTTATCAGCTAATTAAGCCATAACACCTGCAAAGGTTCCTGAGCCTTTAAATGGTCTCTCAGTCTGGTTCAGTAGGAATCACAATCATGGGAAAGACTGCTGACCTGACAGTTGTGCAGAAAACCATCATTGACACCTTCCAAGAGGAGGGAAAGTCTCAAAAGGTAATTGCAAAAGAAGTTGGATGTTCCCAAAGTGCTGTATCAAAGCACATTAATAGAAAGTTATGTGGAAGGGAAAAGTGTGGAAGAAAAAGGTGCACAAGCAACAGGGATGACCTCAGCCTGGAGAGGATTGTCAGGAAAAGGCCATTCAAAAGTGTTGGGGACTTTCACAAGGAGTGGACTGAGGCATCAAGAGCCATCACACACAGACGGATCCTGGACATGGGCTTCAAATGTCATATTCCTCTTGTCAAGCCGCGCTTGAACAACAAACAATGTCAGAAGCGTCTTACCTGGGCTAAAAAAAAACCAGACCTGGTCTGTTGCTCAGTGGTCCAAAGTCCTCTTTTCTGATGAGAGCAACTTTTGTATCTAATTTGGAAACCAAGGACCCAGAGTATGGAAGAGGAATGGAGAGGCACAGACTGCAAAATGCTTCCAGTGTGAAATTTCCACGTGTGTTGATTTGGGGAGCCATGTCATCTGCTGGTGTTGGTACACTGTGCTTCATTAAGTCCAGGGTCAACGCAGCCGTCTACCAGGAGATTTTGGAGCACTTCATGCTTCCTTCCGCAAACGAGCTTTATGGGGATTCTAACTTCGTTTTCCAGCTGCCCACACTGCCAAAAGCACCAAAACCTGATTCAATGACTGTGGGATTACTGTGCTTAATTGGCCAGCAAACTCACCTGACCTTAACCCCATAGAGAATCTAGGGGCATTGCCAAGAGAAAAATGAGAGACATGAGACCGAACAATGCAGAAGAGCTGAAGGCTGCTATTGAAGCATCCTGGTCTTCCATAACACCTCAGCAGTACCAAAGGCTGATAGCTTCCATGCCACGCCGCATTGAGGCAGTAATTGCTGCAAAAGGGGCCCAAACCAAGTACTGAGTACATATGCATGCTTATGCTTTTCAGAGGTCCGATATTGTTCTATGTACAATCCTTGTTTTATTGATTGCATGTAATATTCTAATTTTCTGAGATTGTGGATTTGGGGTTTTCATGAGCTGTAAGCCATAATCATTACAATTATGACAAATAATGGCTTGAACTATCTTGTTTTGCATGTAATGAGTCTTATCTCATATATTAGTTTCACCTTTTAAGTTGCATTACTGAAATAAATGAACTTTTGCATGATATTCTAATTTTTCGAGTTTCACCTGTGTACACAAAGGCAGATTAATCCAAATCAAGATTCATGGATCCGACATTAAACCAAAGAAACCTTAAAGTTAGTGTAGTTAATGCTGTTTCAAAAAAAAAATCTAATTTTAACCCGACAAGTTCTGTATATGAAAGATCTATTATTCTTTCTCTTAGGAATCATGCTAAATATTTTCTTTTAGACTTTCCCACTGGACTGTCTGATACTACTGCAATGAAAATAAGATTTTTTACCTCATCTATAAATTACGTTCTAAATAATTCTCAATATGTACTTTTGGTAAAATAATACGTTTGACATAAAATACTCTTTCCTTCCTTTTCTAGCTTGCTTTGGAAGGAAAGTAGCAGTACATTAAAAATGTCCAGTAAAAGGAATGTAAGTTAGAAAGATAAATAAATAGTCATTGTATCTAGGTGTGCTTCAATAATTTTCAGAATTTGTCTGAGTGACTAGAGAAGATGTTGGTGTTCTATAGATCTATTAATAAACAAGTATTTCCGGACAACCAGCTGTTAAAACAGTAATGGCAGCACTTGACGTGAACATCGCAAATTTTCCTGTTGGAGAATCTAAATAAGATACAAATAGGTAGAACATCTTAAATGATTGAAGTCAGAATTATATTAACTTTCACAATTAAATTTCAGTTCTTATGGTACTTGAGATTTGCAAATACATCTATATAATTTGTTATTTTAATGAAACACTGGAACCTGAGGTTTCAATCGGGTTATACAGTTGATTGTTTATTCGTAAGACTGCTTATTCATGACTTTAATTTCAAAAATACATAGACCATATTGTTTGTATATTCATTCTTAATAACTTGTGACATGTAAAATACTGCATTGTAAATTGTTTAAAAGCAGTTAAATATGCAAAAAGTTATTAGATACAGTCATGGAAATAAATACTGCAAAAAAGTTTAAAAGACTTTCTCTTTTTTATGTCAGCCTATTTAATATCATAGGAACAAATCCAATTAAAAATATATTTGAACATTCATTTCATTTCTTTTATAACAAAAGAGGTTTGTACCAAAATATTTACATAGGAAAAATGTGTTGAAGTCAGTATTAGAATATGGATTCACACCATTTTGTCTATTTAAACATCTGAGCACATACATGCTGATGAAATATTTTTTAAAGTAAAGATTAGTATTGTTTGTGTTCTCTCTGAAACAGCTAAGAAGCTAACTAACAGCCCATTTTTGGTTATTTTTCATTTTTATTTCTGGACCGAACTGGATCCTTGACCTTGACATGATGTACAAATTAATAGCATGCTACATTTACTTTCTTTTGAAGACAGTATATAACATATGTTCAAGCTAATGTAAGAAGCTACATTACGAGGAAAGAAAAAGCAAAAATACTTTTAAAAGTACCTTGTGAGATTGGATCTATGCCCTATTTCAGTGATGGCTAACCTTTTTTCGATCGTGTGACAAAAGCAGGGGGAAGCGCAGGGGGGTTGTGCGTGGGCATGCTCACACCGATAATGCTATGCATATGACCCCAGAGTGTGCGCATGCATGCGCAACCAGTGTTCTCCCTTGCTTTTGGAGCGCTTTTTTCGCCCTCTCCAGTGTCCAGAGGCTTTCTAGGAGCCTGCGGAGGGTGAAAACAGCCTTTCCAGAGGGCAAAAAAGCAGCCCTATGGGCAAAGGTGATAGCGAAACTATGGCACATGGAGCCATTTGCTAGGGCATGCGAGGCGTTGCTCTGTCAGCTCCAGTGCACATGTGTGCGTTGGCCAGCTGACTTTGGCCTTCTTTTAAGGCTGTTTTCTGTCCTCCAGAAGCCACCGGAGCACGAAAAACCGGCCCTACGGGCAAACTGAAAGTTCAGGAACAGAATTCCGGTTTTCTTATGCAGCCATTTTTCACCTTCCGGAACCTTCAGGAGGCTTCCCTGAAACTCCAGAGGGCAAAAAACAGCCCTATGAGCAAACTGGAAGTTTCTTCTGGTTTGGCCGTAGGGCCGTTTTTCGCCCTCCAAAGCCTTCAGGAGGGCGAAAAACGTCCCTACGAGCAAACCAGAAGTCCGTTCCTGACTTCCGGTTTGTCCGGTTTTTTGTGCTCCCGTGGCTTCCAGAGGACAGACAACAGCCTTAAAAGAAGGCCAAAGTCAGCTGGCCAGCTCGCGCATGGGCGCTGGAGCTAACAGAGCAACGCCTCGCATGCCCTAACAAATGGCTCCACGTGCCACCTGTGGCACAGTTTCACCATCACGCCCCTATTTTCTCTCTATCTTGTGTCATGCTGTAGCATAGGAAATGTCACTGGGAAGACTATAAACACTATATGGCCCCAAAACTTTTGCTCCTCTGTTTTCCTACTAAAGTGTTATGGTCCATGGGGTGGACGGATGAGGGTCTCTTCTTCAGGAATCCCTTGGTTTTCGTAACCTTATTCTGTTAATGTGGGGATTTGCATATTGCACATTCACTAGACTGAAGAGCTTATACTATGATTAATTATATAGCCATTGAGACTACTAGTCCAGTCGTCCATACCCAACTTAAATTAATTTGTCCGATCCCCCTTTTAAAGTCTCTGAATTTGAGGCTATTGTCATTTCTTGAGGAAGCAATACTTAACACTGCACAGCCAAAATCCTCTTTTGAAGAATCCTCATCCATTCATAAGAGTTTTGAATGTGCAGGGGACACCTTTTCTATTCACACATTCTGTTCACAGTATGTTTGATGCATTAATCAGAACCAGAAAATATTCCATGTATTTTAAGTTGCACATATTAGACTTCCAGAGCAGATCCACTGTAAAATAAGTGTGACGTGTTGTGCAATAGTATGCACTTATAGAGCATAGTTAGTTTGTTTGTTTGCTTGCTGTTCATTTATTTATTAATATATCCTGCATAAGAAATCTTTCCATGGAAAAATGTTGTATATTAAAGAAAAATAAGAGATTTTGAAGACCAGACATTAGAGACAACCAAAAGAACTAAAAATTATAATTAAAGGAGAAGAAACCTCCTGATACAGAATGGACAAGAGTATTTTAACTTTGGAAGAATTGAAAGACATTTGGGGACAATACAGTCAGAAATTTCTTTTAAGAATCTGCTACCATAAATGTGGGTTTAAAGGAGGAGATAAAAGCGGATACAACTGAAAACCAGGCTGTTTTGAATGTGCAAGTTTGAAGTTCACAAGTGATATAGAAAAAGATATTAGATTGGATTTGCAAGTTAAACTGGCTGAACTCTTAATAAACAAAATCGATACACAAGTAGTAAATCAGAATGGTTACTTGGACATGATTTTAGTCTTATGAAGGAGTTCCTGAGAAAAGACAAAAGATGAAATGAAATCATCCTCTGAGACATTGCACTATTTAAAGGAAATAAGCATTAAGATTTTTAAAAGCACCTAGTGTGCTTTTAAAGTCAGGTTATTTGATCAAGGTTAAAATATACATACAATGTTCTTTCTAATAGCTCTTATTGAGTTTTTATTAGCCTGTATTGAATGATGAGGCTTTAAAGATATGTTTATAGATATGGGAAGAAAAAAATTTTTCTTGTATTTTCAGAGAAATCAATAAGCTATGATGTTAAAGAATAACCAAATTGGCTTATTTGATTCAGATTAAAATATAGGTGTTATTTTTGGTGTGTGTTAAACTTGTGAAGGAGTTTCTAAGAGAAAACAAAGAGAAAATGCTAAATGAATTTGTAAGACACTCTTTGTCAGAGTTCCAAAATAGCATCCAAAAGTAAATCAGAGTCCAAGGCAGAGGATTCCTCAAAGTTCCAATTTATTAAGAGAGCCATCTTGGCACATCTGGGAAAACCCGAATCTGAAAGCTTCCAGGTTTTCCCACCAAGTTGAAAGTTCAAGTTCCTGCCCCTACACCCGCAGGTCCATCACATGGTCCAATCCTCCCCTGCCATGCCTGCAGCTTCTACCCATCCAATTCCAGCCAGGTGTAGAGACAAAGGATGACCTTGGGTTTCTAGAAAGAATTTTGTTATGGCTACGTATCACCCAACTCCATATAATTCCCCCTCCCATTTTCCCACAATAGAAAATGCATAATAAATAATAGAAAGTATGACAGGCCTAAAGTCCAAAAAGGAAAAGACGGCTTTCAGGCCTAAAGTGAATAAAGATCAGTATTCTTAATATGTTGTTTCTGGCAGCTTTGAATTGATTTTTCTTGATTGATTCGAATGATGAAGCTTGAAAGATTTGGTTATAGATAAGAGGTAAGATATGGGAAGAGGGGATTTTTTGTTGTGTTAAGTTACTGTGTTAAAAGTAAAAGAAAGGAGTATAGAACTGATTTATTGTTATTTGCAGCTCTTAATGGACATCTGTAATTGGTTAGGACTGAATGACAAAGTTTTAGAAGCTTTATAATTCACTTACAGATAAGAAAATTTTATCAGAAAATGAGACCTTTGCTTGAAATTAGTTAGAAAAGATGATACATTAAGTAACTGAAACTGTATTTGTTTTAATTAAGGGGGAGGTAATTTGTTTGTATTTTTTCTTTTTTTCTTAGTTTAGTTAGTTTCTTATTCTCATATTTTTAGACTTTATTATTATTTTTTAAAAGGAAGGCACCTAATGTGCAATCTAAAAAATTCAAGTTTACATCCTGGTTCTCCACTATTTATGTGCTATGATATTCACATGGAACTCTTCTTTATGTAGGCTTCTATGGAAGACAATTTGGCACACGTATGTGCTTCCTCTTATGAAAAAAAAAAAAAAACAGAAAACATTTGGGAACAAAGAAGATTTTGCACATGCAGAATCTCCTCTCTCCCATCTCCCCTGGTTTCAATTAGTGGGAGGAATAGTTTATTGCTGATGTATTCCTACTTTGAGAAGAATCATTCTTCCAAAGTAGCTATTTCAACAGAAGAGGACAAAATTTTTCCAGTGACGCAAACTGTAGCATATTTAATAACACTTTAAATTTCAGACACCAGTACTACTAACGATACTAATAATACCAGTACCACCAGGGTAACATTGCAATACAGTATATCAATTGTCATCTGCAAGTAGTGCATTTCCATAGCATAGAACAGTTGCTGTGCAAAAGATGGTGCATTTTAGGCAACTTTCCTTGGTTCTAGTTTTTATATATAATTGTTTGTATATTTATCTTTTTATCCTTTGTAGTTTGCCCAGAGTCACCTTATTGGGGAGGTGGACAACATATAAATTAAAAAATAACAAATATATAATATGTAATACAATAAAATGCAATACAATACAATATATAATAATGTTATGTTCATTGTTGTTTCATGGCATTATTATATTTTGGGAGTCTTGGTAGTAGAGAGAATTGTATTGGCATGGTTATCTGTGATGGAAGCACTGATATTGGGCATTGGAGGAGAAAAGTGAAAATGTCAAAAACTGAAGGCAGAAATTGTATTTGATAATATGAAAAGGCTGGAGAAGTTGGACAGAAGTTATTGGACAGCAGTCGCTTTGACAGCTCCAAATAAGGAAGAAGTCAGATGTGGCTTATATTGGCCAAACAGTTTATTTATATCTCATGGACCCAAATGAGAGAAGGGGAGATTAGTATTAGATTTGTTTTTAGACAATATTATGCAGTAGGAGTATATGAGATTGGTTCGACCTGAAGTCTTGCAACAGAAGCTTGCATGTGGGATGGAGTATGATTGGGGGAGAGGCTGCAGCATTAATTTCTGAATCCATCTGAAAGGACTAGTTTGTAAAGCCTTTTATGGCTTGTCCTCAAGTCCCTTAGGAACCATCTGCTCTGCTGTTCAATGTTTGTATCTAGAGGTGGTCTTCAGGAGGTCTTCTCCTGAGATCAAGAGAAATGGACTAAGAACAGGAATCTTTCTATGTGTGATGACCTAAAGATTGTGAATGAACTTGCCCCCAGATGTTCACCCTATTCTTTCTTATTGGCTTTTTGAAATGGTTTTAAGATGATATCATTTGACTAATATTTTGGATGATGATTTGATTTGGACTGGGTTTTTTGTTCTTTGTAATGCTTATTATTTTTTGCTGTTAGGTAGGGCTAGTTTGTTGCTTCTGTCTCTCACATAGTAACCGATGATGTTTGTAAATCAGGACACCATGTTGTACCTCTGTTGCTATATAGTTCTATGTCATGTTAATTGATGATGGGATTTCTTTTGGGATCATTTTATGATGATTGTAAGTTAAAATTCCAGAAGTTTTGGAACTAATTAGTATAGGCATGCATATGCATATATACATACCCACATATTCACACACATACATACATACATACAAATATGTTTCTCTATTAATTTATTTTTATATGCTATATATTCATCCATCAAATTTGCCTACTTTCGGTAATGGCACTCCTTGGATTATTGACTTGTGGTCTCAACTGTAGCACTTTTTCTGGACTTAACAACAAGTACTTTTGGGCTCGATGGTCAATTATGCTTTCTCTGTGCCAATGTTCATTATTGAACAAACATCTATTAGACTGAATCCATAACTGCTTAGAAAATGATTCAAAACACTTATTTAACCGTGTTTTTAAGGTTACTCCTTGTGTTTTCCATATTTCATATTTTACGGTATCTTTGTAAGCTGTTCAGAATTGTTAATGGCTGGCATATGAAATCAGTGGAAGACTATCCCATTATCCCATCTCAAAATCTAAAAGTCACCATTCTTCAGCAAAAATACTTCAATGGAGACTCAGCAGAAATTTGTTGAACCAGAATTTATCATCTGTATTTGTAAGCTCAATTCTTTAATTTAGTCAAATAAGCTTAAATAAACATTTAAGAAACACTTAAATGAAGTGTTCCTTCATCTGAGGATCATCTTCTCCATCTATCTCTCTATCTTCTCTATCTCTATGAAGCATTTACACTTTGCTTAAAAATTATGCTACAATCAAGCGGCTGGGCTTCCTTATGCTGTAAGTGGGGCATAAATTGTGTATTACAATTCTGAAATTGCCGATTATAAAGGAAACTAACTGTGCTTTTAATAGCTAAGCATTCTTCGCTGCAACCATATTGCATAGGGAAGAGCGGCCAAAAAATTATCCATGACCCAAACAGTGTGTTATCTTTTATAGTAAGCTAGGTCAGGAAACAGCCAAGAAATTCACTATCTCATTGTAAGGGTATAATAAGAATCTTGAAAGCCTGACAGAGTTACTCTTCCCCTAATGATTCTCTGATATGAGAAAATCAAGGATGATAAACGAGTTTCACACCCCTCCCTCGTTTGCAGGCCTGGGCTGCTGTTTACATAACCACTTTTGTAATCTTTTAAGACTATTTCTCTATTTCTCTACACTGACATATTCTCATATATTTTCCTTCAGAATATTGATCTATTTAAAATTGTTCCATTTCCTTTAATTAAGTGCCTTTATTTGCATAACACAATTTTTATTTATTTGAATACCATGATCAGAAATTAATTGATGTCTGCAACATTTGCAAAAGTGGGAAATTATTATTGGTCTGTCTAGTCCCACCCAACAGTGGTACAACTGGATACTTGTAGTCAGTTGAAGTTAATTTATTTTCCTTTCCTGTGGAAACATCCACTTACCTGTTAAGGTCCCAGACCTCCCTGGGAATTCTCTTTCCACTGCAGGAAAGGCTGAGACATTGCATTGGGAGACTAATATAGTCAATCGTTACACTAGTGAAAAAAATAATTGTGATTGAAATTCAAAATTTGACATCATTGGTTAACCTCAAGCACTGTTTAAAAGTTGGACTTATCAATTTATCTGCCAGGATTTATCTTAAAATACTAAACAACTTTAAAATAGGCATACCACACCTTGTAAATGTTTGGATCATTGGTTTCAGTCTAAAGTACTGTGAATCTTCTAGCTTTGGACTGAGTGTAAGATTATCTTCCTGTAATAAAAATGAATCCTAAATTACTTCTATTAGGAAGGGAAAGTTTACCTTTTTGAAGTAAATTGTTAAATTGAATAGAGGTTTATTCATTTGATTGTTTTTTTAAAAAATATGACAACCAAAACAATAGAAAATGCTTGTTAAATTATCAAGGGGTCATTGAGGATTGCATGATAACATATATATAAACTTCATTAGATACACTCAAGTATGGAATTAAATGTAAATTGATGCATAGATTAAAGACAAATATTCAACAATTGAAAATATATTGATGGAATCTTTTTATCGACTATAATTGTTTAGAAAAACCATAAAAAAGAAACAAAATATTATAATTTTTGGAATAAAATAATTTATGCAATATGCTTCTTATTGTTCAACAAAAGCAAGGGTATTAATCACAAACAGTTACATTAGAATAATGTTATGGTTGAGACATAAATTATGGAGAACTAATTCCATTGCTAACTGCTATTGGAGCTTTAAATTAGCCCCGATGGGGCAGTGGATTTCACGTCTCCTGTTCCAGGTGGTGATACCAACTTACGCTTATCTCAAATGAATCTGCCATTGGGCAGGTATGTATGCTATTGTAAGCCAATAGTTTGAGAATGACATAGTCTGGCATTGAGGACTCTGATGGAGATTAGCATATGGCTACGCCCAAGCAGGCCTTTTAGAAGGAGTAGGCAGGGGTTCCCTGCTTTCGTGGGTTTATGGCTCAACCTTGGCATTATTGTAACGTAGTTTTTTGTGTTTAATGTTTCTTAGACTTGGTTTTCCATTGCCAGCATGGAAGGAACCCTAATGCATGAGTTTCAGAGGAGAAAGTAGCAGTTCTGAACCTGCTGTGTGGCTCGATCAGCAAGCGTGAGTATTAACGCTAGAGCTGTCAGGCCTTGTGAAAATTAATGAAGCCTGATGGTTACCCAGTGAAAGGTCAGAGGCAGAGCTTGCTCTTATGTAACATTTGTATTTTGTTGTGTCTAACAACAATTTGAACAAAGGAGAGCTTTTATGTGTGAGCCTTAGATTTATCACAGGACTCCATAGGTCTTGGCCTTCTCTTTTCCTTGTGTTGTAGCTTGATGTTTTCCTTGCATAAAACCAAAGTATTTAGTTGTTTGCTTTCACCTTGATTGATTTTTCCCATGCTTCTCAACTGTCCTTCCGGGCTCTGTCCAACTCAGTTACCACTTTTGAAACAGACAGCAGTTAAAGTAGTAATGATGAGGAAAGTTTTGTTAATGAATTTTGAGAATGCCTGATGTTAGGCTGTGTGTGTGTGTGTGTGTGTGTGTGTGTGTGTGTGTGTGAGAGAGAGAGAGAGAGAGAGAGAGAGATTAGGGTCATCATTCTGTGGTATTACATTTTTCAGTTTGAGATTATATGTATATTTGAATTACATTTGGCTAATTTGGAGAATACATTGATCATTTCATTGAGCGAGAAGTGCTTCAAAAGTGGTTCTTGCTTTGCCTTGGTCTCCTTGGTTATGTTTACCAAGAAGTCTATTAAAGTCAAGCAGGTTGAAAAAAAGAAGCTTGAACAAACCATAGGAGCTGGATTAAAGAGAATAAATGTTCCATTCCACACAATCATTCTGACTTCTACATATTGAGTATGTTGGGGATAGCACTGGAGGGAGCAGTTAAATTACAGAAAAGTAAGATAACTGAAATTGAGGGGAAATATGTTTAGTTCTTAATCCTTAGGAATGACAAAACATCTTTTTGCAAAAAAATATCTTCCCATTGCTTTTTTGCTTGATGTCTCGTCTTAACCAAGTTACTTCACGTTTTTCCTCTTTTTTCATCTAAATAATCAATCTTGCAAGCTTTTGGGAAACCTTCAGTCCAATATTCTCTATTATGCAGTTATCTATATTTGCATAGAAGTTCATTTTTCTATACAAATAGAAGCAATCTGGAATTTATTTGTTCAAAATCAGACAACATTGTGATTGAAATGCTTTGGTGAACAATAGTCCATGATTAAACATACCATCCAACCAGAGTTTATATTTAGTTGAGACTGAACAGTGGGAATATCCTGTCCTCGCTATTTTTTAATAAAATTCTTAATAGAACTTTGTATAAGATACTGTGAAGTTAAAAACATAGGCTAGTCCTTGGCAAAATATAGTCTAGAAAATATTTTTTTCTTCATCATGAAAAACAACAATGTTATTTGCAGTTACAGGCTCAATTTTTTAGGATACTTGGGTTACAATTTAATTTGGTACACTATTTTGTACACTGCTCTAATTATAATTTCACTTTTAGCCCATTTCTGACTTGTACAACTGCAGCTGACTGGGATCATTCTTGATTTGTGGTATATAAAATTAAAGCCTTATATGGCTAATACATTCTAATATACAAGCAACAACCAAGTATTTTAAGGCATTTCATACCCAATTTTTAATCAAATAATATTTCTGTTAAATTAAATATATTTGGTTAACACAATTAAAATCAAAAAGAGAGGGAAAACTATAATAATAAAAAACAGTATATTGAATAGTGTCAGTGATATGTAAACTATATATCAGATGAAAATAGAAACTGTAGAATACAAATTTGGATTGTGGCCCAATTCCATGTATAGAATTGTAGTCTTCGAATGGTTTCAAAACAAGATTGAATTGCACATTAGATTTTCTTTTTGAATATGAAGTTATTCTAAGCATTGAAACATATTCCACATTTTAGTAAACAATTTTCCATAGAGGGGACCAAATATCTCTTCTAATTTAAAAAAAACAAAACACCATATCCTTGCAGCTGTTAAGATATACTATGCAACTTATTATATATTGAATAAATATATTATATAGTTGAGTGGCGTTTAATCAAAATATCTCAGGATAAAATGGAATTACCACTTTCAGGTTTTCTTCAATTTTGTAGGTAAATCATAGTGTTGTTGAGCTTTGCAGCATTGGCATCAAATATGGAAGAAGGATCCAAGTCAATGAATTTAGCAATCATGAATGGAATAGAGTATCAGCAGTAAAACATAACAAGATTTTCAAACTGCAAAATTCTGAAGTATCAAGTTGACTTCACTAAAACTGCTGTGTTTGTGGAAGTGATCCAAGTTAGTGTGAGTTCAGAAACCTGACCTGTATAGTTTTTAGTTTATGATGAATAGAATTTTAAGAAAATGAATGCAATGTTCTTTATAATGTTACAAATGGCCATATTATATGGCAGACATATGTATAGGCTACATATACAAGGTAGCCTTCCCAAGATAAACAAATAAAACAATCCATCATTTTCATACCTTTAGAGCAGTGGGACTCAACGTTCCTAATGTCGCGACCCTTTAATGCAGTTCCTCATGTTGTGGTGACCCCCAACCATAAAATTATTTTATGTTTTCTGTATTTTTTTCAAAAATATGTGTTTTCCGATGGTCTTAAGCGACCCCTGGGAAAGGGTTGTTCGACCCTCAAAGGGTCGCAACTCACAGGTTGAGAACTTCTGCTTTAGAGTGATAGCCTGAACCTAAGTGGCTATCTTGACATATGTATATACATTGTTACACATTGAAGTTTCTTCTCTAAGTGATATTGATTTTAAAAAAAAAACTTCCCTAAATTATTATTAGAGAGGTGTTCTAAAGACTGACAAAAATATATACCTATGCAGTCCTACTGTATTTTTAGCTCAGTAATGTTGAACAGGATTATGGGCTATTTGAAATGTGATTAAGAATGAGTCAGTGGATCCTTCTCTTGGTTCATTTGGATAATTAACCAAATTTAATGGTAGTCCGTTTTATTTTAATTTTTTATTTCATTTTTTTAATATTAAATTGTAGTCTAGAGAAAGCAGTAGCAGTGATTGTGGGTGAACCTTGCAAGCAAAGCAAACGAGAGGAGGAGGTTCATGAAATTTGTAACACTTTCCCCTTTCCTCTGAAAAATTTTGATAATATAAAAATTGTGATAGCAGATATGAAGAAGATTAGAGAGAGTGAATAATTAAGAAAGAAAAATAGTTCAGATAGTATAAGCCAAGACTTAACAGTTAACATAAGAGTTAACATTACCATATTAATTAATCTGGCATAATGTATTGTTTTTGATTGCCATAATGGTTGTGTGCCATCAGGTTGTTATGTAATAGTAATAGAAAGTGCTTATTTTCCTAATAAATTTCAGTTGAACCTTTTTCAATCTGATGTCCTTGAGATGTAGATTGCAAACTTTGGTCAGTTATGGAATTGAAAAACTCAATACATCTGGAGACACCAGATTGGAAAGGTGAGTCTGAACTATTGATGAATACAGCAAGGACTGAGTTCCAGTCTGTTGCCTTTCAATGGACTACTGGCGGCATTGTTTCAAAGATAGTAGAACATAGAACATAAAATTTGGTGGAGTAGAGCAAAGAATATTGACTACAGCCATAACAAAAACTACATTTGATTTTTTAAATTTTAAATTTAGAGTTTAATGTAATCAATTGTATATAATTAACGTGATTACACCCTACATATGTATTAATTATGTTCCTGTTCTGCTAGACAAGTGAGTATCAGAAGGATTCTTAAAAAGATGATTGTGTTTCTGGAATTGAGATTGCATACATCTGAATAAAAAGATAACCAGCTGTATGAACTATTCCGTAAATTCTTCTTCAATTCATCAACCATCTAAATTAATGTTAACAATATGCCTTTCTTTCTTGTGATTTTCCTTGAACAAAATCTGTGCAGTGTGAGTTTAAAAGTGAGAGCTACATTTGGTTTGGGACAGCAGTTTCATAAATAAATAATTGCTCTATTTCTGTATTGTTTCAGGAAACTTGCCATATGATTACAAAATAGTGATTGCTGGGAATCATGAACTAACATTTGATAAGGAATTCATGGCAGACCTTGTAAAACAGGATTACTACCGCTTTCCTTCTGTATCCAAATTGAAACCAGAGGACTTTGACAATGTTCAGTCACTTTTGACAAACAGTATTTACTTGCAAGATTCTGAGGTAACCGTCAAAGGATTCCGAATATATGGCGCCCCTTGGTAAGTCTAAAGTTTACCTTTATGTGCATACATATTTAATTAGTTCCACAATCTGTGAAATTCTTACCTTAACATAGAATGTAATTTCTTCTGAATAAGGGAAATAATAGATACTCCATAACTCAAACTCTTGTATGTTTGTTAGAAAACTAAGGCTATGAGCGAAGTCTGGAATAATCCGTTATTTTACATAATAAATTTGAAATTCAAAACTCTTGATTTTATTTAATAGCTGTACTCCAGAATGATAGATTTTTTGTCTGTGTTTTGAAATGACGCAAAATAGTTTAATCATAGAACGCTAAAAAGGGATATATATAGTATATCATTGAGCATTACAATAAAAAAAATCATAGATTTCTTAGAGAGCAGACATTGAGTAAATGGATAAAACTCACAAATAATGTCCAATTAAGTTTGATGCTGTTCCTTTTACATCAGTGTGTCAGCTTTCATATGAAAACTAAACTGAGCTCATCTGATTAGTATGATCTGTTCACTGCAAGGAAGAAAAAAGTATTCTTTGAAAGACACTTAATGATGGTTATTGTAAGTCTGCTTGTTTTCCTGTACACCGCTTGGAGAGTCCAAGCAATGGGTTAATTCAGTCTGCTTGCCCTTAGGACTGAGGAACTATTTTTCCTTAAGCCACACCTCCTCCTGGTGTGCTCAATCCCCCAGAATTCTTCCTCAGTCAGCCCGTTTGGACGTATTTAGTTAGAGCTCTGAGCTAAATTGATCCTTTTTTTGGCTTGGACTCTCAAATTACGTTTAAAGTTTTTCTCTACTATTCCTCCAACATCGTGAGACGTTTCTCTCTTAAATTCTGCGACTTTCTTCAGTACAATCTGCACTTGAAGGCCAGGAGGTAAGCTGGAAGGTGGTGGGGGGTGCCCCTCAGCCGATCCTCTTGGGACGGCTTCGGAGGCCTGCCGCTTGTCGTTTAAAACGGCGCGGCTGCAGCGGCGAGGTTCCTAACTCCCCAGGCCCCTCGTTTGTTATTTTCGTCGAAGTTTTTTCGCTCCCCGGCCTGCTAGAGGACCTCTGCCGCAGGGAGGAGTGGGCGATCGTCGCCATTGCGAGGCGCGTTCGCCCCTCGCTCTCCCTTAGCCCCACGCTGTTGCGGCGGCCATTTTTAGGCGCGAAAATAGCGCGCCCAGCCATGGCCGCCATTTTGCATCAGCCTCGTTGTTCAGGAGGCCGCTGGAGGTGGCAGGGCCTAGCAAGGGTTTCTCGGGCTAGGATCGCCACCTTCGCCTTTTGTCTATTTTTGCGAGCGGCGCTGGTTCCTGTGCCATTCCAACGGTCATCATACCGGCTCAGGGAGGAGGCCTTAAGTAAGAGCAGGCCTAAAGAATTTTTCTATAGTCATTCTCCTCCCTGCTTCTCCTGCGGAGCCTTGCACCCCGGTGCAGGCCCCAATCCTACCCCTGGGCCTCCGACTGGTGTGAAACATGGGATGATTTCATAGTATTGATTCGATTAATTGTATATATGGCAATTTTAACGATCATTTCGTTTTGTTTCCCATTACAGCACCCAGTCTATATCTATCCTTCTGCCTTATCATAGCCTTGCTCCATCTTGTGTGGTCATTGACTATGGACCTGCCCAGTCCTCCCGATTCCCAAGACGCTAGGCCGAGCCTCTCGCAGGCCCCTAGCAAGGGTTCCTCCTCTTCGGGGAGTGGGGGTGCGGGCAAGAGTGGTGGGGGTAGCTCTGGGAAACAGCGTTCCAGAACCCCTTCGGTAGCTGAGGCCAAGGATGCTGAAAGGCGCCAGCGGGCCCTTGACAAGCAATTCGAGAAGGCCAGACGCCAGGCAGACAGGGTGCAGTCCTTTTCAGGAGCCCCTCCCTCCCGGGAAGATCTCCAGTCGGTCCTCGCCGAGGAGGTGGAATCCCAGGACCTATCCCCTAATAGGTCATTTGCAGAGCCGGCTTCCCCGGTCCCTTCCTGGGCCTGTGAACAGGTTCCTCCCCCTGGGGATGCTAGCATAGACGATATGCAGGGTGAGGCTTCACCCCCCCTAGTAGAGGGCTTGGATCCCGATTCTGACTCTGAGGAGTTATCGCCCCGCATGCAGGAGCTAATGGCCCGTGCCATTGCCAAGGGCATCACGGAGGCCATGAAATTTAAAAGTCCTACCGCAGCGGCCCCTAGGGGTCCCAAACCCGATCAGGCAGCTCCGCCCCCAAGCAAGCGTGCTCGCCATCCTTCCCTGGAATCCTCGGTGGTCAGCGAGGCCTCTGCCATTGAGGACCCTGACCCGGAGGTGCTAGGCCTCTCGGACGACGAGGACCTTCCCCCCGAAGCGCCCGCCTTTGCGGGTCTCTTTAAGCCCAGCCTTTTTAAATCGGTCCTTCACAAGGTCAAGGCTGCCACCAGGGTGGGGATCAAGCCCAAGCCGACCGCGCCGGCGGATGATGCCCCTCCGGCTAATCCCAATGCGGTCATGTTTGATGTGCCAGCGCCCCAGCAAGAGCTGGTTCCGGTCCCGGGGCTGTTCCTCGACTTAATCCAGCGCCAGTGGGCTCAGCCAGCCACGCAATCCTCTCCCAGTGGGGTAGATAGGAAGCTTTATACTATGGAGCCAGTGTTGGAGGACCTTCTGGCCCTTCCCACTGTCGACCCGCCCATCGCTGCGCTCACTTCCAACTCCTCGCTACCGGCCGACCTCCTGGAAGGCCTTAAGGCGGAGGACAAGAAGGCGGAAAAGGCGTGTCACAAGACCCATCTGGCGGCTGCCTGGGCCATCAGGGCCTCTTCTTCCGCTTCCTTTTTTAATAGGGCCTCTGTGATCTGGCTGCGCGAGCTCCTAAACAAGCTCCCGGCGGGAGACATCCGTCTCCACCAGGACGTGTCAAAAATAATCGCGGCCTCCCAGTATGCCGCTGACGCGTCCCTCAATGCCACCAAATTTGCCTCCAGGGCCCTCGGTTCTAACATAACTTCCCGTCGACTGATCTGGCTCCGACATTGGCAAGCGGACCAGAAAAACAAATGGAAACTGGCTTCCGCCCCCTTTAAGGGGTCCAAATTGTTTGGCGAGTCCCTGGATCCTCTCCTCATTGAGTCCAAGGACAAGAGGAAGATCCTACCTTCTTTAAATAAAAAGCAGGAACGTAAGGCCGCTCCCTACTCTAGGAGGCAGTCCTTTCGTGCCTCCGAGCCTTCCACCTCTGCCTCTTCCTTCTCTCCCTCTAATAGGTCCTTCGGCCAGCAGGGCGACAGGTCCCAAGACAGAGCGCCTTTTCGGGACAGAGGCAGGCAGCAGTTCGGCTTCCGCAAGTATAACCGCGGTGGGGCCTCCAACAGGCCGTTCCGTAAGTCAAAGTGACTGCCAGGGCTTGGCGCCCATCGGGGGTCGCCTCCAGCTGTTCGCCTCTCATTGGGCCCAGAACACCGAGGATGCTTGGGTTCTGCAGACAGTCAGGGAAGGCCTCTCCCTAGAATTCCTGTCCCTTCCCCCCCGGACCTTCATCCGGTGCCCTGTCCCGTCCTGCCCCCAAAAGAGGCAGCGTATGGACCAGGAAGTCCGTCATCTCCTGGACATCAGGGCCGTGGAACCAGTTCCCCAAGGCGAAGAGGGGAAGGGGTTTTACTCCATCCTCTTCCTGGTACCAAAGAACTCGGGGGGGTGGAGAGCCATCTTGGACCTCAAGAACCTCAACAGGCATATCGCCTACCGGAGGTTCAAGATGCAGTCTCTGCAGTCCATTCTGGCGGGGATTCGACAGGGAGATCTTCTCACATCTATAGATCTCAAAGAGGCATACCTCCACATCCCCATCCGTCCTCAGCACAGGAAGTTCCTGCGCTTCTATTATGCGGGTCGCCACTTCCAGTACAAAGCTCTTCCATTCGGCCTCTCGTCCGCTCCTCGGACGTTTACCAAAGTGCTGGCGGTAGTGGCGGCTCAGCTAAGACGCAGGCCCATAAGGCTCCAGTGCTACCTGGACGACATCCTGATCCAGTCGTCGTCCAGGCAGCAGGCCCTTCGGGATCTCCAAACCACTATGAGATCCCTCAGAAACCACGGCTTCTCTCTAAATATAGAGAAGAGCCATCTCACCCCAACCAACAGACTTGTACACCTGGGGGCGGTGATAGATACCAACTTGTGCAGGGTTTTCCTTTCCCGAGACAGGTTGACCGGTCTAAGGTCCATGACCCACAAGGTGTTGAGCTTGAGGCAGGCTCCAGTGGTCCTTCTGTCGCAGCTGCTGGGAAAAATGATCTCCTGCATTTCCATCGTGCCGTGGGCCCGCCTGCATTCCAGGTCTCTCCAGTGGCTGCTGCTGCCGCACCAGAGGGCATCCAGGAGCAACTCTACCAGGCCGATTCGAGTTCCCCCGGACGTGAAGAGGTCTCTCCGCTGGTGGGTGTCTCCGGCCATCCTCAAGGGCCACCTATTCAAGGAACCCGAGAGGTTGATCATCACCACAGACGCCAGCCTCTCCGGCTGGGGAGCCCACATGGGGTCCCTGGTTGTTCAGGGCAAGTGGTCCCAAGTGGAATCCAGATACAGCATCAACCTGCTGGAACTGAGAGCTGCTCGCCTGGCCCTGCGCCATTTCAGCCGGCCCATCCATCGCCAACATGTGCTTCTGATGACGGACAATGTGGCCACCAAGGCCCACATCAACCGCCAGGGCGGCACCAGATCCAGAGCACTGATGAGAGAGGCGGAGTCCCTGGGACGCTGGGCGGAGCGCCATCTGGAATCCCTTCGCTCCGACCATATCTCCGGAGTGGACAACACACAGGCCGACTGGCTGAGCAGGACGACCATAGATCCTGCGGAGTGGAAACTGGACCCTCGCCTGTTCCACCAGATGTCCGACAGATTCGGGACTCCGGCCGTAGACCTGTTTGCGTCAAGGGACAACAAGCAGCTCGCCCGCTTCTACTCCCGGTTCTTCACCCCGGGGGCGGAGGGGACAGACGCACTGCGTTGCAAGTGGCCCCGCGAGCTACTGTATGCCTTCCCTCCCCTGCCTCTCCTTCCTCAATTCATCTCCAAAGTCATCGCAGAGGGAGCAGAGGTCCTTCTCGTGGCCCCGCATTGGCCCCGCAGGTCGTGGTTTGCCGACCTTGTCCACCTGTCGGTGTCTCCTCCGTGGCGCATTCCTCCGGACCAGATCTCCCTCAGCCAGGGGGCCGTGATTCACCCAGAGCCCCAGTGGCTCCAGTTGGCCGTCTGGCACTTGAGGGGGACCAACTGAAAGGCCAAGGCCTGTCGGAGGAGGTAGTGAACACCATTCAGGCGGCTAGACGCCCTTCAACCACTAGGATTTATGATGCGTCCTGGGCCGCCTTCGCCAAGTGGTGTGAGGAGCTGCTCATCGAGCCGACGACCGCGCCTGTTCCCAGAGTGCTTGACTTCCTTCAAGCGGGACTCAACAGGGGCCTGGCCCCGAACACCCTTCGACGTCAAGTGGCGGCTTTGTCTACTGTCTGGTCGGGCGACCACCTTTTGCCTCTCAGCAAAATCCCGAAGGTGCGTCTTTTCCTCAAGGGCGCTTCTAACCTTCGCCCTCCCACCGTTCATCGCTACCCTACTTGGCAGCTGTCCGTGGTCCTGCGGGCCCTCTCTGGCCCCCCATTCGAGCCTTTACGCACTACTTCTCTTCGATTCCTGACGCTGAAGACGGCCTTCTTGATTGCCATCACGTCAGCTCGCCGGATTTCGGAGCTGGCGGCTCTCTCTGTTCGCCAGGATCTGTGCGTCATCCACCCTGACAGGGTCATTTTGAGGCTGGACCCGACCTTTACCCCCAAAGTAAACTCATGGTTCCATAGAGCGCAAGACATTGTGTTGCCAAATTTTTGTCCTCATCCGTCGCATCCCAGAGAGCGATCCTGGCACAATCTTGATGTCAGGAGGGCCCTGAAGGTCTACATCGCTCGTACTGCGGAATTCAGGAAGTCAGAGGCTCTTTTTCTCTCCTTCCAGCCCGGTTCCCTAGGGAAGAAGGTCACTTCCTCCACAATTGGCAGGTGGCTTCGCGCTTGCATTGCGACTGCCTATGAAAGTCAATCCAAGGCCGTTCCGCGCGGCATCACTGCACACTCCACACGAAGTGCTGCTACCTCAGCGGCCTGGGCCACCCAGGCCTCGATCCTGGACATCTGCAGGGCCGCTACGTGGTCCTCTCCTTCTCCATTTGTGCGACACTATAAACTGGACATTTTCGCCTCGGCTGAGGCGTCTTTCGGCAGGCGTGTGCTCCAGGCGGTTGTGTCAGAGACCGAATCCCGGGAGCCTTCTTCTGCCCACCCAGATGGACAATAACTTTGGTATGTCCCATTGCTTGGACTCTCCAAGCGGTGTACAGGAAAATGACCATTGGCTTACCTGAAGGGTCCTTTTCTGTACACCGCGGGAGAGTCCAACCCACCCTGGCTCTCAAGGCCGGGATTCGGGTTCCTCGTGTCAACAGTACATCATCTTGGACGCTTCGCTCCGTCCGCACGAACTGACTCCTTCAAAGAATTCTGGGGGATTGAGCACACCAGGAGGAGGTGTGGCTTAAGGAAAAATAGTTCCTCAGTCCTAAGGGCAAGCAGACTGAATTAACCCATTGCTTGGACTCTCCCGCGGTGTACAGAAAAGGACCCTTCAGGTAAGCCAATGGTCATTCTCACAGCTCTTTTGTTAGTAATCTGCTAATTAAATACTGCACATAGTTAAGATCTCATATGTCCCCACCTATGTCTCTACTAATCATGGCAGGGTTCCTCTTCATTTAACTCCTTATGAACTTAATAGAAAATGCTTAAGTTGAATGTTTACTACAAGAAATTATGACAGTCTGCTATTTATTTCAAGTTATTTAAAAACTGTAATTATGTTTTCATTTTTATATTTGTATTATATTGGGTAATTGAAGAAAGAAATTCTATTTTTTTATACTTCCAGTCTATTTTAAAAACAGAAGGAATGATCTATGTATGCATATTCATGTTCACATACCTGCATGTATGCATAGCCAAAGACCAGGATGAGAGAAAGAGAGTAGAATATTATCTTCAGATAATACTTCATTTCATTGTCTTGCGCCAAAATCTTTCTGCATGATTTAGAATTTAGATTATCTTCCTGATGTCTTGCAAATAACCTAAATGTAATGGGACCTTCAAAACATGTTTTTCCATTCATGTCCATACTAGTTAAAAAGGCATCTTTAACCACAAAAAAGAATGCAAGAGAAGAATTTACCTTACCTCGGGGATCAGCAATCTGATCTCTTCCAGTTGGTTTGGACATCAACACCCATCAACTGCATAGCCAATTTTAAAGGATGATGGGAGTTGATGTTCCCAAAGTTTGAGAAGTTATTTCACTCCCATTTCTCCTTTAAGACCTGTTCCCAGTACAGGCTGAAGGTTCAACAAAGGGAAATTTCACTCCTGTCTAATTGTAACCTTGTGAAAAAAAATGAAATCAGAACTTTACGAAATGTTCCCTCCCTCTTTTATCTATTTTTCCTTTTAATCAACAGAAGCAATTCAAACTTCATTTAAATGAGTGAGTTGTATGTTGGAGAATTACCTCATATAAAAATAATAAATCTAAAAGTGTTGCAAATTATGATGATAATATCCTTTGTATGCAATGTGTGTATATCCAAAATGAAATTACAGTTATCTAGATTATAGATTTGTTGTCATTTTAGAGTCCAGGGAAGATCTAGATTGGCAGCATTCACTTGTCATAGATTTTTTCTGTTTTTATGGATATTAGTAATAGATCTGTAGCCAAATCCCCTATCAGAACTCAGAGCTTTCGTCATCTTTCCTTTAGGAGGTACTTACCCATGAACAGGGTAGAGTCATGTAGAAAGAGTCATGTAGAAAGCAGTGGGAAGTGAAATTGGAATAATTGGAATTTGCCTCCAGAAGTTGCTGGTATTCCAGCAGTGGAGCAATGGAGCAGTGGAGTGAAGAAGAGATTGAACGTTTTATCTGAAATGTTACAGGGTTTCCTGCTTGAGGAGGAGGTTGGACTAGAAGACCTCCAACTCTGTTATTCTGTTAAATGCATAGCTTCTAATTACAGGTAGTCCTTGACTTAACAATCGTTCATTTAGTGACCGTTCAAATTTCTGTCACTGATCTTTTTCACACTTACAACCATTGCAGCATCTCCATGGTAACATGATCAAAATTCAGATACTTGCCAATTAGTTCATATTTATGACGGTTACAGTGCCCTGGGGTCATGTGAACAGCTTTTGAGACCTTCTGACAAGCAAAGTCAATGGGGAAGCCAGTTTCACTTAACAACCATGTTGCTAACTTAACAAATGTAGCAATTCACCTAACAACTGTGGCAAGAAAAGTCATAAAACGGGGAAAAACAGACTTAACAAATGTTTCACTTAGCAACATAATTTTTGGGCTTAGTTATAGTCATCACTCGAGGATTACCTGTACTTACAACTCACCATTATAATCTATTGTACAGTAACTTATGTACATTTAGCTGCAGTTAGCTGTTGGTATCTGTTGGTAGAGCTGTTGGTAGCGAAAGCATTAAATGAGGGTGTCAATAAGTGGTAGACTAAAAGTAAATTGGAAGTAAATTCCAATTAAATTTGTAACTTTGTTTAAAGTGTGAGTCAAGAAATTTTATTATTTCCATTTTAATATGGATATTCTTCTTCTTTGTGCATGCTATAATCTGTAATGATAGATTTAAAAAAATGTGAAAATGTTCCTCTTGAGTCAAATTCTAGTCTTCCAGCCTTGCAGAGAAATATTATTTGTAAGTACCGTGTTTCCGTGAAAATAACATCCTACCAGAAAATAAGCCTAGCCTGATTTTTCATGTTGCTCGCATTACAAGCCCTGCCCCTAAAATAAGCCCCAGTGAAGATGGTCATCAGCCCAGGGGTGGAGGGCACAGGAGGTGGCGAGCGCTCAGGGAGAGACAATGTATGGCAGCAGCTATACATGGCAATGAGAAACTGTACAAAAAGCAGCCGCGCGGGCTATTATGGGGAGTACTAGGTACTCCCACGTAACACCGCTCCTGCGCGAGCTGCACTGGCTGCCTGTGGTCTTTCGGGTGCGTTTCAAGGTGTTAATTACCATCTTTAAAGCGCTCCATGGCTCAGGACCTAGGTACTTGCGGGATCGCATCCTACCACACACTTCCCTGCGACCGATTCGCTCTCACAGGGAAGGACTCCTCCAGGTGCCGTCCACTAAGCAATGCCAACGGGCGGCGCCTAGGAGTAGAGCCTTCTCTGTGATGGGCCCAACCCTCTGGAATGACCTCCCCCCCGATATCAGAACCACCACCGACTTCCGCTCCTTCCGACAAAAACTGAAGACTCACCTGTTCCGTTTAGCCGGCCTGGCCCATTCATAGTTTATTCTACCTCCTGGCAGATATATTAATTGGGTATTTTTAGGGTTATTTAAATATTGTTTTTAACTGCTTTGCTTTTTGTACAGTTTCTCATTGCCTCCTCTTTATGTTTGTATTTATGTTTGTATTTTCTATTGATGTGTTTTATCTGACTGTACACCGCCCCGAGTCCCTTTGGGGAGAGGGGGCGGTATAAAAGTCTAAATAAAAGTAAAGTAAGTAAAGTAAGCTAGAGCCCATGCAGCTCAGGCATGTTGCAACACTGCGACCATCCCTTCCCCCCCGAGCAAGTAGAGCCATAGCTCCAATGTGAAGTTTCAAAGTTTGAGTAGATAGAATAGAAATGGAATCTGCCATATCACAGTATTAATACTTTCTCTCTTTGGTTTCCCTGTTTTTTTCCCCATTCTGGCTCTTTTTCTGAGACCTATATGGAATTTTGACCATAGGTTCCCTCCCTGAATTTCCTAATGGATGGCATTAGTTTCATTAGGAATGATGTTGGTGTAGCTGAAATAACCTCTTTTTTTTCTCCCATAAAAATAAAGAAAAATAGAGACTAAAACAAACTTCTGTGATTCTACGCATGGTGTTTTACAATATGTACGATTTGGTATTATTTGTACTATTTGGTACAAATACATTTGAGATTTGTTTAAAAAACTAAATGCTTAAAATCCATCCTAATTGGAATGATGATTTTAATTCACTTCAAGAGTTTTTCAAGACATTTAAAGATAATGAGATATCTACATATAATTTTAGTTAATAAAAAACACTGTAAGCAAAGTGGCTAAAATGAAATGGTTCTATTTCAGAGATAGGTCTGCTTTGCAGCTGAGGATTTTTTTAAAAATGTAATTCATTTATGTGTACTGTCATATAATCATTTTTTTTTAAATGACTCACTAGCGATTTCTTTATCAGTACATAAAAAGACTTTGGCATTGTAAACCTTGAAATAATGAATTAGTTCGCAGTGGATTTGAATTTGATATCCCTGGGGAGGAACAAAATAATTAATAGATTGTTTCAGGAAATGGATAGAAAGCCTCAGTAAAATTCCTGGACACAACTGAGTTAAAACTAAACTTTCTTCAGGATGGAGTCGAGTTTTCTTTTCCATTAAGTTCCTGGATTAGCTAGTTTACAGGAATTCTTGTTTGCTTGGTAATCAAACTGCTATCATCAGTCCCTAATGTGTGTAACAGGAAGCGTGTCACTCTCTTAAATTAATGGAAGAAATATATAAAATAAGACTTTTTCACACTTTCATGTGAGCCTGGGAAAAAGATGACTGCTTACATGGAAGTAGAAGAGAAGATCATCTGCTTTAATGAATATAGGAAAGCCTGTGCTCTTGTAAAATTAGAAAAAAAAAGTGAATAGCCCTACTAAAAACACTGAATTTAGTCATGTAGAAAATCCATTAGTAGTTTTACATCGAAGAGAGGACTCAACCTATCATTAATATTCCTAATTCTTAAGAGCTTCAGATTCAATAATAATTGTCATTGAATTTCAAAACTAACCATAGCACATATATTTAGACCAGAGTTTCCCAACATATCTGGGGGGGGGGGGGGGAATGGTTCTACATGAGTGTCAAGCAAGTGTGCGCATATGTGCTCAGCTCCATTTGCACTAGAGGCGAGTACACATGTCTGCCGCTCATTCAAATGAACAAGTGGGGATGTACGTGCATGCTTTTGCCTACCACTTCCATGGCCCGGTAATGGGTTGGGGGTTGGGCACCTCTGATTTAGACAATGTAAATTATTTTATTTATTAATCAAATGTATACATTGCCCATATCACTACCAAAGTGACTCTGGCAGTTTACAACTAGAAAAATCCCATAAAATCCTTACAAAAATAGAATTAAAAAGATGAAGGGAATGCCCTCAAGCTACCAACCACCCCCTGTGGTTGCATACCACTCTGGGATCTCCATGCTAGTTGACAAACCAAGTGTTAATGCTCTCCTAGAAGGGGCCCAACCTCATCTCAGGGAAATGTATTCCAAAGGGGAAGGGTAATGGTAGAGAAGTTTCTTCTTCTGCACCCCACCAATCATAATTCTTTAGTCAACAGACTTCTTAACGTGTCCTTTCTGCCTTACTGGACATTTTTTTTAAAATCAGTACTTAGTATCAACATCAGCATTGTCAACTTGAAATTCAGTTTGATATAATGGTTATGGCACCAGGTTAGAACAACAGAATTGGAAAGGATCTTGGAAGACTTCTAATCTAACTGCCTGCTCAAGACGGAAACCCTACATCATTTCAGACAAATGCTTGTCTAATCTCTTCTTAAAAACCTCTACTATTGGAGCATCCACAACTTCTGGAGGAAAGATGTTCCACTGATTAATTGTTCTGTGAGTTCTAATTCCATGTTAGACACAAAGCCAGCTAGCTGACCTTGGCAAGAGGGCAGTGGCAAACTTTTTTTGAAAAAAATATTGGCAAAAAAGCTGAATGGAGGTATCCAGGCAATTCCCAGGAATCAATGCTGACTCAAAGGTGCATACAAACAATTATCAACTTATTATAGCTATAATAAAGAAATGTACATTATTCATGATTGGTCATTTTTCTTCATACATCTAATGACCAAGATGATAAGTGCACTGTAATAGAATTTGTTCTTAAACAAAAACTTTGAATATAAAAAAGCTTTTCTGCCTGTTTGCAGTTGGAACAATGGTGCATAGCTAACATGTTTAAGGTATATATGGAATTTGCAATTTATTTGATATGGTGATATGCCATGAATTTTTACCACACAACTCTGGGGCCGTTGTAAAGGTTGTAAATATAAGTTTGTATGAGTTGTAATTTCAGTTATTTTAGTGCTGCTGTTTTAAAACCGTGGCTATATGAATGGCTGTAAGCTGAGGACTACTTGTATAGAATACCTCTTTTGGCTTTTTCAGTGCCTAACATATGCTACAGTTTACTTCTCAACAGGCATAAAAGCATTATTTAGCAACCATTAAATCACTTTTGTCAAGTTTACTTAACTGAGGTTTTGAGAATTCTTGCATCTACTGGTAGAAATTTAAACTATTGGCCTTTAGGATAAAAATTTCCCTTAAATTGAATCCTGTTAGATTTATGAAGACTTTCATGTTGTTGTTTTCTTGGCAACAGCATAACCCCTCTGTCCACATAGCAACCTGGTATAGCCCTTTTTTGGTTTTTTGAAACCACCCAAGTTTAGCAAAGTCCTACCACTTACTGTAGACATTGGTAATTAAAAGCTCATCAAAAACAGTCAGTGGTACCTCTGACATCTACAGATTTTGTTGTTGTTGTTGTTATGCTGAACTTTAAAAAAAGAACAACAGATTATAGAGATCTGATACAAATCACAATAGGGAAAACAGTGGCAGGAATGTCCCAAATGTACTGGTGTCCAAATTGGATGCTTTGCACCCTTGTGCAAGAGCTACCAGTTTCCCAGCCTGCAGACAACGATTCAGCTGATATAATTTACAGATAGTCTTTGATTTATGATCACAATTGAACCCAATATTTCCATTGCTAAGCAAGACAGTTGTCAAATGAGTGTTGTCCCATTTTACAATCTTTCTTGCCACCATTGTTAAATGAATCATTGCAGTTAACACAGTTGTTAATTGAATCTGGCTTCCCCATTGACTTTGCTTGTTAGAAGTCTACAAAAGGTGATGATGTGACTGTGTGACACTGCACTCATCATAAATATATGCAAATTGCCAAGCAACTGAACATTGACCATGGGATCCTGCAATGGTGTAAATGAGAAAAATGGCCGTAAGTCACTTTTTTCAGTGCCTTTTTTCAACTATCCCTAAGCGAATGGTTATAAGCCAAGGACTACCTGAATGTTGAAATCCTTCAAAATCCTTTATAGCTTAGTCTAAAATATCCAGTTTTGCTTTGTCACAATTTTTCACATTATTTCTCATGGTAGGAGCTAAACTAAAAGGCTGCAATTTTTTTTCTTACTTCATTTGCAGTTATGTTTTAGTACAAATAGCCATAAAGTTGTTACTGCTTTATGCTGCTATCTCGCTTTCTCTTTACACTGTCAGAAAAACATCAAGATTTTTTTTCCAATTATAAATTGTGTAATGCATCATGGATTTTGCTGACAGTCTTCATGTTCTCGAAATAGAGAGCAAATTAACAGCAGATATTGAGTTGTTGGATTAGAAAAACCAATTGGCAACTCGCACAGTAAGGCTTCAGTTATGCTTGATAGGGAGAATGGCTCCCCTGTCTTTTATTTTCATAGTCTTACTTGGCAATTAACTGAGGCCTTTTAAAAATGAAGTAGAAATTACCGGGTTCAGCAATAATGTTTTTCATATCTGCTAATCTGAAGGGGCACATAATGATGTTTCTCTACCGCTTTGTCAGAAATTGGCATTCTTTAATAGAAAGCAACAGTTAAAATAAAGCATTGGGAAAGAATGAGGTCTTGTGTCTGCGTTAAACAAATATACAGATGCTCATAACTTAGTTATGTTTAAAGACCCCGGGTCTTATTTCATTTTTCTTGGCTTTTGTCCTTCAACCCTCTCATTATAAAATTGAAGATTGTTATTCCCTCAGGTCTAAAATTACCAGCGTTTGTTGACATTTTTTTGCCTCTATGGGAATGTCACTGACTCCTTTTAAATCTTGCTGAGATAAATTGACTTCTAACTTAACAGTTCTTCTATTTGAAAATGAAATGAAAACAGAAATAGTAAACAGAAAGATGTCTATTTTAAATACCATTCATCTTGGTCCAGATTTTTGTATATCCTCTAGCACATACATCAACTTCTTTCACATATGCTTTGCTTTGAGTAGAGGGCTTCAAAGAAATATAGATGGGGCTTACATCTCTCATGGGTTAACAGACATGCATATTAAATCTTTGAAACAAAGTGCTAATAGCGCAGTTTCCACCATAGGCTTAATTAGGAAATGGTGAGCAGTGAGGTACTGCCTCAGAATTCCTGTATTTACCCCCAAAGAAGATAACGTTGCTTTAAATTGGCTCCACCACTCTCAAAGGTGGAGATTAGAGATGAAAAACATTTCCTTTACCATATTATATTAAAGAGAATCTAGTATCATCAATAATCCATATAGTGGCTGTTTTGAGCTGGCTATAGTATTTTTACAGCTTTACTATGTGTTATTTTTGGATTCATTTTTTTTCTGTGCCTTCCCTCTCTCTTCCTAATCCTACACACACACACACACACACACACACACACACACACACACGGTTTTGTCTTTGCCTTTTTTTCTTCCTGCAGACTATACTTTCTTTTCTTCATTTATCAAAACAATATTTCTTCTGCATTGATTGCTTCAAACTATGTCTGGAGGAAAAGGCAATCAAATTAACTAAT
Organism: Natrix helvetica; assembly: GCF_964273705.1. Lineage (NCBI taxonomy): Eukaryota > Metazoa > Chordata > Lepidosauria > Squamata > Natricidae > Natrix > Natrix helvetica. Next base: position 97,222,439 of record NC_138548.1, on the reverse strand, counting down.
ATTTTACTTTTGCATGAGATTAATGCTAATGCTTACAAAGAAGGAAATAAACTCTCATGATTTAATTTGTATTCTCCAGTTGATTCTCAGTGATTTAATTTTGCAGAGGTTTGTCTTTCTCCTTACTGTTTTTGGAGATTATATTGGAGATTGAAGACTCCTATTATGCTGTCTTCTAAGTGCTGAATAGGTCTCAGTACTATCATCTTAAGTGCTTGTCCATTCTAATTTTAAATAACTCAAGCAATGTGGCTATGTAATTTCCTCTTGGAGACTGTTGCTCTGTGTAATCAATGTTACTGACAGGAATTTTCCATGATATACAGCCTACAATTCCTAGCTTTAAATGGAACCAGCTCTGGCCAAGATATGGACTTGAAATGTTGTTCTGATGCTGTCTCTTCAAGAAGACAAAGTCCATCCCACAACAATATCACATGCCAGGGCTTCCCAATTTTTTTTGCAAATACTTACTTTGTTTAATATGAAAATATTTCTAATTTACCTGCAGAGCCTTCCAAGTGATGTATAATATTTTTTTAAAATACTACTATGGTACAATCAAATCTCAATTAAAAATAAGAAAAGGAGGGACATATTTTTAACACAATTTCCTGATGCTCAGCATATCTTGTGTCATTTTATTACTGTTTGCAATAATTCATTTCTTTGGTGTTCTATCAAATATCTTGGTTTTGAAATTTAAATTCTTTAAAGTACTTGACGCAGTCATTAAAAACAACAAGGAAGGAATATGATCTGAAAATAAAATAATAATTTGGTGTAAAACATAATCTTCACACATTCACAGGTATTACATTTATGTCAAATGTATTCAACAGTGAGTGCATCCAGAATTGCTCTGAAAAATCCTGCAATGTAACAAATAATAATTGTAACGTAGATCAACATTACATAACTATAGGGGAGTAATGACTAACCTTTTCTGGTCGGAATGTCCAAAGCATGTGTGCATGTGTGCGTGTGCATTCCTGAACTCCCAAAATGCAATGTGCGTCCTCACCGCACATTTCCCCTGCCTTCCATACATCCACACATGACCCCCGTGTCCCCCCCACATGCATTCACATGACCCACACACACACAGCACATGCACATATGACCTTCCACATATGCCCTCTTCCCCACACATGCACGGCAGAGACCTGAAGACCAGCTGGCCGGTGGGAGGCACATACGTGGCGGAGCTGAACTGGGGTGATGGTTCACATGCTATCAGAGAGAGTGCTGCGTGCCACCTCTGGCATGCGTGCTATTGGTTCACCATCACAGCTATAGGGCAACCAATTGCATATTTTTCATACTCTTTTCTGAAAGCAGGGAGTTGAGGCTTATCACAGTGCTAGTGTCAGAGTTGTCAACAGTTTGGGAATGTCACAGATGAAAAACCCATTGCCCAACAACCTCCAGAAGCAGAGAATCTCTACATACTATATAGCTACAGCTATAGGTTTGTGGAATAGGACTTCCCTACATCTCTATTTCACAGCTTCTTTTCACACCTATAATTTTCTCAGAAAGGATCTAAGGATTGCAATTAATAAATACAGAAATAGCTTTCCTGAATAGACTCTCACATTGTTTTAGACTGAATCCATTATCTTCATGTTTTAAGGAAACAAAAGTTACTACCATTTGGAAGAAGGAACACGAACCCCATTGCATTCCAATATAAATTCAACAACTTCCCATGCTCACAAGAACAGAAGTTTATAGCCAGGAATCCTAAGCTGTGATAAGTATTATACCCTGTAAATGTTACTTTAAAAACATTGATATGAATTTTGTTAGATGTCTGATGATGAATGGCTGAGGGAAGTATTTACACACAGTACCTTATAGATGTGCTGTAGTGTTATTTTGGTTGATCTGTTAAGCGCATTTGTCAGCTGCTGTCATTAAATTATAGCAAGAGTTTTATCAGAGCCACACATTTGTACAAGACCTCAGTGCATCTTTGGATTGTCAACTGCCTTGTATTTTATTTCACTGGGCAAGCATGTCTTATTGATAATCTTTACATAATCTATTAGCTTTTAGGCTGAGAAAAATCTTTCATATACATGAAAGCCAAAATGTTAAAAAATTGTCAGTGTAAAAATGTTATGTTTCTATGTTATTTTTGCTATAGTTACACACACACATTTGTGATCACAGATGAAGCTTCTGTGTCCTACTCTTTCTTGTTTGAAAAAGAAAAAAAAACAGTTACAATTTTTGTTGTATTATAAATGGCTAGGCATGCTCAAATTCTGTTTTCTGAATTAAAGCATGGATATTTACATCCTACTATAACTTAAGATGTCATAAGCAATTCCTTTTGCTTGATTATTTTGCATAGTTCTTCATATATATATATATATATATATATATATATATATATATATATATATATATATATATATAATTTATATATATATATAAATTTATATATATATATAAATTTATATATATATAAATTTATATATATAAAAATTTTGTAATACATACATACATACAAAATGTAATCTATTCAGTTTTAATTAAATAATGTAATCTAAACCTTTCACTAGAAGAAACGATTCAAGATGACATTTCATCTGGATGAAATACTTTTCCCCCCTCTGATTCCTTGATCTTCTTGAATCTTCTGTATTTCACTGATGGTAGAAGTCCTCTGGAATAATAGAGGGTCTGGTATTAGAAACTGAAGGCTGAAAAGTGAAAAAATGAAACTCCCACAATGTCTACCAGGAAAATGAAATTTTGCTCTAAATATTTCTTGCTAATTGAAATACAATTCCAGGTACAAATGTATGGCCTTGCGGGAGTATTGCTTGGTTAGAAGTGTGGTTGAAACACACTTATTATTTTTTATTTAAGAACTTTACTAACACATGACCATTTCTGTAGCAATCCTGTTTCAAAATATTAATTTGGCCAGATTTACCATATTCATATATCTAAGCCATGGTGGCACAATAGTTAGAGTGCAGTACTGCAGGCTACTTCTGCTGATCACCGGCTGCCAGCTGTTTGGCAGATTGAATCTCACCAGGCTCAAGGTTGACTCAGCCTTCCATCCATCCAAGGTGGATAAAATGAGGACCCAGATTGTTGGGGGCAATATGCTGACTCTGTAAACCGCTTAGAGAGGGCTGTAAAGCACTGTGAAGCGGTATATAAGTCTAAGTGCTATTGCTATTGCTAAGCAGGTTATGTCAGCAGTTAGTGTGGTTCCTGTGGAAAACAATGGTATTCCAAATAACAGTTGCAATGCATTGCTAAACTGAATTTCAATTAGGCTTATACAGGTAATCCTCAAGTTACAACCTGTGAGGCACTAAAAAAAATTGACGTATGGCCATTTTTCACAGTTAACGACTGTTGCCGTTTCTCTATGGTCATGTGATCAAAATTTGGATGCTTGGCAACTCATTAAACAACTATCTTGTTTTGCAATGGAAATTGTGGCAGTAAGTCGAAAACTACCTGTGGTTCCATCATGGAGGGAGCTGGGGCACTCACTCATTCATGTACGTTTACAGTTCCCTTATGCAGCCGTATAAATGGCAAGCTTGTCGAATTTGTTTCTCTGGGTTAATGAAAGAAGCAAACCAGCATCCCTTTACAGGGCTTTGTACTGAAATGTTTCATTGAGAACAGAATGTGACAGTCTAGCCAGTGAAAACCTACCCTTGTCTCCTGTTTCTAGCAAAGCCTTGCTGAGATGTATGGCCTGCTATTGTATGTTTATTCAGGCATCAATCACAATCAGGTCTCTTGCCAGTTCATCTGTAAGGGCATTGTAATCCTATTTTTATCAGTTCCTTCCTGTTCACCAGACAGTTAAAGTAGCATGAGCAGGAGTCAGAAATATCTTAATGGGTTTGGTTCCCAGAGATATCAGTGGCCTGAGGAAGAGTTTTGTTGAAATTTCTTCCTGACCTGATAGTACAGAGAAGTAAAGAGCAAGGTGTAGAAAGAGGGCATGCAGGGCAAGACTGAACATTCGACAGTAGATCCATTCTAGGGATGGAATACTAGGACTACTTAAGAGTAACATCTAATTTTAACAGCTAATTGCTTTGACATATAATTTGTTCTCAAATAGAGGCCACTTGGAATATGGCATGGAAATCTCCACCTGGTATCTGGAAGCTGTAAGGTTTGGATGGGGAGAAAAGATTTAGGCTTAGCAAGACACAGAGTAGCTGTTGGTTCAGAATGTACTTAAATCTGGGACAATACCAGATTTAGTTCTCAGTGGGATTGCTCTCTCCCAGAGAGAGTTAGTGTTCAATCTTGAGAAATGCCTGAACAATTGGAAAATGTAGCTAGGAAGGCTTTCATCCAGCTGGACTTTATGTGCCAGTTGAGAGTCTTCAATGCAAGAAATGTTTGCAACTGATCTTGTAACCTTGTGGCTGTACTTGGGACCACAGTTGAAGAAATTACAGCTGATATGATATAAGATGCAACCACACATTTGCTAATTGGGACCAGCTGGTTTAGACATATAACACAATTATTAGATTTAGACATAAAATACTAGTATTGCAAAAGCTGAATTGGCTGCCAGCTTCTTTCTAGGTGCAATTCAAGCTTAAATTATCATCTTTAAAATCATTCATAGATTTCTACTTTCAGGAAGCTTTCAAAAAGCCGGCTCTTCCTGTCTAACATGAGGTAAATATTGATATCTAACAGATGATTGAATAATATGAGATGGAGTTTATATTATTGCTACTATTTTTATTGCTACTTTATATGTCTATTTTTATATTGTTAATTAAGTTTTTCTATTGATTGAGCAATTTTCTATTGATAAATCAAGTAACTTAGATACAAATTGCTAGAATCTGCATAAAAGATCCTGAAATAAGATACCTCTCACTACCACACAGACATGATGGATTAGTGCAGGGTGCATAAATGATTATTTGTAACATAATTGTTAAAGAATACATATATCATTATGAGAAACTTTATTTTGGTTGTAGCATTTCTTGTTACTAAAAATATAAGCTACTGAGAGCAAACTTAGTAATTTATGGCAACAGTTGATTCCCTGATTTTCATTCTCAGGACTGCATTCCTCAATAAACATGTCAATTCTTCAAAACAGTAACCTTGAAGGAAGCTGGAGAATCTTGGTTTCAAGTAGTACAACTAATTTGACTATTCTGTGTTTCCCTCTGGAAAACCGCTATAGTAAGATATTCTGAACATGCCAGTCAGACTTGCATAGCTCTGTGGAATTATATTTCAAGGCTTGTTGTCCCCTGGTTTAGGATCCCAGTAAGCAGTGAAATTGCAGCAACTTTGCTGAGCTCAGTTAGACATATTTAAAGTTAACACTGCCTGCGGCATAATAATCAAGACTCACCTGAAGAAAAACAAGTGGGAAGGAACATATTGAAATTAAAGGCTTTTCATTCTTTCTAGTTATTTTCATATTATTGCTATAACAGAGCACAAGAGAATTTCCTGTTCTCTTGGAAAAACTGCCTTCTTTGAAATATTTTACCAAACTGCAGCAAAAAGACTACATTCAAATAAGACTTGGATTAACATTCCAAACAATACTGGTTTGTACTAAAATATTCTATTACAACAAAAGTTTAAAAATTGTACATTCCATAGTTAAATTGCACTTTTGTAGGGTTCATTTATTTGTTTATATCTGGGACTGGAACTCAATCTCTGGCTTTCAAGGCTCAAGCCTTAACCACTAGACCAAACTGGTTTTCTAATACTGTTATAATATTCCCAGTTTCTTAGCCATAGATTTTGGAATGGCAGAGAACTGAGATTATGCACTGATTCCAACAGATAATATAATATAAATGGTATTCCTTTTATATTGGCTAGAGTGCAGTACTGCAGGCTACTTCTGTTGATCACCAGCTGCCAGCAGTTTGGCAGATCGAATCTCACCAGGCTCAAGGTTGACTCAGCCTTCCATCTTTCTGTGTTGGGTAAAATCAGGACCCAGATTGTTGGAGGCAATATGCTAACTTTGTAAAACTATTTAGAGAGGGCTATAAAGTGGTATATAAGAGGGCTGCGAAGCGGTATATAAGTGCTATTGCTGTTGCTATTCACAGTTGTTAATAACTATTCATACATTACCCCTATCCATGGTTAAGGCAGGCATGGGCAGGATGGCAATAAATAGTAGGGGAAATAGGATAGGAAACATTGAGGAGGCGAATATATTCCTATTCCTGATCCATTGATTCTGTGGGGGATGTATAATATTTTTAATGTCAAGCATAACTAACAAAATTGTATCAACTGTAACAATAAAGGAAGACTTGTATACAAAATTTGATGCACTACTGTATTGAGTGTATTGCAGAATCTGATTTATTTTATTAGGAAACTATTCTATGTATTAAATACATTTGAATGCACATTCCTTTCAAAGTAATGAGCTTGTATACCCAAATTGTCAGCTTTATCAGGTAGACCAGACAGGAAACATGACTAGATAAGCTAACTCTACTTTATTATAAAGCTACAGTACATTAACAGAATCTTGCAAGTCTGAAAGTACAGATCTCTTGCCAGCTACTTTACAGCGCAAGAACTTAGGGGCTGCGGGGCTACATCATCCTTTATCTGACCATTCCATGGACAGCATCTCTTCACCTTGTTGGCAAGATCTTTCTCACATACCATCACACCAATGTCTATATTCTCTATATTCTCTCTCAGTTCTACAAACCATAATACCAAAGTCTATATTTTATGTATTATCTATATCCGTGATGGCGAACCTATGGCACGTGTGCCTGAGGTGGCATGCAGGGCCCTGTCTGTGGGCACACGCGCCATCGCCAACTGTTCTTCGCGAATGCCGGAGTGCTGGAAACCGGAAGACAAGCTGGCTGGTGCGTATGTGCGTGCTGGCTACCTGGTCTTCGGGTTTCCAGTGTCAGCATGTGCGCTGGCCAGCTGGTCTTCTTGTGCGCTGGAGCTCCCGGCACACATGTTCCGGTTTGGCACTTGGTGCTGAAAAGGTTCACCATTATTGATCTATAGTCTCTTGTTTTATCAGGTCACCAACCCCTATGCAGTTAGAAGCTTTCTTCTGCATATAGTTTTATCTGACTCATGCATATTCTTTTAGAAAAGAGAAAAAACTCTGTATGATGGGAGAAGGTAGTCTTATCTAATTATCCTTTGTTTCAAGTAGAATATCAGGATCAGGTTTTAAGTCAAACCTGATATAGAATGGAATATCAAGTTTGACTTAAATAGATCTGGGTAGTTAATCAGTTCCTAGAAAAAAAATGTCTTAAATATTGTTAGTTCTGATTTCTATCTATTTGGCACCAGATAAATAGCAGTTTTATTACTGAGTAGAAGGAATCTATTTATGTGAGAGCAGAATCATAAAACTCAAAAAAAACTATGGTAGTAACTACTTTGACCTAAAGCAAACCTCAGAGTTATTATAAAAACCTGACAATAATTTTAATGATTTACAATCTAGATTTATGCAGAAACTTTTTCTCCTTGAAAATAATATTCACATATTTCAGACATTGGACTAATTCCATGAGCCTTTTTGAAAGAGTTTCTCTTGATGATAATTACCTCCTTAGTTTTTATAAATTTGGCTTCTTGGTAAAATATATTGTGATAGTAAATAGTATAACTGCATCCCTGTGTTACATATACCTATCTACATATACCTACTTGGTTTGGGTTTTTTTTGTCATATTTCCAATACTTGAAAATAGCAGTTGTTTGCAGTTTTGGTGTCTCCAATGGGAGTTTCCATTGTGGTTCTAGATTTTTTAAAAGTAATTTTAATAGATAAGACAAAAAAAATTAAAGAAAATATAAATTGTAAGAGTTTAAGTTAGCTTTACATAATTCTAAGAGCTGTTACTAACAGCAATGTATTAAAAAGTAATAAAAGTCCAACTGATAAACTTTGAATGAAAGTTTATGCAAAGAAACAAGAATTCCATTGAACTAAAAAGCATATGTTTTCTTTCATCAGTACCTATGTGTCTATATGTTTTAGAATGCTTATAGCTTATTACTGAAGTAACTCTTCCATCTGTTCAGAGTAGTTGAAGAAAAGTTAACAGAGCTTATTTAAGCATGCCCTAAATTGCACTGTAGCCTCCTAAAAACACAAAACCTTTCGATTCAGGTCTACATGAGAGCATTTCACCATCACACACTATAGATGGCAGAATGAAATGAAATGGAAATATTAGACAAGGTGTGCCTTTAGGCTTTATTTTAACCCAGGGTGTGCTATGGGCTGCACTGATGACCAAGATCTTAACTGAAATTTGGGAAGTTGGAAAAAAAGCAACATATAAAATATTATACAAGAAGCCTGTTGGAACAACTTTTTAAAAATAAGGACTAGAAGCAATAAAATGCCTCCTTTATAAATGCCCCAATATTTTAAATGAAAACATTTTTTAAAATGTTAGATTCTTTTCTTTTAGCTATAGCACTTTCGGTGAGAAGCGGAAGGAGCTCATTTTATATAATTGTAATTGATTCTCTTGTTTTACAAAGTTTCACATTATTCAATGAAAATTTTGCGTTCTTTTTTTTAGTAATCAACTTTTGCTACTACTGAAATATAAGATATAAACGGGGCTTCTAGTATACAACATTAGTTGTAGGGTTGTCTCTTCTAGATTAAAATAAGATGTTCCTCTCACAGAAAGAATGTGCTATTAGGGGCAGCATATTCTCAGTTGGGAAATGATACGCTTCCATCTCTTGCTTACAAACACTCCAGAGGGATATGGCTAGTTCTTGTGAGAAATAAAATGCTGAACTGAAGTGGGCCTTGGTCTCAGCCAATAGGATTATTACGATTTCTGTGTCAGTAGCTAAGGCAAATCGGTAAGGCTACAATAGTCACACCAATTATTGTTCCAAAATTGGGTTTTCTTATTTATATTACACAGTTATCTTGGTTTAATGTGGGAAGGTTATTAGGTTGCTGTTGTGAGAAAGAGATGAATAGATGTGTGTGTTGTATGTGCTTCTACACATTTAGAAAAAGTCTCATTTGAGAAGACATGTTAGTCTATAACTTTACTATTGTTTGTGGAAAAGTAAATTCAGTGTGTGCATTTATGTGGAACAAATGTTGCTATATTTCAGTACAATTTTATAATTAATCAGTGTTCAAGTTTCCTGTGTTAATTTACATTTGCTTATAATGTTGAAGAGATATGTTCGGAATTATAGTGCATATGAATGATTTCTTTGGAACGATAGTGCATATGAATTGGGCAGCTATAACAAAATTGATGAAATAAAAAGTGAAGGATCATAAAAAGCAAAGGTTCCTCTCGCATATATGTGGTAGTTGTTCCTGACTCCAGGGGGCAGTGCTCATCTCCATTTCAAAGCTGAAGAGCCAGCGCTGTCCGAAGACATCTCCGTGGTCATGGGGCCGGCATGACTGAATGCCAAAGGCGCACGGAACATTGTTACCTTCCCACTAAAGGTGGTTCCTATTTTTCTAGTTGCATTTTTTACGGGCTTTCGAACTGCTAGGTGGCAGAAGCTGGGACACGTATCAGGAGCTCACTCCATTACACGGAGCTGGGGATTCGACCCACCGAACTGCTGACCTTTCTGATCGACAAGCTCAGCATCTTAGCCACTGGGCCACCTCGTCCCATTGTGAAGGATAATAAATATACTGTAATTATACATATTTTTGAGGACATTACTTTGGACTTCTTTTAAATGGGTGGGAAGACTTGCAATGGTCTTGCAAGATGAAAATCTATATGCAGTGTTGATCCTGATAGACTTCACAATTATTTTCTTTTTAGCACAATTTTTATTTTTCATTCAAAACATATTTAGTTGATAAACTAGAGAGTTAACAATAAGAATTCCCGATCTTTTGCAAATGGTAAATGTTAAATGGTTTCCCATTTTTTTCTACATTTCAGTTCTGAGAAAGGTTGTTTTCTTTGCTTTTGCTCATCTATCAAAGTGGCAATATGCAGTGACATTTCTAACTGCTAGCATGGAAACAAGATAAAAAGCATTCAGGACAACTGGGAAATTTCGTTTAGACAGAATGTCAGACCCTCATCTCCAGTGTAAATACTGTAGTTTTACCATGTCCAGTTTTATAATACCATTTTATGTAAAATTATATCAGAGTCTGGCTATAAGCAGGAAAAACTATGAAGCTTGTAGAACAAACTTACAGTTATCCTATAATTTAGGCATTCTTTCCATAACACTGCCATTTTATAATGTGTAATAAATTTATAAAGTTTCCTGGAAAAGTAAAAAGCTCAAGAGCACGAAAGAATGTTTAAAATGTGTGCCATCACAATAACTTTTTAAGAGTTGCATAGGTCTTTAGACAAATTTGTTTTGGCTTATTACATTCTTATGGATCAAGTTTATGTTAGATAAGTGCTTCTTAGATTTGCATAGTAACCTAATACCAATATTTCAGGACAAAGGGGGGAACCAGAACAGCTCCTGAATGAGCTAGCTCCACATATTCCTAAGCCATTCCATTCATTTCTCCGACATATTAAAAAAAATAGGGTGTGGGGGAAATAAGACAACTTTCATCCCATTGCCAACTCTTTTATCTTTAAAGCATTTGGTTTCAGGAAGTCTTTCTGCCTGGGCTACAGCTTTTAAAGAGTTCTCAGCATTATTCAGAAACTTCAATAATTTTGAGTGGATGTTTCTTTTTCTCACAGAAAAAGAAAATACTTTAGCAAAAATGTTTGTATTCTGAATTATTCTACTTCCTGTTATTGAGAGCTTTGCATTGTTCAAAAATAAGCTGTGTTTATATACATTATGGTTAGGGATATGGCCAGGCCTATTGTTAAAAGATATTATGCAGCCATTTATCACAGTGCATCAGCCAGTCTATTGTAAAAGCTTCTTAGTAGTTAAATGAGACCTAGATTTAATGGGATTATAAGAAAGAAAGAAAGAATTTCTTTTACCACACACTAAATAAGGGTTCCTACACTAATATTTTGAGGTTAAAGTTCTTAAGGGAATACTATTCCTGTACAAGTAAGAAAATAAGGGTAAGACATATTTTTGGCAACAGTTGTGAAGAAAGCACTACTTGTTTACATTAAGATTTCATAAACATCAGATAGAGAAATTGTAAAATTTTGTGAATACTGAACACAGTCTGAGGTACATTTCATCAAGCCAGACAGCCAATATTGCAGGCTTACTTCATATATTCTACAGTTTTGGAATTGTAGATAAGCTTGATACAGAGGGATTTAAATAACTGAAGGCCACACCTGCAGTAGAGGTTGTTACCTTACTTCTATTGAATTGTAATAGTGGGAGGAAATCTATCTATATGCCCATTTGCCCATCTGAATTGCTTAATATCATCTGAATATTTGTAGAATCTCTATAAATGTACTTCAAGGGTCAGGGGAACTGGGAAGTAGGCAGGAAAGACTTAAAGTTATGTCATTAAGTGTGTTCCTACACCCCACCCCAAAGAGAACTGATTTCCTCTCAAGAATAAAAATACTCTGGGGAAAAAATGATTGAGACATGTATTTTAACAAGTTATAAAATAATCAAACAATTATTCCTGTCCCTTTTAATCAACAGAGAATAACAATCAGTAGCACTGAACTTGTGGGGCAAGGGCAAGGACCACAACACAATTTGTAGGGGGAAAGTATGGGGAACAGATCATGAAATATTTTTTTTTCAAAATATACCATTCATTCTCAATCATAATCTAAAGTCTTGATGCAATATTTAATCAACCACTCCTTATTTTCAGAAAATTGGAAAGGGCAAGGAAACAAACTACAGTGTGGACAGAATAATCACAACACAATAACACAGAAAAAAACCCCACCATATTAATTCAAATTAAAAAGGATTCAAGCATTATAATAATTTTTGCTTCTGTAACCAATGCTTCTGGTTACAGAAGAATCATATGGGACTCAAGTCCCTTCAGATGCACAACTTTATTTCAAAATATAAATAAAACAATTTTACAAGAGCAGTAAATATTAAGGACCGGCAACAATACTGGATTCTGTCTGTAAGAATCTGGGTCCTTTTATAGACAATATATGCAAATATGTAAAAAGTAAGACTATTTTGAAATTTTACAGGTAGAAGAGGAATAATATTTGACAAAGAGCCACAAGGAACTTTTATTAGAAAATAAATATTTTATGAAGTGTACACCTTCTTCCAGTAAATTAATAAAAAAATAGTCAGTTTATACTTATATATTGAAACAATATATAGAAACTCCAAAGATATTCTAAAAATTTAATTTTCCTTAATAATTCATTTTAGTCAGCATCTATAAGATCTTCAATATATGTTGATCAGAATCTTTACCAACCAGATATTTCACTTTCTTCTTCCATTGTTCTATCACCAATATAAAATGTAACATATTTGACATATTATTTCAAATTGTATCAATAAAAATAATTTTCTGCAAAAACCCTATACAGTATACAGCAGTTCTCTTCTGAACTCTTTTAAGAGGATCTTCCAGATATAATTAGCTTTCAAGTTTGCATTAACTATACGGATACTTGATTGTGATCATCAATGCCTTCCACTTCAGGACCCTGCATCTGCTTTTTTTTATTATTATTATTTTGAGATCGATACAGTTGGATGGTATTGAGGATATATGCATATGTTCATTTTTTATCTCCTCTTCTAAAGGGTGTTCAACAATTTTGCACTTCCGGGGATGGTAAAAAAGCAATTTCCTAGCCACAACCTAAGATACCACAGTGACTATAGAAGTATAATGGTGCTCCCTAACATTGTACTGCTCTTTCATGGCACTTGAAAGAGGCCATTCTTAAGAGGCCTGACAAGCTCAAGGAAAGCCTGTTCTTCTCCTGAATCAACAGCAAAGGCTGATGTTACATTATACTTCAGAGAAATCAGAAGCAATCTTCATGCTATTTCCATAGTTCCTCTGAAATTAAATCCAATTTAAGGATGATGCTTATGCATCTTCTTCAGGCTATTTATAAATGCAGTATGTTTGCAATTTCTGTTCAACGCTACCTTATTGTATCTAATTTCAATTACCGTGTTTCCCCGAAAATAAGACAGGGTCTTATTTTCTTTGGACCCCCGAAATAAGCATTTGGCCTTATTTTAAGGGAGATCTTATTATTTTTGAGGTGAAGGAAGCGGCGAGCATGGTCACCTCATGGCTGCTGCTGTGTTGAAATATTTTCAGGGAGGGTTTATTTTGGGGGTAGGGCTTATTTTAGCACATGTGCTCAAAAGCCCAATTGGGCTTATTATCCGGGGAGATCTTATTTATGGCGAAACAAGGTATTTACCTTGCAAAGAGTGTTACTACATAAATAATTATTTATGCCTTAGACAAAAGATCTCCAGATTTGAGCTTTACTAGAAGTTTTGTATCATTTGATTCAACTGCAGATAAAAGTAAGAAAAATGAAAAATGATTCTACAAATTGAACAAAAATGTTAGATGTAGTAGTGTTGAATAATTAAAATGTAAACAGGCAGTTTATCATTATTTTTAATGTTGTGAATAAAGACTCTGCATTATAAGGCTAAGGCCGATCTTCCAATAAGTAACTATATAATTTGCACATTGAAATGATTAAGGAGAAGAAGCAGTGATGTATATAAAAAGCAGAAGTATTTATAAAATAATAACAATATATAAGTATATGAGCTACTTTACATTACAATGCATCCATATTATTTCCTATTTATGATGCCTAAAGTTGAATAGTAAAACTACATATACAAGCAATATTTTTCTATTTTGAATATAGTATATACAGTATATTGATTATAGATTTCTCCTATTTAAACAATGGTTTAGGTTTCATTGACAGTTGTATTTCAGGGAAAAAATAAATATGGGTGTGTGGGTAAATTATTTGGAAAATATCTTTTTGTTTTTCAAAATATTTGATGTCTTGATCTCTAAATAAGGATTTATTTAGCTTTAGAAATAACTAAGATTTTATATATGGGTTGTGGGCCAGTCTCATCAATAGAGTCCATTTCAATTTTTAAAATTAACACATACACTACTTTTATCGTATAACCTTCTGCCAATAAGAGCCTATGGTTTCAACGTAAAAATCTTAAAATATCATTTTTTGAAAGTTTAGTTGCCATTTTATTTACATTTACACTGCTTACTTAGTGTCCTTTAAGCCACTTTTCAGATGTCAGAACTGATTGTCCTCTCAAGATACTTCATATTCATAGGTAAAATTACATAAAAGATCACACAAAAGGGATCACAAAAATGATCACATCGAAGCAGAAAATCATGTGACAAGTCAGCTAACTAAAAGAAGATACTTTAATTGGAATTCAGAGTTTTTTTGTATCCATTTACCATATAATCATCTGGATTTTTTATAGCCCAGCCACAGTAGTCATAGCTGAAAACAGTACAATAAAAACATTAAGATAGCATTGCAGCAATCATAAAATAAACAGCACAACAAATCATCCAGAGCCTGACTGTAATAAAAAGTTTGCCTAAAGGTTAACAAGATAAGGGCCAAACATACTGTATGTCTCCAAGGGGAGTATTCTACAAGTTTTTCATTTTATAGAAGTGGGTTTACAAACCCTTTTTCTATCTATAAAAAACACTTTCTGATATTATCTATCTATATTCAAGTATTGGAATGGGTGCCTCTAGCCATGAAAGTTTGCATTAATGGTCACCAGCAAGAGATTTGCTTTCCTTCCGAAGGAAGACAAATATAAAACATCAGCTAACACATTATGCTTCCAATCTGAAATCTTTTTTTCCAATTCTTCTTGCTTTTTCTTTTGTTTCTGGTATAGCAGAAACAAAACAAGCTTTTTTTGTTGTTTTTGTAACAAAGTTCAGCTCATTCTTTGCTTTTGCTTTTTTCCTGTACACCGCTTGGAGAGTCCAAGCAATGGGTTAATTCAGTCTGCTTGCCCTTAGGACTGAGGAACTATTTTTCCTTAAGCCACACCTCCTCCTGGTGTGCTCAATCCCCCAGAATTCTTCCTCAGTCAGCCCGTTTGGACGTATTTAGTTAGAGCTCTGAGCTAAATTGATCTTTTTTTTTTGGCTTGGACTCTCTAATTGCGTTTAAAGTTTTTTCTCTAATATTCCCCAACCTCGTGAGACGTTTCTCTCTTCAATTCTGCGACTTTCTTCAATAGAATCTGCACTTGAAGGCCAGGAGGTAAGCTACAAGGTGGTGGGGGGTGCCCCTCAGCCGATCCTCTTGGGACGGCTTCGGAGGCCTGCCGCTTGTCGTTTAAAACGGCGCGGCTGCAGCGGCGAGGTTCCTAAGTCCCCAGGCCCCTCGTTTGTTATTTTCGTCGAAGTTTTTTCGCTCCCCGGCCTGCTAGAGGACCTCTGCCGCAGGGAGGAGTGGGCGATCGTCGCCATTGCGAGGCGCGTTCGCCCCTCGCTCTCCCTTAGCCCCACGCTGTTGCGGCGGCCATTTTTAGGCGCGAAAATAGCGCGCCCAGCCATGGCCGCCATTTTGCATCAGCCTCGTTGTCAGGAGGCCGCTGGAGGTGGCAGGGCCTAGCAAGGGTTTCTCGGGCTAGGATCGCCACCTTCGCCATTTGTCTATTTTTGCGAGCGGCGCTGGTTCCTGTGCCATTCCAACGGTCATCATACCGGCTCAGGGAGGAGGCCTAAGTAAGCGCAGGCCTGAAGATTTTTTATATAGTCATTCTCCTCCCTGCTTCTCCTGCGGAGCCTTGCACCTCGGTGCAGGCCCCAATCCTACCCCTGGGCCTCCGACTGGTGTGAAACATGGGATGATTTCATAGTATTGGTTCGATTAATTGTATATATGGCAATTTTAACGATCATTTCGTTTTGTTTCCCATTACAGCACCCAGTCTATATCTATCCTTCTGCCTTATCATAGCCTTGCTCCATCTTGTGTGGTCATTGACTATGGACCTGCCCAGTCCTCCCGATTCCCAAGACGCTAGGCCGAGCCTCTCGCAGGCCCCTAGCAAGGGTTCCTCCTCTTCGGGGAGTGGGGGTGCGGGCAAGAGTGGTGGGGGTAGCTCTGGGAAACAGCGTTCCAGAACCCCTTCGGTAGCTGAGGCCAAGGATGCTGAAAGGCGCCAGCGGGCCCTTGACAAGCAATTCGAGAAGGCCAGACGCCAGGCAGACAGGGTGCAGTCCCTTTCAGGAGCCCCTCCCTCCCGGGAAGATCTCCAGTCGGTCCTCGCCGAGGAGGTGGAATCCCAGGACCTATCCCCTAATAGGTCATTTGCAGAGCCGGCTTCCCCGGTCCCTTCTTGGGCCTGTGAACAGGTTCCTCCCCCTGGGGATGCTAGCATAGACGATATGCAGGGTGAGGCTTCACCCCCCCTAGAAGAGGGCTTGGATCCCGATTCTGACTCTGAGGAGTTATCGCCCCGCATGCAGGAGCTAATGGCCCGCGCCATTGCCAAGGGCATCACGGAGGCCATGAAATTTAAAAGCCCTACCGCAGCGGCCCCTAGGGGTCCCAAGCCCGATCAGGCAGCTCCGCCCCCAAGCAAGCGTGCTCGCCATCCTTCCCTGGAATCCTCGGTGGTCAGCGAGGCCTCTGCCATTGAGGACCCTGACCCAGAGGTGCTAGGCCTCTCGGACGACGAGGACCTTCCCCCCGAAGCGCCCGCCTTTGCGGGTCTCTTCAAGCCCAGCCTTTTTAAATCGGTCCTTCACAAGGTCAAGGCTGCCACCAGGGTGGGGATCAAGCCCAAGCCGACCGCGCCGGCGGAGGATGCCCCTCCGGCTAATCCCAATGCGGTCATGTTTGATGTGCCAGCGCCCCAGCAAGAGCTGGTTCCGGTCCCGGGGCTGTTCCTCGACTTAATCCAGCGCCAGTGGGCTCAGCCAGCCACGCAATCCTCTCCCAGTGGGGTAGATAGGAAGCTTTATACTATGGAGCCAGTGTTGGAGGACCTTCTGGCCCTTCCCACTGTCGACCCGCCCATCGCTGCGCTCACTTCCAACTCCTCGCTACCGGCCGACCTCCTGGAAGGCCTTAAGGCGGAGGACAAGAAGGCGGAAAAGGCGTGCCACAAGACCCATCTGGCGGCTGCCTGGGCCATCAGGGCCTCTTCTTCCGCTTCCTTTTTTAATAGGGCTTCTGTGATCTGGCTGCGCGAGCTCCTAAACAAGCTCCCGGCGGGAGACATCCGTCTCCACCAGGACGTGTCAAAAATAATCGCGGCCTCCCAGTATGCCGCTGACGCGTCCCTCAATGCCACCAAATTTGCCTCCAGGGCCCTCGGTTCTAACATAACTTCCCGTCGACTGATCTGGCTCCGACATTGGCAAGCGGACCAGAAAAACAAATGGAAACTGGCTTCCGCCCCCTTTAAGGGGTCCAAATTGTTTGGCGAGTCCCTGGATCCTCTCCTCATTGAGTCCAAGGACAAGAGGAAGATCCTACCTTCTCTAAATAAAAAGCAGGAACGTAAGGCCGCTCCCTACTCTAGGAGGCAGTCCTTTCGTGCCTCCGAGCCTTCCACCTCTGCCTCTTCCTTCTCTCCCTCTAATAGGTCCTTCGGCCAGCAGGGCGACAGGTCCCAAGACAGAGCGCCCTTTCGGGACAGAGGCAGGCAGCAGTTCGGCTTCCGCAAGTATAACCGCGGTGGGGCCTCCAACAGGCCGTTC
This sequence comes from Natrix helvetica, assembly GCF_964273705.1. Classification (NCBI taxonomy): domain Eukaryota; kingdom Metazoa; phylum Chordata; class Lepidosauria; order Squamata; family Natricidae; genus Natrix; species Natrix helvetica. Next base: position 97,204,738 of record NC_138548.1, on the reverse strand, counting down.
CGTAAGTCAAAGTGACTGCCAGGGCTTGGCGCCCATCGGGGGTCGCCTCCAGCTGTTCGCCTCCCATTGGGCCCAGAACACCGAGGATGCTTGGGTTCTGCAGACAGTCAGGGAAGGCCTCTCCCTGGAATTCCTGTCCCTTCCCCCTCGGACCTTCATCCGGTGCCCTGTCCCGTCCTGCCCCCAAAAGAGGCAGCGTATGGACCAGGAAGTCCGTCATCTCCTGGACATCAGGGCCGTGGAACCAGTTCCCCAAGGCGAAGAGGGGAAGGGGTTTTACTCCATCCTCTTCCTGGTACCAAAGAACTCGGGGGGGTGGAGAGCCATCTTGGACCTCAAGAACCTCAACAGGCATATCGCCTACCGGAGGTTCAAGATGCAGTCTCTGCAGTCCATTCTGGCGGGGATTCGACAGGGAGATCTTCTCACATCTATAGATCTCAAAGAGGCATACCTCCACATCCCCATCCGTCCTCAGCACAGGAAGTTCCTGCGCTTCTATTATGCGGGTCGCCACTTCCAGTACAAAGCTCTTCCATTCGGCCTCTCGTCCGCTCCTCGGACGTTTACCAAAGTGCTGGCGGTAGTGGCGGCTCAGCTAAGACGCAGGCCCATAAGGCTCCAGTGCTACCTGGACGACATCCTGATCCAGTCGTCGTCCAGGCAGCAGGCCCTTCGGGATCTCCAAACCACTATGAGATCCCTCAGAAATCACGGCTTCACTCTAAACATAGAGAAGAGCCATCTCACTCCAACCAACAGACTTGTACACCTGGGGGCGGTGATAGATACCAACTTGTGCAGGGTTTTCCTTTCCCGAGACAGGTTGACCGGTCTAAGGTCCATGACCCACAAGGTGTTGAGCTTGAGGCTGGCTCCAGTGGTCCTTCTGTCGCAGCTGCTGGGAAAAATGATCTCCTGCATTTCCATCGTGCCGTGGGCCCGCCTGCATTCCAGGTCTCTTCAGTGGCTGCTGCTGCCGCACCAGAGGGCATCCAGGAGCAACTCTACCAGGCCGATTCGAGTTCCCCCGGACGTGAAGAGGTCTCTCCGCTGGTGGGTGTCTCCGGCCATCCTCAAGGGCCACCTATTCAAGGAACCCGAGAGGTTGATCATCACCACAGACGCCAGCCTCTCCGGCTGGGGAGCCCACATGGGGTCCCTGGTTGTTCAAGGCAAGTGGTCCCAAGTGGAATCCAGCTACAGCATCAACCTGCTGGAACTGAGAGCTGCTCGCCTGGCCCTGCGACATTTCAGCCGGCCCATCCATCGTCAACATGTGCTTCTGATGACGGACAATGTGGCCACCAAGGCCCACATCAACCGTCAGGGCGGCACCAGATCCAGAGCACTGATGAGAGAGGCGGAGTCCCTGGGACGCTGGGCGGAGCGCCATCTGGAATCCCTTCGCTCCGACCATATCTCCGGAGTGGACAACACACAGGCCGACTGGCTGAGCAGGACGACCATAGATCCTGCGGAGTGGAAACTGGACCCTCGCCTGTTCCACCAGATGTCCGACAGATTCGGGACTCCGGCCGTAGACCTGTTTGCGTCAAGGGACAACAAGCAGCTCGACCGCTTCTACTCCCGGTTCTTCACCCCGGGGGCGGAGGGGACAGACGCACTGCGTTGCAAGTGGCCCCGCGAGCTACTGTATGCCTTCCCTCCCCTGCCTCTCCTTCCTCAATTCATCTCCAAAGTCATCGCAGAGGGAGCAGAGGTCCTTCTCGTGGCCCCGCATTGGCCCCGCAGGTCGTGGTTTGCCGACCTTGTCCACCTGTCGGTGTCTCCTCCGTGGCGCATTCCTCCGGACCAGATCTCCCTCAGCCAGGGGGCCGTGATTCACCCAGAGCCCCAGTGGCTCCAGTTGGCCGTCTGGCACTTGAGGGGGACCAACTAAAAGACCAAGGCCTGTCGGAGGAGGTAGTGAACACCATTCAGGCGGCTAGACGCCCTTCAACCACTAGGATTTATGATGCGTCCTGGGCCGCCTTCGCCAAGTGGTGTGAGGAGCTGCTCATCGAGCCGACGACCGCGCCTGTTCCCAGAGTGCTTGACTTCCTTCAAGCGGGACTCAACAAGGGCCTGGCCCCGAACACCCTTCGACGCCAAGTGGCGGCTTTGTCTACTGTCTGGTCGGGCGACCACCTTTTGCCTCTCAGCAAAATCCCGAAGGTGCGTCTTTTCCTCAAGGGCGCTTCTAACCTTCGCCCTCCCACCGTTCATCGCTATCCTACTTGGCAGCTGTCCGTGGTCCTGCGGGCCCTCTCTGGCCCTCCATTCGAGCCTTTACGCACTACTTCTCTTCGATTCCTGACGCTGAAGACGGCCTTCTTGATTGCCATCACGTCAGCTCGCCGGATTTCGGAGCTGGCGGCTCTCTCTGTTCGCCAGGATCTGTGCGTCATCCACCCTGACAGGGTCATTTTGAGGCTGGACCCGACCTTTACCCCCAAAGTAAACTCATGGTTCCATAGAGCGCAAGACATTGTGTTGCCAAATTTTTGTCCTCATCCGTCGCATCCCAGAGAGCGATCCTGGCACAATCTTGATGTCAGGAGGGCCCTGAAGGTCTACATCGCTCGTACTGCGGAATTCAGGAAATCAGAGGTTCTTTTCCTCTCCTTCCAGCCCGGTTCCCTAGGGAAGAAGGTCACTTCCTCCACAATTGGCAGGTGGCTTCGCGCTTGCATTGCGACTGCCTATGAAAGTCAATCCAAAGCCGTTCCGCGCGGCATCACTGCACACTCCACACGAAGTGCTGCTACTTCAGCGGCCTGGGCCACCCAGGCCTCGATCCTGGACATCTGCAGGGCCGCTACGTGGTCCTCTCCTTCTCCATTTGTGCGACACTATAAACTGGACATTTTCGCCTCGGCTGAGGCGTCTTTCGGCAGGCGTGTGCTCCAGGCGGTTGTGTCAGAGACCGAATCCCGGGAGCCTTCTTCTGCCCACCCAGATGGACAATAACTTTGGTATGTCCCATTGCTTGGACTCTCCAAGCGGTGTACAGGAAAATGACCATTGGCTTACCTGAAGGGTCCTTTTCTGTACACCGCGGGAGAGTCCAACCCACCCTGGCTCTCAAGGCCGGGATTCGGGTTCCTCGTGTCAACAGTACATCATCTTGGACGCTTCGCTCCGTCCGCACGAACTGACTCCTTCAAAGAATTCTGGGGGATTGAGCACACCAGGAGGAGGTGTGGCTTAAGGAAAAATAGTTCCTCAGTCCTAAGGGCAAGCAGACTGAATTAACCCATTGCTTGGACTCTCCCGCGGTGTACAGAAAAGGACCCTTCAGGTAAGCCAATGGTCATTCTCTACAATTTCTTATGGTTATTTTGTTTCCGTCTCCTTTCTATTTCCTATCGATGTCTCTATTTCTTTTGACATTTTTAGTAAATCATGTGCCTCTGCAGTGGTGGGTTTTTTTTTTTTTGAGGCCCATCACTTTTTCTTCCAATAGGAAGTGTTTGTGGTTGTGTTTTATTTCTCATCCTTTCCAGAAATTTTCCTCCTTTTGAATTTCAAACACTGGAATTGGCTTACCTGCTGCTTGAGTTCATTGAAAACTGCACATCTGAAATCCAGAATATAAATATGACTGTGTTCCTGACAGTTGCATTGATACCATAAATAAAAGAATGACTTTCCTTTATCCAACTTATCCTAATTGTTTAATTATCTTTAGTTTTTCAGCCAGTTCCTCTCTTTTTTGGCAAGGGTTAGATCCAGAGTATACTCCCTTATTCCTTCATTGCTTATAAAATTATTATTAGGAGAGGACAAGAATTTCTTGGACCCCTGATTCCTGACAGTTTTAGATTTTTAGCAGATGTCGCCAAAGTTTATCATCATTATTATGTGTCTCTTTAAAAGTTTAGTCACCTGACTCAGAAAGGCTTTATTGCTATCGTCTGTCTGCCATGACAATAGTTTTTATTACTTTCACTTTCCATTCTTATCCAAACCCCTTGATGAGGATGTTCATGCTCCAGAATAGCGGTCCCCAACCCTTCCAGATTTGTGAACTAGTGGTGGTGGTGGGAGTGTGGAAATGGCAGCTCCATTTGCACAAGCAGTGGACGCGCATGCACAAATGGAGCAAGTGCATATGCCCACCGCTCACGCCTCAAACCGGGCCATGGCACCGTGGTTGGGAAACCTTGCTCTAGAGCAGTGTTTCTCAATCTTCCCAATATTGCGACCCTTTAATACAGTTCCTCATGTTGTGGTGACCCCCAACCATAAAATTGGTGTCTCAGTTCCTAAGACCATTGAAAATATGTGTTTTCCGATGGCCTTAGGCGACCCCTGTGAAAGGGTTGTTCGACCCCCAAAGGGGTCCCGATCCACAGCTTGAGAACCACTGCTCTAGAGTTTGTAGTTCTATTCAGAAATTTCTATGTAGATATATGCCTTCTTTCTTTTCTTCTTACACTCATTTTTATGTTCCAATCGTCATCTCACCCATTTTTAGTGTTGCTTAGGACATCACGTTTGATATGCTGTGTTTGTCTGTTTTCTCTACCCTGAACATTGGTGTAGAAACATATGAGATTATAAGTGCCCTCTATTGGCTTTGCTTTTATAGTTTTCTTGCTAATCTTGATGTCTCCCTCCACTCTCCTGCATCTTGTGTTGCAGTTTAGAATTTTTCCCCATTGTTGCCTTTTACCTTCTCTTTCCAAAAATGTAATGCAGCATGGGTTCTTTTCCAATATGATGACAAATATCATATGTGCATTGCAAATCACACCAGATCCTTCATGTTCTATGCTGCTTAGAACTACAGGTAGTCTGTGCATAGTAATGGTAATTGGGGATTACTGAAACTGCTCTCACTAAGCAGCAGTGAGGCTTCAGCATTGTAACTGCATTGCTTAGCGATATAAATTCAGGTCCCAGTTACCATTGCTGTGCATCGACTACTTGCAGTACTTGTAGATTACTTGCATTTGTCATTAAACACAAGTTGTTAAGCAGGGATTTCTAGTGATTTCAATTTTCAACTTCCTACCAGGTTTCCCATTAATTTCCTTGTGAGAAATCAGTGGAGTCAAATTGTGACTGCATGACTGTGGGGAACTGCAATGGTTGGAAATCTATGCTGGTTGCTGAGCACAATCACATGACTGTGAAGGCATTGTGGCAGCTAGAACTTCAAGGACCAGTGATAACTACAACTCATTCAGCACCATTTCAAGATTGAATGGTCATTGAATGCATTGGAATCTCTTCCAAACATCCCTTCCAGACACCCCCCCAAAAACTCTTCCATTTGCTGTTCCTGTTTACTTTGCTCAGTAAACTCTTAATAAACTCTAATAAGAAACACTTATATATATTTTAATGAATCTTTGTAACTTTTCACTAATAACCTTTTGAGCGAAAATAAGTTTTCATTGTAAAGTAAATCATGCTGGGAATGATCAACGGAAAAAGGAGCACCTAGTATCCATTGCCTTGACATTATAAAGGATGACATCAGGAGGGCTATGGTGGATCTGAAAGAGGCAGTGCAAGAGAGAGGGGCATGGAGAGAGCTGAACCATAGAGTGGTCAAGGGTCAGACAAGACTGAATAGGTGACGATGATGAGTAATATTTTGAAGTCAATTTGGATCTTACAGGTTGCAATCTGATAACATGTCCCTCCATTCTGACAAGCAGTTACTGACTTAAATTTTCCTTGTGTTCTTCCAATAACAAAGAGGAAAGGTTTTGCTTCTTGGCCTTGCTCTTATAACCATGATTGAGAGGAAAAGAAGCTCATGCACTGCATGAACAATAGTGGTACCACCATGACTAGTTTCCAACAAGGGGAATCCAGTAAGTTTTGGAAATGCATACAGGTATAAGGAAAACTCTAACCCTATTTTGCATCCACCACAGAAGCAGTGAACTACTAGAGGAGGAAAGTCTACTCCTGTGTGTCTTCTGAAGAAAATTATTGTTCTTTTCTGTTTTGCTGCCAGGGGAAGAGTAAAAATGTTTACAAGCAAGGATTTTTGAAGGATTTATTTAGAAGGCAAGGCTTAATGATAGCAAATGAATTCAGCTGTCATGCTAAGCCAAAAGCAAACAAATCATACTATGGCTTAGTCCACAAATTTGTTTAGAATGAACTATCACTTAGTGTGATGTAGTCTGGCTCGATTTTAAAGTTCAGATTTAAAAAAAAATCTTACAGAGAATTTGAAAAGCTTCACCGTTGATTTCCCCACCATTTTGCCTTAAAATCACAAAATAGCACTTACTTTTGAATTAATAAGAAGTACCTTGTACTACCCTGTTCCCCCCCAAAATAAGACCTCCTTGGAATAAGCCCAATCAGGCTTTGAAGCGCATGCACTAAAATAAGCCCTCCCCTGAAAATATTGAAACACAGCAGAAGCCATGAGGTGACCATGATCGCTGCCTTTTGCATCTCAAAAATAAGATGTCCCTGAAATAAGGCCAAGTGCTTATTTCAGGGGTCAAAAGAAAATAAGACCCTGTCTTACTTTCGGGCAAACTCGGTATTTACTGCTGACCAGATTCTGCTGTTTTTTTTCTTTTCTTTTTTTAAGCCTAGCTTTCTTTTTTCAATTCAATTCCCCTCTGCCCTTGTTCTTCTCTGGTAGTTTTCATTATAAAGAATGCAACAGCTTTCATATTTAAGCTAAAGCTTTTAACAGGGTGCTCTTTTCTTTTGTTTGTTTGTAGAGAACCATTAATCGATGGTGCTATCTAAATAAAAGAAGAGAGGACACTGTATAAATAATAATAACTAAAACATAAGGAACGTCACTTAGTTTAGCCTGTAGAAAAGACAGGGGTCACTTGTTTTTCCAGCAGTTATTGCAGCACTGCTGCCTGCAACAAATGATGGGCTAAATTGAACTCACTAGTATAGAGCTAAATAAAATGAATTCTAAAGCTTTACAAAACAATAATATCACCTTAAAACCTATACTCTTTGAAGTATGCCAAGTACTATGACCTAAAGAATCGCAGGGATAATGCACAGATTGTAATTCAAATATCTCACCCTTGATATGTCCTGGTGATTAGTCCCAGGTCAGTGATGTTTCTTCTGGAAATCAAAGATATGGAACCTGTTGCCACAACTGAGACAGCCTTCATTTTTCTCGCTCCCTTGTCTACACTGACTAGGCTTGCATTGTTGGGAAAATGCCATGCAACCACACTTCTTCAGCCCATGGGTGACTCAAGTATTTCCAACAAGCTGGTATTTGGATAAGTACAGTTCTATCTAAGAAAAAATCTATCATAAACAAAACAAAGTATTACTACAATGTATTGACATAACTAGAAGGAAAAGCATTCGAGGTTATGTATGTTATTGGAGGGGGGCTGGGGAATATAACAAGCTACCTGACTGCATATTTGGACCTTGAGTGTTGTTTATCAGCTATTAATATTATACAACTCTTTCTTCTTGTCAGTCCAATTTCTTGTGCTGCTGGCTCTTGACACCCAGCACTTTGTCAAACATACAGTACACTGCTTGCCGTCTATTACTACTGATCTCAGCATGGCTAATAAACAGCAACACCAGGGCTGTATTTTCTGCTTCCTGTCAAGACTGCTGCTTTCCAGGGTAAAATAAAAGTCCTATTAACATGCTCCTCCTCATTGGCTCTGGCAGCTTGATTAATTAGCCCTTCTCTTTAGATGCCCTCTGCACTAACATGACAAGGAGGTGAATATAAAATGAATAGTATGTCCATATAATAGGCTACTGTAAGCTTCAGAATGTTATCTGATCAGAATGTCTAGAGTTGAAGACCTGAAATATGAAGTCCTTAATTGTAGAGCAAAAGTTCACAACATTTGATTTAAGAACTGAAAACCAACTGTTGGCTGTCACTTTGGTAAAAAAAAAAATGTTTTCTTTGCACTCTCATTTCTTCAAAAAACAAATGCAATTCCTTTTCATATTATCAAGTAACATTTGCCTAAAAAGGTAGAGGCAGCATATAATTCACAAGCCTGCAATAAAACAGTACTAGAAATGCTATATTGCAATACCGCTATAGTTAAATGTGATTCTACGCTCTGTTATGTAGTCTAGCCATAGAAATGGAAAATAATTTCAATCTCGTTACACAAAGCTTAACACCTTTACCTTCAGTCCATGTGAACATTTGGAGAGAAAAGTGTAAAACCTTATCCCTGGTATTTTTGAGATTTTAAGAGTATTTCAGAGAGGATAATGTGCCGTTTCCTTTTTTTAAAATAGTTTTTCTTAAACATTTTTACCTTAAAAAAACACACACAAAAAAGAAAAAAACAAGACAAGCATAGCAATATAAAATAGTTATACAGCCTTCTCTATCGGCATTCCTGTTTAGCCTTTGTAGTTCTCCATTTTCCATTGCCTTCCTATCGATTTTAACTTCTGTAATAGTGTAATAACAGTTGTACTAACACTTGTAATAATATTAATTGTTCATATTACCATTATATTTACATTGTGGTCAATACTTTTTAAGTTTGATAGTAATTAGTAACTTTAGTTAATTTTTATTCAATTAAGTTTGATAATAATTAGTAACTTTAGTTAATTTTTATTCAATACTAGTTTAAAAAAAACACAAACAAAGACTTCTATTTCCTGTTTTGGCTTCTGTTTTTTAGCCACTTTTAAATTCTATTCCATGTTAACTTTTAACATTTTTGGAATATGGTCAGTGGTAACTGTCAGAAAATAAACAAGCCACACCAAGCCAATAAATAAAGATTTCCATAAGGCAATTAGTTCTCTATGAAATAAAAGTTGCATCTTATAGAGTTGGGTTGCAAAGTTGCAATCCTATGAATACTTCTATAGAAGAATGTCCAATTGCATTTAGCTGCCCTTCTTAAAATGCAAAGGGATCAAGATGTAAGTATGCATTACTTGTCTAAAGCACAATTATGTAATATTTGGTATATTTAAATGTATTCACTGCTGAAGACAAACTATACTTCAGAATTAGCAACTCCATGAAAGTCCATCCCATTTTTCAGTTTAGGTGAAGATTTTTGAAGTGATATCTTCCCAGACTTTTTAAAAAGTAAAATAATAAATTGAGTCCTGGAGTAAACAGAGGTTACATTTTTCAAACTTTACCAATGTATTTGATGACATCATTTTTATAGTTTTTTCAGCCTTTAGAAAGAGTAAAGAGAGCCAGTTTGCACAGTAATTAAGGCATCAGGCTTGAATCTAGGCGACTGATTCCAACCTTAGGCATGAAGGCAGTTAAGGAATCCTCCTCTCTCAAGCCTAAGAAGCAGGAAGCAATAGCAAATCACTTCCAGTGTCCAAGAAAATTGCCAGGATTTATCCAGGCAATCACCAGGAATCAACACTAACTTGTAGAGAGAGACACACAAAAAGAGACTAAATGCTCTTTTTGGAATTGTTGAATACAACCAATGTTTTGTAGCTACAGATCAAGAATTTGCTTTAAATCCTACTTTGGGTATCTACTTCTTTACCTAATCTATGCACAGGACCTTGCTATATGCCTGAACACATTTACATTTGAGTGAAGTTTATAATTACATCCTAGGCCTGTTTCCTCAGTATTCTCATAGTGTGATCCATGACTATCCCTGTTTATCTTCTTCCTGAGTAGGCAGACAGGTTCCAAAGAACTGGCATCTCCAATATCTAGCTAACCTTCTGTTTATATCTAAACAAGAGCACCAGGTTACTCACTTCTGACCTTGCTAATCAAATAAGAATGAATGGTGAGCAGAAGCAGGATATCTAGACAGCTTGGAGGAAATAAAATATTAAAAGAGTACAGGCGGGGATTTTGCTGCTTTCATACTTCCAAGGCTGCCATTGCATCCATAAGCATCAGCAGTAGCTGTATCGCTTTCCTATTGTTATCAGGAAATAAAAAAAAAGTTACTGGCAAATTTAGTAGCAGTGACCTTTGTTCTGTCTCCCTCCCTCCCTCCCTCCCTCATTGCTTTCATGTCCATGGCCAAGAGTTCATTTTTGCCATTGCCATGTGTCTGTTTCCAATAATCATCAAGAAACAAGCAGACTGAAAAAAAGGACCAGACTGAAAGGAAAGGAGGGGAAAATCTATTGCATGGAAACTGAATTGTGGTATTATAATTGTTGTTTAAAAGAATAAACCGTGGAAATAAATAAATAAGACGGCATTCCAGACAATGCCATAGTCTTAAAATGTAAATAGTATGTTGGAACTAAGTTATTCTCTCCAGATGTCTCTGACATACCCATTAAAAGCAGCTTTATCTCTGTATTTGGTTTCTCATTACGATTAACTAGCTAATGGTAATGAAAACTAGCAGGCTCCCATTTTTAACATTTTATATATATTTGGGGGGTCTTTAATGTGCTACTCTTCAGTACAATTAGTTTAAAATGTAAACATGTTCCACATCTTAAAAATCAGCTTAATTTTTTTTTACAAAACATTCAAATTTTAAAGATCTTTATGTTCTATTGGAAGACTTTGCCCTTTGGAATTTTGTTAAATGTATTCTTGCTTTTTTTAAAAAAAACCTTCCTTTTATTGTGCCTATGATACGAATATCAAAGCATATGATAGTGTTTAGCACCTAGAAAGATTTCTGACCTCAGCATACAGAATATCTGTATTTTGCTAAGCAGTGGTAATCAAATACAGATATGTGGTGCTTTGATTTTATTACAGTCGATTAAGTACTATAATGCAGATAATGTAAAAAAGCAATATATAAAATATATGAAATTGTATTGCTCTCATTTACTTAATAAATACTGTTTCTTCTGAGGTTGCTCTTGCACAGAAATCTGGAATCTATACATGACATATTGCATGTCATTACATTGTAAATGCTTGTTTAAAATTGTCCAACCAAAACACAGTTTAACCATAACATTCAGATCTGTTAGGGTGACATACTGATTGATTGGTTTGATGTAGTGTTACATTAACAATTCTTTTAAATCATTAGGGATACTTGAGGTTGTGGAAGGAGTTGATGTGCTATAAATGACATGAATAGTTACTAGAGAACCTAGCACATCTTTTATTAGAAATTAGGGATCTTAAGACCCCTCTCCCTCTCAGTGAACTCTAGTACTATACAGATAGTTGCTGACTTACGACCACAATTGTGCCCAAAATTCCATTGCTTAAGCAAGACGGTTGTTGAGTTGTGCCCCATTTTATGACTTTTCTGCTACAGTTGTTAAGAAAATCACTGCAGTGATAAGTGAATCATCAGCAAATTTGGCTTCCCCCATTGACTTTGTTTGTCAGAAGCCAGCTGGAGAGATTACAAACAGTGATAGTGACGCAATCATATGAATGGTAACTAAACAAATGTTTGTAAATTGAGGACTACCTGTAAGTACAATTAATCGTTTCATTTAACTTTAGTCTTAACAGCTGTCTTATATTCTTTTTTTTTTTAGATATGTAATTCTCAAAACTATTTTAGAAACAATTAGGGTGAAATGGTGAAACAAGAGAACAAAGAGGTGATATACAAACGAGGTTTTATATAAACCAGCCCTTGTTGGCATTTTTGTTTAACAATATTCACTTTTTAGATAGTTCTTTTTTAAGTTAGAAACCTTCCTCTTAATTCAGTGATCTTGCATGTAATAGCATCAGAACTCTCTCCTCTAAAGTCCATCCCTGTTTTTTTAAGTTAATATATTATGGTTCAACATCTACAGCTAATTTGAGTTTGCCTGGCTGCTGATGGAGTGACTTCATTCTTTGGCTTGAACTCCACAGTTCATTCATAATTAGCTTAGAAGTACCATGTAAGTTGAAAATCCTGGCTTGTGCCCGTGCGCATGTGTGTGTGTATATATTACCAATATAGTGAGGTACATGCAGGGCTGCTTCAAGGAATTCTACTGGTTTGGACCAGTTCGGGCGAACCGGTAGCTCTGAAGATCAGCTGGGAGTGAACTGGTTCGCTCCCACAAGCAAGCGAACCGCTTCGCTCCCACGAGTGAGCAAGCTCGCTCCCACCCGCCCCTGTGCTTTACTGAGCTGTTATCTCCCCACCCAAGTCGCGCAGCAGAGTGGATTGCCATGCATCAGCTGTTTTCCTTCCCAAGCATTAATTGGAAGGCAAGTCTTCTCTAAATTGTGCATGTGTGTGCAGCATGCGCTCAGCGAACTGGTTGTTAAACCAGTAGGATCTCACCCCTGGGCTGCTTGTGATTTTGGGTGTAAGCTAAATATATTCATCATGATCAAGAAATATAGTTTAAAAGAAAAAGAAAAAGAAACAGTTTTATTCCGATTAACTGAAGTACATATAATTTTAAACCAAACCATTATTTTGTCTATCTCCTACTTTAGCTTGTGAAAATGGAAGTGAATGGAAGAGGAGATAATTAAACTGAAGCATATTATAGCCTATTATTATGGAGACAAATACTGTATATATTTGTTGTTATTTGTCAACAACATTTATACTGAAGTGAATTTTTAGAATACAAAGAGTTTTACAAACACAAAAATGTAATAATTTTAGACCTAATAGCGTGAGAGAAATGCTGTTTGTTTAATCGACAGACATGATTAAAGCAAAATATTTTCATCGCTACATTACAATAAATGTACAAGTTTAAATGTAAAACATTAATAGTCCATAAGCCAACTATGTAATAATTATAATGATTTACTATGTAATAATTATAATGATTTTAGGACATTTTTGTAAAAGGAAAAAATAAACACTTTTTTCCCTTTTTACAATAAGTTAAAAATGTTGCTGGTGATTTTATTACAAGATTGCTAGAATGGGGTTGCAGAGAGTCCAAAATAATTACAATTGAATGGTTTTTATTGTAAATAAACCAAGAAGGAAGTGGTATTTCCAATTTTATTGTGCTTATTATTAGAATAGAAGCAACTATGATGTGTTATTATCTAACTCATCTACTCCAGCTATTGACTACCTGTGGATTTGTGTCATCTCTGCCCCACTCTCAGGCTTTCTTGTGCTGTTAAATGTGGCATTCGGATCTCTTTCTTTTGCAAGGAAGAGCAAATGAAAAAGGGAATTGTAGAATAAAGAAAAGCTGATACGAATACCTTTTCCTCATTATCCAAATATATATGTTTATGAGTATACTTCTTACTATGATAGTGAAGACATAATTCATTGTTTAACAGCCTTTAGCTTTGTTTAGTATTTCTCACTGTTAAGTATTCCTAATGAAGCAGTCTTAACCCTCAGTGTGGAAGAGAAAGGTATTATTCTTCTTTTTTTCAAAAAGTAGAAGAATTGAAGTGGGCTGGTTGGTTGGTTGGGTCAAAGGGTATTGTGGATTGTGATGTTAAATTTTAACATTATACTTTATATACATTATACCTATGTCTGTAGCACTTCTGGGTTCAGGTCAGTGGTGGGTTGCAGGCAGTACGGGTACCATTCCGATACGGTGCTCTGGAGGGCCCGCCAGTGCTTCTTACCTGTATTTGAGCTCTTCGGGGTGTCCTCACACGTGCACAGAGCGCACAGTGCCTGCGCAACGCTCTGCCGAACAGCTGGAGCATTGCGGAGACTCATGGAGGCATTGCAAGAGGTAAGGACGCATGCTCGCACTGCATGCGTTCATGTAGTGGATGCCGGGCCCCGTTGCAACCATACCGGTTGCAACAGGAACCGGAACCCACCACTGGTTCAGGTGCATCCTAAAATGTCGATGTGGAATATAATGTGACAATATCTATCTCATAAACATTCCAAGTAGAGTTGGTAGACTGAAGAAGTCCACAGAATATAAGGGCATTTTTTAAAAGTCAAATAGTCCTATCTTTCCCCCCCAAAACAGTCCTGAAGTTTTTAAATCTAGTTCTTCAATCCCCAATCTCCCATTGTCAAATTATACAAAAATCAGGAGGAGGGAAAGGACGGAAGATATTAACACCAGACTCTCCATTCATTATGTACAAGAGAACTGTAGAAGTAGAAATAGAAGATGAAATAATTTGCACATTATTCCAACTGGAAAACCTATGCAGAATAAGGGTTGCATGCAAGGAAAGTATATTCTGTCCTCAACATGAAAAATCTGCACTCAGAGTATTTTCTTGGAATGGATATTCCAGCATGTGTCCCAAAAGACAGAAACTCAAAGTATCTTGGATGTTCTGTCTTCTGACACCATAGGAATGCCACTGTAAGAAAGAAGATTAATTCAAAATAAACCTTTTTTCTCTCTCATGTTTCTTCTTGAATTACATGAATAATGTAATGGTACATGTTGAGTGTTACTTGCTACAGAATTTATAGAAAATGATTGTCAAAAGTGTTTGATTTTTAAATATATATTTTAACTTCTCGTAGCAAACAGTGAAAGAAAAAGTTAAGTGTTTGGGCTAGTTGGTTCTTTGGCAGCCTGCCTGCATAAATACCCACAGAGCAGAGCCCATCAGAGAAACAAGTAAAAACAGCAGTGAAGTCATTTCTGCAAAGCCCATGAACAACATAATGACAAATTTCCTTCTTTGCCTGCAGAGTTTAACAAATTAAAAAAGCCGAATGTTTGCATTTGTAATGACAAGCACGACAGCATAGCGGTATCTCTAGTGTATAAGCACCATGCTTTCTCATTCAGCAAATAGTCTGAAAAAATAAAACACAATATATAAAGAGTCAGCAAAGTTGTATTACCACCCATGAACCCTAATCTCATAGCAAAGAATTCAAATGGCAGTGAATTTATTTTCAAGGGAGGCAGCATTATTCTTTTAATGACCAGAATGCTTCTCATTCTCGTATCATATATCCATTTAAGTGCCCTCTCTTACACTCTAACCCTACTTCAACATGCTACAGTGGGACCTCGGATGCCGAGAGTAATCCGTTCCATGACTTCAGTCGGCACCTGGTTTGGTCGTGACCAGAAGCAAGACAAACTGTGCATGCACACACACACACAAAATGGAGTGGCAGGGGAAATTGCCGTAGCAGGGAAAATCGCCGTGGCTGTGTTTATTTGGCACCTGAGGATGTGTTTCTGACGTGAGTGAAACATTTAGCAATTTTTTTTTCAGTCGGCACCCAAATTATTTGTCGTCTGAGCCTTTCAGGATCCATTGTACAGTCAGTGGTTGCAGGGATAGAAAAATTGCCCATTTTCAGATTGATTAATAAGTGTCCAAATGTCCATGGTTTGTAGGAATTTCAAGGAACCTCAGAATTGTATAACACCCCAAATCAAACTTTTTTTTTTTTTTTTTTTTTTTTTTTGCTTCAGAACGTTGCAAACCCACAGGGTGTTTTATTCTATGTATCTGCTGTCAGCCCAATTGCTTGGAGTTACCAAGGGTTTTTGCCCCTGCCTTTGTTTTTGTTTGTTTTGGGTTTTCGTTTGATGGAAAGGTCTCTGTGAGGCTGCCAAATTCAGGAAACACTTAGATTTATGGGAAGATCTTTATTGCAAGTAAAATAATGCAACAGACTCATGAAAACCCACGATGTAATTTTCTCCCACACTTTATACCTACTATAATTAAGGCAAAATTACTGTGAGTTTTTTCATGCTTCAAAACTCAAAAGTTTCTTCTCTAATGCCCTTTCTCTGCTGCACTGCTCTCTTCTCTGTGTCTTCTGTAAGGCATTCCATCACACAGTTCTCGAAAACCGAAAAAAAATTAGGTATATATTATTCCAACTGTAGTTGTTGTTTTTTTAAAGAGACTATGCCAAATTATATTGTGTAATGTATTCATGCACACGAGCGTACAATGTAAGGTAAAGGTTCCCTTCGCACATATGTGCTAGTCATTCCTGACTCTAGGGAGCAGTGCCCATTTCCATTTCAAAGCCGAAGAGCCAGTACTGTCCGAGGACATCTCCGTCGTCATGTGGATGGCATGACTAAATGCTAAAGGCACACGGAACACTGTTACCTTCCCATCAAAGGTGGTTCCTATTTTTCTACTTGCATTTTTACATGCTTTCAAACTGCTAGGTTGGCAGAAGCTGGCCATCTCTACTGCTGCATAACGGGGTGAGCTCCCATTACTGGGAGCTCACTCCGTTATGCAGCACTAGAGATTCGAACCGCAGAACTGCCAACCTTTCTGATCAACAAGCTCAGTGTCTTAGCCACTGGGGCCACCGTGTCCCTCTATACAATGTAAGAGATACATTAAAAAACAAATGTGAAACCTAATATGGCTTCGCAAATCCTTCAAAAGATTTTAATGCCCAGCTGTCTCTGTGTATACAACCTTTTTCCAACAGCAGTTCTTGAAGCAACCACACATACCCGGGAACAAGATTGGGCTGCATTTAGTAATTAGAAGTAGTTTATTTTGTATACTCTTCTGGATATTGCAGAGTTGGTCTTGGAAAGGTTTTGTACACTCCTAATGCTTAATATCTGGCAGCACCAAAAATGAAATAATGCAGCAACTTTGTGTTTCCTCTTAATTTTAAGTGAGCTAAAATGTGCCCTAGAGTCAGGCTTGAAATTATTTCTATAATTTTGCAGTCTTCAAATACATCCCACAGCTCATTAACTAGATTGCGGTATAATTAGGGGCTTGGAAACCTCCGAAGAGCTGAAGAGTTTGTTCTTACCAAATAAGCAGTGCAAAGTTGGTCATTATGCAAAATTTATTTTAAATTCAGGTTTAACATGAAAAAAAGATTTCATTTTCCATCCCATCTCTTAATGAATATTTGTTGGCAAGAGTGGACAAGTTAGACAACTTCAGCCAAAAGCCTAGTTTTTATAAATGTAAAAAGTTTATTTATAAAAATAAACAAATAAAATAAACCATCTGGAGTCACCTTGTAGGAGAAATAAGTGGCATAAAATTCAATATGTAATAAAATAGATGAAATAAACAAATAGAATTTGAAAGCTTGCTACAGCACTTGTGTATTGAAGAATGATGAATTCTAGATGTTTTCCCTTTCCTTTTCACTTCTATGAATAATTGAAATAGCAATAAAGTACCAGTATATTAAGGATTATACCGAAATAAGTTTGCTCTTGAAAAGATTTCAGAGATATATATTTCACAACATGTTGAAATAGACTCATATGGTGAAGGCAGGTTTGGTGAAATCTACATCCAAGGCCATGCTTCTTAGCTTTGCTAACAATTTTATAATACTGTGTTCTCTCTCTCTGTCTCTCTCCCCCCCCTCTCTCCCACTCCCTCCCTCTCCCTCTCTCTCTCTCTCACACACACACACACATGCACACACATAAGCAGAATATTTTTTTTGAATAAGGCTGAGAAGATAGGAAATAAAAACAAGAAGTATGGGAATAGTTTTTATCTCAGAATAACCAATTATCTTCAAGTGATGAAACAATATTGATAAGGTAGACCATAACCTATTATTAGATAAAGTAGAAGAATGTACGAATCCATCACCACCAGATGGATTCGTAACTGGCTGACCAACCGCACTCAACGTGTAGTCCTCAATGGAACTGCATCTTCATGGAGGGAAGTATGCAGTGGAGTACCCCAGGCTCTGTTTTAGGCCCAGTACTCTTCAACATCTTCATCAATGATTTGGATGAGGGAATAAATGGGGAACTCATCAAATTTGCAGGTGACACCAAGCTGGCAGGAATAGCTAACACTCCAGAACATAGGCTTAAGATACAGAAGGATCTTGACAAACTTGGACATTGGGCACTATCTAATAAAATGAAATTCAATGGTGAAAAGAATAAGGTTCTACATTTAGGCAAGAAAAATGAAATGCACAGGTACAATATAGATGGTACCTTGCTTAGTAGTAGTAACTGTGAAAGGGATTTTGGAGTCCTAGTGGACAACCATTTAAATATGAGCCAGCAGTATGCAGCAGCTGCCAAAAAAGCTAACACAGTTCTAGGCTGCATAAATAGAGGGATAGAATGAAGATCACGTGAAGTGTTAATATCACTTTATAATGCCTTGATAAGGCCACACTTGGAATACTGCATTCAGTTCTGGTCGCCACGATGTAGAAAAGATGTGGAGACTCTGGAGAGAGTGCAGAGAAGAGCAACAAAGATGATTAGGGGACTGGAGACTAAAACATATGAAGAACGGTTGCAGGAACTGGGTATGTTTAACTTAAGAGAAAGAAGGACTAAGGGAGACATGATAGCAGTGTTCCAATATCTTAGGGGTTGCCACAAAGAAGAGGGAGTAAAACTATTCTCTAAGGCACCTGAGGATAGAACAAGAAGCAATGGGTGGAAACTAATCAAGGAGAGAAGCAACTTAGAACTGAGGAGAAATTTCCTGACAGTTAGAACAATTAATCAGTGGAACATCTTGCCTCCAGAAGTTGTGAATGCCCCAACACTGGAAGTCTTTAAGAAGATGTTGGATAGCCATCTGTCTGAAACGGTATAGGGTTTCCTGCCTAGGCAGGGTGTTGGACTAGAAGACCTCCAAGGTCCCTTCCAACTCTTCTATTGTATTGTATTGTATTGTATTGTATTGTATTGTATTGTATTGTATTAATATTTCATAGATAGAAGTTTTTTAAAAATAAGTTTTTAAACTTTAGAATGACTTTTGGTATTTTAGTAATCACACCTTACTTTAATTATGCCTTTCACCTTTAAATTGGTACATTAATGGCAAAATACTTCCCAGCATTAAAAGAATAAGCTTGTATGATGGTCTGTAAATAAGACTGTATAAAACATTGAAAATAATTATTTCACAAAGTACGTTAGCTTGAGCAAAATGCTGCTAAAATTCCACTGCATTTGATCTGTTTTAACATGGAGAAGTTACACCATTATCTAGCTGTATTTGTTTATGTGTACATACAAGTTTGTTTGTTTGTTTTATTGGATTTATATGCCGCCCTTCTCCCAAAGGACTCAGGGCGGCGTACAGCATTAAAAAACACATATTACAAAAGTTATATATAAGAGGAAATTAGAAACAATCCAAAAACAAATAACAGGCCAGGCCAGCTTGCTGGAAAAGCCAACTTTTTAGGGTGCGTTGGAAGGACCAGAGGTCATGGATTATGCGAAGCTCCGGGGGCAGCTCATTCCAGAGGGAAGGTGCTCCCACAGAGAAGGCTCTCTGCCTGGGGGTCGCTAGCCGACACTGTTTGGCCGATGGCACCCTGAGGAGGCCAACTCTGTGGGATCGCACTGGACGGTGGGAGTTTACTGGTGGCAGTAGGTAGTCTCGCAGGTACCCTGGGCCTAAGCCATGGAGCGCTTTAAAGGTCATAATTAGTACCTTGAATCGCACCTGGAAAACAACTGGCAACCAGTGCAGGCCGCCTAAAAGGGGTGTAACATGGGAGCACCTAGGTACCCCCATGATAACCCGCGCGGCTGCATTCTGGACCAGCTGAAGCCTCTGGGTGCTCTTCAAGGGCAGCCCCACGTAGAGAGCGTTGCAGTAGTCCAGGCGAGAAAGGATGAGGGCATGAGTGACTGTCCATAGAGCATCCCGATCCAGGAAGGGGCTCAACTGATGTACCAGGTGAATCTGGTAAAAGGCCCCCCTGGTCACGGCCGTCAGGTGTTCTTCTAAACTAAGCCGCGTATCCAGGAGGACTCCCAGATTGCGAGCCTTCTCTGAGGGGGCTAAAATTTCTCCCCCTATCATCAAAGATGGAACAAGATGTACAAATCGGCATGACGGAAACCACAGCCATTCAGTTTTGGAGGGATTGAGCCTGAGTCTGTTCCTCCCCATCCAGATCCGCACAGCCTCCAGGCATCGGGACATCACGTTGAGGGCATCGTTTGGGTGGTTTGGGGTAGAGATGAAAAGTTGGGTATCATCAGCATATTGATGATACCGTACCCCAAAACCACAGATGATCTCACCCAGCGGTTTCATATATATGTTGAACAGGAGGGGTGAGAGAACCGACCCCTGGGGCACATGTAGGTAATCTTCAACCTACAATTGTAATGAAGCATGTCCATTATGGTTCTGAATCATGACAACCGTTAAGTGGATCATCACAACCTTTTCTGTGGTTGTAAAATCACTGTCATTAAGCATATTGTTCCCTATGGGATATTTTTATCAAAAGTAAAAAAGTAAAAAATGCTGATTTTCAGCAAAAACAGAAATCTCTGTCAAGACTGGGGGGCATTGTAGACAGCTGTAAATGCAGGCTGGGTTGCCAGGTAGCTGAAATGCAGCAGTGTGACTGCAGGGTGGGAACGGTGTCAGAACTTCAGAAGCGGGCCATACCATTTGAGGGGTGGGGGGTGTCTGTTGTAACTTTGACAAGTTGTAAGTCGAAGACTACCTATACATAGATGCTTTACTGGAAATCTCAGCAAAAGTGTTGCCTTTTGTATAGACCTAGAAACAAATACAGTGGTACCTCAGTACTTGTTAATTGGTTCCAGGCGGGATGAGTACTAAAACTGAATACGAAACAAACTGTGATGTGATACCCTTTTTTTGTCTGGGAAGAACTTCCTGTCTGCTTTCTGCTACCATTCCCCTTTTCTTATGTCAGTGACCTTCCCAGCATGGTGGACTTCCTGTCCACCCTCTGTGACCACCGTGCTCTGCTTCCTTTTGCAGCCACCATGCCAGTATGGCAGACTTCCTGTCCATTCTCTGCAGTTCACCCCTCCCCTCTTCCTATCCCAGGATTTTGAGTACCAAACAAACAACCAGTATCGGGACAGCATTTTTGTGTCAAAATGCATCAAGTACCAGATTTGATGAGTTTTGAAGTAGTGGAGTACCAACATATCACAGTAATTGGAAAGAACTTTGAAATAACTGTTCGCCTTTCCAAAGGTTGTGGCTCTTTTTGCATTCTAAGCAGGCATATTTCACTTATTCCAACATGCTTCATTCACCAAGTCCTTCCTTGCATACCACAGAATACTACAGAAGGTACTATTAACAACCCAGTAGAAGACATCATTCTTTATATGGTTTGCAGGAATTCTGCAGACAGAAATTCATTTTATACACTAAAAACCAATTTGTGTTTCCACATTATATGGACATTGCTTCATATGTTGCCTTTAATTCAATTTTTGTATTGTGTCTTTGTTTACCTGAGTTTTCATTCATCTAAGACAGTGGTGGGCAACCTTTTTTTTCAACTGAGCCAAATCTCGCCAAAACCACGATTGAAATTTACTTTGAGAGCCACATTTTTAAAACCGAAAATACATAGGATGGTACACTGCTTTTAGTTTCAATAAGTTTTTATTGAGAATATTCTGCATGCAAGTATCCACATAGGTCGGGAGGATACAAATAACACAACTAATAAAACAAAAACTTTAGAACGATATTATTTATCGATAACATTAAATTCCGTAAAATTTGCCTTACAATGTAGAGAAAATTACATCCTGACATTGACTGACAAAGTCACAACCACTAATGTGAACATTGGCCTTGCATTTCCTTGGATAGTTTGAGTAAGTCAGGTTTGTATGTTGTTGTTTTTAATTTCATCTCTCTCTCCCACTTTCTTTCTTTTTTTCTTTTTCTTTCTCTCTCTCTCTCTGGCTCTTTGTCTCTCTCTCCCTCCCTCCCCCATCTCTGTCACTCTGTGTGTGTGTGTGTCTGTCTGCCTCTCACTCACTCTGTGTGTGTGTGTGTCTGCCTCTGTCTCTCACTCTGTCTCTTTCCCCTCCCTTCCTCTCTCTCTGTCACTCTGTGTATGTGGGTGTGTCTGTCTCTCACTCATTCACTTAATCACTCACTCTGTGTGTGTCTCTGTCTGTCTATCTTTCTCTCCCTCCCTCCCCCTCTCTGTCTCTCTCTGTCTGTGTGTGTGTCTGTCTGTCTGTCAGTCTCTCTCTGATTCCCTCCCTCACTCCCTCTCTCTGTTCCTCTCTCTGTCTGTCTTTCTCACTCACACACACACACACACACACACTGTGGTCACCTTGTTGAGTGTTCCAATCACATTTGAAACACTCAACAACTGGCCTGCATTTATGGTATTTTGCAGCATTCTGCAGTCATAGGACCAAAATTGGTTGTCACTCGCCCGGGCTTTTGCAGAAGCTTCCCTCCGAAGCCCAAGAGGAGGGAGGGGAGCGGGCACCCGGCACACAGACGAGCCGCATTAAAGGGTGTAAAGAGCCGCATGTGGCTCCCGAGCCGCGGGTTGCCCACCACTGATCTAAGACATCTGTAATAGTAGGTTATAGTCCTTGAAACTCAACATTGCAGTTACAGTTACTTTAAAAAAATATATTTGATTTGCATGTTCATAGATTTGGACACAATGTCTTGATTAAGCCTATGCCTTTGTAGCCATGTAACAATCGAGCATTCACAAGAGCAGGAGGCTTTGTTGCTAAATCTTAAACATTCAAGGCGTTCTGAAAAATGTGCTGAAAGGGTTTTTAAAAAAATTAAAGGCTGCTATTTAATGCACGGGTTTAGCTTCTACAATAGTTTTCTGTCTTACCCGTGTGCTCTTTCCATTCTCTTCGTTAAATAGAGAAAGGGCACAGATGCATGCAAATATTTGTGTGCTCTGTGCTTTATGGAAAGGCTCTTCTTTATTTTACAAAAAGGTCATGTGTTCCCTTTTCAGCAGTTCATTCAGTTCAGGACATTCTCTGTTATTACCTCCCAAATGTAAAACTGAAATAGATACTCTCAGGCCATAGTTACAGGGCAATGCTGTAATTGAACAATCCTGAAAATGCATATTTAATGCTCTGTCCTGTAATTTTTGTTCTGCAAATGGAGTGATCTCCCTCCCTAGTAATCATTGTGCATTGTGCATTTAACTCTGAGTGGTGACCATTTTTGTCTTAAAAAAAAAACTGGTTTATTACTGTTATTACATGAATGTTTCTTTTCGAGATGGATTTGAGGTACATGTAGGCTATGGGAAGAATATAATTTGAAAATGTTTTCCCCAAATTATTTGTTCAAGCTATTCAGAGAGAAAAAAACCCCTGCTTTTCTTCACAGGTCTGCATATGTAATATTTGTATATGTCATAAGTGTATTTTAGTGGGAGATAAATTACAAAAAACAAGGCATTTATACACAAACATACTGATAAATGTAAATAGAGTTTCAAATAGAAAATGACTATTGAGTGCATGAAAATTCTTATGTCTTAAGAATTATGTCATATATTAGATGGCTAATGATGATTTTACTATATTTAAGTAATCTTTGTAGTATTAATTTGATTTTCAACTTCCCAATATGCTGGCTTTTAAACGCTAACACTGTACAGATATGTTTTTGAGTTTTTTAATTCTTGCTGGGTGATAAGCTTAAAGACCTTCAGAAAAGTTTCCCATTTTTTTGATATTATGCTCTGTAGAGTCTAATTTGGAAAATATGAAGGAATTCCTGAAATAAAATATTTTTGTTGTTGTATTGCTTTGCACAATTGAACCAGGAGAGATGCCTGAATAAATCCAGTAATTACATATATAGAATTTTCCTATGAAAATGTAGAATCATACATTTCATATCTAATTAAATGCCACACATCGACACATGTGTATGCATGCACACACGCTCATGCACACACAAGGTACTGACATACTGTTGGACGTGTATAAAGCTATACTTAAATATCAGTGATGTATCTTTTCACTTTTGTAACTAAAAGATAAGACTTCCTCAGGTTGAGCTCATCTTTTTGTGACTATAAGGCAGGTTGATATAGCCTGCATTTTTCCATTGCTTTCTTTCAGGATGTTATTTCAATCTCCCTATCCAGATCAACAAATCTAATGACAGTTTGTGGCATTCAGTAGTATCGCCAATAACTGTTCACTATATGTATTGCCCTTTTGTTAAAAAAACATAAACATATATAGTGGTGCCTTGGTATTCAATTCCAATTTAAAACTTATTGAACTTGATACTCAACGCATTTTAACATGAAAATGTTGTCCTGATACTTATCCTTTGTTTGATACCCAACTCACAAGCTAGAACTTGTTGGCATCAGTTGTCTTGTGACTAACTACATTGTTCCTAATGGGGGGAAATTATTTTTATTTGTGATACTCATTGTACCTCCTAGAACCAATTAATGATAAGTACTAAGGTACCATTGTAATCAAAACGTTTCTAATCATTGGCCATGACAATACCTTTTTTTTTTTGTTGCATTTGGTTTAGCAAAATGGTTATGTGCCTTGATTGTATGCATGGAAATGTACACATGCATTTGAGTTCACACAACCTATTGTCTCTTTGCTTGGTCAGTATTAACTATCTCGTTGTCTATTCCCAATGAACTATTTCAGCACTTTGATTTGCTGATACTAATTTATTGAAGATTCCTTTTGTTACTTCTGATCTTCTAATATAATTATTTTTAAACTTGTGATTAATCCTCTTTGTCTTTGGCAGCTTTTTATATCTTGGAAGGAAATACCTACTGGTTGATTTTAAAATCAGTAGTATTAATAGTGAACATGAAATATATACCGTAATTTGTTAGATACAGGTAATCCTTGGTTAATAATAGTAATTGGGACCAGAATTTCCATCACTAAGCAATGTGAATGTCACATGACTGCACCTATTAACAACAGCAGTTCCTACAGTCCCCAGTTATTGAGGCGAGGACAGTATAGGTTGTTAAGTGAAGACCTCATGTGACTACTACTTCCTGCTGCCTTGTCCATTGGTTTTAATTATGAAAATCCAGTAAGAAACATCACAAATCACAAATTTATAATCACAGGGACACATTGCTGAATGAGTGGTTGTTAAATGAGGTCTACCTGTAAACATACCTGATATTAAGAATCATTATTTGCTATTAACAATCACAGCCAATTATTTAGTATTACAGGTTCCAAAATAACTAATTTATCCATCCAATTTTCCAATCATCCGGTATTTCTAGAGAACTTCGAGGAAAAAAAGTATGTATGAATATTGGTTTTTAAATTAGCAATTTTGGAGAGTAGATGGTATACAATGACGTTCAAATCCTCCAAGAGCAACCTAGAAGTTTTATTCTTTCTGTTTCCTGAAAATAGTAATTATAGCATCTTTTTTATCTACTTACTCTGTTATTGGAAGTGTCTATGGCAACCCTGGTCTGTTTTTGCCAGCAACTCCATTTCAATTGTCTAATGCAGTCCTGCAGTCTATATTACCTTCCAAATCCAATTTGCTAAGATCTACATCCTTCCATTCTTCTTTTGTCCTTAGGTTACTTAAAATTATCTGAATGCTTGTTTCCCCTATGTCTTCTTGCTTCCTTGTATGTGTAGAATAACTTGTTAAACTGAGCAAATGCTAATTTTTATCTGAGCTAATTCTTCCTTGTTGCTTATGGATGTGATTCTGCTTGTTAAGCTAATTTTATTCCCTATTATTTGTGAATTTTGACTGCAAGTTTGAACTAATTTACCCTGAATTAGTGAATCAGAAATAATTACTTTCTTAAGTGACAAAACCAATGGTGCATGAATCTGCTGTGTATGAGCTTCATTCCTGTTAAAAAGCCCTTTAAACAAACGGCTGGCTCTACATGTGTAAACATATGAGTTTGCATACACATGGAATGAAGGATGTTGGGCATCATCCCAAGGCCCATAGATTCAGTCTTTTGGTGGCTCTTGCTCTTCTAATTAGCCATTTAATCAAATGAAACCTTCAGAAAAAACAAGCATTTTCAACAGAAGATAGGACGATCACACATATATAATTCACCCAGTTCTGTTTTCAGTGTCCTGGATCTTTCATCCCTTGAAACTTAAGATGAATTTAACTTTTATCCATGAGGAGCTGGGGAACATTTGAGAAATCAGTGGGTTGCGAGAAGGAAACGTTTCACCCAGTGAATAAACCCAGAAAATATTGCAAAATAGACAGAAGATGAAAGAGTTTATGATTAACCACAAGTCATCCAAATCAGGGGTGAAATCAACATACCTTTGCTACCGGTTCTCAAATGTGAGCGCGCACGCCCACCTCCGTACATGCACAGGATCTTCCGCACATGAACAGAGCATCAATAACAGGATGTGATGATGTCTGGGTGGGTGGGCGGAGCCTCCCGACGCCACCGCTACCGGTTCACCAAACCAGTTAGAATCGGCTGAATTGCACCACTGATCCAAATGGTGGTCCCTTATAACTAGAGTTAGTATTGAGTACTGCTTTTTGCTCCCAGGATAGCTTTTTTTTTTAAATAAACAGGTTAGATTAATCATTAGGTTGAGAATGCTGTACAGCAGGTTATTACCGAACGTAATGAATAAACCCAGATTTTGTTGTTTCACTTCTCCACAATTTTAGTTATACTAGCTGTTTCTTATCACTTAATGTGAGATTGTATGGAGTGGAGAACAGTGCAGGAGACGATGGAAGGTAGGTAGATGGAGGCTAACTGGTGATGCTGTGACATCATTGGAAGGAGAATATTTTTTTATCCCACATTTAAATAACCTTAAAACCAAATTAAATGGCACAAAACCACACACAAATGTAGGTGTTTGTATGATTGTAAAATGGGTCTCTAGGATATTTTGCAGGTCATCTGGAGATTTATTTTCCTTGCATAGGCAACAGAATGTATGACTTTGTAACTGGGAATGGAGCCATAACTTAAATGGCAACAGAAGTTTTGTTTTCCTTAAAATTCTCTGGTTTTTTTTTAAATGAAATATAATACATGCCACAGATTCAGCAGACCTTCTGCAGTTTGACCTCAGCAAATATATGTTTCTGGGGAAAACATACATTTATTTCCGGTTCAGTTCATTTAAATTCTCACCCAAGCCAATTGCAACTTTGAAAATATAGGCTTATAATCCTGAAATTGCCTATGAATGTAAGTTTACCATCAAAGATTATAGCTGGGGAAAATGTGAATCATTCACAGACAAACCTTGTGGTACTTTTCAGGCTCTCTCTCTTTCCCAGGCTGTTATTCTGCTATCTCTCTGTAGCTGTTTCCTATCCTTCAGCCTTTTCTTTCCTTCCCACTCCTTCTGCATCCTTGATCAGTTGCTATCACTCTTGTCCAGCCTTTTGCAGGCAACCACATTTCTCAGGAGGTATAGTAGCAGAAAATGTAATGGTACAGAAAATGTTTGAGATATTGTCAGTAGCATTAGCATTCATCATGCAGAAATGTTCAGGTATGTTAGAAGTAACTATGGCTGGGTCATGGATTTGTGGAAGCCTTGTATAGACATATTAGTCATAAATTCAGTGAAGTCTTTGTTAGAAAATTATTGAGGAAACTCAAATGTCAACCTGACCGCTTTTTTCTACCGCCCCCGGTCGACTTAAAAGATCAATGTAAAGTATGAGTACAGGGCCCTTGACTTCAAAATCCTTAATGGAATACAGTGGTGAATAAAGCATTTATAGCTTATGAAATACGGAATACTGAATCTCTTTCTAATTTGCCAATTTCATGGCTTTCTGAAGCACAACTGGAATTGGAATAATATCGTATTCTGACTTTTAAGACCAAAGATTTTGGAATGTGGATCTTACTTTTAGTTCATTTCTCACAAATTGTAGCATCAAAGGTTATTCTAGTTGTTTAAAAATACCTCCCCTAGAAGTAATGAATCAACAATTGCAATTGTGGTATGTATAATAGAGAAGGAAATAGACCTATACAAAACTAGCCTGTAGAAAAAAATAATAGCAACTAAGTCAGAGGCCTTTGAGCACAAAAGAATTACACATATCCTGCAGGGCAGAGGGGAAATTGCTTCTGTATATTCATAGGCAGGCAGATTTATCATGGGAATGCCAAATCCCTCCATCTAGTTACACTTCTGGGATACAAGTCAGGGAATTTCATTACATATACTTTTTGCCATTGTGTTTGCATGAAACTAAATTAAAGCCTATTTTCTATGAGCAATTACCATGGGACATCTCATTAAGAGAGAAATAAAAATGTTTATGTTTGAAGATGTAAACCTTGGTTAGCTATCCTGAGCGAGGAGGAGTTTGTCTGCCCTTGCCTAGTGGTAAAGCTAGAAGCTTGATTGAAATCCATACACTTGAAAAAGAGAAAAAGGAAGCCCCAGAGCTTGTACTGTACCCATCTTTCCTTTTTCAGCCTCATCTGAACATTATTACATGGCTAAAGTAACATCAGGAGTATTAAGTTGGCTGATCTCCACTTTTCTTTTCTGGTTTCAGTGTGGTAGCCTGCCAATAAAACCTGGACTTACAGCAATTAATGATTAAGCAACAATTAGGCCACAATTGGAGGGGCATCTGAGGCTTTGTGGTATCAAAATAGCAGAAAGATGGATTATCAAAACTCCGCCCCTTTTTAATATCTGCTGCATGAGTGTGTGAAAAGGGGTGGTACTAATGTCACCTATTTGCCATTTAGATACAGTATTGTTGACCCCCTGCAAAATCGATTCAGAAATTGGAATAGATAGGGTGCAAGAATAGCTGCAAAGTAAAGTTCTTATTGGTTTTTCATTCCCGTGATGTTTCTTTAAATAAAGAATGAGGAGTCTGACCCAGAAGTCCTGGCAATCAAGTCATTGCAGATTTTGAGAGGGGCAGTGACACTTCAGCAGCACTTATCCATGTTGTTTGTGGTGTGTTAAAGCTTTCTTACTCATTGTTAGCACCATGTTACATTAGGTATTTAAACACAGTGGCAAATCATTCGGCCTTGCAATGTCAAAAATACATAACTGTTCTGACCCCCCTTCCTCCGTTGCCCACACAGAATACACTCCGGAACAGTACAAGGGAACAAGGTTTATTGCACAAAACAAACAGAAGGTTCCGTGGCAGCAAGCCACCAAGACAAAACTCACAAGAACAGAACACAAAAGCAGCTATCCAGCTTGCTAGAATTCCAGACTAGAACTTCTGGCAGAAGTCTTCTGTTGACTGCTGCAAAGGGCGTATGCACAGTCAACCCTTTTTATAACCTGGAAAGGAGCCTCCCAAGCAGCAGCTGAGAGCTCTTACCGCCGGTAATTACACCCACGCTCCTTGCGTCTATGGGCGCGGCGGTAACGAGCGTCCAGAAACTCCCTGCTGAGTTCTGACTCACTGTCTCATGACTCCTCCCCGCTGCTCCAAGGCATGGCATCGGGAGCCCCCCTCCTCTGGCTCTCACCGCTGCTCCATGCCTCAGGCGCCTCCTGGTGGCCGTCCAGACTCTCGGATCCCTGCTCAGCGTCCGAACCCTGTCCAGGGTCCCCCATCTCCTCTGGCACTGACTCGTAGGGACCCTCACTCTCGGAGTCTGGTGGCAGCGGCAACGGCACCTGCTGGGCCACAACACATAACATGACTGTGGTAGCATGTCAACCCCCCCCCCAAAAGGGAATAACAAATTTTAACATATTAATTTTTTAAAAAAAATATAGAATTATTTTTAAAAAAATACACAAGCGGAATGTGTTAATAAAGACACATTAGATAATATTAATGACAAATTTGAGTAAAATAAACTCAGTTTTGGAGAATTTGGAAGCTGCACAAGAACATGACCTCCTTTGCCCAACTTCTGGTGGGTTCAGAAGCCACACAAGATCACACCCCATTTTGGTGTGGCCTCTGCAGCCATCATATTAGAATGGGGTGTGCTTTCAAGAACAGTAGTTGTCAGTGTTGGTGAACACTGATTTGTCACCCAAAATGTTATGTATGGCATATCATTTTTGACACACATGTCATTGGTTCACTGTTATTGTGTTAGTACATCATGTCTTCAATTCTTTTGTTTGTATATAAGATTTTTTTAATTATTGGTTGTCATACACTGGGACAATCAGCTCACATTACAAATAGTACCAAGAATCTTGTCTGGACTAGTTTCCTCAGTTACATTCTTATTGTAAATTGTATGAATTTTCTTCACAAATAAGAAATTCAGTTTTCCAAATTCCTTTAATTCAGAGTTTCTTACAGGCATTTTCAGAAACTGAGAGAGTGCCTCCCTGCTCTTTTAACACAAAACATTTTGTCCCATTTTTGCATAGATCATAACATGCTCAGCAATATTAAATCAAAAATCCATTTCAAATGTAAAAAACTATGATGCAAGTAATTCCAGTGAAACTTCATGAGCAATTAACAATAATTCTTTATGAATTTAAAATTGTTTGGGAGCAAACAGCTGTTAATGTATTTGTACAATACTATGTAATAATAGTGTACCAGCTTGAAGAATAGGATGACCTGTTCTTTTGTTCTCGCTGAAATCTAAATCTGTTCCAGAATCTCAGTTTTACTGCCTTTGTTCTGGGAGAAAAATACCATGCTGACTTTCTAACAAGCTTCTTTTTCTTTGCAATACATGAGAACAGTATAAAGCAAATGTCTTTAATTAGTAACAATACATAATCATTAACAGCAACCCCAAATGGCCTTATTTTAATCTCTGGGTACTTTGGCTTGTTTTCATATACAGTATTTTGTAATTGTTCATGAGACTTTTCCAGAAGATGCTTTATTATGTATACTCAGCAGGGTTGCACGAACATAAAATAGACTTTAAAAAAAAAAATCTAAAACAAATTATCATTCATTTGGATGATTTTCCAAACCATTTCAGATCAGGGTGCAGAAACGGCAGAAACAAAATTTAAAAGAGATGTTTAGTTGAATCCTGAAGTAATTTTGCAGAACAATATCAATACTAATGCACATTACTCATTCTGCATCCTCTTCTTATGGGCTGTTTGCACCTTCGTCCGCAGAGGTGTACTTCCCGATTCATTCATTCTTCCCTTCCAGTCAGTTGACTACTATTTCCAGTATTCCAGCATTGTATATACCACTGGCCCACCTGGTCTATGATCAATCAATTAGAATAGAGCTGGAAGGTTACATGGAGGTCTTCTAGACCCAACCCCCTGCTCAAACAGAAGACCCTATACCAGTGATGGCTAACCTTTTTGTTGTTGGATGCCAAAAATATGAGCACAAGTGCCGGCACCCATAATGCAAAGTGCCACCCCACAGGCGCATGCATGCACAATACAAACACACACATACACTCCCCCCCACACCTCGCCTCCAAGATGAGCTTGGTATTTCCTGGGGGGGGGGTGTTTTTGCCCTTCCCACGTTCCAGGAAAGCCTCCAGAGCCTGGGGATAGCGAAAAACGGGCCCTTTCCGAACTTCCTGTAGGGCGCTTTCCCCCCTCCCCAGGCTTCGGAGCCTTTTCTGAAGCCTGGGGTGGGCAAAAATGACTTCCACTGGTCTCATGGAGGCCTTCCGGAAGCCAGAAATGGATCATTTCCAAAATTTCGGTAGACCCGTTGGGCCCATTTTCCAACCTCCTCAGCTCCGGAGGCTTTCCTGAAGTTTGGGGAGGACAAAAATGGCCTCTCCCAGCCCTACGGAAGGCCAAAAATCAGATGGGGCATGCGTATTGGAGCTGTTGGCTCATGTGCCGGCAGACATGGCTCTGTGTGCCACCTGTGCCACAGGTTCGCCATCACGGCCCTATGCAATTTCATTCAGACAAGTAACTGTCTGGTCCAGGGGTTCCCGACGTGGGGCCCACACCCCACAGGGAGGCAATTTGATTTTTAATGGGGGCAATTTGAACCTTGTTTAAACCAAGTTAATAGTGTTTTAGGCTTCCTCCGCCTGAGTAGAGTTCATTTTTTAAGTAAAGTAAGAATTATATATCACAGAGGGGGCATCAGGATTGTAAAGATGCTTAAGTGAGGCATAGCCAAAAAAAAGGTTGGAAACCACTGGTCTAGTCTCTTCTTTAAAACCTTCAGTGATGAAGCATCCACAAATTCTGAAGGCAAACTGTTCTACTGGTTAATTGCTCTCATTGTTAGAAAGTTTATCCAGTTCCCAGTTGCTTCTCTCCTTAGTTTCCCTCCATTGTTTCTTGTTTTGCCTTCTGGTGCTTTGTAAAATAAGTTGCCCCCCTCTTCTTTGTGGCAGCCCCTCAAATACTGGAATACTGCCATCATGTCATCCTTAGTCCTTCTTTCCTCTAGACAAGGCATACCCGATTCCTACAATCATTCTTCATATGTTTTAGTCTCCAGGCCTTTAATAATGTTAGTTGCTCTTTTCTCCATTTTTTCCAAACTCTCAACATCTTCTTTGTAATGTGGTGACCAAAACTGGATACAGTATTCCAGGTGTGATCTTACTAAGGATTTATAAAGCGGTACTAATACTTCCCGTAATTTTGATTCGATATCTCTGTTATACAACCAAAATTTTTATTAGCTTTTTTGGCTGCTGCCACACATTGCTGGCTCATATTAAATTGACCGTTCACTAGGACTCCAAAGTCCCTCTCACAGTTACTGTTTTTGAGCCAGGTTTTGCCTAATCTGTACCTATGGTTTTTCCTGCATAAGGGTAAAACAGTGTTTTTCTCCATATTAAATTTCGTTTTGCTAGATAGGGCACATTTTTGAAGTCTGTCAGGATCTTTTTGGATCCAGAGCTTGTCTTTTGGGATATTGGCTATTCCTACTAGTTTAGTGTCATCTGCACATTTGATGAGTTCACCTTCTATTCTCTAATCTACGGCAAGTCACTTATGAAGATAGCCGTGATGGCGCAGTGGTTAAAGTGCAGTTCTGCAGACTACTTCTGCTGCCCTCCAGCTGCCTGTAATTTGGCAGTTCAAATCCCACCAAGCTCAAGGTTAATTCAGCCTTCCATCCTTCCGAGGTAGGTAAAATGAGGACCCAAATTGCTGGGGGCAATATGCTAACTTTGTAAACCACTTAGAGAAGGCTGTAAAGCATTGTAAAGCAGTATATAAGTCTAAGTGCTATTGCTATATTGAAGAGTACTGGGCCTAAGATGGAAACTTGTGTTACTCCAGTGCTTACTTCTCTGCATGTAGATGTAATATCTTTAAGGACTGGTCATTGAGTACGGTTTGTCAGCCAGTTACAAATCTATCTGATGGTGATCTTAGAGATCCTCTCTCTACAGATGACTATTTTCTGTGTTTAACATTGTTTTCAGCTATAGTTTGACATCAGATCATGCACAAAATGTTTTGTCCATAATATTCAGCACATCTTACCATATTAAGAGGTTTTGCAGTGTTGTTATCAGATCAGAGCTGGAGATAAGAAATTATTCATGAACTGGGCAATAAAGCAAATATTTAATAGCTGCTAGAAAAAGTAGTCTTCTTCCAGTTGAGCTCAACTGATGATTTGATACAGTAGATATGTCCATGTAGGGTTTTTGGCAGTTATAAGATTCACAGTTGTCTTTTTCCAAAACATTCAGGATGCCTATACACAATGCTGAAACTGGATAAATTAGCTTTAGTACTTCAGGATATTACTAAAACCCTAGCAAAGTTTGCAGTAAAAATAAAATATCTGACTAGAGGCAACAAATGCTACTGTACCTGTTTTATATTTATGTTGATACAAAGGGATTTGATTGAAAGATCAAATCAAATCAAATCAAATTTTATTTGATTAGCCGCAACCCTCTCCCGAAGGACTCGGGGCGGCGTACAGTCAAAAAGATAAAATACACATAGGACACACATACATACGAAAAAACAAGGACAATTACATTTGTGCATGGAGGAGAGTAGACCTGCAAGTGAGAGACAATAAACACAGCTAAAAACACAGTTAAAACACAGTTTAAAATCCCCTAAATAAAATTGCTGAATTAAAAACCCCTCAGGAGCGTAACGAAGTTATGGTTGGGCCAGGCCAGATATTTGAAAAAGGTGGGTCTTGAGCTTAACACGGAAGGAGCGGAGGTCTGTAGTGGTCCTAATATCCAGGGGGAGGTCATTCCACAGGGCTGGGCCCGCCACAGAGAAGGCTCTGCTCCTAGGCGCCGCCCCATGACATTGTCTAGTGGACGGCACCTTGAGAAGTCCCTCTCTGTGCGAGCGAATAGGTCGTAGGGATGTATGGGGCAGAATACGGTCCCGGAGGTAACTAGGTCCTGAGCCATGGAGCGCTTTAAAGATCGTAATCAAAACCTTGAAACGCACTCGATAGACCACAGGAAGCCAGTGCAGCTCGCGCAGGTGTGGTGTCACGTGGGAGTACCTGGTGCTCCCCATAATCACCCGCGCGGCCGCATTCTGGACCAACTGTAGTCTCCGAGTGCATTTCAAGGGAAGCCCCATGTAGAGAGCGTTACAGTAGTCCAGGCGAGACGTCACCAGCGCATGGGTGACTGTGCGTAGAGCGTCCCGGTCCAATAGGGGGCGCAATTGGCGCACCAGGCGAACCTGATGGAACGCCCCCCTGGCCACAGCTGTCACATGTTCATCCATGGACAGCTTGGCATCCAGGAGGACGCCCAAATTGCGCGCCCGCTCCACGGGGGCAAGTTGAATGCCCCCAATGGCCAGAGATGGAATTATCTGGTTGAACCGGGGAGCCGGAACCCACAGCCACTCCGTCTTGGAAGGGTTGAGCCTGAGTCGGTTGTCATCCATCCAGACCCATACGGCTTCCACACACCGGGACATCACTTCGACGGCCTCGTTGGGGTGGTTCGGGGTGGAAATGTACAGCTGAGTATCATCAGCGTACAGGTGGTATCCCACCCCAAAACCACGGATGATCTCACCCAGCGGCTTCATGTATGTGTTGAACAGGAGTGGCGAGAGGACCGACCCCTGTGGCACCCCACAGATGAGGGGGCTTAGGGTCGACCTCTGCTCTCCTGCCAACACACGTTGCGTCCTGCCGGAGAGGTAGGAGCCGAACCACCGCAAGACGGTGCCCCGGATCCCCAACCCCTCCAGTCGGTGCAACAGGATACCATGGTCGATGGTATCAAAAGCCGCCGAGAGATCTAATAGGACCAGGATAGAGGAACAGCCCCTATCTCTGGCCCTCCAGAGATCGTCTACCAACGCGACCAAGGCCGTCTCAGTGCTGTGCCCAGGGCGAAAGCCGGACTGGCGCGGGTCTAGATAATCATTCTCCTCCAGATGTCGTGGAAACTGAGAAGCCACCACACTCTCCACAACCTTCGCCAAAAAGGGAAGGTTGGAGACAGGACGATAATTGACCAGCTCCATAGGGTCCAGGGAAGGCTTCTTGAGCAAGGGTCTCATCACCGCCTCTTTCAAGGCGGCCGGGAGAGACCCCTCACCCAACGAAGCGTTCACTAGGTCCAGGAGCCAGTCGCGTGTAACCTCCCAGGATGCCAGTACAAGCCAGGAGGGACACGGGTCCAACAAACATGTGGTAGGTCGCAGTCGCCCACGCAATCTGTCCAAATCCTCGATGACAACCAAGTCAAACTCCTCCCAAAAAGGTTTCTCAAGACTCGCCACTGGCGTCTCGACTGGGCCACTAATCTGCAGTTTCAACTTTTAAAATTATTAAAGTGAATTGAGCAGTCCAACTACTTAATTTGTGCCAATGCAGTTAAAGAAATTTTCAAGTATAGCGTCAAATTTTTTATATAAATTACAGGTCCTGTGTTAGGGTAAATATAAAGAAATGCAAGAAGTGGAAAATAGAGCTTCTAATACACTCTTGCAAATATACTTACAAAATATATTAATCTGCAAACAAGTTTGGTTACCTGAATTTCGGCACTGTATTTCCATTTTGACTGCTTGGCTAGCTGTTTCAAAGAATTATTTCTGTTAAGTGCATTCATGGAAGAGATCATCTCTCTCTTCTTTACCATCCAGATTGAAGTGTCTCCCATAATCATAGAGATGACCATCTTTCTTTTGCAATTAGCATGGACTAAAGTAGGGTGGTAAAAGGACACTGTGACTTAACTGACTTTTTTCAGCCCATTCAGTTATCTGCTTACCTAAAGCAACTCACAGAATTATTAAATGTAATAGTATCTTGGCAGATCAATTTGTTACATTAGAAGGTTAGATGTAAAGCAGGTTGATGATATCAAGTTTAAATTATTTGATCCATTGCCCTGGGATAAGAAATTGCAGTTAAAGAGACTTCCTTCACCCAGAAACATTTATAGCAAAACATTAACCCAGGACAATGGAGATTCTGCATTTATTTGTCAAAGATCTATTGCCTATCATTGCAATACCAAATCAAAACTCAAATGCCAAATATAAATTTAAGATAGACTTTCAATTACTCTAAGAATAACTTATGTATCAGTGCCTAATGGAAAAAAATTAATTACAATTTTTATTGTTAGAATTAATGTATTATGCTATAGCTTTTTAAAGAAAAACCTATGAGATAAAAAGAATATTTACATCCATCTTTTCCTTCCTTAGAGACTGACAGTCATATTGGATTAACATGATTATGGTTTAGATATCATTTGGTTATCAGAGGTTTTCTTCTACTCTTTATTTTTCATTCTGAATGAGGGCTAGCTAGAGACAATGTGCCTTGTTGTATAATTGTAAGACAGAGATAAATCCTTCTTCCATAGCGGCACTAATTTATTTTCTTTCCTTCATAGGACACCATGGTTTAATGGATGGGGTTTTAATCTACCCAGAGGTCAATCTTTGTTGGACAAGTGGAACCTTATTCCTGAAGGCATAGATATACTAATGACCCATGGGCCTCCTCTTGGTGAGTATCACAATTAAACTAAGATCACTCTCAGTGGGTATGCTTTAGCCCAGACGTTAATGGCATCCAGATAGATTGATATAAATTGATTGGCGCAAGGGCAAACGGGAGACAATAGATGATTTTTCAATTCTACTGTATGCAGTGGTATCATCAACTGGATTCTCTAAGTAAAACCTGATTCATGCATCAATTCCTTTTGCTGATTTGCAGTAACCTTCTGGAAGGAAATTAAATCTCCATTTTAAATAGCAATAGTACTTAGACTTATGCACCACTCCATAGTGCTTTGCATCCCTCTCTAAGCAGTTTACAGAGTCAGCAGATTGCCCCCAACAATCTGGATCCTCATTTTACTAATCTCAGAAGGATGGAAGGCTGAGCCAACCTTGAGTCAGTCAGGATCGAACTCCTGGCAATGGATTGAGTTACCCTGCAATACTGCATTCTAACCACTGTGCCACCATGGCTCTTGCAATGATATAGAAAATAACTTTTCCGAAAAACCTCACGTTTTAATAAAGTTTTGAATTCTTGCCCCCAATAGGATCTGTGAAAAGATGATAGTGATAAAAGGGAGCACATTAAAATCCATGTAGTCCAGGCACGCCATAGATTGCACTGCTGAGCCTTTCCTTTGGCACTGTTTATACATTATAGCAGTATGGAAATTGCTTTACTCTGGCATCCTCAAAGCCAGCATCAAAAGGCGGAGGTCAGTTATAGAAAAATTTCCAGGGCAATTGTCCAATTGGAATTGATAAGAACTATTCTGTCGGGTTGAAAGAAGCCAGATTTACTTCTGTGACCATTTAGGATATCAAAATGAGAGAAAAGTAGCTTCTAAGCAGAAACTGCAATGTATGAATGGCAGGTGTATCATCAGCTGACATTCCTACTCTTCTCTCCCACTTTCTACCCAAAATATTATTCCATTAACTGTGATTCTTTTCCCCCTCTTCCAAGCCATCACCAAACCCACTGACAGGCAGTCACTGCCCACCCTCCCAATTTGGCTTGTTTGCTTTCCTCTGCCTGCAAATGTTCATTCCACTGTCGAAAAGGGTGACTCTAAAGATGCTCCAATTATTGCACAATTGCTCTCATCCCTCACATCAGCAAGATTCTGCTTAAAGGGAATTACCAGATATCCAAGCCAGCTTCTGAAGGGGTCATAGTATCCAGGATCATATTGTAGATCTGCACTAGAACATGGGGGGTGAGGGAATTGTACAAATCAAAAGATAATTTACATATGCTTCACTGATTACAAGAAAGCCTTCAATTCTCCATAGTGATAGGGAGGAGCAACCAGGATTGGGTGTTGCTGTTGTCTTCTGCCTGGAGACTGAGCCAATCATCTTTTTTGATGACGCCCCTCTACTGGAACCTTCCCCAGTTTTTTTGGCTCAAGGGAATCTATGGATAACCCTACAAGACTTTGGGGTATGAGCACATCATGTCAAGTTGGTGCAATCACTGTACACAAATCAGGAAGCTGCTCTGCGCACATTGTATGGTGACACTAATTGGTTTAATACAGAGAAAGGAGTGAGACAAGGTTGTATTTTCTCCCCCTATTTATTCAACCTGTATGCTGAAATGATTATAAGAAAGCTATATCTTGAGAATCAAAAATCAGGGTAAATACACTGATAATACAACTCTCCTCTCAAAAACCAAAAACCAAAAAAAAAAAAAAGACCTGGAACATCTAATCAAGGAAAAAGGTTAGAACTTTGGTCTCTTTTTGAAAAAGACCAAGCTCATGACTACTGCAAGGAATGGAAACATCAAAAGAGAAATTTGACAATGAAGAGATTGAATGAATGGAAAAATTTCATAGGATTGCAGAGAGCTCAAAGCAGTGAATGCAGCCCAGAAATAAATATTGGGTTGCAATGGGTCACACAGCAATGATGAACATGAAGTAAGTATGAAAAAAAGCAAGAACATCAGCCTGGCAACCAGATGTAAATTAGTCTGCTCTTTGTGTCACATAACTATCTATGACTCTGAAAGTTGGACCTTAAAAAAGCAAGGTAGGAAGAAAATCAACTTGTTTGAGTTGTGGTGCTAGAGAAGGCTCCCGTGTATTCCTTGGGCAGCATTGGAGACTAACAAGCAAGTACTGGATCACATAACAGCTGAGTTGTCACTAGAAGGCAGTTGTCACTGTGCCTCAATTATTTTCACCATGTCATGCAGGGGAATTCACTGGAGAAAGCAATTATACTTGGAAGAGTTAGTAGTAAAAGGAAACCAGGCTGACAAAGAACACGATGGCTAGATGCCATCAAAGCTGACACCAGCCAGAGCGTAGAAAAACTCAAAGAACAGTGCAAGATCGGAAGATGTGGAGAGACCTGGCCTATAGAATCGCTGAGAGTCAAACATGATTGAATGCATAACATCATCATTGATTGCAAGTCATCAGGGTACTTCTATCCCATTGTGGCTATAATTACTACAGAGTTTTGAAAAAGGGAAATTTCAGCTAGTCCCTCTTTTTCAAACCAACCTATCTCACAGAGTAGTTGTATGGAAAAATGGGAGGAGGGAATGCTATATACAGGACCTTGAGCTCCAGAAGAAAACCCAGCGTATAAATTTAACAAACAAGCAAATTAGACTAGTTATGCCAAGGCTGTCAAACTCCCAGCCCCATGGACCGGATGTGTCATGCGCTGGCCATGCCTGGTTTAGCAAAGGAGGAAAAAGTCCCGATACATCATGTCACGCCACCATGACAACGTGAGTTTGACACCCCCTGAGTTTATCCAGTTCTCAGCAAACTGGATCGTAATTTGTGTTTGTAAGCATTATGCCAAAATTTGTAAAAATGTACACATGGGTTAGATTGTTAACCATAGAAATCAACTGAAAGTTTCACTGTATTGTAATGTAGAATTAACCAAATTTGACCCAGATAAAAACACCTCTGAAGTTGATTAAATAATATTAAGGAGGAATGTGTAGCCTCCATATTTGATTTAGCTCTTCCTTCTCTTAGCTCTTTCTTATTCCTTTAATCTTTATAAATGCAGAATATTAGACCTCAAACCTTTGCTATAATTGATGTCAGATTTATTGATTTTTTTCATTACCTATAGACCTTAATGGCTTTCTTTTTAATAGAAGTCAATTACTACTTTCCTTAGAGGCCAGTTAATATTCTCTTGTATTATAGTTTTACTTACACGGTTTCAAAACTAGGGAAATTATTGATAGAGCTTGTCCTTCTGGAAATGATAGTTATTTTCTTCAATAAATCTTTTCAGTACAATAAAAGTGCACAGAATTAAAAGAATAAGAAAAATAATAGAAAAAAATGAAATACCAAAAAGAATTATGACTTCTGCTTTTCCTTCTATCAAGTAATTGACATCTTAGAAGAGGACCTGGGGACTCCTTGGTGCTCTGAGCTTGGTTGTTTCCTTGAAGATGTTTTTTTTAATCCAACTAGGTATTATCATCAGTGGGAGTAAGCGTGGGATATGTTCTCTATTTATATACCGTAGCCTTCCCTATCAGTGTTGATAGGGGTGTGGTTTTATTCTTGGTAGTTCCTTAATTGGTTTTCTGCTTGATTGTTTGCCTAGTATTAATCCCTGATTATATAAATGCTGGTTGAATATATGTTCCTCTCTTTTTGTTTCCTTCTTAGCTTTTTTATTGTCTCTGTTGAATGGTACATAAATATACTTTATTTTTCCAGTAGAGTGGAGGGAGGGGTCACAGCAGGGTTAACACAGCCTGATTGGTCCATTTGACTGAGAGAAAACTTCTTAACCTTCGCCTTCTCCCGTTGGTTCCCAGTTTCCTCTCAGTCAAGGTCCAAGACACAGGTTTGGTTCCTAGTAGTAGAGTTTTAGTGGGTTTTATTAGTCAGTGTTAGTGTTGTTGGCACCTTGAATTTGGAGTTTTTTATTTAAAAAAATTTTTTTTTTTTTCTAATGGTCCGCCTTGCAGGGCTGTTGTTCGACTGCCCTCAGGAGGCTGAGATAGTCAGTGGGGGGGGGGCGCTTCCTCCCCCTCTCTTAAGGGATCGCTCCGGACTGGTGCCTGGGGTCTCGGGTGTGCCGGGCGATCCTACGTGCTTTAATTTGTCTTCTTAAAACTTTCCGGTGAGGCTCGCAGCGCGCTGGGGCTTTTCGGCGCGAAAGCGGCTTTTCGGCTTCTAATTTGAACCGCTAGCTTCCCGGGCCGGTTACAGCCCACGGCAGCAGCGCGGAATCGTTTTTCTTGGTTTGGAAGGCTCCTAGGGGCTTAGGAGCTCAGCGGTGATTTAGAGAGTGTTTTGGGAAAGCGAGCTTGCAGTTGCAGGCATTGGCAATAAGGGCGAGGTGAGCGGCCATTTTTAGGCGCGCTTTTGAAAGCACCGCCCAAAAGAAGCCGGCGGCCATTTTGAGTCACGTGTTTGGGGCTTGCAACACGGAGAGGCTGTAAAAAACGTGGCTGTGCTGTTTGCAACTTTACCGGAGGCCCGGAGCAGGCGATTCTCACCAGCTGAAGGGCAATTCCTACCAAAAACCTCGTTCTGGAGCACGTGAGTGGGGATGGCAGATAGAACTGAGTCCCAGCAGGCCGCGCCAGCTCAGGCAGGCGAAGATCAGGTTGAGCCCACTCCCCCAGTTAGGCCTCGGGTTTCTAGGCCTTCAGCTGAGGACAGGCCTTCGAGAGCTCTGCAAAGGGATGAGCTCAGGCGATCCAGGGCCATCGAGAAGGTCATTGAAAGGGCTGAGAAGAGACAGGCCAGGGATCCTAGGCCCAGATCCAGATCCCCACACGTGGCAGCTTCATGCCCTCCCCCACCGGTGGCTAGGGGGTTCAGCCCTTCCTCTTCCTCTTCCTCTGCTTCCCCATGCAGATCTGTTAGGAGTCAGGAGCGGGGGGCGCCTCGCTCTCCTTCTGCTTTCCCGGGGATTAGGGAAGAAGATAGGGGGGATCCATTGGAAGGTACCTCTGCAGGTCCAGTTAGGGGTAGGAGATCCAGCAGGGCCTATGTGGCACCAGACTATGATTCAGAAGAAGATGAGGAGGATCTCGAAAACCTCCCTGAGAATCTCAAAAGGCTTATTTCTGCAGCCATTTCTAGGGGCATTTCCCAAAGGGACAGACCTTACCACCACAGTCGAGTTACTCCCTTTAGTAGGTCCAGATCTAGGGCTTCTTCGCCTTCCCTCATGAGTGAGGTCTCCTCTAGGGGGGAGGCACGGAGGGACGATTGGGGGTTCTCTGAGGAGGAGGATGCGGCTCCTGAGCCGCCTCGCTCTTCCAATCTTTTCCTCCAGGCCATGTTCAAACCATTGCTTAAGAAGGCTAGGAGGACCACAAAGGTGGGCACGGGGGACCCCACGGTCCCACCGCCCACGGATCCGGACATGGTCATGTTCTCAGCGACGGCCACCAATAAGGAGGAGATTCCTGCCCCTCCTCTTTTCTTAGAGGTAGCTACTAGCCAATGGGCCCGTCCTTCTAACTTTTCCCCACCTGGCAGCAACGACCGTCGCGCCTACAACATGGAAAAGTCTTTTGTGCAGGCTATTCAGCTTCCAGTTATAGATCAGCCCATAGCAGCTTTAGTCTCCTCCTCTCCAGTAGTTTCGGGGGACGCGGCTGACAAACTTAAGGCAGAGGACAAGAGGGCGGAGCTCACTTTACGTAAAAATTTTAAAGCCTCAGCATGGGCGGTGCGGGCAGCGGCTGCTGCCTCGTACTTTAACCGTACTACGGTCATGTGGCTCCGCCGGCTCCAGGAGCGCATTCCGATCCAGGAGGAGCGCGCACACCAGGATTTGGCTAAAATAATGGCAGCGTGTCAGTATTCGGCTGATGCGACCCTAGACGCAGTTAGATTTGGTTCAAGTGCTTTGGCCACCTCTGTGGCCTCTCGTAGACTTTTGTGGCTCAGGAACTGGCAGATGGATTATAAAGCCAAGTGGGACCTAGTAGCTGCCCCTTTTGAGGGTCCAAATTTGTTCGGGGCTTCCTTAGACCCGATTTTGGTGGAAAACAAAGATAAAAAGAAAGTTATGCCCACATCCACCAAGAAGGCGGAGTCCCGTAGTCATCCCTATCGCAGGCCCCAGTTCAAGTCTTATGACAGGGATCAGGACCAGCGATACCAACCATACAGGCAGGACAGGTCATTTCATAGACAGAGTTTTCAGGACCGTTCTAGATATCAGCCGCAGTCCAAGCGGCCCTTTCGTGGGGGGGGCGGCCGCCCCTTCCGCAGAGGGAAATGACTCGAACCCGAGTCATCCCATCGGAGGCCGCCTGGCACTGTATGCGGACGAGTGGGATCGGATCACGTCAGACGGTTGGGTCAGGGCGACCGTTCGCCACGGCCTAAGGTTAGAATTCCTCTCCAAACCCCCAAGTTTTTTCAAAGTTTTTCCCCCGGCTCGGGACCCGAAGCGGCGTCATCTCATGGACCTCGCGGTCGCCCATCTTCTAGAAATCAGGGCAGTGGAGGTCGTTCCGGAGCCGGAGAGGGGTCTGGGCTACTACTCCCATCTGTTCGTAGTTCCAAAATCCT
The DNA here is from genome assembly GCF_964273705.1 of Natrix helvetica. Classification (NCBI taxonomy): domain Eukaryota; kingdom Metazoa; phylum Chordata; class Lepidosauria; order Squamata; family Natricidae; genus Natrix; species Natrix helvetica. Next base: position 97,161,734 of record NC_138548.1, on the reverse strand, counting down.
CGGGGGGTTGGAGGGCAATCCTCAACCTGAAACGCCTAAACCGCTACCTAGTATACAGGCGGTTCAAGATGGCGTCCCTGAAATCCATTCTGCAGGGCATTCGGAAGGGGGATTACATGGCCTCAGTAGATTTGACGGAGGCCTACCTCCACGTCCCCATCCTTCAGTCTCACCGGTGTTATCTCAGGTTCTCTCACCGGGGCAGGCATTACCAGTACCGGGCTCTCCCGTTTGGTCTGGCCTCAGCTCCGCGGACGTTCACCAAGGTCCTGGCAGCACTGGCGGCTTACCTGCGTTCCATTCCGGTGAGACTTCAGTGCTACTTGGACGACGTCCTCGTTCAGGCAGGGTCCCTCCCCAGGGCCAAGTCGGATCTTCGGCTGACGATCCGTTGGCTTCAGGCGTTGGGGTTTTCAGTGAACTTTCCCAAGAGCCACCTGTCCCCATCCAGGCAGATTCTACACCTAGGGACAGTGATAGACTCCGAGTCAGGGAGGGTCCGTCTGTCTCCAGAGCGCTTGTCCAGCCTTCGCCAGCTGGTCTCCTCTGTACAAAAAAGTCGGTCTGTTTCCATCCTGACCTTGTCTCAACTTCTGGGGAAGATGGTCTCTTGCATAGGGATAGTGCCCTGGGCCCGGCTCCACCTGCGACCTCTCCAGTGGGCCTTGATCCCGGTCCAGAGAAGGATGATGAGCAACTCCTTGCGTCCAGTTCCTCTACCGGTGGAGGTGAGACTCTCGTTTCGGTGGTGGTTGTCCCCAGCACTGCAACAGGGGGCTTGTTTTTGGGAGCCCGAGAGAGTCACAGTGACGACGGATGCCAGCCTCTTCGGCTGGGGGGCCGTGATGGACTCCGACATGACCCAGGGACGTTGGTCTGCCTCGGATCTCCGCCACAACATCAATTGGCTGGAGCTAAAAGCCGCGCGGCTTGCCCTAAGGACTTTTCGTCATCACCTGCGGGGGCGCCATGTCCTCCTGCTTACGGACAATGTGGCGACGAAGGCCCATGTCAATCGCCAGGGGGGCACCCACTCACGTTCTCTCTGGCGAGAGGCGCAGTCGTTGGGCTTGTGGGCGGAGAGACACTTGGCCTCCATAGTGGCGGAGCACATCTCAGGAGTGTCCAATCTTCAGGCGGATTGGCTGAGTCGCACAACCCTAGACGATGGCGAGTGGCAACTGGGCCCGGAGTTGTTTCGGAAGATATGCAGCAGGTTCGGCACACCTCGGGTGGATCTGTTCGCCTCCCCCGACAACGCTCAGCTGCCCCGGTTCTTTACCCGGTTCCAGTCTCCGTCGGCGGAAGGAGCGGATGCTCTCAGGAGCCGATGGCCCCCGGGTCTCCTTTATGCCTTTCCTCCCCTTCCCCTCGTTCCCCGTACGATAGGGAAGATAGTCACAGAGAGGGCTCTCGTTATTCTGTTAGCACCATACTGGCCGAGGAGACCCTGGTTCGCGGACCTGGTCCAGCTGTCGGTAGCAGACCCCTGGAGGATTCCCCCGGGGGAGGTCGTTCTGAGTCAGGGGGCTTTACATCACCCAGGGCCTCAGTGGCTCCATCTGACCGCCTGGCTCTTGAACGGAGGATCCTGAGGGGGCAGAGACTTTCGTCAGGAGTCATAGCCACCTTAGAGGCGTCTAGGAGGCCGTCCACGGTTAGAATTTACAATGCCACATGGAAAGCGTTTGCGAAGTGGTGCATTCCTTTGGGGTTGGATCCTTCTAGGGCTACCGTCCCAAACGTGTTGGAGTTCCTCCAGAAGGGGTTGGAGGATGGCTTGTCGCATAATACGCTCCGGCGTCAAGTGGCGGCTTTGGCCACCATTCTGGGGGGGGAGGGTTCCCCCGTCCTTTCCCGGTCTCCACTGATTAAGCGTTTTCTGAAGGGGGCGGCTAACATCCGTCCGCCTCCGGTTCATAGGTTTCCAACCTGGGATCTGACCCTGGTTCTCCAGGCTCTGACGAGCTCCCCGTTCGAACCACTTAGGACGGTACACATGCGTCTGCTTACCCTTAAGGTGGTGTTTTTAGTGGCCATTACATCGGCCAGGCGCATTTCAGAGTTGGGGGCCCTTTCTTCACGCAGTGACCTGTGTGTAATACACCAGGACAGGGTGGTCCTTCGCTTGGATCCTTCGTTCATTCCGAAGGTGAATTCACAGTTTCACAGGGCCCAGGAGGTCGTGCTCCCGAATTTTTGTCCCAATCCCTCGAGAGAGCGGGAGTTGGTGTGGCATAAGCTGGACGTTCGCCGGGCTGTTCGCATTTACCTAAAGCGAACTGAGGGCATTAGGAGGACGGAAGCGTTATTTGTTTCCTTTCGTCCAGGCTCGTTAGGATGTAAGGTGTCTTCTTCCACCATCGGACGATGGATTAGGTTGGCCATAGTTGAGGCTTACGGGGCTTCTGGGAAGACTCCCCCATCGGGGATCACTGCGCACTCCACCCGCAGTGCGGCTACTTCGGCGGCTTGGGCCACCAGGGCACCTTTCGAGGATATTTGTAGGGCGGCGGCCTGGGCTTCCCCCACACCTTTTATTAGACACTATCGTTTGGATACTTATGCCTCGGCTGAGGCATCCTTTGGCCGGAGGGTCCTTCAGAGGGTGGTGGCCGATTCTTCACCTGGGACCCAGTCGGCCCGCCCGGGGACGTAGCGTGGGTATGTCCCTGCTGTGACCCCTCCCTCCACTCTACTGGAAAAAGAACGTTGGTCTTACCTGAACGTTTTTTTCTGGAGTAGTGGAGGGAGGGGTCACATTTCCCGCCCTAGTTAGTTAGTTAGACAGGGTCCGGGAGGTGTAGAATCGGGAGGCCCCGGGGGGGCTTGTTCTTGTTTGTGTTTGACTTGCAGTTGTTGGCCGTGACATCGCGGAAACTGGGAACCAACGGGAGAAGGCGAAGGTTAAGAAGTTTTCTCTCAGTCAAATGGACCAATCAGGCTGTGTTAACCCTGCTGTGACCCCTCCCTCCACTACTCCAGAAAAAAACGTTCAGGTAAGACCAACGTTCTTTCTCTGTGTCTTTTGAAACCTAATTTCTCTCAATGCCAAGCTTTACGTGCATGTGTGGTATGCTGGAAACTGGAAGAGCAGTTCCTCGGCACGCATACATGCCCCAGGAAACTGAGCTTCCAGTTTCTGGTGTGCATACATATGCAAAGACCAGCTGGCCGGCGCACACGTGCGCACTGGAAACTCAGCTTCCTGGCATGCGCACCAAGTAGCTGCTCTTCCGGTTTCCGGTGCTCTCCCATGTGAGAAGACCAACTGGCATGTGCACACCGGAAGAGCAAGAGGTGACGGCTGGCGTGCCCAGAGAGATGGCTCTGTGTGTCATCATGGGTCTAAGATGTTTTTGATTGAGTTTGTCCATATGTTGTAAGATTAAGGAGTTTTCATTATGTGTTCTTACTGCTGGTAAGTATTAATGGATGCATTCTGTTAGTCTTCTGCCTACCTTTCTTACATAGTGACTATTCCAGGTTACAATAGAGAGACCTCTGTTGTTGTTTTTCTTGGGCTACTGGGTCTTTTGGCTTACTTAAAATGTTTTGGAGGACTTTAGTTGGTTTGCATACCATGGTAATGCCATGTAATTGTAATCGTCTGTTGATTGTTACTGAGATGTTTTGATAGTTATCCTTTACATAGCTTGTTTTGGTTGTGCTGTAGTAAGGTCAAGCACTTTCTGATAAAGTTGTGTTGATACCTATTTTGTTGAAAGTTGTTGTATAGACAGTCTGTTTCCTTTTTCTGATGTTCTGGTTGCTTCAGCTTAACAATTTTATGTACTCATCTGAATAATGTTCTTACGCAATATAGCACTTGTTGGAGAATGGGCTGTTTTTCAATAGACTTGTGTTTTGTGTTATTATCATTTCTTCTGCTGATAAGGATAGCTAGGCAAGGTAGTGTGGTGTCCCCCCCCTCCTTCACTTGTGAATTTTATTTCTTTGAAGATGCTGATAGTTTCATGTGTCTTTATTGTTTCTTTATTATGATGCTGAAGGTGTTATCTACTGTACATACTGGACCTGGTTCAGTGATTTTGGTTATGTGAGTGGAAGTGCTGTAGTTTCTAGATGCTGCAATACACTCTTTGTTATGAGTCCTGAGAGTGGACCTCATGAATGTTGATACATTTGTCACCAAGCTGAAAGTAGCTGGTGAAGGCAAAGATTAATGAGGTCCAAGATTCTGTATGTTTTGATCTTAGAGTATTTGGCTAGGTCAGGTGTGTTGCATAATACTGCTGCCATGGATTCTTTCATTAGTTCTGAATCTACAGCGGTAAGAATGCTGTGACATCGAATGAACCATAATTTCATTTTTGGTTTTTAAATATTTGATTTTTCTGGAAGCATTATAGTGGGGAGTTAATAAAATATTCACTCCTTTCTATCAAATATCCAAGTTGTTTTGTAAGTTCTGTAACCTATGTTGAAGTTCATGGCAATGATACAATTGGAGTAAGAGATATGTTGGCCTTGTATATTTTGGGATAACTATAGAAGCACGGCAGGATAGGTTCACTGATTTTCATCTACCCCCATTCTTCTTTAGTTATTTGATATTTCATGGTTAGATTATTTAGGGTTATCTTGATCATATCATGCAGTTTCTGTATTCCGTTAGTATTTTTTCGGATGTAGGTTTTTTTGTCTTCCAGTAATACTTTGGCTTTTTGTATGTATTGTGTTCTGCCCATGATAACCTGTATATTGTATTCTGTCCATGATAACTTTGGTTCGTCCTTTTTTGCTGGGAACTTGGTTTGGTCTTTCTTTCAGTTTTTGGGAGCTGCTCTACCTTCTGCTTTGAGTTGATTCTACTTTGATGTTCTTCTGGTGTGTGGCATGATTGTCTTGCCTTATGTTTTGGGTCTCTGAGGCAAGTCCTGTGTTTTTAAACAATGCTTCTAAAGCGGCAAAGAATTCATAGTGCCCAAAACAGCCTGTTTCACATTCAGAGGAGAACATATGAAATTCTGTACTTTGAACATTTCAGTGTGAAATGTTTGTACAGCCATTATGCACATAATTAATCGCAATACGTATCTGATGAGAAACAGTAAAGAAGAAAGTTAAACCAAGAAATTTCAGTTTTAATTGCTGTATTTAAATAAGCGATCAATTGCAAGTCACCCAAAGTTCTACCAATGAATCCTTTTATATCAAATAATACAGTATCTTTATTATTTATTTATTTATTTATTTATTTGGATTTATAAACCGCCCCCTCTCCCAAAAAGGGACTCGGGGCGGTATACAGTCAATAAAACACAGATAAAATACATAAATAACAATATAAATAATATATAAACAATTAAATATTGAGCATTTGGGTAGAGGAGGTGAGACTGTACAAAGAAATAAATATAGTATGAAAGCCCTAAAACATCCCAATTAAAATACCCAAACCCAATTAAAATATATCCCCGGGAGGTAAGACTAAGAGTGTGCCAGGCCAGCTAATTGAAACAGGTGAGTCTTTAGTTTTTGACGGAAGGAACGGAGGTCAGTGGTGGTTCTGATGTCGGGGGGGAGGTCATTCCAGAGGGTTGGGCCCATCACAGAGAAGGACCTACTCCTAGGTGTCGCCCGCTGGCATTGCCTGGTGGACGGCACCAGGAGGAGTCCCTCCCTGTGAGAGCAGATTGGTCGTAGGGACGTGTGTGGTAGGATGCGATCCTGCAGATAACTAGGTCCTATGCCATGGAGCGCTTTAAAGATAGTAATCAATACCTTGAAACGCACCCGAAAGGCCACAGGCAGCCAGTGCAGCTCGCGCAGGAGGGGTGTTACGCGGGAGTATCGTGCACTCCCCATGATGGCCCGCGCGGCTGCATTCTGGACTAGCTGTAGTCTCCGGATGCGTCCCAAGGGGAGCCCCATGTAGAGGGCATTGCAGTAGTCCAGGCGAGACGTCACCAGCGCGTGAGTGACCGTGCGTAGGGCACTCCGGTAGGGGGCGCAATTGGCGCACCAGGCGAACCTGGTGGAATGCCCCCCTTGCCACAGCTGCCACATGGTCATCCATTGACAGCCGGGCATCAAGGAGGACGCCCAAATTGTGCGCCCGTTCCACAGGGGACAGTTGTTCGCCCCCTATGGCCAGCGATGGTATCAGCTGGCTGAACCGAGGTGCCGGTAGCCACAGCCACTCAGTCTTGGAGGGGTTGAGTTTGAGTCTGTTGTCCCCCATCCAGACCCCGACGGCTTCCAAACACCGGGACATCACTTCGACAGCCTCGTTGAGGTGGTTTGGGGTTGAAATGTACAGCTGAGTATCATCAGCGTACAGATGGTACTCAACCCCAAAGCCACGGATGATCTCACCCAGCGGCTTCACATATGCATTGAACAGGAGAGGCGAGAGGACCGACCCCTGTGGCACCCCACAAGTGAGTGGCCTCAGGGTCGACCTCTGCCCCCCTGTCAACACACATTGCTTCCGGTCGGAGAGGTAGGAGCCGAACCACCGCAAGACGGTACCTCCGACTCCCATCCCCTCCAACCGGCGCAATAGGATACCATGGTCGATGGTATCAAAAGCCGCCGAGAGGTCTAATAGGACCAGGATAGAGGAACAACCTCTATCTCTGGCCCTCCAGAGATCATCGACCAACGCGACCAAGGCTGTTTCTGTGCTGTGCCCGGGTCGGAAGCCGGACTGGCGTGAGTCTAGATAATCGGATTCGTCCAGGTGTCGCGGAAACTGCTGCGCCACCACATTCTCAACAACCTTCGCCAAAAAGGGAAGGTTGGAGACTGGACGATGATTAGCTAGCTCCGTTGGGTCGAGCGAAGGCCTCTTGAGCAAGGGTCTCACCACCGCCTCTTTCAAGGCGGTTGGTAAGTATCCCTCACCCAATGAGGCGTTCACCAGGCCCAGAAGCCAGCCTCGTGTCACCTCCCAGGCTGCCAGTACCAGCCAGGAGGGACACGGGTCCATTCAACATGTAGTGGGTCGCAGCCTTCCACGCAACCTGTCCAAATCCTCGGGGGCAACAGAGTCAAACTCCTCCCAGAATGGTCTCTCAAAATTCGCTGCTGACGGCTCATCCGGTCCACTGACGGGGGTCCATCCACTCCGGATCTGAGCGATTTTGTCCTGCAGATATTCCCCAAACTCCTCTGCTCTTCCCTGTAAGGGTGCCTCCCGTGTCCCCTGCAATAAAAGGGAGCGGGTCACCCGAAACAGGGCGGCAGGGCGGTTATCCGCGGACGCAATAAGGGCGGCAGTGAACCAAGGAGCCCGGGTGGATCGATGCCGCCGGAGAGGTTGCAAAGGCGCAACCCGGTCCAAGGCCCCAGCCGTCGCCCTATTCCAGGCAGTCACTAGGTCCTCTGACCGGGAGCGGGACAGGGCTACAGGTATTGGCCCAAGCTCCGTCTGGAATCTATCCGGTTCCATCAGGAGCCTGGGGCGGTACCAGCTTGCAGAGTCTGGTTCCGCCTCCTCGCGGTGGGGGATAGCGCCAGGGAAGTCCAGCCGGAGGGATGAGTGATCTGACCATGACAGGGGCGTGATGACTAAGTCCCCTATTCCCAGATCACTCGTCCACTGTTCAGATACAAAAATAAGGTCCAGTGTGTGGCCCCCTTCGTGAGTGGGGCCCTGAACTAATTGGGTCAGGTCCATGGCCGTCATGGAAGCCATGAACTCCATGATCAAACTTTCTTTGATTTCCCCTATTAAAGACAGAAATTCCTAACCAGTGATTTACCTTTATGTTGTCATAACATGAGGAGTCCTTTCATGTAGCATAACAGTAATTCTACAGCAACTGACCAGTGCACTCTCTTCCCTGTGTGGGGAGAGAGTGGAGTATATAAAGCAGATCTATTGCCCGGGTCCATATATTTCTACAGGGATGCTGGGATTTTGGTGGGAGGAAGTGGGCGGGGGGAGGAATGGAGTGGTCTGTATATGAAGTTTCTGTTTCCAGTTTCTGCTTCTTAAATTACTGTGTTAATCTCTATATAAAGTCTGTGTTTCTGTTTCCCTGCAGTGCTGTAGTGTGAGAGGGGTTTGGTTAACATTGTTTTAAATAGCTGGTTTTAAGTGAGAAGTTTCAGTTCTTGCCTAGATCTCTTGTTATCACAAACCTTCTAATAAAAGCTCCTTCTGGAACTACTGCAGTTTCAAGAGTCTTGCTTTCTTGGGAAGATTGGAGAGGCAAGACCTTACATCAATGCTCTGTGTAGGCCCAGATGTAACCCTTAAAACTGCAGCCTATATTTTTTTTTAATAAATCCAGGTGGCTGTCTCTCTTTCACTCCCATCTTTCTCAACCGCTCTTTCCATATGACAATGAATATTGGTGGTGCAATAAGATTTTGCATTGCAAAATCTGTATAACATCTGCAGATTGAAAATAATATATATAAAAATGTGTCCATACTTACACTGAGGGTAACATGGAGAAAATAATGAAGAAGAATTAATGTAAAGTTAGATAGCAGGCTTTTTCCAGCATTCTTCTCTTTGGAGAAGTCTAAAAGGCAGTTAAGTGCACCCACTCTACAGTATACAATAACCTCTTCACACAAGGTATGTACTGAATGGTATTGGCATTATCAGCTACAACACTGTAAAAAAATGAGATACACAAATTGATGACAAAGCTCTCTCTCTCATTATAATACCATAAAATTATAATGGCTATTGTGTTATGCAATCCTACTATGCCTGATATTGATATATATGTTGTATATATGTTGTATTTGTGCTGATAAATAAATAAAGGGCGACTAGTATATTATTTATCAGCACAAATACAACACAAATATAAAAAGGCAACATTAAAAATAAAAATATGGTTTTCTGCCTCGATGGTCCTCTGTAATGAGCCGAAGGACAGAAAGGCGGAGTAGTGAGCTCCCTCCCATATTTGGGCATACCGGGGGTTGTAAAACACACACACACACACACACACACACACACACACACACACACACACACACACACACACACACATATATATATATATATATATATATATATATATATATATATAACATCTACTTGTTTACCACATTTTGTACCATATCCTTATCAAAGTCCCTTGAGTAGAGTATAGAAAGATAATTAAATTGTACAATATTAAAATACAGGAGGAATATTAAAAACAAATTTAAAATTGCAAAGCAACAATAATGGCAGCAGCATTAAAGCATTAAAGCATATACTTTACAGCACGTATGACTATTGAACATAAGGGTCTCCTTAGCAGATATCCATTACATCTCATTTGGTAGGAGCACTCAGGAAAGGGCCTGTGAAAATTGTCAATCTGCATTGGTATATGTAGTAAAAGACAATCTTTTACATACTTTAACCACAGCATAATATAGGGAATTAAATATTAATGCCCACATTTTGAAATCAGTGGTATAATGGTAGAGGAAATGACCTTAGGAAACAACAGGGAAAGATGCAGATGGAACAACCAGCATGTAAAAGATGTCTCATCCTACAGAAGGTGGGATGACATGGGAAAGGAACTCTTAGAAAGGACTCTCCCTAGTTTTATGGAAAATGAAAGGTATGGGAGAAATACTTTCTTTCAAATCCTACAAGAATTTGATAATGTAACCCATACAATAAAGATAGAGATAGCACTCTTGATTTTCTTGACTGGACTATCTCACAGGCTAATATTAATCTTGCAATCATGGAAACTGTGAGCATTCTAGAACAAGCTAACTCCAAAAATGTTAAGCATTTTTCGAAAGAATGTTAGGGAATTCTTGAAAACTTGACTTTGAGAGAAATCGGCCATCAATAGGCACATAGAAATAAAACATATTTATAAACCATTTAAGAAACAATACAAAAGTTAAGGTGGAAAGACCAGAACATGTCCTTTCCAGCAGCCAATCTAAAGATTAGCATCAGTCAAACAATCAAGCAGAAAACATTAGCCTAAACCAGGAACTACCAAGGAAAAATCTACTAAAACTGGTAGGGCAAACTAAAAATATGTAAACAGGGAGTAAACTCCACATCCACTTGCATTGATGATGTTACCTAGTTGGGTAATGAAACATCTTTCAACCTAACAATCAACCTCAGAAAACACAGAGGACTCCGCAATTAAGACATCTTCTTCTTTCCCTTTGCTCTTTGATCCTACTTAATCCCCAAGTCCATAAATCCTTTGGGAGAAGGACGGCATATAAATCTAATAAATTCAATCCAATCCAATCCATAAATCATCATTTCAGACTTTTCTTCTTTGATTAAAAAGGTCATATAAGGCTTTCAGTCTTTTTTTAAAAAAAAATATATTTTACTATTTTTTCCCTGACAAAATGATCAACTTTGTCACAAGCTCAGTCAATTTGATAATCCAATCTTGCACTGTGGGTATTTCATTATAATCTTGCTACATTGCTATATACTACATTAATTGCCCATATTCTTTTCTGTTCATTATCCACAAACACAATAGAAACAATTATTATAATCAACATTTGTAGTCCATTTCATCACTTAAAATTCAGGCTTGACAATGGTATTTTAGCTCTTCATCCTCAAATCTTAATAACAATTTATACTTCTTTAACTATTATATGATCATCATTTATACATTGTTTTTCTTAAAAATCAGTATTTCTCTTCTTGATTACAATTGTCCTTTCATCCATGTTAAAACTCTTAGATGATTATAAGAAAATCATTGAAAATAATTTCCTTCTCCTAGTTGTTCTCTCATCTTCAACAAGACAATTCTCTCTTGTCATGTATTAATACAGCCTCGTATGTCAGCCATCTTTCTTTATCTGCTGTGTTTCTTCTAAAAAAAGTTTCTGGTATGGATGTCAGTGTTGATATTTTTGGCTGCAGTCTGGATTTATATTTGTTTGATTATCCTAATTACATATTTTTCTGGTAATGATTTTGAAAATCTACATTTCCTTCCACTTTGCCATGTGGAAATAATAGTTATTATTCTGGTTCTGTAGTTTCTATCAGCGTGCGAGTGACCATATGCAAAAGTACTTTATTCACTTCAGCTGGGAAACCTACTGCATTTCCATTATATAGAATCACATAATGATGCCTCCTCCTAGATTCGTAAAAGGGTCACAGTAAGAAAGTAGCCATCTCACAATCTGGCAATGTTTAGCAGGGCAATATAAGTGAGACTTCTCAAAATGCAATGGCTCAAGCCAAGCAACTCTGCATCCTTGGAAGACTCGCAACTATTTTTTGGAGAGCTTTTCCAGGTTGCCTGTACATACAAGCATGGGCAACACTTCCATTGGCATGGCTGGATAAATTCACTGTGCTTGCATGCACAGAGTGAAGCCGAGGCAATCTGGACAAGCATCAGCGCAAAGTCTTCCAGGGAACTAAATTATGAGCCATGGTGGCACAGTGGTTAGAGTGCAGTATTGCAGGCTGCTGCCTGCTGGTTGTCTTCAATTTGTCAGTTCAGATCTCACCAGGCTCAAGGTTGGCTCAGCCTTCCATTCTTCTGAGGTGGGTAAAATGAGGACCCAAATTGTTGGGGGCAAGAGGCTGACTCTGTAAACTGTTTAGAGAGGGCTGTAAAGCGGTATATAAGTCTAAGTCCTATTGCTATTGCTATCTCAGTGTTTTAAGATGGGGTACTTTGCTTGGGCTAACAGGTCCTGCTTTACACAGCACAACACTTCAGACATGTTGGATCCACTATTCACAATCAATTTTGGGGGAGGTCAGTTGTCCATGAAGCATGGAGGATACCAAAATAAGAAAGGCTAGTATAAGCTTTACAAAAGGTATTATATATAGTTTTGCCTTTATATATCAGGGAATGTTCAGTGTATGCATATTGTTCTAAAGACCTATCAGATTTCAAGAGATAGGGCCAGTTCACATGATCTCACATATGCATGGATTTTGCACTGAGTTTCTTTGTATGTTAGATATTTGTTATAGGTGAACTATCAAGTGCTTAGGGAATGTAACTCTGTAAACCATCATTATCTGATCAATTGGCAATCACCATTAAAGAAAAAGCAAAGGCTCGTTGAGAAGGTGAACCACTATCAAGAATACATATTTAACAGCCTTGTGTTATGTAGATGAATCTGTGCGATTAACTCAGCGGTTCTCAAATAGTGGGGCGCGCCCCCCCAGGGGCTCCGTAAAGGGGGGCGCGAAGGCTCCCTTTCCATCTGGGTGCAACGGCGGCGGCGTGGGCGAGGCATAATATATCCCGGCTTGAAGTGGCAGCGCTGGGGACTGCTTAGAGACTCATCAGAGCCGCGGGCTGGATCTGTGCAAGAAGCCTGCTCGGGCGGGGGTGGGAGGGAGGGAAGCATGGCTGTCCCAGGCTTCCCTCCCTCCCCCCCCAGCCCAAGCAGACTTTTTGCACAGCTCCAGCCCGCCGCTCTGATGAGTCTCTGAGCAGTCCCCAGCGCTGCCACTTCAAGCCGGGATATATTCTGCCATGCCCTCGGCGGCGTCTTTATGCAGGTAGCTCGCCTCCCCGCCAGCAGCTCCACCGCCAACATTCCGTCTGGAAGCGGAAGCGCAACAGCCGCTGTTGGGGAAGGGACAAAGGGGCGGCGGTCGCCCGATCTTGCCACCCCCACCCCTTCCCCCCGGTAACGGCGACTGTTGTGCTGCTGCTTCCAGCTGGGATGCTGGAGGAGCTACTGGCAGGGAGGGAGGGAAGAAAGGGAGGAGGGAGTAAGGATAGACAAGCAAGAGGGAAAGAGGAAAGAAGGCAAGCAGGCAGGAAGGAGGCAGAAGGAAGGAGGGAAGAATGGAACTGGAAGGGAGGCAGGGAAGGAGGGAGGGAGAAAGGAAGGATAGGAGGATAGGGAAAGAGGAAAGAAGGCAGGCAGGCAGGGGGAAAGAGGAAGGAGGGAACTGGAAGGGAGGCAGGAAGGAAGGGAAGGAGGAAGGGAGGGTGGAAGGAAGGATAGACAAGCAAGAGGGAAAGAGGAAAGAAGGCAAGCAGGCAGGAAGGAGGCAGAAGGAAGGAGGGAAGAATGGAACTGGAAGGGAGGCAGGGAAGGAGGGAGGGAGAAAGGAAGGATAGGAGGATAGGGAAAGAGGAAAGAAGGCAGGCAGGCAGGGGGAAAGAGGAAGGAGGGAACTGGAAGGGAGGCAGGAAGGAAGGGAAGGAGGAAGGGAGGGTGGAAGGAAGGATAGACAAGCAAGAGGGAAAGAGGAAAGAAGGCAAGCAGGCAGGAAGGAGGCAGAAGGAAGGAGGGAAGAATGGAACTGGAAGGGAGGCAGGGAAGGAGGGAGGGAGAAAGGAAGGATAGGAGGATAGGGAAAGAGGAAAGAAGGCAGGCAGGCAGGGGGAAAGAGGAAGGAGGGAACTGGAAGGGAGGCAGGAAGGAAGGGAAGGAGGAAGGGAGGGTGGAAGGAAGGATAGACAAGCAAGAGGGAAAGAGGAAAGAAGGCAAGCAGGCAGGAAGGAGGCAGAAGGAAGGAGGGAAGAATGGAACTGGAAGGGAGGCAGGGAAGGAGGGAGGGAGAAAGGAAGGATAGGTGGATAGGGAAAGAGGAAAGAAGGCAGGCAGGCAGGGGGAAAGAGGAAGGAGGGAACTGGAAGGGAGGCAGGAAGGAAGGGAAGGAGGAAGGGAGGGTGGAAGGAAGGATAGACAAGTAAGAGGGAAAGAGGAAAGAAAGCATGTGACTACGGTGGGAGTCGAGGAAAGACCGGTGTGCTATGTTATGCAGAGGTGTACTTATAACAATTTTATAGACAAATTAGACTATTTACAGTCGCGCGGGGGGGGGGGGCGCGAAATGTTTTCTTCTTCCAAGGGGGGGCATGACAGAAAATAATTGAGAAGCACTGGATTAACTTAATCAAATTGTGTAGCAAAATATATAATTTGGGAAGGCAGAGGTAGAATTCAAAAAGAATAATGGCCATAACTTAAAAAAAATAATTATGCCAATCAAAAGTTTCTTAAAAGCCACTGTATATTATAATGGTGATAGAATTATAGATAATGTAGTAAACCCTCTTTGAGTTATTGCTTCCTGAAAGTCTGTATTAAACTTAATCTACACATAGAGAAGTAAGACAATTAATTCTATCATACTTTTAGGATTCCGAGACTGGGTTCCAAAGGAACTGCAGAGGGTTGGCTGCGTGGAATTGCTAAACACTGTACAAAGGCGAGTAAGACCCAAACTCCACGTCTTTGGAGGTATTCATGAAGGTAAGCAATCCATCAAATAAGATGCCTTGTGATGGGAAAATATTAGTCATTCTTTTTGGTATTTTATGTCAAAAAAGTGTTTCAAATAGAATGAAGTTTTTTTTTTAAATGATCATATATGATATAGAAAATTTGACATTTAAACTAATTTTATAGCTGAAGATGAAGCAATGGGAGGTCAGGAGAACTGTGTGTCACAGGAAGTGGCCTGGTGCCATTTGACTCAATAATAGGAAAGCACAGATTTGATTGTACCAAGTTATTTACCATCCTGATAAATGCTACATATAGTAGACAAATACAGGTAGTCCTCGACTTACAACAGTTCATTTAGTGACTATTCAGAGTTACAACAGCACTCAAATAGTGACTTATGATCATTTTTCATACTTAAAACCGTTGCAGTATCCCTTTGGTCACATGATAAAAATTTAGATGTTTGGCAAATGGTTCATATTTATGACCGTTGCTGTGTCCCAAAGTCATGTGATTTTGTGACTTTCTGACAAGCAAAGTCAGTGGGCAAGCCAGATTCACTTAACATCCGAGTTACTAACTTATCAATTGCAATGATCCAACATGGAAGAGAGCTACAAAAGCTAGCTATAGTAGACAACTGAGGCAAGAAAGGTCGCAAAATGCGACAAAATTTACTTAACAACAGAAATGTTAGGCTCAATTGTGGTCGTAAGTCAAGGACTATCTGTACAATGCCCACTTTATGTCCATGTTATTCTGGGCGTTAAAGCTTTCCTAAGAATCTTGTACAATTTGCAAATATGAGTAACATCTTTAAATCATTTAGAGCCCTTCGGATAAAAGAGACCATTTACTTTTGCAGCAAGTGGTTTCATTTCGCATATGTTTTTTATAGAAAGTTCAAGATGTGAACAAGATTACCCAAATAGCAGAGCAGATGAAGAAATAACAAGTGAAGTGGGCGTGTGGATGTATGTGGAGTTATAATCTGGTTTAAATTTCAGATGCTTTTAAATAGTGTGTGTATTTTTTAGATAAGCTTTTCAAAATATCCTGCTTTAATGTTAAATTAAAAGCAGGGACATTTCTAGCACATAAATCTGGTTATGGGGTAATGAGAAATTCCTTCTAATAAACTAAGCAAGAGTTTTAAATATTTAATGAACTTTTAGTCGCCTTTGTATGCCAGCGAGACAAATACTGCAAATGCTGCCTTAGAGAGCAGAGAGAGAACAATGTTGTGACCCCAGAGCTAAAAATTATATATTTAAATGCTTTATATTGCATACCTTCCTTTTTTGTGGAAATTTCTTACAGTCTTTAATTAAGCTCTCTGCTAGCATACAGCTCTGGAGAACTTTATAAAGCATGAGATGTCCAGTTGATTCGTACTGTTGCTCCCCCCCTCCCCTGGTTTGCATTATTTTAAAGCAGCTAGATTTTTATACCAGTGTTATATAAAGCCTTTCAGATAGGTTTTCGTAATGAGAAATGCTGACTAGCCCTTAATCACAGAAGCATCCCTGTAAAAAATAAGGGAAACAGTATAATTTTGCATAAATACTGATGCTCAGGTATTAATGTTAAGTAAATGACAGAAGAAACAAATATTTTATTAGAGCATGGAAACTGCCTGCAGCTTTTGTAGTTCTCTTCCACGTTGAAAGTAATCAAACATCCACTAATAAAAGAATTAACTGATGGAGAGATCATTATGGAAAGCTATTGTGGGGCTCAGCATTATACAATTTAAGTTTATGACTAGGCTGGTAGTGCACACTTTAACTATAAAAGGGGTTTAATGAGCATTCAAGAGCATTGAGATAATAACCATTTCTACTTATATGAGTAGATCTCTTCGAATATAATGAAATTTCTCGTTAAAATACTATTATTACATTGTTGTTGTTGTTGTTGTTATTATTATAACTTAAATATATAATGTCCTATTATATATCTTAGGTATATGGCTATATATGGAAAGTAGAATCATGTCCATAGCTGACAACATGGATGGACAAGTGTGATTCCCTAACCTAATTGTACAGCACAATGTGTAGAAAAGAGTAAAGGAAGGGATGGGACTGAGTTGGTTGCCTGGTTTATTTTTAAGACCACACATGTATATCCCCATATAGTCAGTATATCTTTTTGGATCAGAATCAAAATTATGTTTCCTTTAATTCAGTTCATAGCAACCCTTACATTATTTAGGACAAGCAGTTGCATACTATTGAGGATTTCAGGTTTTCACTATTTATTAAAAAGCAAAATCATAGATCACATAGAGGATCTATTTTAAAAACAACCCAAAAGGATATTTTTTTTCACGAGAAAGAGAGGTTGCTTGTACAATTGTGAAATAATTGCTCTCAGAAGTATAGATTTAACCCTCAGTACCTTAATTATTAATTGCAGAGATTTGCACTGCATGTATAGAATGAGTAATGTAAAACAGTATTTCCTATAGTTTCTTCTAACATTTAAATTTTAACTTAAGGATAAATTGTATAAGATTATTTTCACATGAAAGGACAGAACAAGAATTTGGTGCCACTAAACTCAGTTTTGATGAGTAAAATTGCAAATATCTTTCTCTCTTACCTATTTATTTATTTAAGTTTGTATGACCTCTCACTCACCATGCATTTCTGGACAATTAACAGAAGGTTATACATTTAAAAACAGAAAAGAAAGCATGAAAGTATGCTGCACAGAGTCTTGGGACAACATATTGACAAGAGGTTTCCCTCTTTATAGATCCAGTATCCCGACAGTATCACCAGCACTGGAGGGGAAGCATGGACATGCTCTTGTGTGCTTTTTTGACACACAGACACACACACACACACATAATATCTAAGTTACTATAGAGCCTTCTAATGCCGAAGATGGCATTATGGGAGCTTTTAAGTTTTTTTCTATCTTCTGAAGATGAAGAGAATGGTTTCATCATGGAAAATTGAATCAGAGCTTTTAAGTTTCTTTTGTATATCCAAAGAAAGATCCAACCCTGAAGAAAGTGAAAAGGATCATGCAGGGAAGAGTTTCAACACCATCCAGCATTGTCCTTAACAAATTTCAGAATAAGTAGAAAATTATGCCAGCCCACACACTGGTGCCCTTTACTCTTTGTAATCAGCAACAAAGCAAAAGGCGACATCACAGCACCATGTTCTACATTGCCAGGCTCTTAGAAAAGTAGCCCTCCGCTTTGATTCTCCCTGTTTTGCCATTTCCCCACCACTTTATTGATAGCATCTTATGTCGCATATATTTGGCACCTGCAATGGAACAGGTTGTTGAACAAAGGGGAGCCTATTTATGATCTGTGTTCATTGTGTTTAAATCAGTGTTCACCAACCTTTCCTACTTCATTTGTGAAGTGGGGCTGTGAACGTTTGCGTGAGTGGGGCTGAACGTGCCGGCACCCGCCTCTCACATGAATGGGGATGCACATGTGCACTCCCACCACTCAGGCAGCCCAGTTGTGAATAGGCCACGGACCAGCAGTGGACCACGGACCATAAATTTGGGACCCCTGCTTTAAATAGTA
Organism: Natrix helvetica; assembly: GCF_964273705.1. Taxonomy (NCBI): domain Eukaryota; kingdom Metazoa; phylum Chordata; class Lepidosauria; order Squamata; family Natricidae; genus Natrix; species Natrix helvetica. Next base: position 97,144,009 of record NC_138548.1, on the reverse strand, counting down.
CTCCCCCCAATGCCGATAAAATACACAGGCAAGAGTCTTATGGACAATCTGAATGAAGTTTGAATTTAAAAAAAAATGTTTGGGAGGCAAAGGGAAGTTTTTGCCAAGTTCTCTGAAGTGACTTCATGATATATCAGGTAGCTAAATTTCCAATGCAATGACAGAGGTGTTAACACCAATTAAATTAAGCATTGTTTTACATCATGGCTCTACTTTACATGTGATGAACTTAAAATCAAGTTTACAAATAATTCCTATAATGTAAAAACAAAGGCAGTTTTGTCTTCTTAACTTTTTCAAGTTCATACTAAAGCAAAATTTTACTGCTTAAAAAACCAGGGAAAGAGTAATGGGGGTGATTTTTGATTACTGGAAATGAAGCAATTTCCAAAGTATGCTCAGAACATTTTCCCCTCCTTTTGTCACTGAGAGGGTAATATACAAGGCCAATGTTTGTTCGCATCACAGTAAATGTGGCACATTTTCTCTACAGGTTACGGCATCATGACAGATGGTTATACAACATACATTAATGCCTCAACGTGTACAGTCAGCTTTCAGCCAACCAACCCACCAATTATATTTGACTTGCCAACGCCACAAGGATCATGAAAGACCACTACTCCACTGGGGAAGGTCTATAAACTGCCATTTTTCTAATTACAAAACATTCATTCTCTTAACATGTTTCTTTACAAATAATGTAGGGCTTTTTTGTAAATTGTTGTTACAGAGGGGAAAAAAAGATAGGGGTTATGCTTTTTTCTTTTCTCTCTCTTTCTCTCTCTCTTTCTTTTGGAAATGCAGCATCCATTTGAAAATTGATAAAACATTGTGAATTTGTAAAATGAAGTTTTATGTTCTCTTAATTAACTTGCCATTGTAAATTGTTAGTGTTCTCAAAAGGACAGCCAAGCTTTCTTTTAATGAGTGAGACACCTTATTTTATTATTATTAAATAAGATTATAAAAGGCATTGTTTTTTAAAAAAAACGAACACCCAGGTCCAAATTTGCACACTTTTTATTGTTTTATTTGGGATGGGGGTGGGGAATCTCCAATGATAAAATGCCATTCTTTCCTCATTTTTATTAGCATGTATATGTTCCATGAATCAGAGGTTGGAATATGTCCCTGTGAAAAATGCACATCACAATTCAAGATTCAGTGAAGTGTGTTGAAAACTTCTAGAATTGATGGTTCTAGATAGGCTTCCATCTGTGCTAGGCTGTGGTCACGGAGTTATTAAACCGGATGTGGATTCTCCATTCCTTTCAGTGAATCATCTCCCTTTCTTGAAAGAATTATTGATCTGGAAGAATCTTCACCCATTAGAGCTCCTGTGTCCACAGCTGATTGCTGGATCAGGGATCAGGTTTTTTTGATTGATACATATGGGTTCTATGAAATTCTGCTTATTAATAGTATTGCAGTAGTGAGGGGAAAATAGCTTTCTAGGTTTAGTTTGTCTGCCTGCTTTAATGATCAGTTAGATAGCAACATCCTGTATATGATTATCTAAATTGTCCCAATTTGGGTGAGTTTCTTAAATTATTTTAGTTTAAAAAAAAATATGGGAATGAAAACTGCAATGAGCAGGTGTTCCATGCAGTAAAAACATGTAAATGTGGACTCCTTTTAAATATGGATTTTTATATATATTTTTTGTGCATTATAACAAAACAAGGCATATAATATTGCCAGCGTAGCATCTCCAAAATTATGCTGTATAGCACATCTAAATTATGAAGGATGTGATACATTTTTTCCAATCACTCAAGGCCTTCAAGAGCTTGAGTTTAAAATCTTTGTGCAGTTTCGGGCATGTATAGAATCAAATAAATACAATCAAGCCTAACTAAAATAAGGCTTCGTTGTCCTTTATATTTAAAATATTATTGAATTGTCTTTCCATTTCTTTTTTTTTCTTATTTTGCACTGTGTGTAAATGCAATCTTGCTAGCACAAAATATTGTTGCAGATAGTTACTTCTGTTCTATCACTGTAAATGCTATTGAGCTTTCTTCTGTTTTATGTTATCTTCATGGAATTTAGGAAAGCAGGTGTTTCTTTAAATTTATTGCAATATTATATATCTAGCGGCCTTTATATGCAAATAAAATTGCAAGATTTTTAAATATTTAATTGTTTGAGCATGTTTTTATAGTTTGAAAAAATTAAATACTTATTCTAATGGATGCACTCAGCACAATTCTACAAAATAATGCTATACCCAGCTCAGTACTCCTCAGGGCACTTGGATGCAATATTCAGTGAATCATATGCACTGTTGAAAAGGAAAACTACTACTACTACTTTCTTCCTCTTCCCCCTTCCCCCCTCCTCTCTCTCCCATATTATAATAGATAATGGAAATCAACAGCCCATTGGGTAAACTAAATGGGTCATTAGATTGGGCATATATCAGAGAACTATTGTTAGCTTTCCAATTCCTTGCCCTAGAACCTTTTGTCTCAAGTCTACAGCAATCAAATCCATAAACTAGTGAAACACAAACATCAGTTGAATGTCAGATTGTAGCAAAGAAAATGAAAAAAAATGCCTTTCCCATCATATCCATACTCAGGTTTTGGGTGTATCAGCTTGTCATTTATAAAATCTGAGTAAGTTTTACGAGTAAATAATTTATCTCAAACCATGTGATAATTTATTAGATGACTCTCCGCTGAAAATGACTTGAATAGAATTGGTTTGAATGGGTAATCAGTTACTCACTTTCTGCCTTTGATTTTAACAAGTCACCCTTCTCATCCATCCAACATGACTACAGTGACCACATGAAAAATATTTTGTATAGTCACAAGTACTTCTAAATTCTATCACTTAGCTGCATATTTTATTGAGATCCTTTTAAAAGCTTGATTTTGGTTGGAACATATTTTCAGTTTGGTTTCTGATCTTGTTACTTACTGGAAGTTTTATGAATTGCATCAAAAGGACTGCTATTAGACAAGCCACTTCCAGCATACACAATTGCGTAGTTTGTTAACCAAGTAGAAGTAGTGTGAAATCAACATTATATACATTTTCAGCAGAAAAGATTCACATACCCAATCTCTTCATGGAAATCAAGAGTCATAAAAATAATATTGGAATATGCTGCAATAGATCTAGGATTATGACCTCATGCTACAATGTAAATAGCCTCTAGGGAAAAGTGAGCTTATCATGTGAATAGTTATACTGCTTTTCATAAAGTAAGTGTGATTATGATAGGAAACATAAGGTTACGCCTCCCATCTTGAAATAAGCTAGAATTTAGAATAAACAAATAGACTTCTGTTTGGGATCTTCTTAAATACACTATGTTTTGTAAATGTGCTCACATCTTTTATCCCAGGTTATATACTCCTATTTATGGCATTTTACCTTGGCCTTCAAGGCACTGACTATTATCCTGTATGAGTACATCAGACAGATTCCCACCAGCATCCTCACATGGAAGATGGCCTTCTTAATAGCTTCCATCTCTGCCAGAATATTTAGGGGCTAGTATTCTTCTCCATAAGAGGAGGACTATGTGAGTTCAACCAAAACAGACTGGTTCTTCACTGAATTCCTGTTTGACGTCCAAGATTGATTCTAGTTTTCACAGAGAAGTGATCATATTGCCAAATTTCTGCTAAAAGTTAGAATATTAAAAAATCAAAGCATAACCTTGAGATGCATAGAACTTAAGTCTACATCTCAAGCACAGACAGGGCAACAGACCTGTTGATCTCCTATAGAGCAGGAAATTCAGGGAGATTGGTTTCAGCTGAAACCAATATATGTGAGCATAGAGGATGATTTTCCTCCAGTCAGCAAATAGTCCAAGTTCTGCATTCTGACTAGACAAGATTGATTAATTCTTTCCTCCAACAAGTGCATTGATTGGTGCCCATAAATCCAATAACAGATCCACTTTCTATATGTTCCATAATAACAATTTGGTTATTCCAGGTTTGACAATCTGCTTTCTTCTAAATTATTAGATCAATTCCTTTTGGCTGAAATAAGCATGAGTAAGGTGTTGTGGAAACTATAATCCAAAACATCTGGAAGATACAAGAGTGTCCATTGTTAGCCTACTCTATCTGCCGTTTAAAAATAGGTGAAGCTATACCTTTGGGGTTATTCTCTTGCTGTTTAACATTCAGTTCTCATGGCTGGATCTAATACAGCATTCTTAATGTTTTTATCTTTGGAATGTTATATACACAGACCATTTTAACTAACCATTACTGCCAAAGGGGATTTGGCTGAGGCATCCAGAAACAGAATGGATTATCTGTTTTGTTTGTTCTTTAACCTGTAGATGTTCCCATATGACTATACAAGAACCTCTGATAGAAGAAGCTACTCGTATTCAGTCTTTTCAAGTGATTGATTAACCACACAGTAGTCGATTAACCTTTTCACTTTGAGAGAGCAGCTTTCATCTAATCATCTTGAAAAGGTTGAAAGCAGTCAAGGCCTTTATCAAATGAGCGCTGCAGAATAGGATGTTCCACCAAGGTGATTGGTTCCTGAGTTCTCCTGTCTAGTGAATTCAAGAGACCCAGAGGTCAAACATTTATTAGAGTAAGAGACTTTCAAATCAATCTGCTCAACTTCGGGGGTATTCTACCAGGATCATACCAAAACAGTGTTTTTAAGGCAGAGTGATAAAATAATGGATAGTTGGTTGTAAGTAATCGTATTACATTTAAGACTGCCAAGAAAAAAATGTTCTATTGCATTTCATATTTTGCAAGTATTCATTGAAAAAAATAATAGCTACATCATGTACCCTGCATGGAAGTGTTTTGTTTTGTTTGTTTTGGGGTGCCTTCCAGTCAATTTCTGACACCAAGTGACTGCCTGGTGTAGCCCCTGAGGTTTCCTTGGCAATATTTTGGAAGTGCCATTCCTGCTTTCTAGAGTTGAGAGTGTGTGGCAGGCCCAAGGTCACTCTGATTTATGGCTCTGTGGGACTAGAACTCACGGTCTCCCAATTTGTAGCCTGATGTCTTAACCACTACGCCAAACAGCATGATATAGGGAGGCAACGTAAAATCTAACTTCACTTCAATAATAAACATAATTGAATTTGCATGCCTGCAGATTACTCCAGCATTCTCTCAGACACTGTCATTTGAATCAGATTTTATACAAGTTATATTTTTTTTGCTTAGCCAACTCTCTTTTTTTGCTGTATTAATAGTTCTTGGAAAATCAGAAAGTCGCCTGCTGTTTTGGGAACCTTCAGTTCGCCTAATAGAGATACTTCTTTAAACATGGGTTTTGCATTCTTTTAGTCCAACTTGCTTTCTAAACCTTTATTACATTTTCAGCATTTCATTACAGTAAAGAATAAAATAAAACAAATATTCATGTAACCAGCACAGTCCTAACTCTTCACAATTTTATTTCCAAATCTGTTTCAATAATTATGTATTTATTATGGTTAAAGGTATTCTTGTAGTAATAATTTTGGAATGTAAGAAGTTGCCTTTCATAAAACCTCAATATATTGCAACAAATATCACTAACCTATGTAATTTAGCCTATCATTATTTCATTTTAACTATGACAAAGTTCCAAAAACTCTAGGAAATTAAGGCTGGAATAGCCAAGATAAATTCCAGTTTGCTTTGTGGTTTTACTCCTTACTTGTATTCAGGCTCTTCATTCTCAACAAGTCTTCTATATACAACCCCTACTCCTTTTTTCTGCTCACCTATGATTCAATTTAAAATCTATTAAATTTAATTTCAATTACTTTGCAGCCATAACCCATTATCAAAGATCAATCCTTGGATTGGCCACTTTTTCATCAGTCGTTGAAAACATTTGAAGTCATATCAAGTTTTCTTCATGGAGTGCCAACTGAATTCTTTAAAGTTTTGATATGCTATTAAGTGAATAAGTTACTATAGGTGATGATCACATGCATTTCATCATTTCCCTTTCTTTCCTCCCACACTGTCTTGTGACATTGATGTCCAGAAAAAATTAAATGATCTGGTTCTTGTTAAAATGCTAAAAACACCTATCCAATATCACTTGACAGCAACCATTTCTTGGTAGGCCTCGGGTTACAATCCCATAGATTAGGGTAAGCCTGTGAAGTTTATTGTTTATCTACATATGAAATTTAATCTATGGCAGTCTACAGTTCATACTAAGAGGATTTTCTTGTGTAAGAAATTCTATATGGAAATAAAGCAGATATTAAGATAATAAGATTACTTTTTTCCAAAAATTTTCTCTTATATATAGCACTAGATTCCCAGCTTGTCTCCTTGTATCACAAATATCCACATAAAAAAGAAAATTTCAAAGTACATAAGGCTAAAATTGTGTAGCTCAATGGTTTAGTGGAAGCGTGCACGCCGTTCTTACAAGCCTCTCTCATGAAATACAATAAATTCTACAAAAAGTAGGTGGTGTTATGATTCCAACGTTGATCTTAATAGCTGAAACATTTATGACAGCTAAATTTTTAAATAGGATTTCCCCCTGCCTTACGTAAAGATTGATTAAAGAGCAGCATGTAATCATCCCTACATGCATACACTGCCTTTCAAGGGAAGCAGCGCTATGCAAAGTGCAGAAAAGGAATAAGATATAGCAAACAAAAGAAATTGAAGGCATGAGAAAAATAGCTAAATCTATTTTATACCAACGCCATTCACCTTGTCATTCTTGCAAACCATCCTTATGTTTAATCATATTCTTTCACTATAGTTGGTTATATAATGAATACTATGCCAATTTTATTTAACTTTTGAATTCCATAGCCAGAACGGTAAATTGATTACATTTTGGAACTCTATACACCTGGAAGTTAGGAAATACTGATTTAAGAGTTTTAAATGTGCTGCATAATCATAGGTAGTCCTTGACTTATGACCACAATTGTGACTAACATTTTCATCACACGTTGTTGTAATCATAAATTGAGTTGAACCCAATATTAGGGCAATTTTTACATCAGTTGTTAAACAAATTGCCACGGTCTTGAAGCAAATTCAATTTCCCCAATGAGTGTTTGGTTGCAAATTGCAATCGTGTAACTACAGGATGCCGCAACATGTTGTAAATGCAAGCTGGTTGGCAAGTACCTAAATTATGATCACATGACCACGATGATGTCTTAAGTGTGAGTACTTAAGAAATTGTAAGTCACTTTTTCTTTGAGGTTGTTGAAACTTTTAAAGGTCATTAAATGAATCATCATAAATCAAGATCTATATTGTGCATAGTTATGAAATAGAAGCCTATTACAGAGAATTGCTCATATCTTGCAGCATTTCAGTAACTATTGATTTTGTCAGAAAGAACTCATTATTCAGATAGACAAATATCGCTGCCATTGCTCAGCATTTGCCTTCAAGGATGTGTTTGGCTACACTTTAGTAAGTTCTTCTGCACCAATGGGGTAACTCAGTTTTCTATGACTGTTTTAAACAGTTCCACTGGCATCAGTTCTCTAATAATTAGCCAATGGAATAGACTTTCTGACCTTTAGGCAATTTTCAACTGATAAAACGCTTGTAACACTTTTTCCACAGGGAAAAAAAAGGATCAAATTAAAGCGCATCTCAATAAGTACAGACTAGTTCATGTTTTCACTGTATTTAATATTCAATCTATAATATTCCTCTGAGTCACAATAACACATAGTGCACTTGATTCTATATCTTAATGCAGGGCTGTCAAACCTGTGGCTCGTGGGCTGGATGCGTCCCGTGCCCACATCCACACCCGGTTTAGGAGAGGGGAAAAAAATTGCAATACATCAGGTGCTACTGCTGTGACAACACGAGTTTGGTACCCCTGCCTTAATGGTTGCAGTCCTATGATATCTATATCAGTATGTATTCAATATGAATTTTGGGGAAGATATATATGACCAAACCATCAATAAACCCCACTGTGTTGTGAATGTGGGTTGATATGTTCCATAAATGTTCTGTTGTTTGACCAGGAGACCTTCAATACAATCTTTAGAACATCTCAGTTATTGAATAGGAGCATTAATGCATAATGGGGAATAAAATCTTTCTACTAGTATAAAATTTATATTCACATAAATAGAGATAAACTAGATTTAGAAGAAGAAAAAACTTATCAGTGTCTTACAGTCTACACATGAATCATCGACACAGTAGCCATAGAGAAGAAATGTAGATGCTATTCTAGATCCATGGTGGCTATTGATTTTTATAACCACACACTTTAATTTGCACTTGGTTATTCCAGAAAGAAAATATGAGTTATGTCTCCACTTGGCACTAAGGATTCGAGAAGTCATAAGCTGCATGGTAGAAACTTACAGGAGCTCTACCTGTTTGTTGTAATTTTTCATTCCATGTCCAAAACCTGGTTTTGAGTTTCTTCAATACATTTTTTTCTATTATTAAGTGACTGATTTGTAGGAGTGATGTAAATGAACCCACACATGTCTATTACAACATTTTTTTCATGCTTGAATACATTATTACAGTGGCACAGTGTTATTTTTGAATGAAACAACCACCTGAAACATTTAACAGAAGACATTAGAGAATGAAGTGTATTGTTATGAGGGCTATGTGGAAGCAACATAGCACACCCAGATTGTTTTACTAAGGTGAGTTTTAACTTACTAAGGTAAATAGCTAGAACATAACGAGATGGATTTTTAATTTTATTTCAAGACTACAGCGTAGGGGCGTGCATAAGCGCACCAGTGTGCCTAACGTCCCTATCCTACTGTCCCCATTTATTTGTACCCATTTCCTTTGTTCTTATTCATATGTATTCTTATTCCTGTTATCTTGTACATGAGTGACAAACTAACTAACTAAATAAATAAAATAGTATAGAGAGCAAAAAGAGCAGCTGGGGAGAAAGATTTTTAAAAAACCAGCATTTTATCTGTCTCTTTTTTTTTTCATTACTCAAATGCATTTTAGTTTTGCTATATTAACATTCAAACAGTGCAGCCTGTGTTATGGACTCTTGAAACATAAAAAGTATAAATATCGTTCACATTTTTAAGATGTGTTATTTGTTCATCAATATTTCCTTGAGATGCACATGCTTTATCCTGAAAGCTTCATCCTACTTTTAATTTTTTTTTTAGACTCACTGTGAAGGGCTTTTAGGTACTATGTAATAAATTTCTTGTTTAAACTATATCAAGATGGATTTAGTCCCTGAAGTAAAGACATGCTTGAATGATGAGGGCAAGTAAGCACCGTGCCTTTACCGATGATTTAAGATTGGTAGCTTTTATAGGGAATGAGAAGGAATGCTAGCCTGGTGTCAGCAGCCATTACAAACTCTCTAGGATGTGTTTTCCAAACTCTAGTGGTACCTGAGCTATGAAAACAGACTTTTCTTAGGAAATGAGTTATGTATTCCAACATCCCTAAGAGTATGTGTGTAACCAAAGCTGGGGCTTTAATGCAGCAATATGCTTTTACTGGTAGAATATTTACAGTATATAAATGCAGGTTATACTAAAACAAGTATAACAAGTATGTTTGTGAAAGTCACAGCATTATCTGGCAAATTTGTCTGAACAACTCTTCCACTCTTAATTCTTCACAAATGTTTATCATGTTTATTATTGCTGGATGTATATTTATCAAAAATGGAAATCCATGCCAATGGCTAAAGGAAATTCATATATTTTATATCACTTAGGGGAAATGGTATGTTTAATATCTCGGAAACAAGCTCTGGAAACAACTTTTCTTCATTAATTTGTCCTTCTGGAGTTTACTCTTCCATAAACTAGGAGATTGTAATGTTAGGATTGACTGATCTTTCTGTTTTCTACATTCAATATATTTCTGTTCTAGCATATTTTACAACTATTTATCATTTGTCAAATAGTTCAATCGAACAAATATGAATTATTTTAAGCCAAAAATACCATTTTTGCAGAACTTATAACCTATCAGCAAAATTCTGCCACCATCTTAATATTTTTCCTTATGAAATATTGTCTTTTTATTTCTTTCTCCTTGGTAACATGAACTGTTTCATGCACAGAGAAGAGAAAATTTGCTATTACTAATTATATGCCACATGACTTTTAGAAGCACAGTGTAGTTTACAGTATGTATATACTGTTATACTATTACAAACACAAACCAAATTAAATCAATTATATACCAACATTACAATGACTCATTGTTCAAAAATGGCATGATCTTACTTATCCTCAATACTTTTTAAAAGAGTTTTGCAAGGAAAGGTGCTCCAGATTTCTAAGGACAAGATATTCCAAAGGATGGAGGCATCCTAGAAGGTTCAAACCAGATATTTCTGAAAATAGTACTCCCTTGGATCACTGTGTGGGCAGATTATCCTCAAAAAAGTCAATTGGCAATAATGCAGCTTCCCATAGGCAAATTTTGGTGAGCCCATAATTATCTTCCAGATGGTCTTCAAGAACAAGACTATGTAAAATTCATTGCAAAATATCCAACTGCCAAGTGACATGGCCATGAGTGATTATCCGTAAAGGCTCCTGATCCAAACACGCAACAGTAATATGGAAGAGATTTCTGCAAAGACCCTCCTGAATGCAACCACTTACATTGTCCAGAAGGATCCTCCCAAAACTAGGCCAGTTTCATCTAGAGTAAAAGATGGATTTTTTTATTTAATTGACTTCCAAAGCCACCAAATTCTAGTAAGATTTAGATTAAGCCTGTAATTCCTATCCAGACTCTAACATGACACCAGTATCAAGCTAGGACAACATACTTTCTATGCCAGTAGATGATTTCTCTCCGTAGTTTCATGTGGATGTTAAACAATACTGGGGAGAGGTTCACACCTTGCACGGACACACAACAGAATGACCAAGGGCCTGATCCTTTTTACATCCCATGAACTGGAACAGGTCAATCGGAAAGGAGGAAGTCACTGAAGAACAGTGCATTCCACTTGCAATTCTTGCAGCTAGTACCCAGAGGATGGCATAATAAATCCCACGCAATTGTATCAAGAATAAACTATGCACTTTTATTCCCGTATCCATATCTGAATCCTAACTGAAAAGGGGCTAGATTACCCATTTTATCTGAGACTCCCTCTAACTTCCACTCAGCCAGTCTTTCAACAAATGTCTGTTAAAAAAAAAAAAAGATTGTTGGAAAACTGTTGAAATAGCCTGGACAAGCGATGGTCAGGATGATTCATAGTTCACAAAGATTACATGCTGGGGATCATAGGGTACGAAACCCCCACTACTTATTGCTTGTGATCTAATAAAACTTGCAAAAATCTGTTACCCTCTATAGCTTATTCTTGTGAAGTGGAGGATAGATGAAATGGATATGTAATTATGTATGAGAATCTGTTGGTAGATCATTGGCAGCTTACCAGACGTTTCTAACTTTCATTCATTTAACCATACTAATTTACAGAAATAAAATAAGCGAATGACTTTTTATACTAATTCCTTTTTTTCCTAGCCTGCAACATATTTTTGAAGGAATTTCACTTCTACTGAAGCTCAAATGTCTAGGTTAATGTTTCCATGGAAGGAAACTATAATTTATTTAGCAAATGTGGTTCTACAGAATAAAAAAAGGGAGGGGAGGGGAAGGGGCAGCATGTCACTTTAGGAAGTCTACCCTGATATTGTAAAATGGCAAGAGATTCATGCAGAGAAAAATCTGCTTCTCTGCCTCTCTATATCTATCTATCCAACCATCCATTCATTACCCATCAATATCTATTGAGCCAACTTGCCAGTCAGTAATCCACCTAATTATTTACTGCTTTTTTAATTGATTCTACATCCAAAACCAATACAAACATCCAACATCATCAATCTCAAATATTTTATTTTTAAATTTTATTTGTTTTTATCCTGGCTTTATTATTTTTATAAATAATTGAAGGTGGCAAACAAGCTTAATACTCGTTCCCCTGCCTCTTTTCCCCCACAACCACTCTATAAGATGAGTTGGGCTGAGAGAAAATGACTGGCCCAATATCAGTCAGTTGGCTTTTTTATGCCTAAAGGGGGAATAGGCTCGCAGTCTGCTGGTCTCTAGCTTGGTACCTTAACCACTACACCAAACTGGCTCTCTGCTTTATTACCACAAATATTGTTGTCATTCTCATGTGACAGTTTACACTTGGAAGGTCATATGGAAGGGTATCTTTTCACTGTTTTCTAGATGATGTTGCTAAATGGTCATGGGAGACCAGTTTCATAAATCAACAACAGCTGATCTAGAATGCAGCAGCACTGCCACTAATGGGACTGCCTCAATATACCCATATAGCATTAGCCACATTGATTTTCAATTGATTTCTGAGCGCGATTCAAGGTGCGGGTAATTACCTCCAAAGGACCTGATTAACTGAGAGACCATCTGTCATCCTAGAAGATCAAGCAGTATGGATGTTAGCTGTGTCTCTTCAATCAAGCAATTCCATTTATTGGGACTCAACATTTGCCTCAGAATAACAAAAGTTGGGAGGGACCTTGGAGGTCTTCTACTCCAACCCAGAGGTGGGCTGCACTTACATTCACAAGCGGTTTGCTGGTTGTGAAAACATGCATGCACTAGCTTTGCTCGCATGCACCCCTTTGGGAGTGAAACAGCTTCAAAGAAGCAGGTAATCAACTCAGGCAGCTCCGGTGAGTAAAGCAGGGGCAGTGCAAAACTCAGCTGGGCCGCAAGGGCGGAGGGAACAAGCCAGAAAGTTAGTTATAAATGGATAGCTTAGCACAAGGGCGGTGGGTGGGGTCAGTCAGCAATCAAAGCTAAGGGTTCACCCAAACTCCTGCAATCATGCAGCAGCCCACCACTGCTCCAACCCCCTGCTTAGGCAGGAAACCCTACACCATTTCAGACAAATCATTATCCAATCGCTTCTTAAAAACTTCCAGTGCTGGAGTTTTATTGGGACTCCTGTCCTCCAAGATAGCAATAGCAATAACAATAGCATTTAGACTTATATACCACATGACCATGGAGACGTCTTCAGACAGCCCTGGCTCTTCAGCTTTGAAACGGAGATGAGCATCACCTCCTAGAGTCGGGAACAACTAGCACATATGTGCAAGGGTAACCTTTACCTTTAAGCTAAAGATACCAGTGTCCCTCTGCACAATGGTACCTCATTGTGTTGGGATTCAATCTGAATATGTTCCATACCACCCAGGTTTAAGGAGATTGCATCTCCTGCATGGCCTGGGGTAAAGATATAGAGCTGTGGTGTATCAGTATAATAATGATTCCTGGAAAATAAAAATAAAGGAATGCTTTTAGACTTGCAAGACTCTATTGCTATAACCTTATAATAAAGATGGTTTATTCATAGCTTGTGCTTCTTGTCTAGGCTGCCTCAAAGGGCCTGCCATCATACTTCCCAGAAAATTAGGGGGGTCTTTTCTGAGATTCCAAAGGTACTTTTTCAAGAGGTAACTGGACTTTCTGGGTTTTTTTTCTTTGAAGACTTTTCCCTTCTCATCCAAGAAGCTCCTTCAGCTTTGACAGAATGAGGAAAGTCTCACTTTTCTGAGATGTTTCCCATGCCCTTTTTCCTTCTGTGGGCATTTTCCAGGATGGTTGTTTAGTCTGAGATTCTTCCTTCTGTCTCCTAAAGCTATTTCCACATACCATTACAACTTTCTCCTCAATTCATATAAATTGGAGTCTGTTCCTCTCTCACAGCAAATTCCTAAATTAGGAAAGCAGAGTTAGTGAAGTGAAATTGGATCTTAGCCCAACCAGCCCTCTTCTGGGTCCCCAATATAAGAAAATCTTGAAAAGAATACATAAAGCTGATTATGATTCCATCTCTCATAGTGCTCAATGGGACAAAATTTAAGAAATATTTCAGTTAGGGTTTTTTCCTAAAGCAATATGTGAAGTATTTTAATAAATAATGAAGCAACTCACATTCCCGGTTGTTATTCTAGGTGTGTATAGTATATTCTTGGTAGTATGGTAGTTGTTTTTGATAGTGTTTAGTTCTAATGTAAAATATTAAGAAAACTTGAGAAGAAAGCCAAATTTTCTGGTCATACACCAATGAATATTTTTTTCACTGGGGCAAGGCTTACTGTTCTTTCTTAGGTCAACATATGGCTCACATCTGGCCTTGTGGAAAGATTGTGTTGCATTTTCCAGCTCATAGAGGTGACTGTTTCAGGAAAATTTCTCAAGGCAGCTAGAAGCAGCCCTAACAGTGCCAATAATTTTGTAATCCACATTTGTCACAAGAACCTCATTCAATTAATTTGGCAACCCTACAGATGTGGATATAGGCAGCAAACAAAGAGACCTGCCCTCAATTCAATCCCCTTTTGGCACAGAAAAGTTTGAACTCAGAATTACTCCTATATGGTTAAACAATGCCACAACTCTTTGTAAAGAAAGAAGAGTAATTAATACTGATTATATCCTAGAGATATTTCCAATAAAGATGCTGAAAAATTTGATAAACTTTACTGTCTATATTTAGAATTCCTTGCCTTTAGCAGTTTCCTATTAGAGCCAAAGGAAATGCTCTTCTATAAAAGCACATTATGTCTGACAGTCTTGCCAAGGAAGCATTATACCATTCACTCCCAGTTTCTAAATAGCATTTACTGACAGGGAAAAAAAGAGTAAGTTTCCCCTCTACTGCTTCAGAAATGAGCACTTCGTAATGTGTTTAGTTTTTAGTAATATGATATAGATATGAGAGCTTAAAATTGAATTGATTTTTAACAAGTTAAATGTATGATTTTTTTTTAAATTCATGAATTTAAGATCTGGTTTAAAATACATATACATGTGTATTTTACAATACTGTGTTGAGTATGGCAGGTTTAGACCACTGCAGTGGGTTCTAAGTACCTTATTTTTCAGAGTATAAGACGCACCTTTTTTCCTCAAAAAAGAGGCTGAAAATCTGGGTGCGTCTTATACATTGAATACAGCATTTTTTGCCTCCTGAAGCCCTGCCCACTTCACAAAAATGGCCGTGCATATCCTTATGGAGGCTTTCAGAGAGCTCCTGGGGGCTGGGGAGGGCAGAAACGAGCAAAAAATGGGTCATTCCCCCACCCCCCCAGCCCTCAGCAGAACTCTATAAGCCTCCGTAAGGCTATGCATGCAAATCTTTTGACAAAAAACGAGCCCGTTTTCACAAAAAGCAGGCAGTTTTTTGCTCGTTTTTGCCCCACCCCCCACCCCCAGGAGCACTCTGCAACCCCACCCCACCCCAAGGCTATTCATGCCTTTTATTTGAAAAAAAGGGCTGTTTTGGAGAGGTTTGCAGAGTGCAAAACCTTTTTTTGTCCTTTCGGAAAGCTCTTTAGTTAGAATGATTGATGAGAATTACATTGATCAAGGTGCTGCAGGTTGTCAGCAATTTCCTTCTCCAGCACATGGATAAATGCACCTGGAAACATCTACCTACCAACTACTCTCTCTCCCTACCTACCTACTGTATTTCTCTCCCTTCACCTACCTAGTCACTCTCTCTCCCTACCTACCTACTGTATTTCTGTCTCTCTCTATCCCTTTATCTACCTACCTACCTACCTACCTAACTACTCTCTCTTTCTCTCTCCCTACCTACCTACTGTATTTCTCTCTCTTTTTCTCCCTCTCTATCCCTCTATCTACGTTCCTACTTTTTTTAAATTTGCCTCTTCAAAACCTTGGTGTGTCTTATACTCCGAAAAATATGGTAGTAGCTATCCAGAAGCTTCCATTCATGCAAAAAACGAAGTACGGGTAGCCCTTGACCTGTAATTTAATGACCATTCAAATTTACAGAGGCACTGAAAAAAGTGACTTATGACACATATGACCATTGAGCACCCCTGTGGTCATGTGACTAAAATTTAGACACTTGTCAACTGGCTCATGTTTACGAAGGATGAGGTGTCCTTGGCGTCATGTAATCACTTTTTGCGAACCTTCTGACAAGCAAAGTCATGGGGAAGCCAGATTCACTTAACAGCCTTGTTAGTAACTTAACACTTGCAGTATTCACTTAATAACGGTGACTAAAAAGGTCATAAAATGGGGCAAAACAACTGTCTTGCTTAGCAAGGGAAATTTGGGGCTCAATTGCGTTTGGAAGTCACAGACTAACTAATTTCCATACTCATACTCTTTCCATACTCTTACTCATACTCTTCTTTACAATACTACCTGGCTCAGGTAAAGTAATTGGCTTTGTTTATAACCCTAAGGCTATAAAGTTATGGCTGCTGAAAGGGAAGTAACTGGAAATCTTTGCTTGTGGAAAACATGCAGGTAGAAAGTCAATGGAGAAATAGTGCAACCTCCACAAATGCAGAATGAAATTGCTGATGACTGATTGGATATAGGGAGTTCTCTATAAATATCCTAGTATTCCTCCAATGCTAGGACACCTACATAATTTATTGTTAAGTCTGTCAGTGGGCTGCTAAAAGTAAATTTTAACAAGCTTCATCAGTCTAATGCAGGGCTGTCAAACTCACGGGTTGCAGGCCACCCGGATGCGTCCTGCGATGTCCACACCCACACCCAGTTTAGTGAAGGGGGTAAAAGTTATGTGTCATATGACAACACCATGACAACACGAGTTTGTCACCCCTGGTCTAATGCCATTTAGTAGGCTTTGGGTGTTGAGTTTTGTAGTCCTAAGAAATCTTGAAGCAAATTGTCACCAGAGTTTTAGGTGATCTAGATAGGGGAATAAAAGAGATCTAAACCACAGAATAAAAAATATATAATTTCACGTGATTCCATTGCTTCCTAGTTGATCTTGGTTGAAAGGAGAGCGGCAAAAGGAGAAAAGGAACGGGCTCCAATGTATGTTAATGCACAGGAGACCTTCCTGCTAAAATGTGTCCTTAATGGGTAGCCACATAATTGAGAACAGCATTTCTGGAGGCAGGGACAGTCAACTCACAGTGTAGTTTGGCTCTTTGCCAGATCACAAACTCCTACAAGAGATATTTAAAATGCTTTCAGGGTTGGGGGAAATGGCCATTCCCACTCTATATTATTAAACTCAGAACAACAAAGAGGAAACGTGTTTGGGTCTTTGGGAGGGTGGGGGGTTAAACTGCATTTTGAGCTTTGCTATTGTGGTGGGGGAAATTTGTGGCTGTTATTGTCTGTCCTATGCTAAAGCAATTATTGTCTGTGAAGGTCAGAGAGAGTTCAATAATACTGAAAACTTACAGGACTGGCTGTTAATGGCATGAACTGCTGAGCAGCCAGAAAAAGTTGGCCTTAAAGGGACACAGACCAGCATGAATTTTCCACCAGAAAAGATTCCAGCTCTGGGTTTGAGTTTAATTCCAAAGAATCATTAACAGTATCTTGTCTTGCTGCTAAGAAACGTTTTGGATGGTTCCTTGACTGGTACATATTCTCAGCTGACCTCTTGTTCTCTTTCCAACACCCACCCCACTCTCATTAGCTTAAATTACACTCATCACATCGTCCCACTGAAGTAGTCTAGCTTTATTGGTATATATTCATCTTACATACTGTATAGTAATATTAAATGCTGCTGCTGGGTAGTTGCATGAGCAGGGATACAATGTGTTTTGTTCGGTGCGAAACAAGACCCGCTACAGGTAACCTTTGACTTATGACCACAAATTGACCCTAATATTTCTGTTGTTAAGTGAGACATTTGTTAAATGAGTGTTTTCCCCATTTTATGACCTTTCTTGCCACAGTTGTTAAGTGAATCACTGCAGTTGCTAAATTAGTAATACAGTTCTTAAGTGAATCTGGCATTCCCATTGACTTTGCTTGTCAAAAGGTCTCAAAAGGTGATCACATGATCCCGGGACACTGCAACCGTCATATATATGAGTCAGTTGCCAAGCGTCTGCATTTCGACCAAATGACCATGGGGATGCTGCAATTTTCCTATGTGTGAAAAACGGTCATAAGTCACTTTTTTTAGTACCATTGTAACTTCAAACGGTCACTAAATGAACTCTTGTAAGTCAAGAACTGTCTGTATATTTATCTTAAATATGGTAATGTTAAATGCTGCATAGGTAGTTGTGTGTCCAGGAATACACTGCATTTGGTTCACTGCAAAACAAGATTCACTACAAATGTCTGTTTTCTCCATTTTCATAGAATTGTACAGCTGTTAGGAACCTTGGAGGTCATTGAAGAATTCACTGCACCATCCCCAACTGATGACTATTCAGCTTGTTTGAACTCCATTTCTTTGTCTCTCTCTGATTTTCTATTTTTGCCTCCTCCCATTTCTCTTTATTTTTCTACCCCACTGTCAATTCCTTTCCGTCAATTCCTTTCTTCTCCTTTCTGTCAATTTCTTTCTTCTCCTTTTTCCTTCTTAACAGTAACAAAACCATAGTTCAGTCTTCCCTAAGGAATATTCCAGAGGTCTCTTGTGAATTTAAGTCTTAGCTGGTTCACAACTTGGGCATTTCAGTCCACCTTGTCTATAGTATGCAAATTAGGGAATGGGTGGGAGGCTGGTTTAGATTGCAGAAATAATACTCTTTTTCACATACCATTTGGAAGGTTGTAGACTACAGTCCATTATTGAAAAGTTAGGGAATTATCACTATCACTACTACCTCTACTACCATGTTTTCCTGAAAATAAGACAGGGTTTTATTTTCTTTTGACACTCAAAATAAGCACTTGGCCATATTTTGGGGGAGGTCTTATTATTTTGAGGTGCAGGAGGCAGCGAGTGTGGTCAACTCATGGTTGCTGCTGTGTTGCAATATTTTGGGGGAGAGTTTATTTTTGGGGAAGGGTTTATTTTAGCACATGCGCTCATAAGGCCAATTGGGCTTATTACCGGGGAGGTCTTATTTTTTGGGGAAAAGGGTACTATTTAATGAATTTATTCATTGTCTCTTACTGCTAAAGCACTTTCAGGTAGTCTATAATAAAAATAGCAGTAAAACAGATAATCAAACAATATTTCATGCAATATCAAATAACTTGTGTGTGTGTCCCCTATTCCTGGTGACCAGCTGGATGAATCCTTGAAGATTTTGTTTTGGGTTCTTTTGGCAAAGGTTTTTAAAAGTGATTTGCCATTGTGTTCTTCCAGAGAGAATGACTGACCCAAGTTCATCAGTTGGCTATGAATCCAATACAGAGGTCATCATTTCGAGTAATGAACTCTGGGAAGTCAAGACTTTGACATTTTGTTCAGGTTCAAAAAACCCTTTATTGAGAACATCATATCGGCACTTAGAAAGGTGAAGCTAGCTCTAAATTATTTCCGTGCATAGGATGGTTAAAAGAATAGGATTTTCCCTCCTCCCTGGGTCTCTTTGGTCACATGGGCCAATCAGTCCAGTCGCAGGTGCCCCGCTCCCCTGATTCTGACAGGTGTCTGTTGACATGACCTTGGTTCAAATGTTGGCTGGTAGATGTTATGGGTAGCCAGCTGAGCCACCACTTTCCTAAGCTCCCCCTCCCCTTGAATGGCAACCAAGAAATGAAACAGAAGCAAGCATGGTTTCAGACGAAGTCATTTTGCAGATTGAAAACAGAACTCACAGTCTCCCAGCTTCTAGCCTAGTGTGTTAACTACTACACCAAGTTGGTTCTCATCAAATAACAATATTAAAATATTACACACACACACACACAAGAAATGTGGGGCATAAGAAAAAATAACGTTCTTCTGAAATTCTCATGTAGAAAGAGGAGCGAAATGGTCAACAAGTACTTAAAGGATAGTAGAATAGGCACCTCCTGAACTTAAAATTGGAATGTATTCTATTTTGCCAACACTACCAACGACAGGCATTCAGCAGCCCCTGGGGCCTCTAACAAGGCCTCCCCCAAATGATCTCAGTGACCATCCATGTCTAGAATGGCAAAATTGGATAACTATCCTAATCCCAATTTGTTTAGAGCCTTCTATGTCTATGGATCGGTAGCTTTTTGACAGCCGGTAGAGACGCTTCAATAGAAATGTGATGGAAATGCAAACAGCAATTTTGCACATATAAACAACTGCAGCTGTGCTGGCTCCATCCACAAAACATTATTGTTTGTATGCCAGCCAAAGCTATTTGCAGGTACTTCTATCTAGTTGAGTCTGTGATAAAGATAATTCTAGAAGCACTCCTTAAAAGGTTTTATCCAGACTACTATGATCAATGGTATTTAAAACACTGAGATATCCAACAGGATTAACATAGAGCCGTATTCCTTCTCTTTCTTGTAAAAGATCATCTATCAGGACAACCAGGCCTGATTTTCCTTAAAACCTTATCTGATCAGAGACTGAAAGGGATCAAGAAAATTGGATCTTCCAAGAATATCTTGAACTATCAGCTACTACACTCTTAAGCACTTTCCCCCTCCATCCAAAAGCAAATGTTTTTAGGAGTGTGTGAAGCCCTGATTCCTTCAAAGCAGACAGTAATATTCCCTTACAGAAAGATGTATCCATTACTCTCAGGTTCAGTCCCTTTAGCACTACACCTTGAATGAGCCAATAGGGGCGGGAATCAAAGGAGCACATGGTAGTTCAAATGGCTATAAGGCATCTTGCCTGTGTCTTAAAGCCTCACAGACTGAAAGTAATCCCACACAATTGGAGAGCGTACCTTATATAAAGTGTCAGTTTATTTGTTTATCAAGCCCAGTTATATCTACCCAGACTAGCAATGGGCTCTCCATGATCTCAGCAGGGAGATGCTATTTTTTTCCTCATCTGCTACCAAAGCCTCATTTTAATTGAGACCTTTTGCATGCTAAGCATGTGCTCTGTAATTGAGCTATGAACTTTTCCTATTTGGAGCAAATTTATTTCATTTGTAAATGGATTTTTTTTAAAAAAAAATATGTTCAACGAACTTGGCTAAAATTGTCTCCGTTGTCCATAAAAGAACATTATGTAGTGAATTAGCATTATTTCCTTATCCATAAAGCTCTAAATGGTATGTAGCCTGGAAACGTGATGGTTTTATTTCTCTCTTATAGGGCTTCAAAGATATTGCATTCAAATGTTGTTTTCAAATTTCTCCAGTTTAGGTAGAAGACACTGGGGAGATGACCTTTTCCATTGTGAAAAGTCTATGAAAGCTTGGCATATTGCCAACTATATCATTCTCACATCAAAACTTCACTTTATCTGCAGCCCAGCAGTTACGATATGTTGTGGCAGCATAGACCCTTAGAAGCAGCTATATGAGCTTTCCAAAGACACCGCTGCTTTAACATTTTAAGGAGGGAGCTTTGCTTATACTTCACAAAACACCCTTTATTGATAGATGTCCCAGAATATTTCTCAACCAGCCATTGGCCATAGCTAGCTAAGTTTTAAAGGATGCTTAGTTTCACTATAGCTTTTTTATCAGGTCATAATCAATGTGCCCAAGACAAGAGCAAAATGAAAGGTAAATTGCAACATCTCATTAATAAGACCTCATTTATTATTCTTAAAAATATTCAGTGAAGGTTTCCCTGGAACTCATGAAGGAAACCACTGTTGATTAAATCAGTAAGAAAGAAGATCTATTTGTCAGTAGCAATAAAAATGTATGCCCAATTCTGTCTGGTAGCAACCAAATGTCACTAAAGATATCTGGATATGCACATGGAAGCTAGATTGTGCACTGTACTACAAATGATATCATCTTACCCTAATTTTTAAAAGACAATATGACAACTTTTACTCCAGTTTTATATATAATGCCAATTTTTCTATATTGATATTTTGCATATTATGACTAATGGCTAAACCAAAGTATTTTTGAACTTAATGCACTTTTTTTTCTTATATCTTTAATGTCATCCAAATAATTGCATGTGGTACCTATTGCTACAATAAATTCAATATGCATATTTTTCCATTATTGCGGCTATACCCCTGGCATAAATCTCTCAGGCTAATTCTCCAAGAAATCACCAAATGTTCTCCATTTCTGTTTATCTGCTCTTAAGATATATTTTTTAAATGGACAGGTTATTTCTATTTATATAAAGACTGTCCAACTCCAGACAATTCTGGGTACTTAACATCTTAACCTTTGCAGTGGTTTTATGCTATTGGTTTATTGGTTTATTTAATCTCCTGTATTTTTATATTACTGTATTTCCTAAGTGTCCCTACTCCTTTTCCCCAAGATTGTGGAGCACAAGAAAAGGCAAAGACAGTTCTGCCATCTAGCTAAATAATGATGGAGTGGAAACTATGTTCTAACCATCTAATCCCCTTGTTGTTTTCTTGTTCATGTTCTGTCATGTGGAAAGGGGAGAAAGCTACTAATGAAGAGCAGGTAGGATGGCCAGGCATTCTGGCTTCTTGGCTTCCAGAAAGAAAGGAAAATCCCAGGAGCAGAAATTTTTGCTACTGGGCAACAACCTGCTCTTCAGATTCTGATTTTGTATTAAAATAGAAGTTGAGTCAGTAGTTTCCCCAAATCCAAAGCATCACAAATAGATAGGGGGATGGACCATCCCCAGAATCCCGGTGGAAAAAAGCAACCAGACTGCCTTCCAGGTATTCTCCAGTTGTCATTCACCAGGTAGAATCGAGTATCTTCCTCTTCCAGGTAACAGGCAGATGTAAACATGGGCTCTGCACTTCAGGTGAGTGAAATGCCATTAGTACAATCCCATTCTGCTGTTTGCATGCCTCAAGGCAACAGCTGTTTATGTGCCCCCCTCTTCTGTTTCCCTCTTTTCTCCGCTAAAGAAAGTTGACAAGGGTGGCAAGAGAGTGTGCTGATGTTATTTCAAACATGGTTCTCTGTTGGGCCTGGTTATGAAATGGAAGAAGGCAGTAGTTACATGGACAGAAGGAGTCCAGATAAGAAGGGAAGTGCAAAAATTATTTCCTGAGCTGGACTTGAATATCAAGTAGTTTATTAACTAGTGAAACACCCTACTGAAGATGGCAAAAATGTGTGGTCAATTGTCTTCCCATATAGTGTGTGTGGTGTTTGTGTCTCTCCTGAGTGGTCTGTCTGCAGTTTTTCTTTCTCTCACTAGCACAGAAACCAATGGTCAATTTTGGATGAAAGTCTTCCTGGGAAAACCTGTAGCAAACGCTCGTATTACTGCTTTGTTATTCCTGAGTGCGCTATACTTGCAAACAAAAAAGTTTCTGTGAAGAATGCTGGCTTGAATATTAGGTGCTAGGAAGAAGGATCTTTGACTTTCAGCTCTATTAAAATAAGTTACAAGCTTTGGGTGCTTTGATATTTGAATGTGAAACCACAGTTTTGACATCTCAATCCCATTGCAACATCACATTAAGAATTCTCATTAATGAAGCAAATGAAAATAAAGGTACTATAACCATCAAGAAGGACCCATTGCCACATGTTCTTTCAGCTCATATGGATTGCAAAAAATAGGCAACATGGAAATTATGAAAGAACACTAGTTTGAGCCTGTTTTTCAGAGGCTATCAACCACTTTGCACACTTTTTCTTCAGTGTTTGGGAGTGACAGCTGGAGTGGTGCAGTAACATCACTGTGGAGGGCCTAATCTGAAATGTCTGGCTCTTCTTTTAATTGAAGATTTCAATGGCAACAGTGAAAGCAAATACAAATTAAACTCAGAGAAAGGAAAAAAGTAAAAAGTATTAAGAAAGGAAAAAGGAAAAGAAAGATAAAAACTAAAACTTGTTCCACATGTGTTGCTTTACAACATCTTTTGAACATGGAAGCAGACATCATTACTTATATTCTTAATAATGGAGTTACTATTTTTGGTTTTCATTCTTCAAAAGTCTCTTTCAGTATTTTCATTGTTAGAATGTTTTGCAACATTTTATAGGTTTTTAAATCTTTTCTTTACCTAAAAACTTTAAGAGACACTTTTAGTGTCCAGTTTTTAAAATCATGAATTCTTTGTTTTGTCTTGTAAAAAGCAAAACAGAATCTATTTCTCATGAGAAGCTGGTGGTTGTTTTTAATTAATTTCAAAATATTGTAAAAGTTTCAATATTCCAATTTATGTCTTGACCTTTAGTCCATTTATTATTTTTAGGGGGGAAATTATTTAGTTTTTTGGTTTGTGTTTCAGATTCTTTAAATTCTTCAATTTATGGTTACAATTTTCTTTCATCTAGGATTGAAAGCAGATTCATCTGGCATTTTCAGACTTATCAGTCCAAAGATATGCAATAGGTTAGAAACAGTCAATGAGCAATTTTGTAAAATAATTAAGAAGTGAGGCTTGCAAACTTAGTGGCTTTAAAAGTTTCCACTGGTTGCAAGCAAGATGGTTGATCCAATCATCTCCTAGTGCAGTTTTCTTGTGAGGAGCAGTCATCGAAAGGACACCTGGGTGATCTCCCATTCTCTTCTTATCCAGCGAGGTTTCAAGGAACTGCTTTACTCACTGGTTCCTTGGTCTTTGCTGAGATCATCAACTTCACTTTCGAAGTGCCATCTTCAATTTGTCATTCCTTCTCCAGAAATCCAGAAGCAGGCACCATTGTTGGCACTGCTAATAACTACTAATTTCTGCCCCATACTTTAGAAAAATCATCTGGAATATTTCAAATGTTAAAACTTTTGGATCCTCTTGTGAATCCCCTTACTAAATGAAAATTAGAGGCAAGATTACACTTTTTTTTCCTTTTTCCTTTTCTGTACCGAAACTTAAGATCCCTCTAGTGTCCAATTTGTGAAATTATAATGTCTCAAATCTCTATTATGATTTAAAATAGACAAAACAATTTGGTTCTCATAAACATTTTATATAATTATTTCCAAATTTTATAATAAAAAATCTAAACATTCCAAATTTCTCTGAACCCTTATTTTATTTATATCTTTATTGAATTAAAATCTTATTTACCTTTTTGGAGTTTATTTCCAATTCTTTTAAGTTCTTAAAATAATAATAATTAATTATTAAGAAAAAATATGGTTACTTTTTCTTTTGTTCAAGAATGAAGTTAAACTCACCAGATGGCTTTTCCAATGCCATTCTGGAGATTTCATACATACATACTGGTACATACCAGTGGTGGGTTCCTACCGGTTCGCACCGGATCGCGCGAACCGGTTGAAGATCGAACCCGGAAGTAACCGGACCCGGAAGTAACCGGGAACCGGCACCGGTCCTGTCACTTTATCCCCCTTGCCATCCCAACGGAGCTCGCTCGCTCCCCCGCCCGTCCACACTAAGGTAGCTAGCCCAGCTAGCCGCTCATTGATTGGCTGGAGTTCAGCCAATCAGTGAGCGGGCTGGAGGCGACCCGTTTAAAAGCGGGTTGTCCTCCATTTCAAAACTCCCTTCTCTTCGCTGGGAGCTTGCTGCTTCCTTCAGGTAAGCAACTAAGCGCGAGGGGGGGCAGGAGGCTAGCTTCGGCGAGGAAAGGCCTCTAGGCCTTCCCTCGCTGAAGCGGCGGGCTGGCGTGGGCCGTGCGGGCAGTGGGCAGCTAGCTTCGCCCAGGAAAGGCCTCTGGGCCTTTCCGGGACGAAGCGCCGGGGTCGCGTGGAACGCACGGCCGCCGGGAAGCTAGCTTCGCCCGGGAAAGGCCTTTGGGCCTTTCCGGGACGAAGCGCCGGGGTCGCGTGGAACGCGCGGCCGCCGGGAAGCTAGCTTCGCCCGGGAGAGGCCTCTGGGCCTTTCCGGGACGAAGCGCCGGGGTCGCGTGGAACGCGCGGCCGCCGGGAAGCTAGCTTCGCCCGGGAGAGGCCGCTGGGCCTTTCCGGGACGAAGCGCCGGGGTCGCGTGGGACGCGCGGCCGCCGGGAAGCTAGCTTCGCCCGGGAGAGGCCGCTGGGCCTTTCCGGGACGAAGCGCCGGGGTCGCGTGGGACGCGCGGCCGCCGGGAAGCTAGCTTCGCCCGGGAGAGGCCGCTGGGCCTTTCCGGGACGAAGCGCCGGGGTCGCGTGGGACGCGCGGCCGCCGGGAAGCTAGCTGAGCCCGGGAGAGGCCCCTGGGCCTTTCCGGGGCGAAGCGCCGGCGTCGCGTGGGACGCGCGACCGCCGGGAAGCTAGCTCAGCCCAGGAGAGGCCCCTGGGCCTTTCCGGGACAAAGCACCAGGCTGGCGTGGGCGGCAAGCCTCCGCGAGGCTAGGCCAAAAGCCCCCCACCCTCCCCTCTCCAGCCTCGCCTGGCTGGCTAAGCCCTAAGAGTCTTAAACAGTCTTACCTGTCCTCCTGCCTCTCTGCCTGTCTGCTGCCTGTTGCATCGGAGAGCTGCTGATTCTGCCTGCTGGTAAGTAACCTGGTTTTTTTTCTTTTATTTTTTTAATGTATTTTAAAATAATATTTTATTTATTGTGCATAGAATTTTTTAAAATATTTTTACTTAAAAGTATTGAGTGTAGTATATTTTAAAATGGTTTACTTCAATTTATTGTGTATGGATTCTTTTTTAAAATTGTCTCAGACTATTTTAAAAAAGATTATATCCAAAATAAATTAAAATAAACCATTTTAAAATATTCTATACTCAATACTTTAAAATGTATTGTGTATAGAATTGTTTTAAATTGTTTTATTGTAATTTATTGTGTATTGAATGTTTTTAATGGTTTCATTTTAAATTATTGTGTGTGGAGTAGTTTGAAATGGTACAGTATAAATTATTGCTGGTGGAATAATGGTTACAGTTGGTACAATACCTTAAAATAGTTATAGTATAAATTATTGCTGGTGGAATACTTAACAATGGTTTTTAAGGATTTTTTTTATTTATAGAATATCTTTTTTAAATTATTGTTTGGGAATTTTTATGTTTTAATTGTTTATAAAATATATTTACTACAAGAAATATTATTCCTTTTTGCAAATGTTTTCTTTGTGGTGCAATATGTTGCTTAAAAGTGTTCAGACCAGGTTTATATATCTCAAAGTGGGTGCTTTTCTATGGGCAGGCCAGGTTGGTGCAAGGCAGCTTTGCCACATTTAATGTGTTTCACCCTGGTTGTTTAGGTAATTGTGAGGTGGTTGCTGGTTCTGTGAGCTTCCTGGCACTGTCCTTTATAATTTCCCACAATGCCTTGATGGTTTTTATTCCAGTGGCTTTGTCTTTCCTGTCCTTAGGGTTAGGGGGAAAAAAACACTGGTTTCATTTGCAGTCTTTGGGGGGGGGGGGGGGACAAAAAGGAGAAAGAGGGAGGAGGTGGGGGAAAGTGGGATCCTTGCTGCTTTCTGAGCTTGGTGGTTTTTTTTACAGACATTTCACTACCAAACTAGGTAACATCATCAGTGCTAGATGGGGTTGTGGGGAAAGGAGGAGGAGGAGAAGTCGAAGGACAAAAAGGAAAAAGATAAGGAGGGAGAGGACTGTGGGGTCCTTTGGTGTTCTCTGAACCTGGTGGTTTTTAATTATTTTTAGGGAATTTTTATTTATTTATTGTTTATAGAATGTTTATTACAAGAAATGTTATTCCTTTTTGCAAATGTTTTATTTGTGATGCAATATGTTGCTTTTAAGTGTACAGGTTGGTGTATGGTATGTGTCTCAAGGTGGCTTCTTTTCTATGGGCAGGCCAGGTTGGTGCAAGGCAGCTTTGCCAGATTTTGTGTGTTTCTGTGTGATACCTGGTTGTTTAGGTAATTGTGAGGTGGTTGCTGGTTCTGTGAGCTTCCTGGCACTGTCCTTTATAATTTCCCACAATGCCTTGATGGTTTTTATTCCTGTGGCTTTGTCTTTCCTGTTCTTAGGGTTAGGGAAAAAAACTGGTTTCATCTGCAGTCTTTTGGGGGGGAATTGTTTTTTTTTTTGTGTGTGTGTGTGTGTTTTCCTGGCACTGTCATAGTTTGTGTTTGTGGGTATGTAATGTCCTGCAGTTATCTACACATTAATAATGATCAAGTACTAATAATATTTCCTTATACATTTTAATGACCTTTCCTTTCATAATTGGTGTTTTCTTTCATACTTTTAGATTTCTAATTGCTGTTTCTGTTAGTTAGCAATTGATAAAACAAATTCCACGTGAAAAAGTATTCAAAGCCTTCTTGGTTTTAATTGTCAATTTATTCATTCTTGCACATTCTAATATTTATTCATTTTCATATCTTTGTTTTTTCCACTGTTGTGCAAACACAATTCCAACAGCTGTTAACATGTGTAAAATTAAATATGTATTTATTCCCTTCTGTAAGTAGCTCTTTTATTGTTTTGTGTACTTATTTTAATCTTATTTAAGTAGTAAGTGCACAAAATAATAAATTTCCTTTTTTATATTTTCTTTTTGTAGATCATTCATTGGGGCAAAAAATTCAGTGACATTGTCTTGGCCACTCCCATCCGGTCACATGACTGCCAAGCCACTCCCACCCAGTCACATGGCCGGCAAGCCACTCCCACCCGGTCACATGGCCGGCAAGCCACTCCCACCAGGTCACATGGCTGGCAAGCCACTCCCACAAAGGAGGCCACACCCACAGAGTAGGTTCCAAAAAATTTTGAAACCCACCACTGGTACATACATACATACATACATACATACATACCAGGGGTGGGTTCCTGCCACTTCTAACCTCTTCTATAGAAGAGGTTCCACAAATCTATAGTGCCGTTTAGAACCGGTTCCAGCTCCCTCCACCCTCCCGTCCGCACATCATCAAGATGAAGAGCGAGAGGAGAAATTCTGGGAGTTGAAGTCCACAAGTTTTAAATCTGTAAAGTTTGAACACCCCTGGGTTTTTTTTTCTAAAGGGTTGGAGGTGCAAGGGTCTTGTAACTTGACAGCTTCAAGACTTGCACACTTCAATGCCAGACTTTCTGAGCCAACATGACTGGAAGAGGAATTCTGAGAGTTGAAGTCCACAAGTCTTAAAGCTGTCAAGTTTGAAAACCCCTGGATTTTTTTTCTAAAGAGTTAGGGGTGCAAGGGTCTTGTAACTTGACAGCTTTAAGACTCGCGTGCTTCAAATGCCAGAGTTTCTGAGCCAATATTTTGGTTGCTAAGTAAGAGCGTTGTTAAGTGAGTTTCATCACATTTTATAAGTTGGCCACTCCCACCCAGTCACATGGCTGGCAAGCCACTCCCACAAAGCAGGCCACACCTACATAAGAGGTTCTAAAAAAAATTGAAACCCACCACTGATACATAAATACATACATACATAAGCAAGCAAGCAAGCAAATTTCCAAAAGTGATTAGAAAGTAAATTAGCAAACTCAGTATCCTTTAAAAGGTTCTGCTGTAATTGTGAGTATGATGGGTGATCCCATCATCTGCTGGCACTCAAACCTGAGGAAGACCTCTGTCCTGTTGTCTTCTTGCAAGGAGCGGTCATCCAGAGGAAGTGTGACTAATTTCCCACTTTTCCTTATCTGGAGATTCCTACGAACTGGTGTACTTGCCTGATTTTTCAGTCTTTGCTGCAATCATCATCTCCCCTCTTTTGGTGACATGCTTGGCTTACCATGGCTCCCTGGGAAGTCCAAATTTTTTGCGCTTTTGGAATTGCTGGATTTAAGGATACACTTTGGAAGGAGGATTAAACATATGCATTAACTCTAGCAAATATATCATGCGCTATCCCAGTCCTCATGGTTCTGATGGCACGTAAGGGTTTTCTCAGTTCTGTTGAGTGACTGGCATCCAGGGGTAACTCAGGCACTTGACATGATTGCTCCCAATGACATCCCTCTGTTTGCTGAACTTGGATTCCTTGCTACACGGGGGATCTGTGGGAAGTAACCAAAGAGGCACTTAAATAATAATAATAATAATAATAATAATAATAATAATAATAATAATAATAATAATAATAATAATAATAATAATAATAATAATAATAATAATAATAACAATAAATTTATTTCTTAGCCGCTCCCTCTCCCAAAGGACTCGGGGCAGCATACAATAAAACACATAAAAACAATAAGGACAATACACACACAGAATAAACGAACACGTGTACATGGAGGAGGTATAAAAATAAGAAAAGACAAATAAAACAAGTTTAAAATCCCCTTATAAAAGTCAAAAAGTCACAAAAATTAAAAAACCCATCAGGAGCAGTATGAACGAACTATGGTTGAGCCAGGCCAGCTACTTGAAATAGGTGCGTCTTGAGCTTTATCCGGAAGGAGCGGAGGTCAGAGGTAGTCCTAATATCCGGGGGAAGGTCATTCCACAGGGCTGGGCCCGCAACAGAGAAGGCTCTACTCCTAGACGCCGCCCCCCGACATTGTCTGGTGGACGGCACCTGGAGGAGTCCCTCTCTGTGTGAGCGAATTGGTCGCAGGGATGTATGGGGCAGGATACGATCCCGCAAGTAGCTAGGTCCTGAGCCATGGAGCGCTTTAAAGATCGTTATCAGGACCTTGAAACGCACCCGGTAGACCACAGGGAGCCAGTGCAGCTCGCGCAGGAGAGGTGTCACATGGGAGTACCTTGTACTCACGATAATTACCCGGGCGGCCGCGTTCTGGACCAACTGTAGTCTACGAGTGCATTTCAAGGGGAGCCCCATGTAGAGAGTGTTACAGTAGTCCAGGCGAGACGTCACCAACGCATGAGTGACTGTGCGCAAGGCATCCCGGTCCAATAGGGGGCGCAATTGGCGCACCAGGCGAACCTGGTGGAACACCCCCCTTGCCACGGCTGTCACATGGTCATCCATGGACAGCCGAGCATCAAGGAGGACGCCCAGATTGCGCGCCCGCTCCACCCGGGCAAGTTGAACGCCCACGATGGCCAGGGATGGAATTACCTGGTTGAACCGGGGGGCCGGAACCCACAGCCACTCCGTCTTGGAGGGGTTGAGCTTGAGTCGGTTGTCATCCATCCAGACCTGTACGGCTTCCACACACCGGGACATCATTTCGACGGCCTCGTTGGGGTGGTTCGGGGTGGAAATGTACAGCTGAGTATCATCAGCGTACAGATGGTATCCCACCCCGAAACCACGGATGATCTCACCCAGCGGCTTCATATATGTGTTGAACAGGAGCGGCGAGAGGACCGACCCCTGTGGCACCCCACAGGTAAGGGGGCACAGAGTCGACCTCTGCTCCCCTGTCAACACACGTTGCGTCCGGCCGGAAAGGAAGGAGCCGAACCACCGTAAAACGGTGCCTCCGACCCCCAACCCCTCCAGTCGGCGCAACAGGATACCATGGTCGATGGTATCAAAAGCCGCCGAGAGGTCTAACAGGACCAGGATAGAGGAACAACCCCTATCTCTGGCCCTCCAGAGATCATCCACCAAATCGACCAAGGCCGTCTCCGTGCTGTGCCCAGGGCGGAAGCCGGACTGGCGCGGGTCTAGATAATCATTTTCCTCCAGATGTCGTGGAAACTGATAAGCCACCACACTCTCTACAACCTTCGCCAGAAAGGGAAGGTTGGAGACAGGACGATAATTGGCCAGCTCCGTAGGGTCCAGGGAAGGCTTCTTGAGCAAGGGTCTCACCACCGCCTCTTTCAAGGCGGCTGGAAGAGACCCCTCACCCAACGAAGCGTTCACTAGGCCCAGGAGCCAGTCGTGTGTAACCTCCCAGGATGCCAGTACAAGCCAGGAAGGACACGGGTCCAGTAAACATGTGGTGGGTCGCAGTCGTCCACGCACTCTGTCCAAATCTTTGATGGCAACCAAGTCAAACTCCTCCCAGATAGATCTCTCAAGACTCGCCACGGACGCCTCTACAGGACCACTGGAAGGGACCCAATCCTTCCGAATTTGAGCGATTTTATCCTGCAGATATTTCCCAAATTCCTCTTCTCTACCCTGTAAAGGGGCCTCCCGCGGCCTCTGAAATAGGAGGGAGTGGGACACCCGAAACAGGGCGGCAGGGCGGTTCTCTGCGGATGCAATGAGAGTGGCACAATATTGACATTTGGCCACTCTCTATGCCACAAGGTACGTCCTTAAATGGGCTCGTACCTGTGTCCGGTCAAATTTGGAACGAGAGGATCTCCAACGACTCTCTAGGCATCTCTTGCGGCGCTTCATCACCCTTAGCTCCTCGGTAAACCAAGGGGCCAGGGTGGAGCGTTGCCGCCGGAGAGGCCGCAAAGGCGCCACCCGGTTCAAGGCCCCGGTAGTCGCATCGTTCCACGCGACCACCAGGTCCTCTACCCGAGGGCAGGTCAGGGCCGCAGAAGGTGGCCCAAGCTCCATCTGGAACCTCTCTGGTTCCATCAGGCGCCTGGGGCGGAACCATCTAGTAATTTCCGGTTCCGCAGCGGGGAGTAGCACCAGGGAAGTCAAGTCAGAGGAGTGAGTGGTCTGACCATGACAGGGGAGTGATGGTTAAGTCCCCTCCTCCCAGATCACTCAACCACTGGCCAGAGACAAAAACAAGGTCCAAGGTGTGACCTCCCTCGTGTGTCGGGGCCTGAATCAATTGAGTCAGGTCCATGGCTGTCATGGAGGCCATGAACTCCCGAACCCCCTCAGAAGCTTCTCACACCGATGGCAGGTTAAAGTCCCCCATCACTAAAAGTTTGGGGGTCTCAACCGCCACCGATGCGATCAGCTCGAGGAGTTCGGGCAGGGCTGCTGATGTATAGCGAGGAGCCAGGTATACTATCAGCAGACCCAACTGTCTCCCAGGGCCCCATTTCACAACAAGGGATTCACATCCGGACGTCTGTGGCACAGTGGACTCCCTCGGCTCTAAGTCCTCCCGGATAATCACTGCTACCCCACCGCCCCTTCCCTGGGCCCGGGGCTGGTGAAATGCTCGATAACCTGGCGGGCACATTTCCACGAGGGGTAAGCCTCCCTCGTGGCCCAACCAGGTCTCCGTTATTCCTGCGAGGTCCGGCTCCCCCTCCGAAATTAGGTCGTGGATGAGGGGGGCCTTGTTAACGACGGACCTCGCATTGCATAGCACCAGCCTCAGGCCCTGGGTCTGGAGCTCCTGACCACCTAGCATGCGGGGGTTGGTACAAGCGACCGGGTGTAACCAGCATCCACGGTCTCCCAACCGACTGCGAGTTTTCACTTGTGGCACAGAGGTGGTATTCAACTAGTTCGCCCGAACTGGTAGCAGAAATTGCGGCCACCCACCCACCCCGGCTCTATGCTGTCCTATTTAGACATGTTTTTGAGGCTGGCCACATGTGCGGAAAACGCACACACGAGCAAACCACCTGCATGGAAGGTTGGGTGCCTGTGTGGAAGGAGTGCACGCACCTGTGAAGGGGTGTGTGTGCCCGCAAAGTGGGCATGTGTGTGCAAAGTGAGTGTACGCAGTGGGAGAACTGGTGATAACAAAATGTAAAACCCTCCGCTGCTGTGGCACCAATAGAGAAAAACAAAAAGTGAATCTGATCATATCCTAGTATGAGCTGGAATTCAAGCCTACATCATCACAATGGTATGAGGAATGGAACACCATTGCTTCTTTATTGCATCAATCAGCTGGTTTAGGGTAGCCAACTGCCTTTTGAGAAAAGAGAACTGCTAGATTTTCTGCCTGGCCACTGTGACCTCTTAATGATTGGCACTGCCTCTGAAGGAACAGGTTCATGACTCAAAGGTCCTACTCAATTCCCAGCCATTATTAGACAGCTATTAACCAGTTTCAGCCTTATCAGAAATGTGAAGACCTCAGGCCTTCATCATTACTTGCCTGAATTACTTTTGTGCCTGGGACACAAAAATGAGGTATTTTAAAGAGCATTTGAGTTGTGATTACTGCTATTTATTTCTTTATTGAGTTTTAATTTTTAAAATTTATTTTTGAAGAGTTTGTTAATGTGTTTTGTTATTTGTATGTCGTTCAAGCTTTTATTTTTTGAATATTATATACTATGACTATTTTAAAATATTGAATGAATTGTAAGCTGCTGAAAATTATTTGTGACAGGCAAACAAATCTGAAAAATAAATAAAATGCACGTTGCACCAAGCTGTGTCATTCAAAGCAGATACTTTTTAACAGATTCTTCTATGTTTGGGATGAAAGTGTACGTATTGCAATACCTTTCATCAACTCCTTAAGATGAAAACAAGTATGTAATAAATTCTTCATAGTTACAGAACAGTTTAAAAAAGCAAATAAACCATATCATCATTTTAAGTTTGCTAAAAAAAATTAGAAGCCTAAAATATCTTAAACATAAATCAATAAGGACTAAAGCCTATTTAAAGCCACTAGCTGATAACCCGGTGTTGTCCGGGTATTTATTTATAAGGGGGAAATGTCCAGACCAAACGTAACTTATAATGTTGGGTTTTCCCTCTTACCAGAGGGAGCCCCCTTGTGGAGTACTGTGAAGCCGTTACCATGGCAACTCCACTGCACTGTACAGTAGAAGTCATTTTAAGGCACAACAGGCTGTATCTTAACAGAACACAGACCCTGAAGGGTGTTAGGGGTGTTTTACCCTCACAGTATTTTTCTCCAGAGAGTAAGTCATCTGTGTTTGATTGAAATTGCTGTAGGCATTCCAGAGTTATGCTGGAACACACACACCCAGCCATTTGTATATATACTATAGATTCATAAAGAATAACCAAAGTTCAACAAAAAGGGTCAACAAATCCCTGAAAGTATCCTCCCCAATCATACATCCATTAACCAGCATCCCAATAAGCAGAGCTGGCACCTAATCACCATAAGCCACAGATGCCTATTAAAGAAGAAACCACTCAAATTAATATCTATATCTTATTCAAACTTACATAAAGAAAGTAAGACAAATCATAATATATAAATAGCCAACAGATCTCACTTCCCCAGAGCATTGATGATTTCACCTATCTGGTCATTAAAACATCTCTATGCTCAGAGAACATCAAGAAAGCAACAATAGTGGCTATAAATCAGAATAATTCTCTTATTTGCTAAGTTCAAAGCATGTTGTACTAGGAATTCTTTTTTTCTCATTCCACACATTCTATTATGCTCACAAAAGAAAGGGAAACCTTTTAGGAAGATGAAGCTTGAATCCATATGAAGCTGTTGGGATGCCAAATTTAATGATGCTTAGATGAAATCTGTGTTTCAACATTACAGGTTATATCTGTTATATATCTGCATGGGGACAATTTCTGGATGACAATCAGATTTGAGAGAGGAACTTAATAAATATTAGGCTGTTTCTATTAAACATTACAGGGAAACAGCACTGTACTTAAAAATAAGGCTTCTATTGATTTAAAAGTCTTTTCAATTGAGTGGGCAATTTGACTCCTCAGTGGCTTTCAAGTCATAAAATATTCTGCAAAATTTTGGAATCATTTCTGCTTTTTAATGCCTTTACAGTGGAGACAAGACACAATATTACCATTCTGGCACAGCTGCCAGAACACAAAGTGTTAGATACTCATACCAACTACATTGGTTTCCACTGAGGTCCTCTGTTCCAGCAGGAACAGAGGTTTGTTCCTATTGTTCGAAGGGCCTGACAGCTCCCTATAAAAGGGCTGCTGTCAGACTCAACCTTCACTGGATTGTTCTCACTTGTTGTCCTTAATAAAGAGCTGTTGTTACCGTTAAGCCTGTGTGTGCCTATCCATTACCCAATCTAACACAAAGGATGAAAAATTTGTTTTAGAAGTTGTGACATTGGAGTTCTGTGAGTCTTGGAGAGCCAGGGCATGTTCCTTTTCTCTTCTACCTCACTTCACTTTCCATTGCCTAAACCCCAGACTCTCAAATTAAACAGACATTTTTATCAACAAAACCCATCTTAACCTTTCAAATCAATTTTTAGTCAGGTTCATAACTCCTCTAAAAAAAAACTGCCTGGCTTGGTTTTTCCTGTTTATATAAGCAGCACACATTCACCTCAGTGTTGAAAGTTCGGCCTAGCCATTTCTTTCTTTTTCTGCCCTGTCCTGCACAACACATATTACTGTAACCTATGACCAGGCTGTAGCTGTTTAGAAAAGTGGTTCTGTTCTATCATCGTTGCAGCTTCCCAAGAGAATTTGATTCAAGAGGATGACACCTTGACTGCCAAGCAGTTCTTATATTTAACCCTCAGGCAAGAGTTCATCTGAGATATTTCTATGATGTACCTGGAGTAACTATATTTCTTCTTTCTTTGTTTAGACACATCCATCTTCAGACCAAACTAAAATAGTAATGCAAGAATGACCAGAAGGCGTATCACTTCTATATGTATAATAACATATGAGGTGTGGCACAGTGATTCATTCAAAATTAAGAGAAGCAATAAATAACAATGAATTCTGGAAACAAATTGCCCTGGAGGAAGAGAGATCCTAAATAAACCACAAGACCCCAACAATGCTAAAGTTTCAGAGAAGATATGATCCCTGGGGCTTGGTTGGACATAGTGGACTTTCCTCTCTGCCATAAATACAGGTAGCCCTCAACTTACAATAGTTCATTTAGTGACCATTCAAAGTTACAATGGCACTGAACCAGGGGTAGGTTCCTGCCAGTCCTAACCTCTTCTATAGAAGAGGTTCCACAAATCTACAGTGCCGTTTAGAACCGGTTCCAGCTCCCTCCCCCGGCCCGTCCGGACATCATCAAGATGAAGAGTGAGAGGAGGAATTCTGGGAGTTGAAGTCCACAAGTCTTAAAGCTGTCAAGTTTGAACATCCCTGGGAGTTTTTTTCTAAAGGGTTAGGGGTGCAAGGGTCTTGTAACTTGACAGCTTTAAGACTTGCGTGCTTCAAATGCCAGAGTTTCTGAGCCAACATTTTGGTTGCTAAGCAAGAGCGTTGTTAAGTGAGTTTCATCACATTTTATAAGTTGGCCACACCCACCCAGTCACATGACTGCCAAGCCACTCCCACTCGGTCACATGGCCGGCAAGTCACTCCCACAAAGCAGGCCACACCTACCGAAGAGGTTCTATACAATTTTGAAACCCACCACGGCACTGAACATAGGTTACCTATGACCGTTTTTCACACTTACATCAGTTGCAGTATCCCCATGGTCATGTGATTAAAATTTGGTCACTTAGCAACTGACTCATATTTATGATGGTTGCAGTTTCCCTGGTCTTATGACCATCTTTTGCTACCTTCTGTCAAGCAAAATCAATGGGGAAGCCAGATTCACTTAACAACCATGCTACTAATTTAACAACTGCAGTGATTCATTTAATAACTGTGGCAAGAAAGGTTGTAAAATGAGACAAAACTCACTTAACAACTATCTTGCTTACTAACAAAAATTTTGGGCGCATTTGTGGTCATAAATTGAGGACCCCTTTTATATGGAAAGAAAAACATTTTCCTGCATTTTTTTTGAAGAGGAAC
Source organism: Natrix helvetica (assembly GCF_964273705.1). Classification (NCBI taxonomy): domain Eukaryota; kingdom Metazoa; phylum Chordata; class Lepidosauria; order Squamata; family Natricidae; genus Natrix; species Natrix helvetica. The sequence continues at coordinate 97,106,899 of NC_138548.1, read as the reverse complement.
AGATGATGATTGTAATGGAGGAGGAACTACATCACACACACACACACACACATATATATGTGAGGCTGAATATGAAGGGAGTTTCCAGATTGTGAAGATTTTTTTTGTTTTAACAATATGCCTATTATAGAACTTTTACTACTGTAAAAAAAAGTTTCCTTCTGTTTTTGAACTCAAAATGGTCTGCCATTTTATTTTATTTTTTGGAAAATATAAACAAATGAACACTGTGAGTTATGAGAAGAAGAATTCAGCACCTTCCCTTCCTTTAAGGAAAATTGCAAATGCAAAGGGATTTTAAAAATAATGTTTAATAATACTTAATTTATGCATGAAATAATCTGGATAATATCCTATTAATGCAGACAACATCATGGAATGGATTCTGTTGATGTAATTGTGTGCCTTCTGGTCTTTCTAGCATACATCATTTATTGTGAATGAGTTTGAAGACAAACTCATTCAAGTCATAAAATATTCTGCAAATTCGGATCACTAATGGGTGGCTCACTAGAATGGAGACAAGAAGAATTAGGTGTAGTTTGTACATTTTAGAGAAAAACAATAACAATTAGAAACATTTTCCCCAACACTGATAGTACTATTGTAGGCATATATCAACAATCTTCATATGGCAGTGCATTGGAGGGAGATGTTTGTGGTTTTTAGCTAGGCAGACCTGGGAGGAAATAATTTGCAACTAATATTATTGGTGGTGCATAGTATTGATTTTGAAGGCTACACATATGATATCAACATTGTGAAGAATCAAGTACTTTGCTTCCTCCTCAATTCCCTTCCCCATTCCATTTAATCTCTGAATTTTGATGTCAAGTATTCTATATCTTCAACAAGAAAAGGCCTATGTGATTATTAAGAGCTGAACTGACTTCAGTACTTCAAAAAAGCATTATATATTTTCCAGTTGTTAACCAGAGAAAATATCACATCCATCCAACTCAAAATGATATGTTTAAGGAAATACCACATTAGCTGCAAAAATCCAATTGGCCATCAGGTGGAAATAATGAAGTGGAATTTCTGACTCTCTCTGCTATCATTAAGTAATCATCTGAATTGCTACAGTCCAGATATGATATCACTAAAATTGAAGACAGATGACCTACGGATTGAGGACTAAGCAAGTGTCATAATGTCTCCTTTACTTGTTTTTATACCTGCAAAATCCTACTAAAAGTACAATAAACAGCAAATGTCAAGTGATCGATAACTCCTTACATTTAGGGCATCAAAAAAAACAAACAAACTTCAGAATGGAAGTCCTATACAGGTACAGAGCTTTCAAGATGGGGTGCTAAAACCATTGCATAAATCTGCAAGGGCTGAATTCATAGATGCATTTCATCACTTTCTAACAGCAAGTTCAAGAGTTGACAGAGATACAGAAAGCCACTGCAAGAACAATCAGTACATTCCACCTAAGCTACACATGTTGCTTTTCAGAGTCTGTTCACACCTTCAACAAGAATCATGATTATATTATGTAATTAGATGCTACAACTCAGAACTATGGCCTCCCAAAGGTTCCTAAACTCTATTTGCCAGGTAGCATGGGCAATTTTTAAAGGGATTTAATAAAGCTAGAGTCAGCTACATCTGAACAGCCAGGGGTTCCCCACGCTTACCAGTTTTAATCAGATCAGACTGAGATATGCATCTCATTCAATGTTATTTTATTTTTTTTAAAGTTAGATGGTATTAATAATTGCAGATGAAACTATTTGGAAAGAGCCCAAAATAAACTAGGCACATGACAGCATGTCTGCATTTTTCACATCAAGGACTTTATAAGAAGGGATCAGATTCAAATCTGTCATCCAACTGAAATGTGTGCCTGTAAAGAATTACTTTCCTTTATTGCTTGCAAGGACACTGTCAAGATAAATAAAGATCAGGAACTTCAACTCTGAGAAATCAAAGGTCATTCTACCGAAGGAGTTCTATCAAGACTTCAGATGGTTCTTAATCTGATAAATCAGCTCCCTAGAATACACACACACACACACACACACACACACACACTATCAGCCTATCAAATAATAATGGTAGTTTTTTCAATTCAGTCGACCCCGGAGATTGATATCATCTTGCGAAAAAACCTCTCTCTTACCAGTATTAAGGAAAAAGGCTGCTGCTAAGACTAGTTTAAATTGAAACCAGTTAATCAGGAGCTCTGAAATGAGTAGGAACAGATGAATCTCTAGAGGCAAACCAGACCCAAATTAGTAAAACTTTAAAGAGTCTTTCTTTTTATGTTCCAGTATGATAGCAACTAGCTCCTGTTTCAGGCTTCCCCATGTTCCTTATTCTCATCTGGACAGTTTAGGGTGATGTCAGCTGCCCAGTCTGCAATCTCTGATATAATTTATTTTGTTCTTCGTGAGCTAGAATCTCTTGCCGTTTGTCTCCTTTCTGGTTTCATTTTTATCTTACAAGTCAACCATGCATGCCAAAATACTTCAAGTTCTTTTCCTGTCTGGTTTCTTTTTTAAAAAAATCAAACATGTTAAAATCCTGTAAACTATCAATTTACATTTATTTAAAAAATTACCCCATTTCCTGTTTGTTTCCATACTGTTACTAGCATTACTGTGTTGTACTTATATATTGATTTGTAGTTTTGGGGGATTACATGTGGGTGGATTTGTACCAGACTGAACTTTTCAAATTTGATTCAGCAAGGGACTTGAATAAAAAAAAAAAGTCTCTATATAAACTGAAGTAATTCTACTCAAATGGAAAGGTACCAGTAGTGTCTAAGCCTTGTAAGAAGTTACAAAAAATTATGGGTACTGTAACATTTTGGAGCCATTACACAAAATATCTGTTTCTTCTGAAGACACTAGTCTGTTACATTTTGAGTTGGACTGCATACGCTCAGTCCAAGGACTTGTATGAGAAGCAGAAAGTTGAAAATAAGTTGCAAACCTGCATTTGTTTCTATATGTCTTGAATCTCCAGGAAAATAAGAACAAGTAACACTCCACGAATTATAAAACAAAATACACTAATTGTGGTCTCCCGCTCATTAACACACATAACCGCAATTCCCTTCACCAAAAACCCAGAACTGTCACAATTAAGTCCAGTTACAAGAGCATTCATGAGGCAAGAAAAGTCCAGAGTTCCCAAAGCACAATCCAAGGCAAGGTGTCAGTCCAAAGCTTTGCAGGTATCACAGGAAGCTGTGCTAAATAACCCACTTCCAGTACACCCCATCAAGAAGCACAAGTCTTTCTCCATGTAAGTAATTTGGCTGATTTTCTTTGCTCAGCCTTTTCTCTGCCCTACATGTTCTTGGATCAGGTGCATAAAGCAGTTCCTCTTCCTCATCACTAACCAGCTGCATCTGCATGCTTTCCCTACTTGGAGCCTCAGAACTGTTTCCCTGTAACTGCATTTTAGCCATCTCCCTCACAGACTGCTGCCTGGAGCCATCAATCAACTCAGCTCTTTACATGCCAGAAACTGGTTCATCCTCCCCCGAGCTGGCATATAGAGAGGTATCTGGGGAAGCGTCTGGCAGAGTCATCCCACCAGTGTATGATGACATTGGATGCAAAACCTTGGATAGCATCTGCTTGAGTTTAGGATAGTAAATTTTGTACTAGATCATCTTTAAAGTTCCCAAACCAACTTTACTGGATGAATTCAGGTCACTTTTAAAATCCCAGGATTAGGGATTTGAGAATGCTTGAAACACCATTTCCCCCTTTTTGTTCAATTGTTTCCAATTTTTGGAGACTGGCTGGACAAGTCCCTGCATTTTTCTTGTAAGGTTTTTCAAAATTGCCATTTCGCATTGTCTACTTCACAGAGTTGAGAGAAAGTGACTTGCCCAAGGTCACACAGCTGGCTTTGTGCCCAAGGCAGGACTAGAACTCATGGTCTCCCAGTTTCCAGTCTGATGCCTTAACTATTAAACCAAGTTGGTTCTCAAAACACGTTTACAATGTTTTTATCTTTAAAAAATACATATAAACATTGGCCTTTAAGATAAGGAAAACTGAATTCTGGTCCTTTGTCAGAGAGTAAACTAAAAAACCGATCTTGTATGTGTTGGAATAAACTTTGTATTAGCATTTAGGTAAGAAGAAACAAGTTTAAAACACCTCCTTGTGGAAGTATGAGATCTCTTTTGGCGTACTGAAGACAGGGAAAGAAATAAAGCCCTGTCAAGTATTGTGGTGATGTGAAACCAGAAAATCATTTCATTTACATAGCTCGTCTTAGTAATCAGGTGGTCAATTTAAATAGATGTAAATAGGCACCCACATCTGTTGATTTTCATATATGGTAAATTTACAATGAGTATGTTTTACTTATTGAAAATGAAAACAGATGACCAATTGTTGACTACAGTATTATCAGAAAGGATTTCCCCCCTTCAAGAATCATTAACTTTAAAATGGGAGTGTTATCTTCATTTCACTAAGAAGCAGGAAATACTTTTTGTCTATTAATCTTCTTTTCTAGAGGGAGGAAGCCTTAAATTCAGAGTCATCTTCCTTTTGGGTAACTGTAGTTGCATTAGTATTAGTAGTGAACTGATAACAGAGTTTTTTTTGGCAAAGAGCAAAAATGTTTTGCTGTTTTAATAATTACTAAAAAAAAGTCCACAGAAGCAGCAACACAAAATATATTCAAATGAGCACCCTCTTTTTTTTAAAGTGGTATCTAAAGTGAACTCTTCAATATTTGAAACATTGGTATATAGTACTCTAAAGAAATACATTATTTTTCCTGATTTTAACCCAAGCCACGTACAAATGCATATATATTAGCTACATTAATCAAACTTTATGCATTCAGAACCATCTGTAAACTTTTCCTAGTCTTACACAAAGATAGTTTTAACTTTTTTATACCAACTGGTTTTTCCTAATGTGGTGTGAGTCCAAAGAGCAGATGTTTCCCAAACTGAAATAATCTTGCACTTCAGTTCTTTGTTGTTACTGCCAAAGCTATCATCTGTGGGAAGATGGGGGGGGGGGGCAGGGGGGGACTCTGGCTGTTTTTATTACTTTCATCCAGCTTTGCTTCTAATTATTATTTCTACCCAGCTTTGCTTCTAATTCCAGCTGCTTAAGTCTAACATACCTAGTTTTCTCTCATTGTGTAGGAGAACACCATGCAAAAGCAGGAATGCACCAAAGCAGGCCATGCCTGCCAGCCTTGAGTATCAAATCTTACTTGAGGCTCCTTTAGGGACTATTAAATTACTGTCAGTTTCCAGCTGGGACCACAACAGCTTCCATAGTGCCTAATCAAGCAGTGTGCATTATTCTCACACTTTGAGAACATAACCCTTCTTCTGCAAAGTCTAAAAAAAGAACAACTGTAATATGTGTGCATTGAGGTAGGATAGATAATTATTTATGTTCAAGTTATTCCAGTGCAAGTCTGTCGGAAAGACTTTCATGATAGCATTATTGGCCAAAAAGCAGAAGAAACACCAAGTGGCCAACATATCTTACCCAATATTTTTCCAAGATAAATGATTGTGTAGTAGATATAGGAAATCAGTCTGGGGTGGGAGGAGGGAGGTCACATTGAGTTTTTGCTCTAACGACTCACAATTCTTATTGGGTTTTAGTGTTGTGACAGCAGAAAAGTAAAAATAGAAATAACTCTAGGGAGCAAAACTAACAAGGAGTGTAGACACATTACAGCTTATTATCATAACAATGTCCACGGTTGATATATACATTAATATGGGAAGACATAGTCCATTGGAAACCAAATTATAGAATCCAGTCTACAGTATTTTCTCCCTATTTACACAATGCAGGTGTACCCACAGTATTCTAGGATGCCACTATTTTATGATCAAGCACAAATAACCGGGGTGATATGTTTCTTTCAGATGAAACTGTAGTATGGACAATGATCAAAGAACTAATGGGGCTGCAAGCTCATGGAAATAATTATTTTAAGATAGGAATACTGCAGGGTATATTTGACATGCATAGGTAAGAAATCTGGACAGTGCGTGGATGTGGTTACCTTTCAGTGACAAATCTCATTTTAATTTCCCTCTTCATCATTTAATTCCCATGTCTTGGACGCTTGCTGGCACAAATAAATTTGGATAGAAAGAGGAAACCTAGCAAGATTTAGATCAATGCATTTCTCTACAGAGAAAAAAAATCTCAGAAGCCTAACCTCAATCTTATGGTTATCATTTGTTATGAATGCCCCTTTCTTGCTATTTTTTCATACACAAAAACAGGAATTCCTAGTTGTATAGTCAGCGCTAAAGGGAAGCAAAGTGCAGTTATAGGTCAATATGATAGCAGTTATTCAATATTCAAGGGTCTAAAGTTCAATCTATCCTGGCTATCAGAACAAGGAGAAAAAGTAACCACTGGTGTTAAATATGGGATTATTACTGATTTTATGACATAAACATAGGCCCCTTATATCCAGTACTTCTTTTATAACATAACACCACATCATACCACACCACACTATTTGATGTAAATAATTTATGGGGTCCAGCAAGGAAGATATACTATAGATATAAATTCCCCCCTCCCTCCCCCACTATCTCCCTCCTTCCCTCCAGTGGTGGGTTTCAATTTTTTTTAGAACCTGTTCTGTAGGTGTGGCCTGATTTGTGAGAGTGGCTTGGTGGTCATGTGACTGGGTGGGAGTAGCTTGGCAGTCATGTGACTGGGTGGGCATGGCCAACTTGCAAAATGGGGTGAAACTCACTTAACAACGCTCTTGCTGAGTAGCCAAAATGTTGGCTCAGAAACTCTGGCATTTGAAGCACGCAAGTCTTAAAGCTGTCAAGTTACAAGACCCTTGCACCCCTAACCCTTTAGAAAAAAAAACAGGGTTTTTAAAAACATTTTTAAGGAAAAGGGTAGGTGGAATGGTATACAAATTTTGGCAGTTGCAAGTGTGGCAGACGCCCCTCCCTCCAAACTCATAAGATACATCTAAGTATAAAACATTAATACATGATCATATAAAATTAGCATATTAATTCTAATAAAAAAAAATTCAATCAGCTTATATATTATGATATATAGTCTAGATATAATTTCATTATTACTTTCGGTCTGTTTATAACAATGTGATTTTCTTATTCATTTTTGTGATCTGAGCTTTCTTGGTGTTGCCCCTTCTCCCCCCGCTGGCAGAGCTCCGGCCCCTCCCGTGTCCTGTGTGACCATTGAAGAGTCTTCTGTTTTTTCTAGGTTCACTTTATTTTTTTCCATAAAGGCCTGAGCCTCTATGGGTGTATTGATTCTAATTCTTGTCTCCTCCCAGAATATCAGCATCCCTTCAGGCATCAACCATCTAAACCACACCCCTTTCTGGTATAATTTATTCGCCAATTGCGAATAATTTTTCCTTTTCTCCCTAATTTTTTGGGGGATCTGCTTTAAGATGGTTATCTCCCTGTCGTGATATGTCAATGCTTGCCCCCTTTGTACACCCAGAATTACGTCTCTTGTGCTTTTCCTAAGGAATTTAATATGGACCTCCCTGGGTACATTGTGTGTTCTTGCATATGCTGAATTCACTCTATAGACCAGGTCTATTTCCCATTCCATCTGTTGTTTATCTTGTGTATGTATTCAGCTAAAATATTAGTCATAATGTCCCTTATATTTTCCCCATCTGCTTCTATAACATTTTGAAATCTAAGATAAAAGGACATTCTCTCAAACTCTGTTTTCATTTGTTGGATATCAAGTTCTTTGTTACCCTTCTGCAGAGCCTCTACCCCCCCCCCTCGCCTCTGCCACCCCATCCTCCACAAGGTCCAGTCTCTGTGAGTTCTTATAAATTTGGACTTGATTCTGCTTAATTTCTTCCTTCATTTCCTTTAATTGTTTCTTAATTTCTTCCTGGCCCTATATGAGTTGCTGAAGCATTTGTTGCAAATCCATCTCTGTACTCTTAGGTTGCATCAATTCTGTAATCTTTGACTGTGTGGCAGGACTGGATGTTGCAGATGTCGGTGCAGAGGTAGCAAAGCCAGGTTTTCCAGGTGGTGGTCTTTTTGGAGACATAGTTTGTAAAACAGAGAGATCAGTCAATGTAGAGACTGGACAGCTGGAGAAGTAGAGCAGGCAGATGAGTCCAGGAGGCAGAAGATCCAAGCAGGTGGGAGTTTCTTTAATCAGTCTAGCAATAGAGAAGGATTTTCTCTCCAGAGGGTTCAGAAAATAGCAATCCACAGGAGACTCTTCTGGGTGACACGGAGACAGAGACCGGAAGCCTGAGTTTTAAAGGTGGAGTCAGGTTTCATAGTTCATAAAGACAACGGAAGTGTGCCATCTTGCCCTGCCAGCTTTGGGCTCAGAGGCATAACAAAGTTTTAAAAGTTCAGAAAAATTCTCAGGTCATCCATAATTTCTGGGACTAAATCCAATGAAAGTCACTTTTACAGGGGTGAGGCATCATTAGTTGGCTCTCCCCCTGCCTCCTTCCGCTGGGGCGAGAGCAAAATTTTCTCAAGCCGCTTGTCCAAGGGGGGGGGGAAATCCCCCTCCCTCTAGCCGCACCTCCAATGAGAATCCGAAAGTTAAACTTTAAAAGTTGCTGAAAGGTCCATCAGTTCAAAAGAAAGGGAATGAAGAAAGGAAGCACCTCACCATACCGCCGCTGCTTCCTTCAATTTTGCGTTGTCCGATCAGCATGGAGCGAGACGCAGGCGCGCCCTCTGAGACTGCTCCCCGGTGCCTGGAGCAAAGCGGAGAAGCCCCCACCAGCCGCCGCCGATGCCAGGGCCCTCCGCGAGCCGCTCCCTCGGCAGGACGCCTCTCCGGGGCGTCTTGTGCCCCCCCAGAAGCGGGGGAAGCCCACCGGGAGAGCGGGAGCGGGCAAAGGACTTGCCCGTCGCCGTAGCCGCCGGAAAAAAAAAGAAAAAAAAAACCAGGGGTGTGCAAACTTGACAGCTTTAAGACTTGTGGACTTCAACTCCCAGAATTCCTACACACACAAACATACACACATATATATGCAATTTTTATGACTCACCAGCATCTGCATCTATAGATAAAAGCATGCCAATAAAATGTACATTCATTTCACTGTCTCCCATCTATGATCCAGGTAGAAGTATTCATCCATCTATGATTTTTTCCCCACATTTAAAATGACCTTCATCTTGATAATATTCATGTTACATTTAGCATAAAAGATAGGTAGTGGATATTGCATATCAAACATTTTGTATATCATCTTAAAACATGCTCACTAAATATTGGAATTCCATAGATACCAAACAGAAAATTCTTTTTCCTATAAAAAAAATTGTACTGAGAAAATGGAATTAATTCATTGCATCATATTGTTCTTACCTTGATACGTACTTTTAAAAACATTTAAGATGAATGATAATCTAACTAGTTTCCTCCTCTTGCTTTCTTAATGTTATCACATTTCAGAATCTAAAAAGCCTCCGGTATTTGATCGACCTCTTAAACCAGTGAGAATAGATCAAGGCAAGATCCTGCAACTTGCTTGCCATGTAGTTGGATCATAGCCCATTAAGATCCAGTGGCTCAAAGCTTGGAGGGAGCTTAGATCAGTGTTTCTCAATCTTGGCAACTTGAAGATGTCTGGACTTCAACTCCCAGAATTCCCCAGCCAGTTCCTCACTCCGTGACGAACCTCTTCTAACCGGTTCGGTAGATTTTTGGAATCTCTTCTACAGAAGAGGTTAGAACCGGCAGAAATCCACCCCCCCACCTCCCTTCCCCCCTTTCTTTCTCTCTCTCTCTCTCTCTCTCTCTCTCTCTCTCTCTCTCTCTCTCTCTCTCTCTCTCTCTCTCTCTCTCTCTCTCTCTCTCTCACACACACACACACACACATACACGCACAGAGACACATAATAGCAGCAGATGTATAAAGGCCAAAACTTTACAATATTCATGATCCATGGCTATCTTAGCCATGGTTTACACAATCCAACTTTCAGGTTTTCTGAGCTGTATGCTAATCATAAAGTTTAAATCTGTGCAAGTCAAGTCAATAAGTTAATTTAGGATTGATCAATTCATGGTACAGTTAGTTATGGCAAATACAACCAAAACTAACTGGTTAGGAATTTATGAAGTAGTTCAATATATTTGGAAAGAACCTTGTATGGGAAGACAGACTTGGACAATCAACAGAAATAACTATAAAGGATGATGACTATGCTGCAATTCACCATATTTAACTCACCTGTGTCTAGAAGGAAAACACTATTAATTAAACTGTTAATGACTGTCAAATTTTTTAGGAACCTCTTCTGTAGGTGTGGCCTGCTTTGTGGGAGTGGCTTGCTGGCCATGTGACTGAGTGGGAGTGGCTTGCTGGCCATGTGACCGGGTGGGAGTGGCTTGCTGGCCATGTGACCGGGTGGGAGTGGCTTGGCAGTCATGTGACTGGATGGGAGTGGCCAAGAAGAGGTCACTGAATTCTTTGCCCCAATGGATGATCTACAAAAATAAGATATAAAAAAGTAAATTTATTATTTTGTACACTTACTACTTAAATAAGATTAAAATAAGTTCACAAAACTATAAAACAGCTACTCACAGAAGTTAAGTAGCTTACTACTTGCTACTTGTATTTCAAAGGGAATACAATACATATTTAATTTTACACATGTTAACAGCTGCTGGAATTGTGTTTGCACAACAATGGAAAAAACAAAGATATGAAAATAAATAAATATTAGAATGTGCAGGAATGAATAAATTGACAATTAAAATCAAGAAGGCTTTGAATACTTTTTCACATGGGATTTGTTTTATCAATTGCTAACAGAAACCTCAATTAGAAATCTAAAAGTATGAAAGAAAACACCAATTATGTAAGGAAAGGTTACTAAAATGTATAAGGAAATATTATTAGTACTTGATGATTATTAATGTGTAGATAACTGCAGGACATTACACACCTACACACACAAACTATGACAGTGCCAGGAAAACACCAAAAAATGATACATATATACATACATACACCAGTGACGTGCGGTGAGGTTTATGGCTGGTGAGGCTGGTGACATCATCAGGAAGGTGGGGAATGGGACCACGTGTGCTGGAGGCCTCCAGCACACGTGATCCCATTCCCCGCCTTCCTGAGCGTGCTCCGCCGGCTCACGCTCCGCAGTCCTTGAAAGCGACTGGGGAATGACGAGAACCTTCCTGCCTCTGCTGGATTTGCGCAAAGTCCAGCAGAGGCAGGAAGGTTCTCGTCGTTCCCCAGTCGCTTTCGTGGCTTCGTCATCCGGGAGTGCCGACAACATTTCTGCCTCCGCAGCTCTTTCGTCCGCCCGGACCGCCTCGGCGTCGCTCTGGCTACATCCGTCCGGCCGCGCCCGGGAGCTGTGGAGGCAGAAATGTCGGCGCTCCTGGATGACGAAGCCACGAAAGCGACTGGGGAACGACAAGAACCTTCCTGCCTCTGCTGGACTTGCACAGAGGCAGGAAGGTTCTTGTCGTTCCCCAGTCGCTTTCGTGGCTTCATCATCCGGGAGCGCTGACAACATTTCTGCCTCCGCAGCTCCCGGGCGCAGATGGATGGAGGTAGCCAGAGTGGCGCCGAGGCAGTCTGGTGGGCGAGCGACTGAGGACCTCCATTGCTCGCTCGCTCTTTCGTTTGCCAGGACCGCCTCGGTGTCACTCTGGCTATATCCGTCCGGCCGCGCCCGGGAGCTGCGGAGGCAGAAATGTTGTCGGCGCTCCCAGATGACGAAGCCACGAAAGCGACTGGGGAATGATGAGAACCTTCCCCCAGTCACTTTCGTGGCTTCATCATCCAGGAGTGCCGACAACATTTCTGCCTCCGCAGCTCCCGGGCGCAGCCGCACAGATGTATGTAATATTATAATATACTATATATATATATATATATATATATATATATATATATATATATATATATATATATATATATATATATATATATATATATAGTATATAATATTATATACTATTATTTCATGAAGAGAGGTGAGGCTCTGCCTCCCTTGCCTTCCCTGACCGCACATCCCTGACACACACACACACACACACACACACACACACAATAAGCTTGATTTGGCTATTTAAACACATTTAATCTATAGTGTGTTTTAGATTTCGATATACTAGTAAATATTTTGTGCAAATATTTTCATGCAATCGATCCATCTGTAGTTTGCAGTTAACTGTCTTTCTCTAGTAACTTCCAGGTTTTCCTTTAGGAAGCTTACTACTCCTTTTTTCTCCTTTAACTCTTCAAAAGGTTAGCTAAAACCCTCTTTTTCAGGGATGAGACTGCAGTCAATTTAGTTGTTAATGCTGATTTTATAGCTGAGCTTTATGTGTTTGCAGTTGAGTTAACTGTCTTTGTTGTCTTGGGTATTTGATTGTTTTTGCATCTGGGTAGACAATATGCTTGTCTACTATCCAAAAGTAGAAGACAAAATATAAATGAAATAATATTAATCAGTGCAAAAATGTGATTCCTTCCTTGTTCAATCCCTGCTGAACAAGAATGTAAATGTTTTGCCATCAATGTATTTTAAAAGATAGATCTATTGTAATTATTCTTCACTTCAGTTCAGCAGTTTTCTTCCATTCTGAAGCAGAATTTCCATTATTCTCGTCATTTTTACGGTCTCTAACTTAATGATTTGGACTGACCACCTCCTCACCTTGAGAATGTTTTTCTTCAGAGTCACAAGGATCTGTCATCATTCTTGCTCTGAATCATTCCTTTCTGATAAATTACGAAGGGATTTCGGTGAAATTAGTTCTTCCCATCATTTTGTATTTTATATGGTAACAAAAATTATCCATGTAATAAATAAGGACAAACACACATGCACACAAGAGGGGGAGAAAGAGAGAGAAAGAGGGAAGACCAACCTCTCTCCCTCCCCCGCTCTTTGTGAATGGATAGACACAAGGTTCAATGATTCAGTAACACTACTATTTTACCTTAAAAAATAGAGTGAAATGTAATGAAAGTATGTTTTCAAATAAGCATTATCTTCCATTTTTCTACTTCCAAATGTCTATATTCTAGCTATCCTTGTCTTTGTAATGAGAAGCAAGAGGATTTGTGAGTTTGGGGCATCCATCTTTCACAATGCAGCAGTGACTCAAATTGATCCTGCATCATTCTTCTCTTTCTCTGTTAGCAGAAAAACAAGAGAAAATTAACAGACATCTAGTTGTTTTCCTAAAGCAAACAGAAAAAAAACCTTTGCTGATAGAATAGACTATAATAACAGAGTTTGAAGGGACCTTGGAGGTCTTCTAGTCCAAACTGTTGCTTATGCAGGAAACCCTATTCCAATTCAGACAAATGGTTATCTAATTACTTCTTAAAAACTTCCATTGTTGGAGCATTCATAACCTCTGGAGGCAAGTTGTTCCACTGATTAATTGTTCTAACTGTCAGGAAATTTCTCCTTAGTTCTAAGTTGCTTCTCTCCTTGATTAGTTTCCACCCATTGCTTCTTGTTCTACCCTCAGGTGCTTTGGAGAATAGCTTGACTCCCTCTTCTTTGTGGTAGCCCCTGAGATATTGGAACACCGCTCTCATGTCACCCCTAGTCCTTCTTTTCATCAGACTAAACCTACCCAGTTCTAGTAACTGTCCTTTATATGTTTTAGCCTCCAGTCCCCTAATCATCTTTGTTTATCTTCTATCCAGTATTCCAAGTGTGGCCTTACCAAGGCATTATAAAGTGGAATTAATATGTCACATGATCTTGAGTCTATCCCTCTGTTTATACAGCCTAGAACTGTGTTGGCTTTTTTGCGGCTGCTGCACCCTGTTGGATCACATTTAAATGGTTGTCCACTAGGACTCCAAGATCCTTCTCATCGTTACTACTATTAAGCAAGGTAATACATACACTGTACCTGTGCGTTTGTTTGTTTTTGCCTAAATGTAGAACCTTACTTTTTTCTCCATTGAATTTCATTTTGTTAGATAGTGCCCAATGTTCAAGTCTGTCAAGATCCTTCTGTATTTTAAGCATGTCTTCTGGAGTGTTGGCTATTCCTGCCATTTTGGTGTCATCTGCAAATTTGATGAGTTCCCCATTTATCCCCTCATCCAAATCATTGGTGAAGATGTTGAAGAGTACTGGCCTAAAACAGAGCCTTGGGATACTCCACTGCATACCTCTCTCCATGTAGATGCAGTTCCATGGAGGACTACACATTGGTCAGCCAGTTGGTCAGCCAGTTACGAATCCATCTGGTGGTGATGCTGTCTAACCCACATTCTTCTACTTTATCAAGTAGTAGATACATAAGTCTTCTTTGTTACATTGGGAAGCTCAATCTATTTTCATGAAATTGCTTATTATCCAGTTTAACAATCTGTAGAGATTAATTATTTATTCACCTAATAGTAGGTGTTAGGTGTTAATACATGTTACAATCCCATTGATAGCTCTGGTATTTAAATTGTTGGATTTGGACAAGAACAATTGTTATTCTGTAGTTCAACAGCTGTTTTTGATATTGGAAATTTATCAGTCTCTTTGAGGACTAGTGGTAGTGAATGGAGAGTGGTTGAAATGAGAACATTTCAAGTTTTTGCACATATAAGTCCTTGCCCTTCTCTCACCCTGACTCTCAGTTTCTGTTGATAAACTAAACTGTACATAAAACACATACATTTGTTCTATCAGTCAGCTGGAAGTTTTCCAGATTCCTATTATGTTTACTGTCCCCTTCTGAAAAACTGCTTGAAAACTCATTTACGATAATAAAAGTTAGTACCTTGCATTACTGCCTCCCTTATGGCCTTCAGATACTGGTGTTTTAACATTACCAGAAGATTTAGGAGCTTAGTGAGAAAGCAAAACAATATTTTATAATAATAAAAAAAATCTTCATTCTAAAGAAACAATTGTAATTGAAAAAGATTGTCAGCAATATCTCAGCAACGTACTCTGAATCAGGTATTGGTCAACTCAAATTCAATGCATCTTAACAAACATTTAAAAATCACATGCATTTGGGGGACAATAGCATAAATTAAGACAACTTGCAATTTATTCATAAACAATGTTTTATGATAAATCCTTGATCTCCTGATCTTAGCAGTTGAAAGTCAATATTCCCACTCAAAATGTCAAAATTATACATGGCACTTGGCTATTTCTTTAATTGGTTTAGAAACATTATCATTAAACATATGTTTAAGTGCCATAGGTGGCAGAAAAGCATTAGTTGTGGCTTTTCCAGGTAAGTTCAAATGATCTGTGAAATATGGGAAACCACAATTTAACCTGGAATGCAGTCTGCGGTGAGCAAATTAAGTGAAGTTTTCTTCATTGAGTTGGCATGCTACTCAATGCTACTCTGGGAAGATTTATAGTAACAGAGCAATAATGATCTAGCCCTGTGGTATGGATACTTACTGTGATAGTACCTTTTCATCATAAGCAAACTGCATTATTTCCCATGTTTGGGACACCACTTAGCCACATATTCTATTGTATTTCACTGTTAATTCAAAGAGATCTATTGTTGAACTTTCCATTATATGTATGTATGCATTTGTTACTTTAAAACAACCACAGAAAGCTCTTATTTTAATTCTAGAATAAAAGTGGATAAAGGAGTGGTCTTAAATCTTTTGCCTTCATTCTTTCTTCTGTGGAAATTCCACTGGGGGAACAATAAAGTAATCACTAATTTCTCTATTGCCGGGATGGCGAACCTATGGCACGTGTGCCACAGGTGGCACACGGAGCCATTTGTCAGGGCACGCGAGGCATTGCCCTGTCAGCTGGCCAGCGTGCATGTGCGTGCTGGCCAGCTGAGTTTTTTTTAACATAAAAACCTCTTCAACTGAATACAGTGTGTCGATTGGTTACAAGGTTTTCCGGGTCCTTTCCATAATCATCACTTGAGCTTTATCAAAAATCACTTATTGTCAATCAAATATCTTTGTATACATTATTATTATACTTCATTTGTTTGATTATCACTATTGTTTCTCCATTTTAAACAAGGTATTCTAAATATGTATCCATTATATTATAACGATTCATTATTATAGTAGCACCTTCAGGAGGCTTCCTTGAAGCCCCCAGAGGGCTTAAACCAGCCCTACGAACAAACCAGAAGTGACTCCCGGTTCACTCATAGGGTCGTTTTTAGTCCTCCGGAGGCTTCAGGGAAGTCTCCTGAAGGTCCCTGAAGCCTCCAGAGGTCCTCCGGGAGGGCGAGGGAGGCTGTTTTTGCCCTCCCCAGGCTCCTATAAAGCCTCTGGAGCCTGGTGAGAGCGAAAAAAGCATGCAAAAAATGGGGACAAAAAAAAGCATACAAAAATGGTGGGGAAGCGCCTCTCATGTGCGCATGCACACTGGGAGTGTTGCATGTTGCATTATGGATGCAACACGCCCATGCATGACACCCCTGCACTCCCCCCTTATGGCACATGAGCCAAAAAAGGTTCGCCATCATTGTTCTATTGCATCTCTATTTGGGGGGGGGGGGATCAAAGGCTATTAGCAGCCTGTGGATGCATTTGATTTGCATTGAGAAACTGGTACAGGGAACAGATTGAAAATTCTCTACCACTGCAGTCATGATTGGAGTCTCCTTTGCCCCCCCCCATATAACTGCTTTAAATTTTTAAAAAGCATCACCAAATTTCATTACGGGTTTCTAAATATCTACATTTTGTATTCTTGAGTTGATTACTGTACTCCTGTACAAGAGATATTGTGTTCTTTTGACGCAAGCCAAGCCTTCATATGCATCTCTCAGCTCCCTTCCTCCTAATACCAATCAGTGTAAAGAGCATCATTCAGAAGTAATGAGCTCTTTTCAGTAGCTTTACTCTGAAATCTGACATGGAAATCTGATCTGCAAAAGGAGATGCCCCACTCCAGTCTTTTAGAGATCCCTTACATTCTAATAGCATCAGTATGTATACTAGATTCATGTCCTTCTATTCCTCTCCTGGTTCTCTATGGCCACAGAACACAGCTGAGATAAATGAACAGTGACTCCACAGCCCTATCACCAGAAAGGTTAAAGACAGTATAATCCCTACAGTTTTCTAGAACTTGCTATTAAAATTCTTATCAGGACAAGATAATTAAATACATGCCTATACTGCTCTTCATGGGTACAATGTCTCAGGGCTCAATTTTGTTGTATTTAAGTACAATAACAATAAAGATTATACTTATACTCACCACTGTTCATTCTTCTGTCCATCTTCTATATGAAACCATTGGATAAGGTCATGCAGTGGTTTTGGAAATGTTATCATAAGCATGCTGATGGAAGCCAGCTCTACATTTTAATCCTAAGATGCACAAGTGAAACCATCAATGTATTGCTTCAATGTCAGTTGAATCATGATTGGATTATTCTAATGCATTCTACATGTTGGTTCCCTTGAAGACCAGCCTGAAACTGCATCTGGTTCAAAAATGCATCAGCATAAGCAGTAACTGGCACATTTTGCTATGCTCATTTATCACCACTGCTATGTGAGTTGCATTACTTTGTCAAACTGCTGGTTATTACCTATAAAGTCCTGTATGGCATTGGCCTGAATATCTGAGGGATATCTGAGGGTCATCTATCATTTCTGCCTGCTTGGTACATTCTGACAATGGTGTGCTCCAGGTTCTCTTTATTAAACATTGGTTTCTTGTGGGACTATGGGAGTATGATTTCTCAGTTGTGGCACTCTAACATCTGGAACAGAAAGGAGGATTGTCTTCTAGCCTTCTATAGTAAAATGAGAATCAAGATTGTTGATGGTAATATGTTGACTCTGTAAAGCACTCAGAGAGGGCTGTAAAGTGGTATATAAGTCTAAGGACTATTGCTATTGCATCCTTTCTCCTAGGATTCTAGAAAACTCCAGAAAACCCAGCCTTTCTCCCAGGGCTGAGGTTAATGTGTTATTGTTTGTCTAAGGTCCATGTTTTGTTTTGTTAGATTTGTGTTGTGTTGTTAGTAAGACAGCCAAGCATCTCAGACATATGTTAATTTAGCTTGGAACCATTTTATGTACCTTGATTATTTAACTGCTGCTTTGTTTATAAAGGCTTCAACAGAGCTTCCTTCTCCTTCTTCCCTCTCTTCCTCTTCTCAACTCCACCTGAAATCCAAGTAAAGAACTGTCAAGAGTATATTTAGAGATCTATGAGAAGGCCGCAGAGTATTTTATGGCAGACTTGAAATAGCTATCTGGATTTTAAGAGAGAGAGGCCAAGAGAGAGAACATAATTTCAAAATCCTTAGCTTGTTTTTAATTTATGGTTCTTGAGGAAAAAAAAGTGGACAGCCCAATCATTTATATGCCAGGGTAAAAGCAATACATCTATATAAAAGAACAGTGATATATTTCTGTTGCTAGTTTAATGTGCTGCTCTGTGCCCCATGTGTTCTGATTCATTGAAGAACAGCAATCATGTAGACAGGAGCTGTTCTTCAGTTCCCATCAGCGACAACTAAAGGCCAATTCAAGGTTGTGGATGGGTCATGAATCTAAGGTAGTCACTGATAGAACAATTTCCCTTCCACATCACACTGACAGTGGGATTCACCTGGCATAGCCAACTGCAGGGACCTCTGTTTTCTTGATCTTTGCTTCTCCTTTGTCTTCTCCACCCATTTCCCTACTGTTAAAGCAAAATGGCCATGAGAAAGCAAGGCAGATTTAATCTGATCTTCTCCTGTTAGGGATAGAAATATTTTAAACCTTTTCTTCTACCTTTAACAAACTGTTACACTGGCTAACACTAAGGTTTATCTCTATGCCAAGCATCTTGTTCAATCATGAAAGCACAGAAGCAGGATGGACATTTTTGGTCAGGTGACCAGAAATATCTCTGTGCAAGGACATATGAAATAGTTGGACTGAATATGAAATGGAAATATGGTTGGATGCTGGTATATGAAACTTGTGTCCCATCAGATGCTGATTTTAAGCTCCTATCAATCATAACTAGCTTAGCTAGTGAAAAGATTGTGAAAGCTGCAATCAAAGAATGTTGTAGAGTGAACATGTTCCTTATCCTTTAATTAGGTTTCGAGAGTCAATGATATCACTAGGAGTCCTGATTTCTTTAGAATGTTAGAGAAGCTTTAAAAAACCAACTTCTTCCTTTTGCTTGTATGTGGAATCTTTCTGTTATAGTTTATTCTACAGCAACAACTGTTACCATATGTTTTCATCTAATGATGGACATGTATCTAAATGAAGAATTGGAAAAACTACATGGTAAAATCACCCACGAGCTATCTATCAGTACATAGAGCTATCTATTTGTTATTATTATCTATTTTATAAAATATATCTTTTTGAGCTGATATTAAAGCATCCTAAAGTTTGAATAGATTTTACAAGATAAGAACATACAAAAATAAGCAGACATCTCACTTAAAAATGATAAGCCAAGTTGTCAAAAATATTGTTTAATCTAGCACCCGTCATGTTAAAAATAACTTGGAGAAAAACCTGCAGGTGTGTGTGTGTGTGTATGTGTATACACACTTACACTCCATATGTATGATAGCCTATTTTCATGACTTGGGAAACAAGAATAGGATGAGAAGAATCCAATTATATCAATAGAAAGTAGTTTTTAAGATACTAACTGCCGTGTTAGTGATGTTTTCCCATCTTATAATTGTGTATATACAGTTTTAGCTTACACTTACTGTAACTAAATATACAAAGTGTAATGCTGTAACACCTCTATGATTCAGAGGTTGAAAACAAACTTCTTTTATTCACATCTCATTGGCATTTGCTGGTAATCCTTGATTTATAAGCATTTGTTTAGTGACCATTTGAAGCTATTGTGATGTACTATGGTTTTCATTTCTAATAGTGGATGTTTGACAAGGACATCCTACTCTAGGCTTCATATACAGCACCACCAACAGGATACCCTTGAACAGGACTATATAGGCCACATGTTTTATTCCAAGACTTTGAACAGGGCATCTATATTTGGAGGAAATATAGCAAAATCTTCAAGTAAAATCATATGATCATCCCTAATGTCTGGAATTGTGATATTCAACTCCTGAATTATACTGTGCCTAATGAACCAATTTCAATGTAAACTTAACTAAATTTTTGGATTAGACTCTATTATTATTTTAACTTCTTGCCAGTTCTGGTTTTATATGTTTTTAATGAAAGTAATAAAAATAAACATAACATGAAATGAATAGAATGAATACACACAGGAAGAATATTAATGCAGTATACAAGATGGAACTTTTATAGATGAGCTGGAACTTCCCAATCTTAATGGGCTGGTGAGCCCATCTAAATTTTTGAGAACATGTTAGATGGATGTCCTAAGAGTGTACTGGGAATACAGGACAGGGCAGAATAACACCTCTTTATTTATTGCATGTATGTCCTTTCTTCCAGGATCTCAAGGTGGCAAACATTGCAGTCTTTTTTCCTATTATTTTTACCACGAAAACTACCCTGTGGATTAGGTTGAGCAGGGAGAGAACAATACCCCAAAGTCATCCATTACATTTCCATGGCTGAGGTGACACTACAACCTGGGTTTTCGCAGGACTGATCCCAATACCATAACAATATTCAACACTGCCTGTCTCTCTGCTAAGATGGAATCTGCAACTTGAAATCAATAGACAAGGGAGTGACTCTTTGTCTTTGAAAGTAGTTATAGACTATTGAATCACCAGAAGGTGAATAGATGAATGTATTCACTGCTTCAGCCTTTAGCTTCCCAAGTTCCTGTCTAACACTTCAGCTGCTCTTTGCCTTTCTATGGGCAGGCTGATGTTCACTCAAACCCAATTTGAAGCTGACCATTTCCAAAGTTTCTTTTCTAATAACTTTCTGTGGTTCATGTGAACCTTTGAGATGCTATTAGGGTCTGTACTTGAGGCTAGTGTTTTGTTTTTAAGCATATTAGCTTTCATTTTTATTTAAATTAAAATAAGGTGGTTAATCAGACAGAGCTAGAAGTGGGCACCAAGTGAAGTTCCTCCAGGCATAATGGCATCCACAAATACATCCTGGGAAGCTTAAGATTAATTACTATATTTCTATTTTTTTATAGATTGGGTGCCAATCCTTAAGGCTGTATCTTTTTATAGCAGATCTGCCCCTCCCCAAGTTGTCTAATGACTAATAACCTGCTGCATTACATATATCACACATAAATCATAGTGTGCCTTTTCCAGAGAATAACTTCCATACCTCTTGAGAGACATTGAGAGAAAAATGTCATAGATAAATTAGCTTTCACAAGGCACACTGGATTATCTGCAATTTCAGATTATACAAATTGCCAGTATTTCCTAGAAGAATCATCTCAGACTTGGTACCTTTAGGATACACAGGCTGGGAATGTTGATAAATAATCCAAGAATATATGGAGATGCCATTTATGTTGGGAAAGTCTGATTTACATAGGCTGCTCTTCTGAATGGAAAACCTTACTCAATGGGAATGTCTTAAACCTTCTTTTAATCTAAGTTGTGTTCTTCTGTTTTCATCTAATTGTTTTGTTGACACCTCTATCCTTTTTTTGTTTCTTGTTGATTTTATTGTCTTGTTCTCAAGACACTGGTGGTCCATGAGAAAATTTCAGTGGTCCGCAGAAAAATTATCTGTATTTTAATATTGCACTAAATTATCTATATATCTATATATCTATATATCTATATATCTATATATCTATATATCTATATATCTATATATCTATATATCTATATATCTATATATCTATATATCTATATATCTATATATCTATATATCTATATATCTATATATCTATATCTATATCTATATCTATCTATCTATCTATCTATGCTGGTTTTGTTGTATTCGGGTCTTTTCTCGTGTAAGGTTGAGATTGTCTTTGCAACGTTTCGGCAGGATCTCACCTGCCATCTTCAAGCTTTTTAAGCCCACAGCTTGAAGATGGCAGGTGAGATCCTGCCGAAACGTTGCAAAGACAATCTCAACCTTACACGGGAAAAGACCCGAATACAACAAAACCAGCATACCTACACCCGTGAAAATCTATGAAAACAAATATATATATATTGGTGGTCCACGGGATTTACAATTATGAAATTATTAAAATTAGTGGTCCCTAGGGTCCGAAAGGTTGGCAACCCCTGCTCTATAGTTACCTGGTTATGTGGGCAGCATCTGTTTACTCTCAAGTCAATGGAAATAGATATGCCCTACAGACATCCCCATCAATATGGAGCAGGCAAGTTACTTAAAAAGTAATTAGGATGGGACTAGACCCGTGATGGCAAACCTATGACCAGCTGATTTTCAATAGCTTTTTTTTAATCTCCGGAGGATTCCCTGAAGCCTCCAAAGGGCGAAAAACAGCCCAATGCAAACCAGAAATGAGGAGAGAGCTGCCGGAACGGGGGAAAGACAAGCGGCTTCTTTCACTTGTGCTGGCTGCTCTGTTCCCCCCTCCCCCCTGCTACTAAAAAGGATCCTGCCTGATTGCTGGAATCCAAAGGGAAATGAGGAGAGAGCTGCCAGCACGGTTGCCCCACCCACCATCGCCCAGGTCCTCGCTTTCTCCCAAGCATTTCTTTGCCTACCTGATTTCCAGTTCCATCGTGTCTCTTGCCATCGTGTGCAGAGAAACAAGGTTTGTGGGACTAAAAAAAATCTTCATTCAATCAATTACAACTTGGGGGTGGGGAGAGATCTCGCAAAGTTGGAATTGATTGATTGAAGGGGTTTTTTTTTAGTCCCACAAACTTTGTTTTTCTGTCCAAAATGGCAAGAAACACGATGGAAAAATGCTACAGAGGGGAAACTAAATAGGCAAAGAAATGCTTGGGTGAAGCGAGGATCTGGGCGATGGTGGGTGGGGCAGGCTCCATGGAATGGTGCTGAAATGGAGAAAAGGGCAACAGAGCAGCCACCTTGAGGGAAAAAAGCTGTTTTTTCTTCTTTCCTTGCCGCTTGTCTTTCCCCTGTGCCAGCAGCTCCCTTCTTCATTTGTCTATTGACTGTAGTGCCCAGGATCCTCTTTAATAGAAGGGGGGAAATTAGCAACTGGACTCACACCTGCCATTGTAAAAAGGGCCCAATCTTTACACAAGAGAATGATAAGGGAAGGTTTTTTTGACACAGGAGCACACTTGAGTATCCCCCCCCCAATCTCTGCCCGTTTGTGGCAGAGCAACTTCTCCCCTCACTGGGTGTTAGCACGGTCCACACAGATGGGGGGGCATTAAGTTATGTGGGTGGGCACTCGAGTTCGTGTGATAGCGTGCACACATGTGCTTTTGCCACTCGAGGCGAAAAAGGTTCACCATCACTGGACTAGACTATGGGGTCCTGCACCTGTTAGATCTGTTGCAACATTGTATTGCAATACGATAACTGAACAAGGCTGAAGGGATATGGAGGGGTTTATTCCAAGTTTCCTTGCTCAAGCTCTCCTTTCTACAGTATCCCAACACACATGTGTTCCTGATTGCTTATTTGTAGCCTATGACTATCATTAAGTGTTGTACCTTATAATTCTTGACAAATGTATCTTGTCTTTTTATATACAATGAGAGCATATGCACCAAAGACAAATTTCTTGTGTATCCTATCACACTTGGCCAATAAAGAATTCTATTCTGTTCTGTTCTGTTCTGTTCTGTTCTGTTCTGTTCTATTCTATTCTATTCTATTCTATTCTATTCTATTCTATTCTATTCTATTCTATTCTATTCTGTGTAGAATGTTAAGAGACATTTTCCTCCTACCTCAGCTCTGAGAACTACGATTAAGGAGAAACCTTCCTGAGGACAAGTGAGACTTTCTCAGTGCAATTTCTCCAGCCTCCCCTGTTGTTAGTGTAGTTCCCGATGCCTTTGGTCAGCAGTGGCTGTGGGAAAGCGGATGAGGAAGCTTAAAAGAACAGAAAACCAACCAGGTGCTATGGAGGAATGGCTAGGAAAACAATTAATAATCTGGATGTTGACAACTCAAGGAATGGTGCAAAACTCTCCTAATATAATGTTTTTAAATGTTTGGGTTTCATATATCTTGCTTCAGAAATCTTAGTCTTGTCACCTGTATTGCCCAGTGAGACGCTAAAAGGGCAGTTAAGATAAGAAATTAGCTTAAGGTCAGTGAGTTTATGACAACCGCAAACCTAGAGCTTTAAATGTTAAAAGCATGAACTCCCATCACTGGCATGCTTGGCCTAGCACTACCTTAAAATTATGCTGTCATTTCTTTTTGTAATAGCTCCTCTAGAATATCAAGGCTTGTCTTTGTCTCTCTGAAGGGATAAGAAGCTCACTCACTCTGCTCGTTCTTTTGTAGAGATAAAAGCCTGGTCAAGGAAAACTTGCTATTTGAAGATCACATAGTGCTTCTGCTGCTATGGCTGGACCTTTGTTACAGGTGTGTCCTCAGGTGTGGTTACAAAAATCAAGACAGCAGCTGTGACAAGGTGATCAAAGCTCTGTGTGTTCTTTTATTTGTTCTACAAAAATCCCACAAACCTGCATTTGTGTGATACAGGTGCAGTAGTAGGATTGTGAACTGGCCCAGCGATCCCCGTGAATTATTTTTCTCTTCACAAATTCCCAGACATTTACACTCCCCAGGCAATGTGCATTTTCTCCAAGTTATTCTACCTTTTGAAGATACAGCTAAATTTAAAATATAGTTCTGACTCTGTACACTTGTGTGCAAAACATTCCATAGGATTCTTAAGATCAGGAAATATGAACATTTATATAGATTTTTATATTGTAGCTGAAAGAAAAGTAAATGGAAATTTAAGGGAAGATTTTAAGGGACAAAAAAGGGACAGTCTTGTATATGAACTAAATACATCTTTACACTCTCAAGTATATACAAAGTAAATTCAAATATCTAATGAATTGACCAATCTTCTGGTATTCTCTGCATACATTCAGAGGAAATGAGATAATTTTCCAGTTAACACAAGCCAAGAAGAAAAACTCTAAAGACACCCGTGCACAGAAGTTACGAAGTAGTGCCTCATGTAAGATCAAGTGCATGTTATTTTCAGAGGAAAGATTCAAATTACCAGCCAGATTTTATTTGTCTGGAGGAGGAATGGATGATTAAGGAGAGATTCTAGTGTGCTAGCTAAATTCACAACTATTCCTAATTTAGCTTTTTGGGGATAGAGCAAAGCAGGGCAGGAATTTCAGAGCACATTGCTGTACTTTCTATCTGGGTATCTATGACTTCAAATAAAAAAATGTTTGTACAGTGATAAATGACTTTCTAGCCTCCGTTATTACAGAAGCTTTCTGAAGCATGGAGAAAAAAACTCTTTTTCTAGTGCTATATTATAGGGGCTGCCTAATACAATCAACTTCAGTAATCATGATCAAACTCTGGATATGATTTGTGGCCATTAGTATGACACAATTCACAGAACCCTGTGTATCCAAGTGATCAGAGGGAAGAGGTTAGCACTCTGACAGGTGCATATCAGCCACCTGCAAATACCAAAGAGGTGTAAGTCTTTCCTTCTCAGAATAGACACTAGAATTCAAACACTTTTTTTTGGATAAATCTTTTTTTAAATAAACTTTTATTCTATCAAACTAAGATGTTTGCCACTTTCTTTCTCCAATTTTTTTTAAAATGTCATCTTCCAGCTTATAGCCAGGGAGTACTTAATGATTTCCCATCCCACTGCTAACTAAGAGAATAAAGAGTTGGAAGGGATCTTGGAGGTCTTCTAGTCCAACCCTTGCTCTATGCCATTTCAGACAAATTCAGACCAATCTCTTCATTAAAAAACACCAATGTTGGAGCACCCACAACTTCTGGAGGCAAGTTGTTCTGTTCATTAATTGGTCTAACTGTTTCTCCTTAGTTCTAAGATCAATCTTACTTAGCTTTCTTTGAATTAGCCAAAGCTGAATAGATGCTTCCCACAAAAGAAGGAGAAAAAAGTGACTGTGGAAAGTAATAGCCCTTAGAAAATTATATTATTAGCAAAACTCTGCAAAACAGACCTAGTTGTTTATAAATCTTTTCCCCTGCTCCTTTTGTTTTAATGAATAAATTCAGATATTGAAAAAACAACACATATCAACAAATTACTGCCATTAGAAAACCATAGATTTATCCTAGTATTGGATAATAATTCTTGTGGTCATCTCCTGTGCATAAAATGTTCACAAATCCTAATGTCTCGTTTGATTCCAAATACTAGAGGTTGAGCCAAGAAAGATATATATTGGTGATACACAGCTATTGATCTAAAGTTACTTTAACAAAATTGGACATTTCAGTCCTAATATGGCAATACAGTAGGCCAAGTCCTAACCATGTTTCAGCTCCTAAACTAGATCTCAAATATGCATGATTGCAATCAACACTTAAAGAATGACCTCTGAGAGTTCAATATACATAACTCTTTTTGTTTTATTTCCATTTTAAGTTCAACTACATTTGTGATTTTTAAAGTGATCTACTGATTTACAAGAATAGGGCATTCCATATCGTTATTTTAAAGGTTAAATACAGCATATCCATGTCAACATTTTTAAAAGTGTTCTTATAAAAGAGGATTAGTTGCTAAAAAAAAACCCAACTCATTATTCCAAAACACCTAAAAAATATGAAATCAGCATGCTGAAGTAGCAATAGCATGTAGACAAAATGTCCAGATAATAAATACTTGTTTTAACTTTGTTTAAACTGCCAATATGCATTCTGCAATGATTTTGAAACCCATTTTTAATGTGTAAAAAAAGTTTAAAAACTGTTAATCAGAACTGAGTTGATCCAAGATAGTATCATAAAAGTTTCTGATTGCTCACACCAAAAAAACCCCAAACCCTGAACTGATAATCTGAGATTATTTTAAGCTTTTTTGTGAGTTACCAGCTTTAGAACTCACAGATTAAATTTTGCAATTTGTTAGCCAAACCCTGGGCATCCTTTTTTTTTTATCCAGGTAAAATAATGCTATAGTTATGTATAACTCCTGTAATGTTGAACCTGTCATGTTCCACAAGG
This sequence comes from Natrix helvetica, assembly GCF_964273705.1. Classification (NCBI taxonomy): domain Eukaryota; kingdom Metazoa; phylum Chordata; class Lepidosauria; order Squamata; family Natricidae; genus Natrix; species Natrix helvetica. The sequence continues at coordinate 97,079,881 of NC_138548.1, read as the reverse complement.
TGAGGCATTAACCAGCTATGCTTCCAAGGATTCAAACAACATGGCTTTGTATTTATGAGTCTTTATTGAGGTATGATAGCCATCTTAATTAATAGGTGTAAGAGGGCTGTCTCAGAACTGACATCTTACTTCAAATCCAAAACAATATTTTCCCACATTTGTCCTTCTAACAAAGCTTTACCTTTTCTTTTCTTAGGTTTACTCACTAGTAGCCATTGCATGTTTATATTCTCTGTATTCCTGCCCTGAGAATGACTTTTCCTTAATGTCATCCTAGCAATACTAATTCTGCTGGCTTCAGAAATTACAAGTAAGTAGCTTAAAAGTGTGCACAAAGGATACTTGTATTTGTTTTTTACTATTTTGTTGAAATATCAACCACTTCTCAAGAATTTTTAAAGATGGAATTATCAGTACATTCACATCCTCACTTGTCATTGTTTCATGTTGTTTTAGTTTTAGGTGATAGAAAAAGTACAGGATGCTTCACATACAGTGGTGGGTTGCAGTAGGTACGCCCCGGTATGGGCGTATTGGAGCCTGCCCGGAGCACCGGGTACCGTTCCGTTCCGGTGCTCTGGAGGGCTCACCTGCCCGTCCGTGCTCCTTACCGTGTTTTAAAGCTGTCGGTGCTTCTGCGCACTCGCATGGCGAGTACAGTGCCTGTGCGACACTCCTCTGAGCAGCTGGAGCGTCGTGGAGGCTTGCAGAAGCATCATTTGATGCTACAATGCATGTGCACGCTAAACGCGTGTGTGTGCGTACTGCGCGCTTGAATGTGGGTGACACCAGGGTTCCAACCATACCGGTTGGAACGGAATCCGGAACCCACCATTGTTCACATATCTCCATATCCTCTTACTCTGCTTCTTCTTCTATGTCCATTCTTATTTATCAGACTTCAGACAGATAATTCATGGCATGCTTAGAATGATGCACAATGAGTAAACCATATAACTATAGTTTTTCTTTGTCTTCAAGGCATTTTGTGGGAAGTAAAAAATCAAATTGTAACTGTGATCAAGGGACTGAATCTCCCCCTTTTAAAAATCTGTGGCATGCATGCAATGCTTTCAAAAAGGAGCGAGTTTTTGTACACATGATATGCTGCCATATTGATTGTTTGACCCTGTCCCCCATGGTCATCCCTGGTTGTCTTATAGCAGTCTGGTCCAATCTTGACTTCAGCAAATAATTTGGATGCCAACTCCCATATTTCCATGCAGCATGATCCATTGCTAACAGAAAGGTTGGATGTAGTAACCCCCAAATATCTGCAGAAGACAGAGCTGGAGATGTCTACATAGAAATAACAACAGAGAAATGAAAATAGATTAGATAATCGAACAGTGAAGACTGACTGAAAGGCAATGAAGCAGTCAATAATAATTGAGGCTGTTCAAGAAAAGACTAAGAAGCAAAGAAAAATATATTTTTGATAAGAAAAATGAGGGATTAGTTTTGATTGTGAGAGAAAGGCTGCATTAGGAAACATTCGGGAAAAACAAAGATGAAACATAAAAAACAGGAAGATCGCAGACTAGCTTGAACAGGGTGAAAAAAAGAAGAACTAAAATAGAAGAATTATATATTCCCATGATGGCGAACCTATGGCATCCGTGCCACAGGTGGCACATAGAGCCCCCTCTGGGGGCACATGAGCCATTGCCCCAGCTTAGCTCCACCATGCATGTGAGTGCACCTCCCACCAGCCAGCTGCTTTTTGGGTCTCTGCTGCGCATGCATGGGGATGGGCCACATGCAGGAGATGCACAGGTATAGGCAAGGGATCACACATGCATGTTCAGGGGTTGTGCATGCATGTGGAGGGGTGGGGGGAGCGTGGGTGGTCACACATGAATGCTTGGGGATGTGGCACCCACAGGGGGTCACAAGTGCATGCAAGGGGGCAGGGCATGCATAGGTGTCATGCGCACATTGCCTTATAGGTGTGTGCACGCGTGCTTTCGGCACACAATGAGAAAAAGGTTAGTCATCACTGATATATTTATACACTGGTGAATCTAACTATTAGGAACTTGAAGGTGATACGAAACTGAAAATACAGAAAGTTGTGCAGCAGAAGCTGAGAGGTTAATTTCCTTTCTAGTGTGTTGGTGAAAAAAGGAAGTGGAAAATAAGTGGAATTGGTTTTAAAGCTGCATTTCTTTGACTTTTTAGTCCAGAATAATTTCTGAAGGACACTTAGCTGCCTCTGAATTGCATTATTTAGTTGCACTCTTCTAAGTATTTTTCCCCCCTTACATGAAAATAATTACACAAGATTTTTATTTGAATTAAGTGAGGTTATTCAGGGGTAAACGATAGCCACCTTGCTCCTGTAGGTAATTTATACAAGCCTGACAAGTCTGATGAATGAACACAAATGTTTGTACTAACCTAATTATAAATGTTCAGGTTTTCAATGGGAATATTATATAAATGTGCGAATAAATAGCTGGGCACTGAAGCACTCAAAGCATTACTCAGAAACATATTGGAGAACAGTCATTTGGCAGATATTTAGATTTTAAGAGGACAGCGCTCCTTTCTGGTTTATAGAAAGCAGAATAAATTTAAATTGCTGCTGCTTATTGATTTATGCTCTTTATATTGGACATGCCATTTTATTAAAGAAAGCAGATATTCAATAGTGTTAACTGGTAATGAGAATTGACTTTTCACTAATTGTGGAGAGGGTGGCATTAATGCACTTTAATAGAACCTGAGGCTTGTCTACTTCTGATCAATTCTGAAGGGTGTTTTTCCCTCCCCACTCCCCCTTTGTTCTTTTCCAGTCGGCAACATGCTGTGGTCAAAGGATTTCAGCAATAAGATTGTGGGAGATATTTTTCAATCCTTAAAACACGCACATGCATCCATTTAATAGGACAAGGGCCATTACTTGATGGAATAAGCTAGTTAATGCCGAAGCTTCATTTTATGGCTTGACTGTTGAAAGATCATTATTCCCAGATGGTACGCTATGCTGGCCTCCATCTTTTCGCATGAGAAAGCATTGGCCTCATGTCTTTACACATTCCTAGAGTGCATATTAATGAAATCTGTCTATGTAGGAAGGTGTCCCCTGGCCCTGGTTTGACCAGTCACTTTTGTGCACTGAACTCAGTCTCCCTTATTGACCATACACCTTCATGTCCTATTGTGAGCAGCGAAAATTTCTTTTAGACGTGAAATTCTCCAATGAAGACTTACAGTAAATGCTGCTTCCTTGTATGTTTTCAATTGCTTTTTAATTATTGTAAATTTCACTTGCCTTGCTTTTTCTCCTTCAATCTATTTACTTAATAGACTGTTTTCTCCTTTCTTTCAGATGGAGATCTGAAAACGGGGAAATTTATTGTAGATTTCATTCAGAACTACCATATCTTGGCTCATTGGATTTGTGACTAATTATTTGCTTAGTTATATTCTTTTTCTTCTTTGCCTTACCCCTTCAGGCCCAGAACGACGTTAGGACTGCTTCCATGATATCACTGTTACCAACATGAGTTAAATTTTGCAGAGAAATTCCATCATGGTAAGCTTATCTTACCAATAGTCAGAGCTTAAGGTTGAATATATCCGGAAAGCCTTCAAAAAAGTGGTGTATGTGCACACATCAATCATTCCTATACTATATATGCATACCTGCATATAATATTAGAAGGCAGTGTTTATGCAATATTTTGGCACATGAATCAAATCCTTAGCTTCCACTAAAGCCAAGGAAACCTGTTGCTGACTCTCACTTTAGCATGGGTTATGTATTTGGGTAGCAGGCTAGTCTCAAGGTGCTAATTTTAGGACATGCGAATCAAAGGTGGGATAGGGATTGTCTTAAGCAGTAACATTGCCTTAAATCATATTATTTTTGGGTGGTGGCTTGACTGTGCATTGCTGTGGTGAAAAGGTATTGTGTACTCAATGTCATACCTTTTAGCTTCAGCTGGTCCTTTCTTTGCTGCTCTGGCATGAAGGCTGATCCTGTAGGATAATTTGCAGACTTAGCTACGTTGGGTGCAGGTGTGTGTATGTGTGTGTCCTTCATCAGAGGTGCAGCCTTGCTTAGAGTTTTCTTGTTTGTAGGCTTGAGGCTTGTCATTGGCTTGTGCTCACCTAGACAGAAAAGAAAACCTTCAAGAAGCAAGCCAGAAATGCATCTTGGACTTGAAGACTCCAAGGTCCCTCTGATTCTGTTAAACTGCATTATTTAGTCACGTGATAAATATGGAATGAATGAAATCCAATTTTGTGAATCTCTGTAATGTGTAGTATAACATGGATGGAATTACAGAGAACAGGCTGGATCTTAGTGATAACTTCAGAAGCATGTGCACATGTGTAAGTGTGTGCATGTCCGTATGCATCCTTCTGGGCATATTTGTATCATTTGATTGGGCCTCAGCTCCGTGGCCTATTGATATTATTTTGCTGGTGTCTGATTCCATCAAATGAAAGATCAAGCCGAGCTTATTATTCAGAAGATAACCTGTCAGTGACTTACTGTGGGCTCCTATTTCAACACTTGTTATGTGACTGGCAATAAAATGTGACTAATACACTGTTAATTAATTTCATGTCCTCCAGCTAATTTATCACATTATTAATCAGAGTGGAAAAAGCCAAGAGAAGTGAGGTTACCTACCGTTAACTGTTAACTCCAAATCCAGTCTAAGACACCCCAAAAGGGCGCCTTAGCTAGCACTGGGTATTGGAAAGCTTCCAAGTACAGGTATTGAATTTGGCAGCCCTTTAACTTATCCCATTGGCATATCTGATACAGAGAGACAGGATTTAAAGTGAAAGGGCAACCAATTCTGATCATAACCTTGGCTTTGCACTCCAAGTAATTATCCTTTAATTGCATTACACTATGTGAAATAGAGCCATAATTGGAAAAAAACAATTTGACATTCCCTGATGCCTTCTCTGACATGCGCTATTTGCTTTTTATTCAAATGTAAATTTCCTCTATAATACTGTCAAAGAAAAGGAGGAGAGAAAGAAAGCAAAATTGAAATGTCAGTAACAATTGCTGACATGTGGAGCACATCTTCAGCAGGGGCAGGATAGTAGGCATGATTTGCAGCTTAGTGTTTAAACAAATCAAAATGTGGAATGAGCAAAAAAGAAAAAAAGAAGAGGAAAATACGGGTAGAAAAGCACCCAAGTTATATCTATTCCTTTGGCATAGATGTCAGTTTGGTATCATGCTATCAAAATATCAAATAACCTCCCAGCTGTAATTGTGTGATAAATGAGTTTCATCGTTAGACTGAAAGAATAAAACAGGAAGAATAGTTTTCATATATTGTAGGATTTCATCAAAATCATTTTTAGTAAGAAAGGACAAGCTCAGTAAATTGGACTGTCAGAATATGGGTTTAGTTCATGGTTTGAGAAGATGGCAAGTATTTAGGTGCTGTATTTATTGACTGGTTATTATAATTTATGGTGTTGGATACTCATCTAATCTCATAGGATTTTGCTGTCTTTGGTGTCCTTGCTCTTGTTCCATAAAAACTAGAGTAACAGGTAAGAATGCTGGAGACAACCACATATATTTGGGCATTGAAACTATGGAACTCTCCACCATATAGGATTGTAATTTGATCTTTTCCTTTAAGACCCTGAGATGACAGACAAATTTCCAAGTATTTCAAGTAGACTTGATGATAAACTACTGATGATACATTGCCAATTGAGGGTTCCTTGGTGCTCTCAGAGTTTGGTTTTTTCCTTGAAAACATTTCATTACCCAAGTAGGTAACATCATCAGTGCAAAAATGGAGCGGGGTTGGCTTTCTGTATATACATACTGTAGGTGGCTTGCCCTGACAATACGGATGGAAGTGTTCCTGATAGTGTCTTGATTGGGGTGTTGTTTACTGCTTGATTTTTGATCCTGGTGTTAATTTCTGTTTATCTGGGTGTCATTTGCTGGTGAGGAAGTCGTGTAATCTTTTTGTTTCCTTTTTAGCTTTTTGATTGTCTTTTTTGAATGGTATGTATGGTATGTTGTTTATCTCTATGTGGCTGTTGATGGCTGATTTGTCTGGATGCCAGGCTTCCAGGAATTCTCTAGCAATTTTGCACTTAGCTTGGCCACTGATTTGATCTGATATTTACACATTTAGCTTGGTTATTTTATCCAAATTATAAAACTTTTTTAAAAAATCATACATTCTACTTTTAGTCGCTTCACACAACATGTACGAAACTGAAAAGGAAATTATAATGAAAACTTTGTCTTGGGTCAAATGACTTGTATTTAATAGGACTGCCATATCTATCTTGCAAAACTCTAGAAAAACGTAGGTGGCATCTAAGAAATACGTAATTTTACCATCTAGGGGCTGGATGAATGTTTGTCAACTGAACTTTATTTACAGCGCGTTTGCATTTCAACTCGATATTGAGATAATAGCTATTAATTTGTTTATTTATAGTATTCTGGACTCAGCACATATACTTCATATTAAAACTTCTAAAAATACTTCATACTATTGCAGATCAGGAAAAAAAACCCAGAGACAACTGGGTTCACAAGCTAGAAGTGAACATTTGTTTTCTCATATCACATGTCAAGTTTTCATCTGCAGATCATTTCGCATCTAGTTTCTTTACAGCTATTCTATCTAAATCCCATGGAGATTAACAAGAAAATTTTCCCATCCCCTTTTATGCATTTTGCTCTTCTGCCTCTTCTGCTTCAAAGAGAGGTGACAAAAGGGTCAGCCAAAATTTTCTCTTGATAAAATGTCTACCAGATTACGGGGAAATATGTTCTACTGAAATCAATGGGTTTTATCCCCCCCCCCCTATTTTGGCTGCAATCCAGCATGTCATTAAGAAACCTGCACAATATCCGTAGCTACTATTGACTCCAATGATGACAACTAAGGATCAATGTAGCATGCCTCCATGGGGTATTTTCCTTAATTCAGTTTCCATGGCCAGAGCTGTTACTTCTAAAGTATTGTGTTCAGGACACTATCCTTATACTAAGCAGGAGAAGGACCAGTCCTTTTGCCCGAGAGAGTTGAAACCTTCCTTTAGTTTATGGAAATTTTCTGCTCACATTTCTGTTCCACATGCAAACATTCAGAGTGAACTGGAGTGATATTATAGGTCAGATATCAAAGTGGTCCTGGGCAAAGCAATGCACAGCTCTGAAGAATAGAATAACTGCCCGGAAGACATTAGAATGACTATGGATCTCCGCTCCTTCCGTCAGAAACTTAAAACCCACCTATTCCAGCTAGCCGGCTTGGCCTAATTCCACCTATCCCACCTCAGTTCTATTTTCTAAATTCTATTTTTAAATTTTTAGGATTGGTTTTAGGGTCTGTTTTTTAATTTTTATAAATTGTACAGGGGTTATTTAATTTGATTTTTACCTATGTGTATGATTGTATGTATGTTTTAAATTTATTCCTGTACACCGCCCCGAGTCCCTCCGGGGAGAGGGGGCAGTCTAGAAATTTAATAAATTATTAATAAATTATTATTATTAACTATTGTGTGAATTTTTCCTCACATAGAAGCCGAAAAAGGTAAAATGCTTGAAGTTTATGATTTAACATTTCACTCTATGAACTTAGTTAAGAGTCACACATGAGTGATTTAATTAAGTGGCCTGGGCAACATGGCATTCATGATTCATTAAAATAAGACTCTCCTGATTAATCTGGCTGATTAAACTGGTCTTGTAAGTTTAAGTGGTCTGGAATACAGGGATATAGGCTTAAAGACTTGAAAGCTAAATAGGCAGTTACATTGCTTTGTTATCCATGAACTGAGCCATTAGATTAATTTCAGCAAAGAATGAGATGACATCTGAAATCAATTTCATTCAAAGAAAGGTTGGAGAGTGAGCTAAATTATTTTGTGCTCATAACAAATGCTTTGCTGCAAACACCTGTATCTGAGTACATACACAAGTAGCATAAAATCCTGACTGGCTGAGCATTTAGACCTCTTTTTTCTATTTCGTGACAATGAATATTACAGTATATTCCCTTTTCTCTCCTTCTTTTGTTTTCTTTTTTCTTTCTACTTCCATCATTCAAATTCTTCAACCAACTCAAAGGCAGTTTGAAGTTGATTGGTGATGATCTTCATGCCACCAACATCCGGATGCATAGTGCTCACTCCAGATAATCAATACCCATTCCCCCCAAAATAAGACCTCCCAGGATAATAAGCCCAATTGGCCTTTTAAGGGCATGTGCTAAAATAAGCCCTCCCCCAAAATATTACAACACAGCAGCAACCATGAGGTGACCATGCTTGCTGCCTCTGGCACCTCAAAAATAAGACCTCCCCAAAAATAAGGCCTAGAGCTTATTTTGGGAAGTCAAAAGAAAATAAAACCCTGTCTTATTTTGGGGGAAACACGTAGGAGAGTAGAAAGATTATTCAAGCTTGCCTACCCCTTGCCACATTTCTAGTTCACACTATTGCAATTGTCCCATGATGGGAAAAATGCCTGAGGGGTAGGAATTATCCCAAAAGAGGCCTGTGCACAATTGTCCAGGCACTATTCCTTTGTTGCATTTAAAAGATCTGTGAAGTAATAGCATCCTGGGCATAATGTTGAATTGATCCCAGGACTTTGGAAATAGGATGAAGCCAGAATTCATCCCAATTGAAAAACGGTCCATTTGTAGCAGGAATGCCAAACTTGCATCATCATGGCAGCATCACATGACATATCAAGACTTTTCCCCCTTTTGCTAAGTGGGGCGTGGGCATGGCCAGCAGGTGACGCATCTGGCCCACAGACCGCAAGTTTGACGGCCCTGATCTATAGTATCTGCCGAGTTTCAGCATTTGAAATGGAAAGACATTTACTTATTGAATTATTCCCCCTTTTTGTTTATATGAAGTGTAAATGGCTTAATAAAAAGAAGTGTATTTTTTTATTTTTAACAATTGATTATACAATTTTTCAATTATAATTAACAATTAAAATCAAATTCCAGAGGAAAAAAAGAAACCCTTCAAATAATTAAGGCATATAAAGCTTGATAACTCATTTGGCTATCTTCCTAATTCCTGCTAAAATACTTGGGCTTCTGACAATGGGAGCCTTTTCAGATAGTCCTCTTTTGCTAATGTAAATAATGGTTAGGTTCACTGTGGTACAGGCAGTCCATCAAATAATTAAACCCTACATTGTTTAAGGACATAAATAACAACACCAGCTCTTAAATTATGTCTAATGAACAGCTTCTAGCCAATGCAGATATTTCAGTACCTTGCACCAGTCAGCATCTTAAGTGTAACATTTTGCAGTTTCCAACTGTAGTTTCTGGACACTTTCCCAATGTAGTCCCTTGCAAATGCATTGAAATAGTCAAGTTGGATTGTAACCAAGGTATGGATAATCATCACTAAGACTGAGGAGCCCAGGAAAAGTCAAGGTTGGAATACTAGCCATAAATATGTAGATATGCTCTTTATCAGGTTTGCCATCTACATATTCAGATAACAGCTGGAAATAAAAAAAAACATTCCCAAGGTGCAAAATCTGCTCTTTCTGGCACAATAGACTCCTCATTCAAGCTTCAATCATCCCCAAGTTCAGATATTTCTTTCCCATGGTCTTATTTGGAATTAATCTCTACCTATTGTCCATCATCAGTGGGATTTGGGATAGGGATTGTTTGCTTGGAATTAGAAGGTAGGGAAGAGTAGAAATAGGTTTATCAAGGCATATTGTGAGCTTTTCCTCATTGAAAAGGTCCAAATGATCTGCCCTGACAGTTTCTGGTAGATGTTAAATAGCATGGGAGATGAGTTAGAATCCTCTTTTTTTTTAGTAATTTTTTTTATATTTTTATTTTCTTAACATATACTCACATGTATACTATTACATAGCCAGCATCGTTTTGTATTATTAAATGTCTACATCAAGTCATCTTACCATCTCCCAAAACACAATTATTAGCTCTTCTGCTCTCCATACACCATATTTGTCCTTATCCATCACTTTCTTCTCCCTCCCTCTCCTCCCCCTCCCTACCCCCTTTCTTTCCTCTGTCATCCTATCCTACTCTATTTCCCCTTTCTCTCTCCTCCTCCTCTCCCCCCTTTCCGCTCCTCATTTCTCTTCTCCTCTTCCCCCCTTCTTGCCTTCTCTCCTATACCTTTCTTCTTCCCTTACCTCTCTCCTTTTCTTCCCACTCTTCATCTCATTTACTTGGTGTATTTCAGCTCCCGAACAAGCTCCATTTTATCTTGATGGTATTTATAGTTCCTTTTCAATATACATATTTGATTTTAACATATATTCTCCTTCTTTCTTAAACAAAAAATAGAACAAAAAAGTATACATATATAGCCATTGTACTTTTAAGCCTCGCCCCCACCTAATTTTGGTTGAGATTTAGACCTGGTTACCGTTCCCAGCTATTCTCAACATTATCTTTATATAATTATACATTTGAAACTGGAAGAGAAGCTGATGCCATCTTAATCTTTCGCAGAAGAGAGAAAAAAAAGAGAAGAAAAAAGAAACCTTCGTATTTCCCAGTTCTTGAGTGGGATGTTTTATTCTTTCCTTTAATAACTGCTCAAAATAAATCACTTGTAGCAAGCTTGTAATCAATCTCTTGCCTCCTTCTAATTTACAGCAGTTGGTTAATTAAAACTTCCCACACAGTCAAGGCTAAGATTCCGTTATCGGTAAGAAGATGTGCTTTTTTCTTTAAAATTTATTTTATTTTATTTTTAATTTTCAAAACAAACACGACACAAAAAATCTTCCTTCTTTACATACTATAGGAAGTGTATCAGTTGGTTAAAACAGACTTTCGTGCACCTCTTCCACAGTCATCAACCATAATTCATATTAACTCAAGTATTTTAACTCAGATATTTATACATGTTACCATCATCATCATACCTCCATTTTCATTTGAGTATAATTGTTTAAACGTCCTTCATCATAAAATATACCAAGATTTAATACATAGCCACATACTGGCATTTCATTTACTATTTCTAAAATCCTCCAATAACACTGAATCCTTATGTCCTATTCTAGCTAAACATCCATAATATTTAGTAACAAAATTTTCTAATCCTCCTTTCCAAATCACTGTTTACAATTTTCCTTATGTTGTACCCATACATATATATACATTGTTATCATTATCCCTCCTTTATTTGACTACATCCTGTATCATAACATTTCTCCCCCTAATAATCAAGACTTAACTGAATCTAACTTAGTTCTTTTTTATTAACCTTTATATATAATCAAAAAGATTTCTAATCTTCCTTTCATGGGTACCATTCAATATTCATATACAATTATTACTTATCATAACACTACACATATATACATTATTATCATTATCAATTATTTATTTGACTATATCTATGGTCACTAAATTTAACTAAGTTTAACTAGTTTTAGATTATACACTTTCATCTATCAACCTGTATCTTTCCAGTAGCAAAACAATCTCATGTCTTCTGCCATTGTGGTGTTTTTCTCACATTTACCATTGGGGAGATTCTAGAAGTAGAATTCTTCCTATTGGAACTTATTCTTCAATCCACAATTCCTTATGGAATTTCAAAAGGAGTTGCAGCTTTATTTCAATTTCTGATTTATGATACAATTATCTTTTGTATGTAAAATATCCCTTTCCTTCAAATAATTGGGGCAGCCAATAATGAAGAAAGGATAAGTAGGGCAACTGTTCATTTACATTTGCTTAATGAAATATAAATATGATTCCAACAAAAATGTTGATGTATAGCAAAACTAACAGGAGTAATTTTGTTCTAATTTACCATGGCCTGAATGACAAATAAAAAGTTAAAATAATCTCCTGAATAGTTTAATCTTAGAAACAACAGTATCATGTGCTTCAAGCATAGACTAAGATAGATGTTCTAGGTTTCTGGTGGCAAACCTATGGCATGTGTGCCAGAGGTGGCACACAGGGCCCTCTCTCTGGGCACACAAGCCATCACCCCAGCTCAGCTCTGCCGTGCAGGTGCGTGCCTCCCACAGGCCAGCTGGTGTTCGGGTCTCTGCTGCGCATTCAGGGGTCATGCGTGCATGCCCAGGAGAGCGACACATGGAGGGAGATTCACATGTGCAGGGGCGGGGCTCATGCACAGGGCCCATGCATGCATTGTATTTTAGGGGTGCGGGTGCACGCGCACACACACTTTGGGCACTCGGTCCGGAAAAGGTTAGCCATCACTGTTCTAGGTTTTGTTTTTAAATAAAATTAAATAGGAACATAATTTTCACTGTTTTTCCTTTTTGAGTTTCACATCTTAATTTATTTTGAGGTTTCTAAATTAGGTGTCATTGTTTTCTTTAACTTTCTCACATGTGTTCATTACCCAATGTTTGGCTGATTAACTTTGATTTAGAAAAAGTGTATGACATGGTGAATAGGATTGAAATATGGAACAGTTTTTAGAAGTTTTAGATGTTAAAGTTTGGTTGCTAAATGTGCTAAGTGCAGCACATGGTGGAAAGAAACACATGAAAATAAATGGAATACTTAGAAAATGGTTTAACACTAAGCGCATATTAAGAAATGGATGTTCTTTAATGTATTTATGGGTAAACACAAGGAATGCTTGTGGTAGAAATACATGAAGAACCATCTCACTTCTTTGAGATGGGCCAGCCCCACTTGCACCTGCAGAAGGGGCGTGCTGTGGACCCCATTGGCCAAGGAAGTTTGGCAGGTGGGATCCAGGAGGAAAACCTTTTCTGTCTCTGTGCTCATTCTCTGGAACATCAGTTCCCTCAAGATGAGATTTTCCTCCACCCTCTTGACCTTCCATAAAGGCCTTAAAATGTCAATTGCACTGAGTCCAGATAGGGTGTCACCCTGGACATAGGTGATTTATTTATTTATTTGTAACCCACCTTTATGATTTTTACGAATAACTCAGGGCCTCCACCATATCCAACACATTTTCTTCCTATTTTCCTCACAAAAGCAACCCTGTGAGGTGAACTAGGAAGGGGTTTGTCTGAGATGTTTACTCAAATTAGTTTCTTGACCTAGGCTCAGGTTCTGCTTATTTGACTATTGTCTTTATAGTTCCTCCCATCTTCAAGGTCATTCTCTATATCCTCCACACTAAAAAAGACACAAGGCAGAGCTAAGATCTGTAGACCCAAAGTGTAAGTCCTCTAACCTTTCAGACTATTTGTTCTGCCCTGCTACTGTAATCACTTGGCTCTCAGTCCAGAGAAATTGCACTGTTCCCAAGTGATGAAACCAATTAAAAGTTGTGAATTACAGCAAATGCATTCATTCACTGCTAATCTCATTCATTTCAAATGGTGTTAGGGATGACTACTTTCTTCTGGATCTAGGCCCAGAATTTTGCAGGAAGGAAGTGAGAAAAACAACAACCATTTGCCATGGCATATTATAAAAATAAATAATTTTATAAATAATTTTTGTACAAATTAGCAAAGGACAAAGGGGCAGCTGTCGATTCCCTTGTCCACACACTCAAAGTAAATGGAGTGAGAGGCAAACGTTGCTTTCCCTTGAGAGATCAACAGAGAGATCAATATGTCGATAGAGAATATCTACATGGAGATGCACTTCTAATACTTTGCTGTTGATTGGCCTTTTTCTACAGAAAAGGGAAAGTTGCCTCATTTTTGTCTGATAGTAGGGCTGGCTCTGAACATAATAGCATCAATGAAAGTTTGCTTAGCTCATTTGCACATTGTCTAATATTTCCTTGTGTTAAAACAAAACTTCCCAGATGGGTATTCAAGTTCGCCAAGGTTTTTAATTAGGCTGATTATTCAACAAATGTTGCATATAGATATAGAGGGGGGAGGGCCAGGGGAAAAAAACCAGGTCCCTTGTGGGCATACTAGGTGCCTTTGTGATGTGATGTTATATACAGCAAGACTTTTGACTTTTTAAAAAACACGCAACTTGTAAGTCCCTATGCGGTTTATCTCGTATAGTGCACTGGTACACTAGTTTGCGATTGCCTTGGGAAAAACCTTGTCTACTGCCTACCCAAAGTCTGAAATTCTTATTGTTTATAGCTTGTGTGTGTTTTTCCCCTAAACTCTTAGCCTTAAAATGGAAAAAGAAACAAAACGTGTATCCTCATTTGTGCATTAAAAAACAACTCAATGAAGTATGTTCAAAGAAAAATATAGGATATATGTATGTATGTATGTATGTATGTATGTATGTATGTATGTATGTATGTATGTATGTATGTATGTATGTATGTTACAACCCCTGGTATGCCCAAATACAATATATATAAGCACAAATACAACACACACACACACACACACACACACACACACACACAATATTTTTCTGTGAACATACTTCATTGAGTTATATATATATAACTTCAATTGCACTGATATATAATATACAGAAAGTAGATGAAGCAAATGGGTGAAGCAAATGGGAATGATTTACTTCTTTTATGATTAAAATACTGACTTTATCCTTAACATTTATTTTTAATGCTCCTGACCTTAAAGCTTTTGGCTATATGAATTTAATCAAGTTTTCTGATTTATTACTGAACAGAAACTGTGAACTCCCAGTATGAAAGTCTGTGGCAATAAGAAGGCCCAATGGCTTTTTAAAAAAAGAACAGTTTAGGAGGTCTTTTGAAACTAATATTCAGACTGATATAGAGAGGGTTTGTAGGAAAGAGGTGCCCCCTTCTGGATGGACCAAGTAATTATAGACATACATTTTTTCCATTGTCGTTTTTATCCATCTGTAAAAATGCAGTTCATATTAAACTGACGAAGTATTCAAACTGGCTAATATCACCATTATGCTAGTATTTAGAATGTATACTTGGCATCCTTCCATCTTCCCTCCTCTCTTCTTTTTTTCCGGTTCTCACTTTAGGCAACAACTAGTCCTAACAACTGGTTCCAATTTCTGATCATATCCTCCCTGCCTGTTATTTGTAATGGAATTGCAATAGTTCACAGAAATACACACACCATGCTTCATTAAACAAAGTCAATCTGCTCCTGTTCTCTTTCTTTCCCCACCCTCCAGCACAGAAGACCAGCTACAGCTCTTATTCCCTCCTCACATCCCACAATTAATATTTAACTAGAAAAGGACTGAAAGCTCTTTTGTAAACTAATAAAAGCATGTTGCCCCAAGCCCCTCCCATCAAAAGGCACTCTCCTGTACAAAGTAGAAGAGGGTTAGGAGTGGCTGGGTTCAGTTTGGTGTGCAGACTGCAAGAAGAAGAAAAAAATATGACCCAATTCTCATGAACAGGACTGAGCCAGGTAAGTAATACAGGGTCCTCTGGACTTCTTCCCATATTCATGTAGAATATTGCTAATTCCTATTCTTTTTTTCTAAGCCCTCCTGCTTTTACAGATTATCTCCCTTTAAAATGTTCTCTCTGTTCTGTTCTTAGATCCTATTGGGATTATTACTATGATGCGGTGGCTCAGTGGCTAAGACGCTGAGCTTGTTGATCAGAAAGGTCGGCAATTCAGTGGTTTGAATCCCTAGTGCTGCGTAACGGAGTGAGCTCCCATTGCTTGTCCCAGCGTCTACCAACCTAACAGTTCGAAAGCACATAAAAAATGCAAGTAGAAAACTAGGGACCACCACCTTAGTGGGAAGGTAACAGAGTTCCGTGCACCTTTGGTATTTAGTCAAGCCAGCCACATGACCATGGCGACTTCTTTGGAGAGCATTGGTTTTTCGTCTTAGAAACAGAGATGAGCACTGCCCCCTAGAGCCAGAAACAACTAGTACGCATGTGCGGGGGGAACTTTTACCTTTACCTTACTATGATGCCCTGTTGCTGTGTTACCTTGCTGGAAAATAAAACTGCAAGAAACTAACCTCAGAAAGTACAAAGGATCCCACAGTTGAACCCTGATATACAAATATTCTCTTCTATTGTGATTATTACTGCTAAAGATCTAATGAAGTTGACTATGGCAGCAGAGACCCTACTTGCCATGGCCTCCTTTATAATGTAAAAAGCCTTGATCCCAAGCCATTGTCAGAGACTTTACTACATATGGGAACAAACACAATCACCACCACTATAAGATAATAATACAAAAATCAAAAGATGCTACTCCATCTCTAAAAAGATATGCTGAGACCATATCCCCACAGAGTCTTTTGAATTTGGGAGCCTCAGCTCCTGCTTGAGACTACTGTATCTGGATTGCAAACCATCTGGATGACCAATTTCTGCATCTCTTGGCTGGCATCTAGTGGTGGTTTAGATTCTTGAAACTCAGATTAGAAGCTCTAGTCTTGGTCTCTGCAACATCCCCTTTTAGTTCTTCCAGATATCATTCCTGATTTTGGAACTCAAGAGTCCACAAGTGGTTTCTTTTCATTATAGACAAAACTCCTCAATAGGATGCAAATGGGTTTTTTAAAATACAGATGACATAACTCAGTGAGCAAAATTGATCAGCTGAGATTAAAAACGTACTGTCAAAAATAAATTGCAATCAAATGGGCCAATTCAGAAAAATTCCCCCTTTTTGATGCTTTTCAGGATAGTAACTGGAGATAGTACTTTACAAGGATAGGAATTAATGGAAATTTAACAGCCACACAATTTTGCAAACAACGGCATCTTTTATTGCCAATACAACAGATGTATTATTTATAGTAGCTTTTAACCCTTGAACTAATTATATGCAGGTGTATAAATGATAGTACAACTTTTTGAATAACTTTGATACACTTCCCAAATATGATCTATTAGTGTAAACAAAAGTTTTAAAACTGCCTAATAAAGATGAATCATTTGGAAAATTCACTGTTTTGATCCCACAGAAACAAATTCTTTGAATTTTTGCTTTTTCTCCTTTACCTTGGGCTGCCTTATTTTTCATTGCCAATTCTGTAGCCGACAGAGTTGGCATTCCAAAAATCAGGATGACTACTAGATGATACCAAAGAGATAAGGAAAACTCTGAGTGTGTTTATCTCTTTGCCACAATCTATCCAATAGTTGCCTGAATTTCTTAGCCAGTTCAGAACTGGGAGCCTTACCTTCAAAAATCAAAACAAAACAAAACCCAACCATCACATGAGCAAATAAGTCCCAGTTATCACTTACAACCTGGACTATCCTTACCACTAGATTATTCCCCTTTCCAGACTTCTCCTTCCTGAAAGCTTTTTAACCTTTCACCTCAGGAAACTGGATTCAAATTGTGCAAAGGACATAAGGAAAATGAGATTGATGACCTCCAGCCTGCTACCATGTAAAAATATATCCACATGATAAAAAGCCATGAACTTCACTAAAATAAGGAGGCTTTGTTCTTCTAGTTCCACACTTCTGCCTAAGAGAGGCTGAAGGTCAGGCTTGAAGATAGATTTGAAAAGCAGAGATAAAAGCTGACTCGGTCAGTAGGTCTAGCTTTTGTGCAGCGTTAGCAGTAATTATATTTCATGAGTCTGCAAAGCCAAAGAGGCAGAGAAGACCAACCACGCAGCCCTTCAGGATTTGATTGGGACTGAAGCAAAAAGGGAAAAAAAAGAGGGGTCATTGTGATAGTGGAAAGAAAAATAAAGTTCTTTATTTTAAAAATGTCACAACTATAAAACATGAGGGGGGGGGATTTACAAATATGTAGCTACTGTATATTTGTCAATGGCAAGGGGATCATTCTATATTTAAACATAATTGGAATATTTTTCCTTTATTAGGTATTTAAACTGTGGTGATAGGGTGGAAATAAGAACTCCTCGGTTAATTAGCATATACAAATTATTTTATCACATTCATTAATTCATTAATACTAATATTGATGCTGTTAATCATATTGATACCCAGGGCTTGAGTTTATGCTTTAAACTTCATTAATTAATTAGCTGTGCTTTAAAAAAAAATTCTCCAGTAAAACTTTGAATTTTGGGTAGTATCAAGTAATTTCCAATGCCATAGAATTTACACAGGTGTAAATTACTTAATATTCAACTTGGCTTAATACCTTGGTAATAAAGATGCCGCCAACATGTATCTTATTCACTGGATCAACCCAGCAAAATTTTTTAAAGCTGAATTTGGATTCATTAGAATAAAATAAATGATATAGTTAGAAAAATAACTGGTTTCTTATTTATTAATTTATTTTCAAAGACTAAGCTAACAAACACTGAAGCATGGTCTAAAATTCATGTGTATGTGTATATATTATATTATGAGGAAAATAGTAGCCAATTCCTGTAGGCTAATAGACAATAGCTATAGACAAAAAAATTGTTACTACTCTTGATACATTTAAAAATTGGCCTTTTAAAAGGAAAACAGTGATCTTATCATCATGAGGGAAATCAAACTGTATAATAACTAGGGTTGAAAGCCAATTTGGTGTAATAGTTAAGGCATCAGATTAGAAAATGAAAGACTGAATTATAGTCCTGTTTTAGGCACAAGGTAGCTGGGTAACCTTGGGCCAGTCACTTTCTCTCAGCCTCAGAAAGGAGGCGATGGCAAACTACTTCTGAAAAACCTTCACAACAAAACTGCCAGGACTACACCAGGCAATCTTCAGTAGTCAATTGTCTAGAAGGGATAAAACCAACCAACCAACCCGGGGTTACTGCTTTTAATTGTGAATGTGCATAGAGCAGACATTTTAATAGGTTATAGATTCAACCTCAGTGTTTGAATATAAATATTTTGTATGGCAGATTGAAATATCTTCCTGCTGTTACTTGAATAAGTAGTGTATTAATTCAAAACAAACATAAAAATGTTTCCTATGTGTAGTATGCATGATTTAAAAAATATAGCTAGGGAGTCCATCATGACAGGGTGTTCTATTGTGAATGGAATTTAAATCACCTACAAATGGGAGATTTTAGAGAATATCTAAGTTCCAGACTCTCTGACATCTCCTAAAATTTTTATCAAAGTTTAATGTAAGACTAGAATAGAACATAATTTTTTATTGGCCAAGTGTGATTGGACACACAAGGAATTTGTCTCTGGTGCATAAGCTCTCAGTGCACATACAAGCAAAACACGTATTGACAGACCATAATTCATCTGATTTTTGCTGAGTAGATAGAAATCTATTGTTCAAGAGGAACTGACAAGGTTTCCTCCAAAAAATCCTACATTAGCCTAGACTCACTAACATGATTTCTATTTGTTTAAAGACAATAATTTCAAAAAAAAACCAAAAACTATTTGGTAAAAATACAAGTGATACAGCTCAGAACTCTCTTCAGACCACTAATATAAAAAGTCTAATGTGATTAAGTGGTCCAACTTCAGTCTGTGGCTTAGCTTAGATATATTTACAGTATAAACAATAGCTCATTATGCACGAGTTTTTTAATGCCCTAGCTTTAAAGCTCTTTCAGCTGAAAGGGTAATAGTTACAAAAGAAGAAATGCACAATGTTTAACTAGGAATTTAACTTTTCCCCACCCCAAGAAAAATAACAAGAGCATGGTGGAGGTTAGAATCCTAAAAACCGAACACAAACCAATCACCATAGATATCAGCGGATTTAATTTCTTTGTGGTCATTTTTCTCTTTGGTTTTTAGGACTCTAACCTCCACTTTTTCCACTTGATAAACATCTCCAACTTCTTCATCATATTTTATTGTTAGATGCTCTAGATTTTCCAACTTCTTCTCCGTCTTCTCAAATGTGTTTGATCATTTCTGAATTTCTAACAATATCTTTTGCAAACTTAGTTTCTTTCTGCTGTTGAGATTGTACCATTATCTGCAGCTGACAAACACTGCTGCTCTGGCTTGGAAAATTTTTACAAGATTAAGCATAAATTCACAATAAGGTCTTATTTTCACTTTTCTCTGGTTAAAGATATACTTCAAAGGAACATCTGCATGCTTTTCTTCTTATCACTCTCTATAGACAAAACAGTGAGACCTTGAAGTGCCAAGCCAGAATAATCAGTGAGGAAAGTAAAAATGTTATTTCCAATACACAAACCTCCAGCCTCCGAGTAGCAGTTGTCTTTCCCTCTGTTGTTACAATTTTCTTTGTTGCCTTTTGTATCTTTTTTATTCCAAGTTTAAAAAAAAGTCAAATTCTTGAATGAAATAGAGAAGAAAAAGGGAAAAACACACGCAGTAATGAAGGAGAATTTTAATCCATAGGTTGCAAAAAATAATAATTAAAAAAAGATAGAAGAAAACTTAATCCATTCATTTTAAAAGGCTTGCATAAATTCTATCCATGAAAATAGCATTTAAAAGGTAAGATAACCCACTGTCCAAAACCTTTCAAGGCTTAATTCCGCCGCTTATTTCTTCTGTTCTCAAATTTAAATTAACTTTAAGTTTTTTATGGGCAGTTTCTTTTAAAACGGTAAACATTCCTCACCAGCTAAAAACACTTTCTCTTTCCGTATCCTTCTGTTTCGGAGCCGTCCCAACTTTTGTTGCCAGCTAAAAGAACTTCTCCTGGATCGATCAGGGACTTTGCAATGTATTCTCCCCGTTCACCATCTCTGCGGGACGGTTTAAGTCTGTTTGGACCACCCAGCAGCAAAAGTATCAGCGGCGATCTCAGAGCATTGGCTCCTCCTCTCCAGGATGGTGGACTCTTAAGATTTCTTTATGGGCTGCACTGAATTCAGAAAAACCAAATAGCAGCCATTTCAGTAGTAAAGGAATAGTAATACATAAGAGATACCATTAGTTCAGTTAATTTTTAATAGTTAACACTCAGTCCAGTGCCTGAATCCCAGTTAGCTTTATTTTTATCTTTTTATCCCGTTTCTTCCCAATACAGCCAGCCCACAAAGATATGAATCTAAAAGAATAAAATCCATATATCAGAGACATCAGATAAATTATAACATCCATACATAACAATAATATATAGACAATATTTTTTTCTACTTGCAAGTTCCAACCCTAAAATATCAAAGTAATAAAGTTTAACCACATACTGACACTAGTTTAAGGTCTACCACTGGACTTAAAAACATATGCTATATAGGAAGCTTACATGTAGAACACCCTACATTTGAGTTTTAATAGAGTGAGCTTGTGAGGAAACTCCAGTGTTGTGGCATACAAGATTTCAAAATTTTCAATATAGCTAATTTGATTTAATTAACCTTGGAGGGAATCTTTCTTTCTTTCTCTCTCTCTTTCTTTCTTCTTCCCTCCCTCTCCCCTTTCTCTTATATAATATCTGAAACATCTGAAACATCTGAAACAAAGGGTTGAGAAATTCATTTAAACACACTTGGGAGATGAATAGCCCTTAGGAGGCTTGTAGAGTGCTCCTGGGGTTGGGGGCAAAAACGATTTTAAAAATGGCCCATTTTTGGCAAAAAAATGGCCCCTTTTTTGCCCCCCCCCAAAGGGGGGGCATGGATAGTCTTTAGGAAACTTATAGAGTGCTTCTGGTGGGCAAAATTGAGCAAAAATCGGGCCATTTTTTGCCCATTTCTGCCCTCCCCAGCCCCCAGGAGCTCCCTGAAAGCCTCCTACAAGCAGGGCCTCCCCTTTTGGTTTTTGATTATTTGGTGTCTTATTTGACTTTCCCCTTTCTGGTGATTATTTGACTACGTATGGGCATTTTTGCGAAGGGGGCAGGGTCTCAGGAAGCAAAAAAATGCTGTATTCAGTGTATAAGTCACACCCAGATTTTCAGGCTTTTTTTAGGGAAAAAGGGGCATCTTATATTTCGAAAAATATGGTACTTGATAGAATCCTTATTTTAAATTTTAGTATTTTTGGACATGACTGTATGCAGAAATTACATGTTCTAGTAATTCAACAAAATTTTATATAATGGTACCATAATACAATTCCTTAATTATTTATATCCTCTTTTCTTTCTGAATTAGGCCACATTTAATCACATATAGTAACAGAATAAATAATAAAACAGATATTTTGATGAAAATCAATTCTTTATTAATATCTGCATATTAATAACACAACAATTTCAGTTTTTAAAAACAAGATATAAAGATATTTGGCATGCCTTTAAAAATATCTCCAATACAAACAATATCTTTTCTGGTCAATCCTGAACCTCACATTTCTATAACATGCACTATTTGTATCAGACTAAGTGTACATGCATTTTACCTGAGGTACATGGGCTAATTATCTGAGTAGATTACAAGCATTACCTATTACTGAGAAAGACCATAAATGTCTCATCATACATATGCTTGTATAATTCCATCAAATACATTTTGTGTATTTATTAAAGCTAAGGTGACAGGGTGTCACTTTCCAGCCACACATTCTCCATCAATCTATGGATTCAGGTATAAAGTCTCCAAGCAAGATATTCATAACAGAAATATTGTCGGAGGCTGTAACTTTGGTGACTTCCTTTCCACCAGCAGCAAAATACTGTTGAAGGCATAATATAATTCCTTCTTCACATGGAAACTCTTGTTTGCAAAAAAAGGTCAATCACTTTCACATTACTGTTTCAGAAAGGTATGCCGTCTTCTTGAAAATCTTAGTCTGACCTCTGTGTTTTCTGTTTATCATGCAACAACCTTCTCAAATCACCCATTTCCCACAAGTAATACTGCTTATGCTGCTAGTACTTAAAATGTCTGCAGGAAAAACCATGGTCCAGAACAAGGAAATACTCAAAAAGATTTCCTATAAAAGGCAGCAATAATGATCTGGAGGAAAAAAAATACCACATGAAGTACGCAATTAGTATTAGCCAACGCCCACTCTTATTAGCTTGTCTGTTAAAAAATTCACAAATACTTAGACAACCTTCTAATTTTTCTTCTGTACAGATGACATAAACTTCCCTTTACCTATTGCTTGTTTGCATAACACTGAATCTTAACTGGAAATATGAACCGATTACATTTTATGAACAACCTTCCTGTGGCTCAGCAATGAAATGCAGAGCCCAGGCTATATCACATGCTTATTACGAATAATTCCCCCTCCTTCTATCTCGATTTGCTCATATAGCCACTTGCGATCACAACGGCATTCAGGTCCACACTTGCGGGAGCCGCACTTGGAGCAGGCATAGAAACACCCAAGGCAGTCTTCATCAAGGCAGTCACACAGGTCTATCCCGCTGAAAAGCAGAAAGCCTTGGCCGTCATATACCTTGCTCTTTGCTGCTATTAATTGCCTGGAAGGAAAAATACAAGCAACCAACAATTAACAATAATTTGTAATACTAGACACTCTATTTTAAATAATAGACAATTCAGTTTAAAACTCCTGACAGGTGAATTTCTCTAGTTTGTTGTACTAAGGAGCAGCAGATATAAACTAATATGACATAGAACGGTCCTTGAAAAGTTTATGGAAACTTCAATTAGTTCAAAATACACTGGCTTGAATGGTTTTATGCAAGTCCAGATTGGTCCCTCTCTTGCAAGAGCTGCACTGGCTCCTGATTTGCTTCCGGGTCCAATTCAAAGTGCTGGTTGTGGCACATTTAAGCTCTACATGGCCAGGGGCCAGGTTGTTTGAAGGACCATCTTTTTTCAATTACATGTAGCTTACCCACCGGAGTGGGGAGGCAGTCTGGTCTACCAAGTCGGTTCTTCTAATGGGATAAGAAGAAAGCACTTGTGAAATTCAAAAATTTTCCCTACCTGTTCTGTGGGTATGGCTTGGTGGGTGTGCTTGGTGGGTGGGGGTCATGTGATGGGTGGGCATGGCCAATTTAAAAAAAAATGAAAGCATTTTTAAACTACTTGTTCAGAACTGGTAGTTTAAAAATGCTTTAAAAAGTACCTACCTACCTACACATTCTCTCTCCCCCCCCTACTGTATTTCTCTATCTCTATTTCTCTCTCTCCCTATCCCTTTACCTACCTACCTACCTACTCTCTCTCCCTCCCTCTCTATCTACTGTATTTCTCTCTCTCTCTATTTCTCTCTCTCTCTATCCCTTTACCTACCGACCTACCTACTCTCCCTCCCTATCTACTGTATTTCTCTATCTCTCTATTTTCCCTCTATATCCTTCTACCTACCTACACACACACTCTCTCTCCCTCTTGTATTTCTCTCTCTCTTTATCTACCTACCTACCTACCCTCTCTCCATACCTATCTACTGTATTTCTCTCTTTCTTTCTTTCTCTCTTTCTTTCTCTCTCTCTCCCTTTCTCTACCTACCAACCTACCTACTCTCTCTCTCTCTCCCTAGTATTTCTCTATCTCTTTCTCTATCCCTCTACCTACCTATCTACACACACTCTCTCTATTTTTCTCTCTCTCTATCCCTTTATCTACCTACCTAACTACTCTCTCTCTCTCACTACCTACCTACTGTATTTCTCTCTCTTTCTCTCCCTCTCTATCCCTCTATCTACCTACTTTTTAAAAAAAATTGCCTCTTCAAAACCTTGGTGCATTTTATACTCTGGTGGGTCTTATACTCCGAAAAATATGGTAAGTAACATAGACCAATGAAGTATTTTAAGTTTTAACATTCCCCTTGGGCAGGGTTTCGGTGTTCTGCAATCCAGACAACAATAAAACTGAGCTTGGTTCCTTCATTATCAATCCAAAGTTTTAAAGGGATTTTAAGGTAAAAATGGAGAGATTCGACAAGAAAGGTGATACAAAGAAGATTTAAATCCAGCTACAGCAACGTGGTGCATTCCAGATACCTTGGTCCACAAATTTCAGTTTCTTGCTACAGTCCATATTAGTTAGGGATGATAAGACATAACATGACAAACCAATGTTCAAATTTGGCATTAGCTCTTTATAATATCTGAACATAGTTTGCAAACATACTGTAGAAGAAACCTGGATCACTTTAATTAGATCATCTTAGATGTAAGCATTTCTAGTCCTAAGAAGTTTTATTTATCTATGCTGGCATTGCTGCCTTTTACTGAGATAGCTTTGAATTTGAACATTCAGTCTTACAGAACCCAAAGACCCCAAGCAGAAAAAAATATGGGGGGGGGCGGGGTAGGAGGTAACTAACTACGATCAGCTAGCATTAGGCTATGGAAAATTAATCTAGGATATAGAAAAATCCACTGCCACAAATTTCAAGTACTTCTTCCAGAGCACTTTGATTGCTGCTGTCCTGAAGCTGCTATAAAATATAAAATGTTTTATAAAAACTCAATGGCTAAATAACAGTAATGAAGAATACTGGAACAAATGACAAGTACCGTGTTTCCCCGAAAATAAGACAATGTCTTCTTTTCTTTGGACCTCCCGAAATAAGTGCTTGGCCTTATTTTCGGGGAGGTCTTATTATTTTTGAGGTGCAGAAGGCCCCTTAATCACGGCCTGCGGCCCACAGATCAGCTGATCCAGAGAGGGCCAGAAGTTCTGTCTGTTTCTGGCATGCTCTTGCAGGCCTAGCGTTGCTCTTTTTGCAGCTGTCACTAAGAGATGGGGCGCAGTAGCTAGGGTTTGTAGGAGTGGCCTCCGCGAGGCTGTTTCATGTAGATGGCAGGTGCATGTGGGACATGTTCCCCCCCCCCCAAGGAAATGGCAGGGAAAGCTGCGCATGTGTTAAAATATTTTAGGGGAGGGGTTATTTTGGGAGGGAGGGCTTATTTTAGCACATGCACTCAAAAGCCCGATTGGGCTTATTATCTGCGAAGGTCTTATTTTGGGGAAAACAGGGTAGCAAAAAGGAAGGTAATGTGTGCTTCTAATCAGCTTTCTTCTGCTTTCTCAGTAAAGAAATCCAATTTTTCTTAGTGCAATCTGTATTGCACCAAAAAGACAAAAACTTCCAAGAACAATTTATTGTTTTTGTCTCGGGACAATAAATATATAAGTAAATAAATAAATAAATTGCACCAAGAACATTTCCCGTAATCTGGGAAAAATCATGGATACCACGACTGCAGTGATTTCCCACTTTTCAAGCAGCTTTATAATAATTGGACAATGCAACTTTTTTTATTCCTATGCACAAACATGGGGAAAAAATCCATGCATTTAAGCAGTTCTAAATTATAATCCATATGTAAGCAGAAGAATTTTCCCTCAAAGTTAAAAAGCAAAGGCAATCAATCCATAAACAGTCTACCTGTCTGAATTAACGGATGTACTTTTCGTTTGTAGTTTTCTTTTTTCTCTTTTGTTTGCTGCTTCTTGAGGAAATCCAGTATGCCGTCCTGGATTAGCAAACTTCAAGGCTTTAGTTGTACGCCCCTGAATAAATACAGACAATTTCATTTTTAAAAATTCAAAGCATTTCTAATTAAGTGATATCATATTTCAGCTAAGAGACAAACACTGAAGCTGAAGCCAAATATACACTTCTCTTTTTATTTATGGTATCAACTGTGCTCTAAGTTGCTTATGAGATATCTCAATGAATAAAAGTAATAGTAATATTAACAGTCAAAAGAAAGCAAAGATAATAAATTGGATAGGAATATACCCTTAGAGATGCAAGTTAATGGAAACAGGAATAGTTACTTTAATAAAGAGGGTACATTCTTCACTTCTCTTTTTATTTCCCACTAGCTGATAACCCAGCGTTGCCCAGGTATTTATTTATCCCAATCCTGTATTAGACAGGAAAATGAATTAATTATATCTATAGTGTCAAATCAAAGTACCATTTCCATTTTTCTGATGGTAATACTTGCATACTGCATGTGGATCATAGTGGAATCCTTCCAATGCTAAGCTAAAATGTTGCGCAGTCCGTGATTGTCTGGCTCTATCTCTCATTTCCTGTAGTCGGTCCTCATGCTGTTGTACTGTCTCTGAAGCTAGATGTAGCAGCTGTCTCTTCCATAACCTATAGTCGGGCCTCACACTGCTGTACTGTCTCTGAAGCTCTAGAGATAGCAGCTCTTTCACACTGCAGCACAAGTCTAATATTCCTCTCCTCGGGAGTTTCTTGTCTACGCTGTTGTTTCATTTTTTTAGCCTTCGATTGCACTTGGCCAATCACCTGATGATCCTTGGAGGTATTGTTACAGCAATGAAATCTATTATTATGGAATACAATAAAATAAATGTAAGAAAAAGACACTTGGGCCTGGCCCTGTTACCAGTTGTAGGAGAAAGCTGCCTCAACCACTGTGGTGAGAATTAGAGACCTAATTGCACTGGCCAACAGCCTGGGAAAAATTCTACAGGGAACAGACTTTGAGGCAATTATCTGCATTAGCAGGCACTTCCCCCGACAACTTGCTCTCTCTGCTTGAAGCTGAGGGCCTAGGATGTGTTTTTTTTAATGAATCAATCCCCCTTAAGAGAGGGTTCCCACTTGTGACTTAATGTGAAGCTGTCACCATGGCAACTTCACTGTGCTGTACAATAGAAGCCATTTTAAGGCACAAAAGGCTGTATCTTAACAGAACTTGAATCCAAAATGCACACTATCACTGTCAAAAGTACTGTGATTTGACACTATAGATATAAACCACTCCTTTTCATTTCAGCGGCCCAGGCGTTCCAGAGTCATGCTGGAACACACGCACACATGCACACCCTGAGAGGAGTTAGGGGTGTCTTACCCCCACAGTACTTTTTCCAGACAGTAAGTCATCTGTGTACCAAGTTTGGTTGAAATTGCTAATTTCCAAAATAGGAAATAACTGTAGCATGTCTTCATTAAACATAGACTGTGCAAAGCTGGATACCAAGTTCAGTTTTAAAGATGAAAATCTTCCATCACGGTGCTCCTTATTGTTTGGAAGATAAATCTTCCCCTATCAATCATATAAGCGCTCTAAGGAGTGTGCAGTTTCAGACTGCAGATAGTAATTCAGTTTTCAAATGTTCCCCATAATGAAATATACCTTGCAGGAAAAGCATTAAAAAAGTAGGGAGATGTTTGAATCTCTCTTCATTGTGCTTCTTCCTACCCTGTTTCATATTTGCAGAGTATGTTACATAGGGGATTTGTAAAAGTGTAGTCTACCATCAGTCTGAAGTAGCACATTCCATTCTAGTATCTTAAATTCTTTTAAATCTCAAGATATGCAATGTGTTGATAAAATCTCACTGCTTACACAAATTATATGGTCTCATCCTGGCTAATTTGCCTTTAAGTATTATAAAAAAAGTTAAGATCATATCATCATACAAACCAGGAAAATATCGCTAACATGTTCATGAAAAGCCACTTTATTTAAACAGCTCTTTAATTTTTGCTTCCTGGTTTGAATAAAACAGAAATTTGTTTGACTGAGTTGAAAGTTATGGGAAAAGCTTATGCATATTGCATTTCAAAAGCTGAACAGTTATTTTCTCCCTGTTCCCATGAAATGATTTGGTCTCTTTTCCCCTTAAAAGGATTAGAGCTCATTCATACATACAATTCATACAAAGATTCAACTGAGAAGTTGCAATTTTACATGAAAACGCCATTTCTGATGTTTAAACTGTGATGGCATTTTCTTCATACATTGCTTATCCAGTAAGAGTCATACATTCAGGGACTGTACAGAACTGAGTGTACTCTTAGTATTTTAAGAGAGGGGATTGATGCTATTCTTTTCATACTCTTAACCTGTCTCCTGTGGCACATATATTTAGAGGTACCACTTTTTTTTTCAGTGGGTGGGATTTACTATCACATAACTGCAAAAGTTACAGCTTTAGTCCAGTACTTAGATAGTTGAAAAAATGGTCCCATATACATACGTCTGAATCAAGTCTCCTTCGTTGACGGTCTTCAGACTCAACCTCTGCATTTCCATTTATTATCTGTGTACATTTGGGGCAAAGCTTCCAGCCTGGTATAAATTGACGTCCAAACTTGGCACTTAGAAAAGATGCATCATCTATATCAATTGCATGCAAGTTTTTCCTGGAGAGCTTTTTGTGCATATTGAAAGGATCGCAACATGACTTTTGCAAGTCTTCATACCTATCAAGGTAAACTTTAGCGTGATGGAAGCAGATTGTATGAGTCTCTGAAAGCGTTATCCCAGTTCTAAGCTGAAGAAGTAACAGATCAGTTGCTGATAAATCTTGATTAGTCTTGAAGCCAGTTTGAGAAGTAAAGTATGCTTTATGACAATCGCTGCTAGCTTGCAGCTGATTTCCAATTGAACATGGATCCATTTTACTTGATCAGTAAAATATATTTCAGTATTTAAATTGTATTGTTTGTCGTCTTTTAACAGCTGTTACGAGGATTATCCTGGAGAAAGCAGTGAAGGAAGTAAGATTTGTGATGCATAAGTTTATTTTTAACTAGAGCCAAAACAAAATCAACTCAGAAATGTGTCCTGTACTCTGATATTTTTTTTAAGGATGAAGTGGAATCATAAAATAGGCATTTTTGCAGGCAATGCCAGTTTCTCGGTTTTCCAGCAATTTGCCTACCAATAAATTTAGGCACGAAAGTACCATGTTGCAACTAGAGTACATTTATATGCCAGCTTTTATCAATTCCGTATATAAAATAACCGCCATTTCATGAATAGGTTTTCATAGATTAAAAGAATATCGTAGACTGGTACAAGTAGTTTTAAGAATTGGAAGGAATAACCTAGTTGGGAACTAAAATAGCTAGATTGGTTTCTATTCCAAAATGAAGTATTGCTTTACAATAACAAAATCATTTTTTTCCCCAGAATACTCATTATGGAAAAGATGTTGAAATAATAATAGATACTTATATTAGGTATTTGACATAAAAAATCTCAAATAATAATAATAATTTAAAAAAACAGGCCAGTTTGTTAAGCCGTTAATAAATTCCAAAAAATGCAAGTGTTTTACTTATGCAGAAGAATCCTGCAATAGATCTGATGGGAAGTTGTAAGACTTTTGTACTCATTAGATTATTCGATTAAGTTGAAAGTTATACAGCTAACTCAATTAGAACTCTCAGACAAAGTAGGCTATGGACCACCTTTAATTATTTTCCAAGCACATAATTTATGATTCATGTATAGAAGCAGCTTGCAACATGACGCTTTTGTACCTTGGGAATATACATCTTGTCCAAACTGCAGGATCTGCTAGCAAAACATGCACCCGATTATTTCTTGAGAAATGTGTGATGCCACTTCCGATATATGTCTTAACAGTGGAAAGAAGCCTTAAGACATCCGAATTAATATTTCCTAATGGCACTTTAATTAAAGAGGGCAAGGCAGGAGGTTGCAAGAATGACGGCGGAAGCAAAGCCAATGTGAAGAAGCTATTAAACTGCAAGCAATATTATGAAGAGATTAAATGGTCGGCAACAAAATCAGACAAGGAAAAAAACTTGCAACTTGTAGCTTTTTTCCTCAATGAATCAAAAGTCACAAGCGTGCCCAGTCGATTGACATTTTATCAGATTAGGATTATTATTTTTTTAGGATCACCAAAATCATGAGTATTTTTTTCAAACACTTGCAGAGGTCAGGATCCAAAAAAATTCCCATAATGCATGTAAGGGCTTCTACATATGAAATTTTCTTTATCCAAGTTTCCTTCCAAATAAAGTGTTCTGGGCTTGCATGGGATGCCCCATAATCTTCCACATCATCATTTCAGAAGGGAGGACAAAGGGTTAGTTGAAGATGTCCCCAAAAGTCCAGATTTGCATGTAGAGGCTTGCAAGCAGCAACTGGGATCTTATGATGAGTCTCACTATTTAGCCTAATTGTCTTGTCTTCTTGAATTATTTATTTTAGAATCTGAAACAAAAATTCATATGAGGACCCGTGTCTTGGAATATTTTAACTCTTTGCCTTTTTTTCACACAATATTATACTTTACATCCTCTATTCTGCTCCAAGTTAATTATGACTCCAAAAGACATAGATTTCAGTTTGACATCAAATATTTGACTGTGTTCTATAAACACAGGTGTACTTTTACAACTCAACTTTTTGTTTGTATTTTTTTGTTTGCTATTATGTAAACAAACATTATGACCGCCCCTTCACATTTCTTGTATTGTTTAATTATTTTAGCCAAGAGATCTAAGGTCCTGCTCATAATTTAAACTCTTTCGTAACAGAAAAGAGATACATAAAATTACATCAGCTCCAAAACTCAACTTAAAATGAAAACAATAAGGTTTTTAATTGTTGTTGGTATAAAATATTGTCAATAATGAGTGTTGCAACATCTAAAGCTTCAGTTTTGCTTTGCTCTGATTAAAAATTTTAGGTGATTTATGAGTGAGCAAATTTTAGAAAGAGCAGAAGATGTCAAGGATAATGCACTAATTTTATGTAGAAGTGAATCATTGAAAATAAATAGCTGACACCCCATGGTAAGGTGGTAGGTAACGTTAGAAAGGAGGCAGGAACAACTGCTGGTAATTACATTTAAAAAGTAACAGAAAGAAAAGCCCAGACATGGAAAGAAAACAAAACAGAAGGAATAACTTCAGCATATTTGCCATTATCAAAGCATGCATATGATTCTTAAAAATCTTTAATTGTCTCTGTAGTTGACTGATTATTCAGTGTCTGAGATTCTTAATAGTATGTGAACTGGATTGTCTTGAATGAAGAAACTGTGTTCTCACAATACTGGAAGTGTTCAGCTTTGTCAACACATTGAGGCATTTTAATTAGCATTTCAGCACCATGTAATTCAAGAGTGAGGAATGTGAGGCATTCCATTCCTGAACCACAATTCCCAGCACCCTTTGTCATAGCTATAATGAAAGTTATAGTTCTGTAGTGGAACTGAAGCTACTCAAAGCTGTGTCCAGCAGTGTCTGGAGGAATGCAAGTTATATTTCTCTGAATTATCTGACTCTAAAGCAGTCACAGAAATAATTCAATATGTGAGCATCTTTATAAATGTTGATTTGCTGAAGTGCTAGAGAAAGGGTCCTAACAGCAGTTTCTATTTCCAGAAATCTGCTATCCTGCAATTCAAATTATTCTTAATCAACTGACCAAGCAGCAAATAATTTAAAATTTAAATTAGGTTTTTTTTAGCACTGAACTTTGAATGGGCACTAAATGAATTGTTGTAGTTGAGGACTTCCTGTTTCTATAAAAAGAGACACTCTGCATATCCTCATAATCACTTTGAATATATTTTGCTGGTAGTAAATTCTATATTTATGCAGTCCAGCTGAAATATTCAAAAATCCTGCTAAAGAATGGGAGAGAAAGTGAAGACTAACAATGAACAAATCCAGCAAATGTTTTTGTAACAGAAATCACATGGGGGGGGGGGGGAGGAAAAAGAAACCCAGCACCCCTAATAGTAATCCTAAATATTACATATCAATTTGAACTTAATCTGGAAACAGTCTGTTGCAGCATATGCACTATGTAAAACATATAGAGCAAAGCAAAGCAGGCCATGGCTGAGCTTGTGTAACAATTTGTAGAAAGGCAGAAAGTATACAAATCACATTTTATAAAAGTTATTAACAGATTATGTAGTTTATTGCTCAAATATTGCAATGACAATCATTGCTGTTTTGAATGATCAAAGAACTGGTCCTGATTTTGCACCAGCACTTGTTAAGAAAGAAAATACAGTGTGAATGGGGGGCAAAGCCCCTCAGAACCAAAGACTTGACTTCCCTAATTTATCAATTGACATAAACCATACACTGAAAAAAAGATGCAGCCAATCAAACCTCACACATAACATATTTTAAAGTGTATCTAACAATGTAATGCATAAAGTGGCACATTGCTTCCATTCCATAAAATCAAATGATAAAGCTAATTAAATCAGATTATAGCAATTTTAGTTACTTAGTTATTTAGATTTACATGCAACCACCTTTTTCCACTTTACGAGTTAAAGGTACATACATTTGAAAATACCTTTATTTTTTAAACTAGGGAGAAACAGGATTGCCATATCTCAAATGTATACTATTACATAAAATAACATAAATCCAGAATCAGACAAAAATCTGAACACATACATAGAGCAAGACCTTATCTAATGATTTTTTAGTATCTGAAATTATTAAATGGGTCTATACCTCATGGGCATTTATAGTACGTTGAAATATAATCCACACAATTTTTTACTATTTTTGTTTATAGGCAAATATGTATATAAACATTTCACACCCTCTAATGCACACAGGAAATGTCAGTGTTAACTTTGGCAACAATTCAACTGTAATGCTGGTTAGAAGTCTCTATAAGCAGCTATTCCCCCCTCAACTGTAGCCTCAGATCAGGCTACAGTGACTTCCTTAGTTATGATTGATAAAATTCTTCTGTATGACATAAAACATTTCCATAAGTGACTGACTTAGCCAAGTTTTTAAAAAGCCATATAAGCTCTTCCAATGGTGTCTATCCATTTTTGTTTTCAAGCTTACCTCATGAAAGTGGGTGTGTCAAGACCAGAAGAGAGAAAATTCCTATACAGATAGTCTTCGACTTACAACCACAATTGACCCCAAATTTCTGTTGTTAAGCGAAACCGAGTTTTGCCCCAATTTACAACCTTCCTTGCCACAGTTGTTAAGTTGCAGTTGATAAGTTAGTAACCCGGTTGTTAAGTGAATCTCCCTTCCCAAATGATTTTGCTTGTGAGAAGGTCGCAAAAGGTGATCATATGACCTTGGGACACAGCAATGATCATAAAACACGAACCAGTTGCCAAGCATCTGAATATTGATCACACGATCATGGGGGATGCTGGAAAGTTGGTAACGGTGAAAAACGGCCACAAGTCACATTTTTCAGCCCCGTTGTAACCTTGTGCCAGCCTTTCTCCATCCACATCGGCCTTCCGGACGTGGGCTTCGACTCCCATAACCCAGCGAGACGGGGATCATGGGAGTGCGATTGCAATGAATCGGGGTTGGGCAGCCTAAACTGCGCTCCGTGGAGGGCAACTCCGCTCACACAGCCTCCCCGCGGCTACTCACCTTGCTGTGGGCTTTCCTTCGTCCGAGACCCGCTGCCGCCGCTGCACCCACCGATCCCGCGTCGCCCGCCTCGCCCACGGCTGCCATGAAGCCGACCGCTTCGGCTGCGCGGCGCAGGAGCAGGGACGGCAAATCTATTGGCTCACTCGCCGCACTTCCGGGTCTGATGGCTTCGTAGAGACCCGCGGCAGGAAGAGCAAAGCCGTCGTTGGAACCGGCCGTTCCTGCATCTGCTTCCTTCGCACGATTCCCCCCCCTCCCAAAGATTGTCCTACTTTCTGTTCCGGGTTGTTGAGACAGAACCCGTAGCTCCCCCCGCCCACTTTACGTTTTGTTGCAGGCAGAAGTTCAACAGAGTAAGCCACTGACTGTTGTACGAGGAGAAACCGATGGGGAGGGTTGCATCTTTTCGATCACCGAGGACTGAGGGTTAAATCTGGCTAAATCAGTTTCGCCCTGATAGAGAACCTTCACGCCCTCTAAAAAGGATTAGGGCATCAAGCCTTGTATTTACTTATGCACATGCCTTATTTGCACCCTTCTGTGTCACCTTTATTTCGGATAATTCTCTCTCCACACACACCCCAGTCGCATTTGTCACTTTTGCTTTCGATAATTTGTGTAATGCCCTTCCCCATACATAGAAGGCGTGAGCAGGGCCGCCGAGAGGATTATTAAATGCAGGAACAAGACTAATAATGGACACCTCACCTACACATGGGCACGCGTTTCTGTTTTTCCTTGCGTGTTTGAGCTCCAGATTTTTGAGATGACGTTTCATAACCATTCATAAACTGAAATGAAATATAAAATATATTCCTAAATGAAATGAAAGTAAACTTGCACGCTTAAATAAGTGAATGAAATTAAAATTCAATAAATTACATAACACTTCACTCAGTTTCAGATTAATAAAAGTTGTCAAACAAGGCCGCAAGGCGTTTTTGCTACCCGTACAAAGTATAGAGTATGAAGTATATATATCCAATATTGTTTTGCTTTTTAAAAATATTTTTGTAATTTTTTAAAAAAAATCCCCTTCATGGGCCCCCTTTGAACTCCATGGGTCATAAATTGCATCAATAATGCAGCTGATTTTTTAAAATAACTTTCTTTGCACAGCACCTGAAGAGCACATATCATTTACAAGAAAGTAGACCCACATTCAGGGCCGGATTTAGATGGAAAGAGGCCCTAGGCTATTCCACTTATGGGGCCCTTTCACCTCCCATTTTTAAGTTTGTAAATTACATGAGAGATAATAAAATACATCATTACTGTGATATATATCAATATATTAAATGAAACATGTTGTAATTGGTACTAACCTTTATAAAAAATGTGGCACGGATAAATAAAAGGCTCCTCTTGATCTTGAGGCCCTAGGCTGAAGCCTAGTTAGCCTATAGGAAAATCCGGCCCTGCCCACATTGGATCTGGACTAAAGAAGGGCTTGTTTGTGGCCTTGTTACCGTAACAGGATTCTAATTGTATAAATATTCTGACTTTGTGAAGCCTGTGTATAAACATTGCTCCCATAGCTGCCTTAGAATAGAATAGAATAGAATAGAATAGAATAATAGAATAGAATAGAATAGAATAATAGAATAGAATAGAATAGAATAGAATAGAATAGAATAGAATAGAATAGAATAGAATAGAATAGAATAGAATAGATCTGAAAGGGAGCTCCTCAAGCAGGAGATCCTATACTGTTTCAGACAAGTGGCTGTCTCGTCTCTTGCCTTTGATACTCTGGACAACTCAACTCAGTAAATGAATTGGCAAAGGAATTTTCGATTGGATGTATTCTGTTTTCTATAGCTGTGCCAAAATTCTAGATAATTCTAAATAAGTAGATAATTCTAAATAAGTAGATGTTGCTTAATTTTAAATAATAATAATAGTTTTAATAAAGTATTATTGAATGAATATATAACTAAATACAGGTCAAGGATAATTCTATGTCATATTACAATGAATTGTAAAGTCACAGTATAAAATAGGGAGTTGTAGACTAAACCATTCAATTGTGGTTGTAAGCTGAGGACTACTATAACCCAGAATTTTCCTGCATCACATACGAGCTGGCTCTCTTGTGACGAAATGTACAGGGCTGGATTCCCAGGAGAGAAAGGTGCATTCCAAAGGAATTCAGTTCAGATAGTGTTAGATCTGGGCAACGAGAGACAGACTGCGGACACGAAGTGACTTAACAGCTCTTTATTAGTAGTAGTAGTGATCCAGCTTGCTCTGTGGTCGGAGGGTTCCCCTTTTATAGGGATTGGGTACGCCCCTCGACCAATCAGAACGATACCTGTTTCCCGCTGTAGCAGCGGACCAGAGGGGAGACTTGCCACGATATATGCTAATATCTAACACCCCTCCCCTCCTAGACAGAACGTTGCGGTAGGTAACATAGTCTTTTAGGTATGTGGGGGGTTGCCTTACTCGGGAGGAACGTCGTGGTTCTGGTTGGTCAGAAATGGTTTCCGGATCGGATGCTTTTCCCGTTCGGGAGGTTTCGTGCCCTCGTTGCTAGGGCGTTCCGGAGTCTGCTCGGTTTCGTTGCCTGGGGGTTGCTCTGCTTCGTGCGTGTTTTCTTGTTCCGAGCTTGGTTCGCAGGTGTCGTAGTTTTCTATGATGGGGCTCTCGCGTGGCTGACTTTCTGTAGGCAGGAAAATCTCGTCTTCGTTTCGAAGGTCTGAGTGTGCTAGGCGACCCCGAAGTTGATCGATGTGCCTTTTCCAGTTCCGCACATCTTCCAGTTCCAGCAGATACGATCGTGGACCCGTGATGCCAATGACCTTTGCCGGCATCCACAATGTTCCCCCTGCATAGTTGTGGGCGTATACTGAATCCCCTATGCTAAAAGACCGAATTTTGCTTGTGGAGTCTGGGGGAGCTGTGGCAGAGTAATTTGGGTGAAGACGGTCCAGGTGAGACCGTAGATGGCGGCCCATGAGTAGTTCAGCGGGGCTCCTACCCGTCGTTGCACTTGGGGTGATATGCTGAATTAAAAGGTAATGATCAATGCGTGTTTGCCAATCACCTGGACCCATCCTAGCGAGGGCCTCTTTTGCGAATCGCACCATTCTCTCCGCCTGTCCATTTGATGCCGGATGGAATGGCGCGACGAGGGCGTGCCGAATTCCCTGACCTGCTAGATATGTCTCAAATTGCATGGCCGTGAACTGGGGCCCGTTATCGGAGACCAGGAGGTCGGGCAGGCCATGGGTGGCGAAAAGTCGCCGTAGAACCTTAATGACTGCCTCTGCCTTGGTTGAAGTCATTAGGACTACATCTAGCCATTTTGAGTATGCATCCACAACTATAAGGAAAGTCTGACCTTGGAATGGCCCTGCGAAGTCGATGTGTATTCGCGACCAGGGTGCTTTAGGTTTCTCCCATTCTGTGGCGGGCACTTCCGGGGGTGCTGGTCTCGATTCCTGGCATGGGTCGCAAGTGGCCACCCACTCCTCTATTTCTTTGTCCATGTTTGGCCACCAAACGTAACTTCTTGCTAACGCCTTCATCCTAACAATCCCCGGATGGCCCACATGTAAAGCATCTAATACATTCCTACGTAAAACATACGGAATAACAACTCGATCCCCCCACAATAAACAACCTTGCAACACTGAGAGTTCGTCCCGTTTTGACCAAAACACTTTGAATTCCGGGCCCACGTTTCCCTTCGGCCACCCCCTCCAAACCCAAGTTTGAACTTGCTTTATTAAATTGTCTTTAGAGGAGAACCTTGCAACGTCGTATGAAGAAACCGGTCCAGAGTCCAAACAGTCAATGAGCAATACCGGTACTTCTGGAGTGGGGTCTGGCAGAATGTCAGGTAATGGGCAACGGCTGAGTGCGTCTGCGTGTCCGAGAGTGGAGCCCGGCCGATGAATCAATTTGTATGAGTACGCAGCCAGGAAAACAGTCCACCTGGTCATGCGTGGAGAAAGGGAGACCGGAGTGGGGCGGTTTCCCGCCAAAAGTCCCAACAACGGTTTGTGATCTGTAATTAGTTCAAAATCGCGGCCGTAGAGGTATTCGTGGAAACGTTTTACTCCAGCTACAGCAGCCAGCGCTTCCCTGTCCATTTGGCTGTAATTCCTTTCGGCCGATGAAAAGAGTTCTGGAGTAGAAGGCGATGGGCGCTTCTTTTCCGTCGGGCATCCTGTGGCTGAGGACTGCTCCAACTCCGAAGGGTGATGCGTCGCAGGTCAATACCAGCGGTAGGGTCTGGCTGTATTGGACAAGCAGTGAGTCAGTGGTGAGCAGGCGCTTTACCCCGGCGAAAGCTGCAGCTTCGGATCGTCCCCATTTCCATGGTGCGTTCCTCTGGAGTAGACGGTGTAGTGGCTCAGCAACGGTCGCCTTCTGCCTCAGAAAAACGCTGCAGAAGTTAAGTAGTTCGAGGAAGGCCTGCAACTCGGTCTGATTTCGTGGTGTGGGGGCGTCCTGGATCGCCTTAATTTTCTTTGAAGTGGGGTGTATTCCCTGACCATCGATTCTATAACCCAGGAATTCTACGCTAGGCACGTTAATTTGGCATTTTTCCTTTTTGAGGCGGAGACCCTTTTCTCTGATTCTGGCCAAAACAGTTCTGACTCTTTTATTTAATTGCTCCTCGTTTGCAGCGGACACCAAGATGTCGTCAAAATAGGGGACGACTCCCGGTATCCCTTGCAAAAGTCGTTCCATGACGCTCTGGAAGAATCCTGGGGCAATACTCACACCGAATTGTAGCCGGTTGCATTTGAATGCTCCTCTATGCGTCACTATAGTTTGGGCCTCCGCTGTGGCGCTATCAACTGGCAGTTGCTGGTAAGCTTGTGCCATGTCTAACTTAGCAAATACCTTTCCTGGCCCCAACGAATGCAATAAGTGCTGTACTACAGGCACAGGATATGCGCTCTGTTGTAGCGCGACATTAATTGTGCATTTATAGTCCGCGCAGATGCGGACTGATCCGTCTGGTTTGACTGGGGTCACGATGGGTGTTTCCCAGCGCGCGTGATCCACCGGCTCAAGGATTCCTTGCTCCACTAACTTATCTATTTCCTTATCTATTTTTGGGCGGAGTGCAAAAGGCACTCGTCTCGGTTTAAGTCGGATTGGCGCCACTTTGGGGTCTAAATTGAATGATATTGGTTTACCCACATACTTACCAAGACCGGGGCTGAACACATCCTCGAACTCCTTAAAAATCTGTTCAGCACTGCTGTTTCTCACGGCGTTGATTCCGGTGACTTCTAACCCCAGGGCTTCAAACCAATCAAGCCCCAGAAGGTTCTGTAATGGCGCGCTGGCGATGGTCACGGGCAGCTGGGCTTCGATGTCCTTGAAACGGATTTGGAATGTGCCTTGGCCCACGATGGGGACTTGGTTCCCCTGGTAGTCTCGTAGCAGGACGTCTGGAGCGCGTAGTTGGCTCTTTCTGAGGCTAGGGATAGCCTGTTTCATGGATGCCCATGAAATAATCATCAGGGTCGATCCTGTGTCAACTTCTAGCTCGCAAGGTGAGCCCTCCAAGAGGACTGTGACTCTCAGCCTTTTTGGCCGCTTAGGGCGGACCTGATATATTGTGGTGAGATACGTTCGCAACTCCTCTCTCTGGGTCAACTCTATCTCATCGTCTACATCCTGAAAATACTCTCGTTGAGCGTCTTGATAGAACGCTCTTTTAGCTCTTTGTGTGTATTCTCTCTGGGGATACGCTCGTTCAGCTCTTTGGAAATTTTCTCTCTGGGTAAACACTTGTGGATTTCTCTCTGGGCGCCCTTTTTGATTTCGCCAAGCCCCTGGGTTGGGCTTCTGTTGGCGGTACATGGGTGGCTGCCGTGAGGCAGGGACTCCGCTCCGGCATACTCGTGCGATGTGCCCAAGTTTGTTGCAGTGCGAACAAACAACGTTCCTGAACCTACAAGTAGACCTGGGGTGATTCCCTCCGCAGCTTGCGCAGGGCGGCAAACGGAATCCGGGTCTCCCCCCAGGCCTCAAGTGACTGCTCTGCATCAGGTGACTGTCCTCGAACTCGGGATTCTCGTAGTCGGGGCTTGTGTCCTCATAGTGTACTCTGGTTTGCCTTGGTGCTGGCTGATTTACGTTGGCCCCTTGTTGTATGGTCACCGATGATTTCTCTGCTGACTCTGACGCTCTTGCTTCGTTTAGTGCTATCTGTAAGGTTAAATTCGGGTTTGCCAACAGCTTCTTTTGTAGTGAAATGTCTCTTAACCCACAGATGAGCTGCGCTAAGATGTGCTCGTCCAGATCCCTGAACTCGCAGTGAGTTGCTGCTTTTCGTAGGGCTGCAACATATTGATTGATGGATTCTCCCGCCTTCTGGTTCCTCGTGTTGAATTCCTTGCGGCAGACATGGCGGGAAGGTTTTGGCGCGTAATGAGTTTGCAGGGCCTGTTGCAACGCCATCCACGATACTGCCTGTATTGGAGTAGGCGCGGTGCGGTCTCTGGCCGTGTTGAAAACTTCTTTTCCGCAGTAGCCGAGGAAGATGTTTTTCTTCCTGGCGTCGGTGATTCCCGTGTATTCGTTCGCTTCGAGGAAACACTCGAAATGAATCATGAAGGCTTCCCATTCGTCGTTCGCTGGGTCGAATGGAGCGGGGGGAGCGTGCATCGCCATCTTCTTTGCTTGAATTTGCCGCGCTGCGGTGACCTGAGATGGCTGCCAGAATTTCTGCCGAATTCCTGGGCTGGATCAAATCCGGAGATTCTGAATGTAGCATTCTTCGTCCTATCTGTCTCTCAATCCCACCTTCGTCGCCAATGTTAGATCTGGGCAACGAGAGACAGACTGCGGACACGAAGTGACTTAACAGCTCTTTATTAGTAGTAGTAGTGATCCAGCTTGCTCTGTGGTCGGAGGGTTCCCCTTTTATAGGGATCGGGTACGCCCCTCGACCAATCAGAACGATACCTGTTTCCCGCTGTAGCAGCGGACCAGAGGGGAGACTTGCCACGATATATGCTAATATCTAACAGATAGTTTGTGTGAGACAAAGAGGGTAAAGACAGGCCCCTCATAATAGTTCTCAGAATATATGCTTGATGTAGATAACAGAGTGCTTCGGTTTGGCAAGACTTTGTCTATAGGCGAGGAACAATAAAGGAACCTGCATGGAAACATCACCATGTGTCTTTCTTGTTTTTTGGGGGGCCTGACATTCTCAGCTTGAAAATTCAGTTTCAATTGTTTTTAATGGCATAAAAAACTCACATAGCAGTCCAAAGCAAAATATTGGCACTCAGAAGCTGCAGATGGTTCAAAATGCAATAGCAGTAAGAGACACTTTCCAGAATGCCTGTGCGTCACCACTGGTAGATGAGCAGCATTGGTTGTCAGTCAGTTTCTGAGTAGAATTCAAGGTGCTAGTCATCACCTATAAAACTTTGTGTGGCATAGTATCTGAGGACCCACTTGTCTCTGTCCATTTAGTACATTTTAGCAAAGCAGAGGTGGTCTAGGTTCCTCATTAAGCATCATGTTTGTACATATAAAAATGCCTACACATAAATATGAAATAATGTATAATTATTGATAAGTCAGGCAATTCATTTTTTATCAGCCACATCATATTACTGACTCTAGTTCATAAACTGCTTATATTCCTTTTTACATCTACCGATTAGAATTAAATGTTTTTATATACTCATATTTGTTTGCTTGTGATTATATATATAGCACAGAAGTTTTGTATATATAACACAGAAGTTTGTGTTCTTCCTATTGAATTGTATCTAATTGGTTTCAGTCCAGAATTTCAGCTTTTCCAATTCACTTTGATTATTGAAACCATGGTATTTAGGAATTGGTCCCCACATACTTTGAATGATTGGCGGATTTGTTAACTCTGGTACATTATCAAAACAGAGATGCAGGAATGATATTTCTATAATATTCTGTGTATGATATTTTCATATAAAACCATTCAGTTGAGCAGATAGGCATGAAGTTGTGTAACATTTTCTAAACACAATTCCTACCTAAAAGCAGAGTTTAGTACTGTGGAAAAGCCAGCAGAGGGCACACAAAGTCTTAATTTGGATTTCTTTACGCACGAAATAATCTTTAAAAAGCACCATGAAATATGTGTGTGTGTGTGTATGTAAGTATGTATATATGTGTGTGTATAGTGAAGATTGGTTCATATTTCATGTGAAAACTGGGCTGACTTCATGTAATAAATGGGAAATTGAAGATATAAAGGGAAATTTAATATTTAAATGTATAATGATTTTATATTTTATGTATATGTATGTTCCTTTACACACCCACAAATAAATTGTAGGCATTTCTCTATATTAAAGCCATTTTAGGCTTTTGCAGAATCTGCATTTATGTATAGTCTAGTCCAGGGGTGTCAAACTGGCGGCCCACGGACTGGATGCGTCACATGCAGGTCACGTCCACTCCAGCTACGCAAAGGGTAAAACCGTCACATTATGTCATGTGACAACAATGTAACACCACAAGTTTGACACCCTTGGTCTAGTCAACATCAAGGGTTATTTTAGATATATCCTTAAGAAAAGTTTATCTATGAAAAACCCTTCAAATATCTCATCTCCTCAATGTTTTTCTTTACTTAAGGTAAAGGTTCCCCTCATACATATGTGCTAGTCGTTCTCAACTCTAGGGGGCAGTGCTCATTTTCATTTCAAAGCCGAAGAGCCAGCGCTGTCCGAAGACATCTCCGTGGTCATGTGGCCGGCATGACTAAATGTCGAAGGTACACAGAATGCTGTTACCTTCCAACAAAGGTGGTTCCTATTTTTCTACTTGCATTTTTATATGCTTTCAAACTGCTAGGTTGGCAGAACCTGGGACAAGTAACGGGAGCTCACTCTGTTATGCAGTGTTAGGGATTCGAACTGCCAATCTACTGACTTTTCTGATCAACAAGCTCAGCATCTTAGCCACTGAGCCACTGCGTCCCTCACTTTCTTTACTTAAACATGGATAATATTAACACACCCAGTAATAATTCTTACTATTTAAGGAAACTGATGAAATAACTCTTCATTTTGAAATGCCTCAAAATGTTAATTATTTTTTCTTGGGTGCCACAGGCCTCATTATCTTGTATAAGGACTAAGATCTAGGAGAGCTACTTTATTATTTGAAGATTGCAGCATTACCTCCTTCCTATGGTGGTCTTTACCAGTGAAAGGGAAATATAAGTATTCCTTAACTTTGTTTTCCCTTTATTCAGTATCCTGCTTGTAAAGTAGGCACACAACTGTTGCAATAAACATTTCTCTTTCTCTTCAGTGCTGTGTACTTTTGAATTTTCACCATACCTTTTTGCTTGTTCCATACAAGAAATGGAAAAAAAGAGACTTCCGGTTCCGGCGGCTGACGGCGACGGGCAAGTCCCTTGCCCGCTCCCGCTCCCCGGTGGGCTTCCTCGCTTCTGGGGGGCACAGGACGCCCCGGAGAGGCGTCCTGCCGAAGGAGCGGCTTCGCAGAGGACCCTAGCATCGGCGGCAGCTGGTGGGGGCTTCTCCGCTTCGCTCCAGGCATCGAGGAGCAGTCTCGGAGGGTGCGCGTGCGTCTCGCTTCAGGCTGATCGGACGATGTAAAATTGAAGGAGGCAGCGGCGGTGTGGTGAGGTGCTTCCTCTCTCCATTCCCTTTTTCTTGATTTGATGGACTTTTCAGCAATTTAAAACGTTAAACTCTCGGATTTCTTTGGAGGTGCGGCTGGAGGGAGGGGGATTTCCCCCCCCCCCTTGGACAAGCGGCTTGGAAAAATTCTGCTTTCGCCCTCAGGGGAAGGAGGAGGGGGGAGAGCCAACCAATGATCCCTCACCCCTGTAAAAGTGATTTTCACTGGATTTAGCTCCATAATTTATTGATGACCTGAGAACTTTGTGAACTTTTAAAACTTTACTATGCCTCTGAGCCCAAAGCTGGCAGGGCAAGATGGCACACTTCCGTTGTCTTCATGAACTGTGAAACCTGACTCCACCTTTAAAATTCAGGCTTCCGGTCTTTGTCTCCGTGTCACCCAGAAGAATCTCTTGTGGATTGTTATTTTCTTGAACTCTCTGGGGAAAAATTCCTCTCTATTGCCAGACTGACTAAAGAAACTCCCCTCTGCCTGGATCTTCTGCCTCCTGGACTCATCTGTCTGCCCTACTTCTCCAGCTGTCCATTCTCCATACTGACTGATCTCTCTACTTTATAAACTATGTCTCCAAAAAGACCACCCCCTGGAAAACCTGGCTTTGCTACTTCCGCCCCGACATCTGCAACATCCAGTCCTGCCACACAGTCAAAGATCACAGAACTGATGCAACCTAAGAGCACAGAGATGGATTTGCAACAAATGCTTCAGCAACTTATACAGGGCCAGGAAGAAATTAAGAAACAATTAAAGGAAATGAAGGAAGAAATTAAAGAGAATCAAGTCCAAATCTATAAGAACTCACAGAGACTGGACCTTGTGGAGGGTGGGGTGGCGGAGGTGAGGGGGGGGGGGTAGAAGCAGTGCAGAAGGGAAACAAAGAACTTGATATCCAGCAAATGAAAACAGAATTTGAGAGAATGTCCTTTTATCTTAGATTTCAAAATGTTATAGAAGCAGATGGGGAAAATATAAGGGACATTATGATTAACATTCTAGCTGAATACATACATAAAGAAAAACAACAGATGGAATGGGAGATAGATCTGGTCTACAGAGTGAATTCAGCTTATGCCAGAACACACAATGTACCCAGGGAGGTCCATAT
Organism: Natrix helvetica; assembly: GCF_964273705.1. Taxonomy (NCBI): domain Eukaryota; kingdom Metazoa; phylum Chordata; class Lepidosauria; order Squamata; family Natricidae; genus Natrix; species Natrix helvetica. The sequence continues at coordinate 97,035,336 of NC_138548.1, read as the reverse complement.
TAAATTCCTTAGGAAAAGCACAAGAGACGAAATTCTGGGTGTACAAAGGGGGCAAGCATTGACATACCACGACAGGGAAATAACCATCTTGAAGCAGATCCCCAAAAAAATTAGGGAAAAAAAGGAAAAATTATTCGCAATTGGCGAATAAATTATACCAGAAGGGGGTGTGGTTTAGATGGTTGATGCCTGAAGGTATGCTGATATTCTGGGAGGAGACAAGAATTAGAATCAATACACCCATAGAGGCACAGGCCTTTATGGAAAAAAACAAAGCAAACCTAGAAAAAACAGAAGACTCTATAACGGTTATGCAGGACACGGGAGGGGCCGGAGCTCTGCCAGCGGGGGGAGAAGGGGCAACACCAAGAAAGCTCAGATCACAAAAATGAATAAGAAAACCACATGGTTATAAACAGACCGAAAGTAGTAATGAAATTATATGTAGATTATATATTACAATATATAAACTGATTGAAAATATTTTTAGAATTAATATGCTGATTTTATATGATTATGTACTAATGTTTTATACTCAGATGTATTTTATGAGTTTGGAGGGAGGGGGTGCCTGCCACACTTGCAACTGCCAAAATTTGTATACCCTTCCATTTACCCTTTTCCCTATAAATGTTAAAAAAACCAATAAATTTTTTTGGAAAAAAAAAAGAAATGGAAAAAAAGAAAAGACACAAGGCACTTTGAGTGAGTTACTTAGAGATGACTAATTCTAACTTTTTAATTATCTCTTTGTATAAATTAAAAAAGCAGCTGTGTTTGCCAATCATGGAAGGAAATTATTTAATTAATTAGGACATAATATGTGAATGAAGATTCAATCATTCAGGCCAAAAGTATTTTAAAAGGTTAAATTCTGACAAATGTTTATTTAATAAACTTTGGTCCAGTTTCCGTGATTTAACCTTTTTCTATAATTATTTAGAACACTTATAATATGGTCACCCAACTCAAGCAGTATAATTCTGGGAATCAAACCAACATAATAAAGAAAAGTAACACATGCTATTAAACATATGTTAGAACTAAAGTCTACAACACCTCACTGTTTGTGTATGCATTTGTCCAGGGAAAGTTCCAGATCTTTTTAAGGTCTGTAGAGATCAGAATAAGCTTGAAGGAGGCATTTGCATTAGGCAGTGTTAAAATATTATGGTCCCCACTCTTTCAAAACAGCTGACTAGGCCTGCTTTCCATCAATTCTGTCTTTCTAGCTTTTTCAGGTTGAGTCCTGACTCTGCATCCTTAAAAACTCTGTAGAGTCATGAAGCAAAATTAAATCAATGAAATATATTTTAGATTAATATATTAAATTGGTCAAGCAATTATCTCCTATGATTAAATGCAGAGAAAGTGACGAGTTACTATGCTAAAAGTAAAGGAATATGAAACTGATTAATATGGTTAGCTTAAAATACAGTAAAGTTATTTCTAATAACTTAGCAGACTTTTGTTTCTTAATATTGAATAATGAGGCTTTATAATTTGTTTATGTATAAGAGATAAGATACAGGAAGAAGAGATCTTAAGCTGAAATGTTAGAGTGATATAAGTTATTGAAATTATTTGTACTTGTCTTGATAAAGGAGAATGGGAAAGTCGTTTCATTATTCATATATTTTATGAACTATATTATAACAAATAGATAACATTTCCCTTTATTTACAAGCAATGCATTTCCTGTAATAACCTGTTTGTGGTACTTTTTCCTTTTCTATGTCATGCTTGTTTTCTTTTTTCTGGTTTTGGAATCAATGCTCTGGAAAGCATTCCTTTGACACAGAAGCAGAATAGTTAGAAATGAAAAATAAAACTAGTTAGTTATGAAACAGAAAAAGCATGATAAAGAGCCATTGTGAATGGGGAACATAAAATTAAATAAATAATAAAGCACTCATAATTTAGTTAAAGTTAAGCAACTATATGTTTGGTAATCTTGTATTTATCAGATCCCAAATATAGAATGTTGATTTGATTTATTCTAGTTTTTAAATGATTAATTTCAGTGGTGATAGAAAATTTAGCAAACACAATGTAAATTTATACATACTTTGAATGAGCCAAACAAACCAAGCAAAATTGTTAGCAGGCCGGTAACAGCCAGCCTCCTGCCTCCCGTGCAACAGAGTTAATATGGAACATGAAAGCAGCTGACACCCCATACTTATGCTGAATAAATTAGCAATGTCATTGCTTTGATCGACAGCTTCAGTTAAGTGCTTAAGACAGCCTCAGATCGGTTAAGGAAAATAGCTCTGATAGATATGTATCCAGTCATGGGTGTCCACAGAAGGATAAAAAAAATCAAGATGCAGGCTTCAATCATGCCATAAAAACGCTGTCCTTTTCAAAGTGCTTTGCATGGTTGAGACTGTCATTGTAATTTACAGACCCCCACTTATATCAGTTGTTTAGAATTTAAAAAACTGAAAAGGTATTTCACTAAGCTAAAATTGTCTAAAGGTAAAGATATTGTAAAACTAGGATATACAATATTTCCGACTGATGTGCAAATCAAAGAACAATGAGAAAAATCTTGGAGGTGTAGAAGAAAAGAGAACACTAAAGTCATGAAGACAGAGGACTAGACCTGTCTGTAGGTGCTATTTACAAGAATGATTAGAGGAGGCAGAATTGTGTCATGTAGAAGAGTTACTGGCAATGAGGTCTGGAGTGGTGGACTCTTCCAGGGATGTGTCTGTCAATTCCAGAAAAAAGACTCTGCCATTTAGAATCTAGTTACTGTACAAAACAGAGGAGAAAGTGAAATAGAACTGAGATGGCCTTCCTACATCTGTTTTGGAGAAGATGGAGATTATTAAAGGTGGGACCATGCAGGAGAGCCTGGAAGTAAAGAAGTTCTGAACTAGGTTGGTTGAATTTGTACCAGTATATCTTAATTGCAAAATCTGGCCAAAATCTTATGGTTTAGATATGGGCTTATCAACTAGGAGTAGTGGACATAGGGCAGGAATGACAATTCCATGATAGATGGGAAATGAACGTGTAGATCACTTCCTTGGAATAAGACAAGGAGGGTAACATATCTGATATTCATTTTTCTCATTTTATCCCATTAGAACAATCCTACTGGGTAGATTGTTTTGTGAGAGAGATTGGTCCAAAGTTACCTAGTAAGCATCTATGGCTGAGTGTGGATTTGAACTTGTATGTTCGCAGTACTAGTCAAACATCTTAAACCACTATATTTCAATAAATTTATAGCATTTCTGAATAAATACTATTTGCCAATAGCACATGTTTCACCCTTTCATGCTTTCAGAAGAGCAGAAAGTCAAAACTGATTAAATTTATTCAGAAAAGTGACGGAAAATACACTGAGAAATTCCAGGATTAAGTTGCTTTATTATTAATTTTCTGGATGGAACACTTGAATTTTCGTATAAATACTCATGGGTGATTTTCTATAGACTACTGAATTTTTTAAATCACTTGTAATGATAATCGCATGTTAATCATTCTGTATTTATAAAATATTGCCCATTGATTCAGGTAGAAGAGAAGAAAGTTCATGAAAGGTTTAATTTTGTGCATAATTAATCTCCAGAAGGTATTTGTGTCCACTGTCCAGTATCTTTAGCAGCATAGGTTTTGATATCCACTACATACTAGGGTGGATGTGGAGATGTGTTGTTTCACAATTCAGCGTGCTGTGTTGCACCATAGTACAGTAATCTGTGTCTAAGAGATATGTTAAGAGTCTCTGAGTGCAGCTGATAAGGAAATAATCTGGAAATGTGTTTTTCCATGTAATATCACAGCCGTATAGGTTACACATTTTTTAAAGGGATCCAGTTAATATTTCACAGAGAAGGAGGCAGGCAGCACAAAAATCTTGCTACCTACCAATGGAAAGTGTAGGCATGTACAGCAGGCATTAGATACAGTCCTTTTTCATGTTTATGTGTACAAAATTTGTACTCTCTAAATACACCACCAATGAAATGCTCATAACAAGCATATGAGACAGTGAGCTTTTCAGCATAAGCAGCTTTCGCAAACCTTGAAGCCAATGCATTATCCATCTGGATGGTGGGAAGACATGTCCCTGTCCTACCAATTAAATCTCTACTTCCTGAACCTTTTGGAAAAGAATAAAACAAAGTGCACATTGTGCAATGCTATCAGCTGTCTCTAGTCTTCCTCTATAAGGAATAGGTGTTGTTATTTGCTGTTAATTTTGGCATGCATAAACTTATCAGTGTCAAGCCGATAGATGCTTTAGGTACAAATGGAAGCAAAGCAGCTCAGCTGTTAACATTAACAAGCACACACAAAAAGATTTGCTACTATATACTAATACTATACAAATACCTGTTGTCTAAAGATAAAATGTATTGTCTGTGTTTTAACATAGAACATTGATTAGAAACATTTACAGGTACCGTATACCAATTTGTGACATTCTGGTAAGATTTTTACTTCTATAGTTGTCAAGATTCTTTATAAACAAGATCCTTTTATAAACAAATGAACTATGACACGATGATGTGATAACAGTGAAGGTGTAGTCATCCCTTTTCTCCTGCTCAGTTGCTGTTCAGATTATAGCTGGTGACTTTGATTTGGGAGAAAAATATAGAGATTAATTTCTAGTGAATTTGGAAATGGATGCCTCATCATGGCCAGCAGTTTCTAAGTACATTATGACACGAACAAAACAAGATAAACTATATTGATTGCATTAACTATTCTGCACAGGGCAATTGTGAGTTTACAACTGCTTTTTTTGTGATAAATCACCTCAAAAGGCAAAGTAATGGGTCTGTGATAAAAGTGTTGCATGACTGGGTTCTGGGATTATCAAAACAAACTTCAAGTTTTCTGATTTTGTGAAATGCTGTAGATCATTTCTGGAATGTGCAGTTGACCTGCAGGAAATTAGTCTGGATACCTGCCAGGCTTGTGCTCTGCCAGTAGGAGCCGAAAAATGTTTGATTGGCAGTTTAATTTTAAAAAGGTAAAAAGCTGAAAATGTTTAAATGGTGTGATCAGAGAATAGTGGGCAACTATCTAACCTCTGTACCACCAATGTACTATTTTATGATATGAATCAAATCTACTCTGTCCCTACATCTGACAATTAAGCAGTTATTTAAAATATCACAAATCTTCTGTCCTCCACAAATAATTGAATACACAGGGGCATCTTTGAACGTATGATAAAGCAAGTTCAATTACTACAAAGTGTTGGGGATAATATCATTGTTTACTGAGAATAAAATGTTATGCCAGAGAATGAGCCCGAATAAAGGAATTAAGAGCAACAATCCAATCAGAAACTGCAGCATCTTAAAAAATAAGTGAAGATTATCAGGATGATTCTGAAAATCATGGAAACCTCTCAGTATCTGCCAACGTAGAAGCAAGATCTGTCACATTAGGAGATAATGGTCTTATCAAAACAGAAGGTGCAAGAAGTTAAAGCTAGAGTGAGATTATCTTGCTCTGTTACCTATTACTGAGAGCAAGGTAGACATTTCAAGGAGTTAGGGTGAAACTTAATAGCAGCTCCCAAGAATTTCTAGCAGTAATGACATAGTTGATGCCTCCCCTCCATATTTGTTTTACAAAACAGACAAACAAATTGAAAAGGGACAGATTTATCATACAACATGTATAAAATTTTAGAAAGGATATATTTTTTTAAAAATAATTAAGAATAATTAGTAATGGCAAAGGGTTAGGGGAAAGAAGGACTTCAGTAATTGTATTCCAAATAAATCATTGCAACTTGTAAAAAAAAAGAAGTTAAAAAAGAAAAAAAACATTTACAAGATAATAGAGAGACAGTTTGGTATTCAGTTAAGACACCAGCTAGAAAGTAGGAGACTGTGAGTTCCAGTCCTATCATAGGCACAAGACCATCTGAGGAGCATTGAGGTAGTCTCTCTCTCTCTCTCTCTCTTTCTCTCTCTTAATCCTAGGAAGGAGACCATGGGAAAATTGCAGGAACTTACCTGGCCCCGGGGAAGGGGGGAGAAGGAGAAGGAAGAGGAGGAGAAGAAGGAGGAGGAGGAGGAGAAGTAGTAGTAGTGGTGGTGGTGGTGGTGGTGGTGGTGGTGGAGGAGGAGGAGGAGGAAGGTAAGGAAGAAGAATAAGTAGTTCTTCTGATGCCTTTATAAATACAGCGGCACTTAAATTATCGAGATGTGCAAAATGGTTTCAAGCTAAATCGTCATATGTATGAAATGTTCTGCTTTGATCTCCCTGGCAGTGAGCTACCATCATTTCCAGGGTTGTTACTGGAGGGGTCTCACCTCAAAGCAAGCAATTCACTCTGCTAGCTGTGAGGTGTTGAAATGGACCACCAAAGGAAAGCCTTATTTCAGCCAACTCTGTAGGAAACCAAGATGCATGAAAATGGTCACTTATTGGGGGAAATGGGTAGTATAGAATGGGGCGATTTCTGAAACTAAATATCCCCTTTCCCAGGATCAGGTGTCATTTGTGATGCCAAGAATTATACAAGACATTTCAGTGGAACTTCCTTTTTCTTTTCACGGTATAGCCACTGTTGTGTGGCTGTCTCTTCTTTTAATGTAAGGAGATTTAATGTCACAGGACATTAACTAGGGAAAGCAGAGACTATTAACTATGTCTTCTCGCTTATCTGCATAAATATTCGAAAGCATTTGTTCTGACAAATTGCAAGAGAAACAATGGGCAGGAGTGAAAACTCTGAAAAACATTTAACCTCATTTGTAGGGGAAGAATGTTCCCTAGATGTAATAATTAACATTAAAATGTTGTTGTTACTGTCAGAAAAGTGACTAGATAAAAATGTCACCTTCCCACTCAATATATATCTGCCCCCATGTGCATTTGAGTCATCATCTCATTTGACTGAGAGAAACAGTTTAACTCTTTAAGTACTAGGGTTTTACACTCTGAGAAAGAAGGGGCTTGTAGGTTCTGCCTTTTTATTTTACACATAGGTAGAATGAATCCCCCTCTCTTATCTGAAATATTTTCCCCATCTTAGTTTACTGAAAACTAAAAAAAGTCACACAAAGATGAGCATAATTTAATGATGAAAAAATTGACTGGGTCAGAAATATTTAACATGTACAGGATAGGGTTTGAGAAAATTTGCAAAGAGAAAGAAGATAATTCTTGCTATAGAATTTTGTGTAATAGTCTGGGTGGCTTAGTATGTTACCATGAGAATTCTAAACATTCTATGAACCCATTATTGATTGAAAATCTCTCTCATCTATTTGTGTCTGTCTGTCTGTCTATGTGGTGTACCTGTTAAGGCACTCAATTGGAAGGAGTGAGTCATTAGTCATGGAAGTTGGTTATGTGATTTTCAGCCTGCTATTCTCTCTTAAACCTAGAATGGAAGCTAAAAACACACATGTAAATTGAGGGCACTATTCCTCCAATAGACTTAGGGAAGTGCTGTCCTTATGTTTTCATGTAGAAAGTGTGTGTAATAGGCAAACACACGCTAAAATGGTGTGATTCCTATAAATATACTGCTGTGAATGTGGTAGTAATATAGCAAAGCAATCTATTTTCAATTTTTTATACACAATGTTGTAGAAGTTTCATTGAATTTAATTTTCTAATAATGCTTTTTACTATATAAAGTAATATTTTAATATTTCTTTGGATTAATATTTTTGCATATTCAGTTGCAAGTACATATATTATAGTGCTTGTTATTCATTATAAAATACATGGTTTTGTCCTATTATTTTAAGGCAACATTGTGATCAAGGTTCCAAGTTGTAGTTTTTAAACATTTAAGAGATACTTGTTCCTATGAACTTTGCTTTTGTAAAATTTTGAAATGTTCAGATGTTACATTTTTAGATATTGCTTTCATAGCTATTTATTTCAGTGCTTACTGACAAGCAGTGGTGGGTTTCAAATTTTTTTGGAACCTCTTCTGTAGATGTGGCCTGCTTTGTGGGAGTAGCTTGCCAGCCATGTGACCGGGTGGGAGTGGCTTGCCAGGCATGGGACTGGGTGGGAGTGGCTTGCTGGCCATCTGACTGGATGGGAGTGGCTTGGCAATCATGTGACCGTATGGGAGTGGCTTCGCAGTCATGTGACTGGGTGGAAGTGACCAAGACAATGAAAAGACTGCAGATGAAACCAGTTTTTTTCCCCAACCCTAAGGATAGGAAAGACAAATAAAATCAGTTAAAAGTATTCCACACACAATAAATTAAAACGCTGGCTTACTGACGCATATGGTAGCTTCCCGCCATAGCTGCGCCTTTCGGCCATGTAGTGTATACCAGCCCATGGCTTTCGCGAGGGAAGGCCTTCAGGCAAAAGCCGCGAGTTGGCATACGCTAGCCTCCCATCGCTGTCCCCCCTCGTGCTTAGTTGCTTACCTGAGGAAGCAGCAAGCTGCTGGAAGCCAAAGGGAAGCGAAAGGAGGACCCGATCAACAAGCGTGATGCGATAGCTGCTCGGGAATGAGAAAGACTCTTGTTGGTCGTTGGCGCTGCACTTTTAAACTGGTGTTAGAGGCCGGCGGGTCAACTCCAGCCCTCTCACTGATTGGCTGGACTCCAGCCAATCAGTGAGCAGCAGGCTGGGCTAGTTTAGTGCGGATGGACGGGGGAGTGAGTGAGCTGCGATGGAACGGATGGGGCGAGTGAGCGACAGGGCTGGGATAGGCATTCCTATCCTTACTTACTTCCGGGTCCACCAGTGGAACCTCTTCTAACCGGTATGGTAGATTTGACGAACCTCTTCTACCGAACCGATTAGAACCAGCAGGAACCCACATCTGTTCACAAGACAAAATACAACTATGATAAAATGCATGGAAGCCATCCAGTTAAAAGATAGATGTTTAGGAGGAAAAACAGCTGGCACACAGTTACCAATGAACAGGATATTTAGATTGAATGGCCCATATTTCACAACTATGGACTTTTACATGGAACAAGAAGAGTAATGCTTGAATTATTACATTAGACCATAAAGGTGGACAGGATCAGAGGTAGGTTCCTACTGGTTCAGACCGGTTCAGTCAAACCGGTAGTGGTTTGGCAGCCCGGGCCACTGGAACCGGCAGCAACCCAGGCCTGCCATGCCTGAACTGGTTCTCCTACAGCGTCACCATCTTGATTTTTGGTTCTGCGTATGCGCAGAACAATTGTAATTGCATAAATTTATTTCTTCTTCTTTTAATGTTTTGCGCAAGTGCAGACCTATTTTTGTGCAAATGAGCACATGTGTGAAGCGTGTGTCTGGCATGCGCATGAGTGCAAAATTTTTGTGTGTGCCAAATGCAGTAATACTGGGAGCAACCTTCCCTGGACAGGATGACCTGGTTTCGGAAATGTTAGGCTACCAAATGATTTATTTGCAATAATTTTCAAATCTAGCGACTGTGGTTGATAAACCATATCCCTTTCTTGGGAAGGCTTCCAGCAGTATCATAAGCAAACCATGATGACACAGCAATGATAAGGTGCAAATGGTGATTTGTAACCCAGTGCCACCATTATATCTTCTTCCTAAATTCCTGAGACAGGTCAGCATAATAAACAAAGATATTGATGTCTTGTGAAAAGAAATAAGGAAAATACTATGGTGTTGAAAATAGTTATATTTTTAAAAGGATCAGAGAACCCTGGAGGAACTGAATACTATAGAAGACCTAAAGACTTGCTTTTAATGACAAATTGAATTATTTCTGCCCTCAGCTTTCTGTAACTGGATTTATGTTTAGCTCAGACTACCTTTCTTACTAACTAGCAGTTATGTCTGGAATCTTCAATATAAATATAATATAAATATAAATTGCTTTCAAATTTTCCAACTTCTCTATAATTTGCTTAAAATTAAGCATTTTGCTTATTTATACATAGTAATCTGTAATAAATAAGTTTCTATTTTTTAAAATATTCTGCATACTTTTTATGTTTTAATTTACAACACCTCATAATCTGACACAAGTGAAATGTTTGGGTGTCACAAACTCTTTTACAATCCTATTAATACTAAGAGTCCTTAATTCATTTTCTTCCTGAAGATACTTATAAAAAGGATTCAAACATTGAAGTACATTGAAGTGCAAAGGTTGGCTTGAAACTCAACATTAAGAAAACTAAGTTCATGGCATCCGGCCCTCTCAATTCCTAGCAAATAGATGGGGAAGAAATGGAGGTAGTGACAGATTTTATTTTCCTGGGCTCCAAGATCACCACAGATGGGGACTGCAGCCAAGAAATTAAAAGACACTTGCTCCTGGGGAGGAAAGCTATAGCAAATCTAGACAGCATACTAAAAAGCAGACACATCAACCTGTCAACAAAAGTGTGTATAGTCAAGGCTATGGTTTCCCCAGTTGCAATGTATAGATGTGAAAGTTGGACCATAAGAAAGGCTGAGTGCCAAAGAATTGTGGCCTTTGAACTATAATGTTGGAGAAGACTCCTGTGAGTCCCTTGGGCTGCAAGGCGATCAAATTAGTCAGTCCTAGAGGAGATCAACCCTGACTGCTTTTAGAAGGCCAGATCCTGAAGATGAAACTCAAATACTTTGACCACCTAATGAGAAGGAAGGACTCACTGGAGAAGAGCCTAATGCTTGCAAAGATTGAGGGCAAAAGAAAAAGGGGACGACCGAGAATGAGCTGGCTGGCTGGAGTCACTGAAGCAGTAGGTGTGTGCTTAAATGGACTCCATAGGATGTAGAGGACAGGAAGCGCTGGAGGAACATTGTCCATGGGGTCATGATGGGTCAGACACGACTTCTCAACAAAACTCTTTTACAATCCTATCAATGCCAACAGTCCTTAATTCATTTTCTTTCTGAAGATAGATTTCTAAAAAGGATTCAAAGCATTGAAGTACTATTGGTTTCTTAGCCTGAAAATATATGGAATAGGAGATAAATATTACCTGGCTGAAAAATAAATGAATTTTGTATGTATTTTCTGAACACATCTATATAAATGGCTTGCTTTTAAAAATTTAATCCAGAGGGCTAGCCGTGGAGGCTGGGTTGGAAAGGGAAGACTATTCAGTACTTATCACTTCCACTCTTTTCACTTGAAGAATTGCAAAGAGACCGTTAAAGAGAAAATATTCCCCAATTTATTTCATCATGCTAACAACCCTGTTCAGCTAAGACAGTGGTCGGCAAGCCGCGGCTCGCGAGCCACATGCGGCTCTTTACACACTTTAATGTGGTTCTTCTGTGTGCCGGGCGCCCGCTCCCCTCCCTCCTCTTGGGCACTTCAAAACAAGCGCCCCTTTCCCTTTTTTCTTTTCAACCCACAATGATTAGGATCCTTCCTGAAGCGAGGAGGGAGAAAAAGAGACGGAGGCCAAGGAGCTTCTCCCCCCCCGCAAAAATCTTATCAGGGAGCCGGCAGGCAGTAGCAAATTAGCTGATCACGCGGTGTGATCAGCTAATTTGCTACTGCCCGCCCGGTTCCCCGGTTAGATTTTTGCTGGGAGGAGGCGGGGGGGAAGCTCCTTAGCCTCCGTTTCTTTTTCTGCCTCCTTTCCTTTTTTTCTTTTCAAGCGCCCCTTTCCCTTTTTTCTTTTCGACCCACAATGATTAGGGAGGATCCTGAAGCGAGGAGGGAGAAAAAGAAACGGAGGCTAAGGAGCTTCCCCCCCGCCTCCTCCCAGCAAAAATCTAACCGGGGAGCCGGGCAGGCAGTAGCAAATTAGCTGATCATGCAACTTGACAGCTTTAAGACTTGCGTGCTTCAAATGCCAGAGTTTATTGAAACTAAAAACAGTGTACCATCCTATGTATTTTCGGTTTTAAAAATGTGGCTCTCAAAATAAATTTCAATCGTGGTTTTGGCGAGATTTGGCTCAGTTGAAAAAAAAGGTTGCCCACCACTGAGCTAAGATATTGTATGATTCACTCAAAGGAGACCATTCAGTGAATGTCATTATTGAGCAAGATTATGAGCTGATATTTTTTATGGCAACTAATACTATGTTAGTTTAATGCTAAATACTGTATCACTTACTATATAATAATAATATAGCCATAGGCTTAATTTAAGTAAGGAATTTGTATGCTTAAATCAAGGACTCAGTACACAAGTCCTTTTCTTCATGCTAATCATTCTTAATTTCCTTCAAGACTTGTTGTTGAGAGTGTGGTGGCGCAGCAGTTCCCTCGACACCTGGAGGAAATTACTTATCTAGACCCGCGCCAGTCCGGTTTCCGACCCGGTCACAGCACAGAGACGGCTTTGGTCGCGTTGGTGGATGATCTCTGGAGGGCGAAGGATGGGGGCTGTTCCTCCATCTTAGTCCTGTTAGACCTCTCAGCGGCTTTCGATACCATCGACCATGGTATCCTATTGCGTCGACTGGAGGGGATGGGGGTGAGGGGCACCGTTTTGCGGTGGTTCTCCTCCTTCCTCTCCGGTTGGACGCAATGTGTGTTGGCGGGGGAGCAGAGGTCGACCCTGAGGCCGCTCACGTGTGGAGTGCCACAGGGATCGGTCCTCTCCCCTCTCCTGTTCAACACATACATGAAACCGCTGGGCGAGATCATTCGAAGATTCGGGGTTGAGTGCCATCTATATGCAGATGACACTCAGTTGTACATTTCTACTCTGAACCACCCCAACGAAGCCGTTGAGGTGATGTCCCGGTGTCTGGAAGCCGTGCGGGTCTGGATGGGCGACAACAGACTCAAACTCAACCCTTCCAAGACGGAGTGGCTGTGGTTACCGGTGCCCCGCTTTAGCCAATGTGTTCCATCTCTGGCCATCGGGGGGGAACAACTGCCCCCAGTGGATAGGGTATGCAATTTGGGCGTCCTCCTAGATTCCCGGCTGTCGCTAGATGATCATGTGACGGCCGTGGCTAGGGGGGCGTTCCACCAGGTTGGCCTGGTGCGCCAATTGCGCCCCTTACTAGAGCGGGACGCCCTTTGCACAGTCACTCATGCCCTAGTGACTTCTCGCCTTGATTACTGTAACACTCTCTACATGGGGCTCCCCTTGAGATGCACCCGAAGGCTCCAGCTAGTTCAGAATGCAGCCGCGCGGGTTATTATGGGGAGTACTAGGTACTCCCATTTAACACCTTTCCTGCGTGAGCTGCACTGGCTACCTGTGGCTTTTCGGGTGCGTTTCAAGGTGTTGATTGTCATCTTCAAAGCGCTCCATGGCTCGGGACCTAGTTATCTGCGGGATCGCATTCTACCCCATACATCCCTGCGACCAATCCGCTCTCACAGAGAGGGCCTCCTCCGGGTTCCTTCCGCTAAACAGTGCGGGCGGGCGGTGCCTAGGAGTAGGGCCTTCTCTGTGATGGGCCCAACCCTCTGGAACGACCTCCCCCCCGATATTAGAACCATCTCTGATCTCCGCTCCTTCCGCAAGAAACTCAAGACCCACCTGTTCCGAGTAGCTGGTCTGGCCTAATTATAATCGTAATTGCATTTACAAAGGGAACATCTATCACTAACTTTCCTGGATGGCTTTTTAAATTTTATATTGGGGTTTTAAACGGGTTTTAAAATTGTTTTTAATTATTTAAATTGGTTTTGGGGTCTTATATACAGACAGTATGTGTGTGTTGTTTTGTTCAATGTCTTATGTTATGTTTTTGTTGTTTTGATTATGAACCGTCTGTACACCGCCCCGAGTCCCTACGGGGAGAGGGGGCGGTCTATAAATTAAATAAACCAAACCAAACCAAGACTTATACCTTTACTCTCCCATTATCTCATATAAAGTCGACTGTATCTAGATTGTGTCTAGTCTTTAATGGGCTAGTATTATATATTGGACCATTGATTTAAAAAAGAGACCCAAACATAGACTTAGTTAAAAGAATGAGAGAAAAAATGTGCTTAGGGTAACCTCTTAACTGCAAAGCCAATCCAAAGAAATGCTTTTGAGGAAGATTTTCATGCACAGTTGTTTGGAGACAAGAAACTTTTTCCTAGTGAATAAGATATATTGCTGTTGTTAATTTATTGCATTGATAATTTTGTTAGGAGACAATTAACAATAATTCTTAAGGCTTTAGTAAGTTAAAAAAATGATGCTTCAAAGATAGATAGAAATAAAATCTTCCTTGGCTCAAGTTTAGTTCCTGGAGATTACATGATAATGTTTATGTTATTTCCAGTAACAATAAATAAGTTTGTTAGATATTAACATATATCGGAGGAAATCTCCTCTCTGGTCCGCTGCTACAGCGGGAAACAGGTATTACTCTGATTGGTCGAGAGGCGTACCCGAGTACTATAAAAGGGGAACCCTCCGACCACAGAGCAAGCTGGATCACTATTACTACTAATAAAGAGCTGTTAAGTCACTTCGTGTCCGCAGTCTGTTCTCTCGTTGCCCAGATCTAACATTGGCGACGAGGGTGGGATCGAGAGACAGATAGGACGAAGAACGCTACCTCCAGAATCTCCGGATTTGATCCAGCCCAGGAATTCGGCAGAAATTCCGGCAGCCATCTCAAGCCACCGCAGCGCGGCAAATTCAAACGAGAGAAGATGGCGATGCATGCTCCCCCCGCTCCATTCAACCCAGAGAATGACGAATGGGAAGCCTTCATGATTCGTTTCGAGTGTTTTCTCGAAGCGAATGAATATATGGGAATCACCGACGCCCGGAAGAAAAACATTTTCCTCGGCTGCTGCGGAAAAGAAGTATTCAACACGGCCAGAGACCTCACCGCGCCTACTCCAATACAGGCAGTATCATGGGCGGCGTTGCAACAGGCTCTACAGACTCATTACGCGCCAAAACCTTCCCGCCACGTTTGCCGCCAAGCGTTCAACACGAGGAACCAGAAGGCGGGAGAATCTATCAACCAGTACGTTGCAGCACTACGAAAAGCAGCCACACATTGTGGATTCAGAGACCTGGATGAGCAGATTATGGATCGACTCGTTAGCGGGCTGAGAGACATTTCCCTACAAAAGCGGCTGTTAGCCAAAACCAATTTAAGCCTACAGATTGTACTCGAGGAGGCAAGAGCTTCAGAAGCAGCAGACAGATCAGCGGAGACAATTCAACGCGGGTTTAACACTGGCCAGCCAGCGCCAAGACACACCAAAGTTCACTACGAGGACACAAGCCCCGACTACGAGGATCCCGAGTTCGAGGACAGTCACCTGATGCAGAGCAGTCACTTGAGGCCTGGGGGGAGACCCAGATTCCGTTTGCCGCCCTGCGCAAGCTGCGGAGGGAATCACCCCAGGTCTACTTGTAGGTTCAGGAACGTTGTTTGTTCGCACTGCAACAAAGTTGGGCACATCGCACGAGTGTGCCGGAGCGAAGTCCCTGCCTCACGGCAGCCACCCATGTACCGCCAACAGAAGCCCAACCCAGGGGTTTGGCGAAACCAAAAAGGGCGCCCAGAGAGAAATCCACAAGTGTTTACCCAGAGAGAAAATTCCCAAAGAACTGAGCGAGCGTATCCCCAGAGAGATTACACACAAGGAGCTGAGCGAGCATATCCCCAGAGAGATTACTCACAAAGAGCTGAAAGAGCGTTCTATCAAGACGCTCAACGAGAGTATTTTCAGGATACAGATACTGAGATAGAGTTGACCCAGAGAGAGGAGTTGCGAACGTATCTCACCACGATAAGTCAGGTCCGCCCCAAGCGGCCAAAAAGGCTGAGAGTCACAGTCCTCTTGGAGGGCTCACCTTGCGAGCTAGAAGTTGACACAGGATCGACCCTGACGATCATTTCATGGGCATCCATGAAACAGGCTATCCCTAGCCTCAGAAAGAGCCAACTACGCGTTCCAGACGTCCTGCTACGAGACTACCAGGGGAACCAAGTCCCCATCGTGGGCCAAGGCACATTCCAAATCCGTTTCAAGGACATCGTAGCCCAGCTGCCCGTGACCATCGCCAGCGCGCCATTACAGAACCTTCTGGGGCTTGATTGGTTTGAAGCCCTGGGATTAGAAGTCACCGGAATCAACGCCGTAGAAAACAGCAGCGCTGAACAGATTTTTAAGGAGGTCGAGGATGTGTTCAGCCCCGGTCTTGGTAAGTATGTGGGCAAACCAATATCATTTAATTTAGACCCCAAAGTGGCGCCAATCCGACTTAAGCCGAGACGAGTGCCTTTTGCACTCCGCCCAAAAATAGACAAGGAAATAGATAAATTAGTAGAGCAAGGAGTCCTTGAGCCGGTGGATCACGCGCGTTGGGAAACTCCCATTGTGACCCCAGTCAAACCAGATGGATCAGTCCGCATCTGTGCGGACTATAAATGCACAATTAATGTCGCGCTACAACAAAGCGCGTATCCTGTGCCTGTAGTACAGCACTTATTGCACTCGTTGGGGCCAGGAAAGGTATTTGCTAAATTAGACATGGCACAAGCTTACCAGCAGCTGCCCGTAGATAGCGCCACAGCGGAGGCCCAAACTATAGTGACGCATAGAGGGGCATTCAAATGCAACCGGCTGCAATTCGGTGTGAGCGTTGCTCCAGGTTTGTTCCAGAGCGTCATGGAATGGCTTTTGCAAGGGATACCGGGAGTCATCCCCTATTTCGACGACATCTTGGTGTCCGCTGCAAACAAGGAGCAATTAAATAAAAGAGTCAGAACTGTTTTGGCCAGAATCAGAGAGAAGGGTCTCCGCCTTAGAAAGGAAAAATGCCAAATTAACGTCCCTAGCGTAGAAATCCTGGGCTATAGAATCGATGGTCAGGGAATACACCCCACTTCAAAGAAAATTAAGGTGATCCAGGACGCCCCCACACCACGTAACCAGACCGAGCTGCAGGCCTTCCTCGGACTACTTAACTTCTACAGCGTTTTTCTGAGACAGAAGGCGACCGTTGCTGAGCCGCTACATCGACTACTCCAGTGAAACGCGCCATGGAGATGGGGACGATCCGAAGCAGCAGCTTTTACCGGGGAAAAGCGCCTGCTCACCACTGACTCGCTGTTAGTCCAATACAGCCAGACACTACTGCTAGTATTGATCTGCGACGCATCACCCTTTGGAGTCGGCGCAGTCCTTAGCCACAGGATGCCAGATGGAAAAGAAGCACCCATCGCGTTCTACTCTAGAACTCTTTCATCGGCCAAGAGGAACTACAGCCAGATGGACAGGGAAGCGTTAGCTGCGGTAGCTGGAGTACAACGTTTCCATGAATACCTCTATGGCCGCGATTTTGAACTAATTACTGATCACAAACTGCTGTTGGGACTTTTGGTGGGAAACCGCCCCACCCCGGTCTCCCTTTCTCCACGCATGACCAGGTGGACTGTTTTCCTGGCTGCGTACTCCTACAAGTTAATTCATCGACCGGGCTCCACTCTAGGACACGCAGACACACTCAGCCGTTGCCCACTACCGGACCTGTTGCCAGACCCCACTCCCGAAGTACCGGTGTTGCTCATTGACTGTTTGGACTCAGGACCGGTTTCTTCCTGCGACGTTGCAAGGTTCTCCTCTAAAGACAGTTTAATAAAACAAGTTCAAACTTGGGTTTGGAGGGGGTGGCCGAAGGGAAACGTGGGCCCAGAATTCAAAGTGTTTTGGTCAAAACGGGACGAACTCTCAGTGTTACAAGGTTGTTTATTGTGGGGGGATCGAGTTGTTATTCCTTATGCTTTACGAAAAAATGTGTTAGATGCATTACATGTCGGGCATCCGGGGATCGTTAGAATGAAGGCTTTGGCGAGAAGTTAGGTTTGGTGGCCAAACATGGACAAAGAGATAGAGAAGTGGGTGGCCACTTGCGATCCATGCCAAGAATCGAGACCAGCACCCCCGGAAGCACCCGCCACGGAATGGGAAAAGCCGAAAGCACCCTGGTCGAGAATACACATCGACTTCGCAGGGCCAGTTCAAGGTCAGACTTTCCTTATAGTTGTGGATGCATATTCCAAATGGCTAGAGGTAGTCCTAATGACTTCAACCACGGCAGAGGCAGTCATCAAGGTTCTACGGCGACTTTTCGCCACTCATGGCCTGCCCGACCTCCTAGTCTCCGACAATGGGCCCCAATTCACGGCCATGCATTTCGAAACGTTTTTAGCAGGTCAGGGAGTTCGGCATGCCCTCGTCGCGCCATTCCATCCGGCATCAAACGGACAGGCGGAGAGAATGGTGCGATTCGCAAAAGAGGCCCTCGCTAGGATGGGTCCAGGTGATTGGCAAACACGCATTGACCATTACCTCTTAATTCAGCATATTACCCCAAGTGCAACGACGGGTAGGAGCCCCGCTGAACTACTCATGGGCCGCCGTCTACGGTCTCACCTGGACCGTCTTCACCCAAATTACTCTGCCACAGCTCCCCCAGACTCCACAAGCAAAATTCGGTCTTTCAGCATAGGGGATTCAGTATACGCCCACAACTATGCAGGGGGAACATTGTGGATGCCGGCCAAGGTCATTGGCATCACGGGTCCACGATCGTATCTGCTGGAGCTGGAAGATGGGCGGAATTGGAAAAGGCACATCGATCAACTTCGGGGTCGCCTAGCACATTCAGACCTTCGAACCGAAGACGAGAGTTTCCAGCCAACGGAAAGTCAGCCACTCGAGAGCCCCATCATAGAGAACTACGACACCTGCGAACCCAGGTCGGAACAAGAGATCGAGCACGAAGCAGAGCAAACCCCAGACAATGCAACCGAGCAGACTCCGGAACGCCCTAGCAACGAAGGCACAAAACCTCCCGAACGTGAAACAGGAAAAGCACCCGATCCTGCAACCACTTCTAACCAACCCGAACTGCGACGCTCCTCCCGAGCAAGACAAACACCAACGTATCTAAAGGACTATGTTACTAACCGCAACCTTCCGTCTAGGAGGGGAGGGGTGTTAGATATTAACATATATCGGAGGAAGTCTCCTCTCTGGTCCGCTGCTACAGCGGGAAACAGGTATTACTCTGATTGGTCAAGAGGCGTACCCGAGTACTATAAAAGGGGAACCCTCCGACCACAGAGCAAGCTGGATCACTATTACTACTAATAAAGAGCTGTTAAGTCACTTCGTGTCCGCAGTCTGTTCTCTCGTTGCCCAGATCTAACAAAGTTGTTTGCCATTCTTTCTCCAGTTTTTTTTCCTAAACAATTTCCCAGTGTATTCTACAATCCTGGGATTTCCTAAGATCTTCCTGCTTTGGACACCAGACTGGCATTTCCTAATTTTCTTTCCCCATCAGTACCCCATTGTACTGGAGCCAACTCTAGTTCTGTTGTGGTTTCATGCTTAAAAGGAGGCAACCTCTCCATTGCTTTACTTACTAAGATCAACAACTGCCTGGAGTCATTACACTTGGATCTTTTCATCTACTTTGTTAAGAACTTTTAAATGTGTGCACCTTATTGTAACTCCTAATTTCATCCTTTATTATATTATCTGTTATGCAACTTTTACCCAACATGGTCCAGGGCTTTAATTCCCCATGGCTTTCTGCATCCAGCAACTGATCTTTCTAAACCTGTCAGCCTTAGGCGGAGAATTGATTTGACATTTATTTGAACAGTGGACATTTTCTATCTAGCCAAAATAAATGATTTATATGGATTACTTTATGAGACCTTGGGACTTTATTTGAGCTTGTTTAGATGCGGCAGTGTTTTGGAAATGAAAAGTGATACAGAGGAAACCCTGAAGGTATATGAGTTGGTGTACATCACAGCTCAGATTGTAAACTATGAACCAAGAAGCTTATACCACAGCATAAGTGGCTTTAGGAAATCCCCCGGCCTTGGCTTTCACAATGTGGAAATAATTATTTTGATCATTTTAAAAAGCTTTTATAACTAATGCAGCAATAGCAAATGTGCTATGTGATAACTGATATGATCTAAGAGTGTTTGAGTCAGGTAACCTCCTTGGAAAATGCTTGATGTTTTAGTTCTCCTATTTACAGTTTTTAACCCTTTTAATCCCATCCATTTCCTCTCCGTTATGGACTTTAGAATAGAATAGAATAGAATAGGATAGGATAGGATAGGATAGGATAGAATAGAGTTGGAAGGGATCTTGGAGGTCTTCTAGTCCAACTCCCTGCTTAGGCAGGAAACCCTACACCACTTCAGACAAATGGTTATCCAACATCTTCTTAAAAACTTCCAGTATTGGAGCGTTCACATCTTCTGGAGGCAAGTTGTTCCACTGATTAATTGTTCTAACTGTCAGGAAATTTATCCTTAGTTCTAAGTTGCTTAGAATTCCTTGATTAGTTTCCACCCATTGCTTCTTGTCCTACCCTCAGGTGCTTTGGAGAATAGCCTGACTCCCTCTTCTTCGTGGCAGCCCCTGAGATATTGGAACACTGCTATCATATCTCCCCTAGTCCTTCTTTTCATTAGACATAACCAGACCCTGCAACCATTCTTCATACGATTTAGCCTCCAGTCCCCTAATCATCTTTGTTGCTCTTCTCTGCACTCTTTCTAGAGTCTCAACATCTTTTTTACATAGTGGTGACCAAAACTGGATGCAGTATTCCAAGTACTGGTCCACTTTCATCCAAAGTTTGTGAGTTTTTGCTTGCTGATTATCATATCAGTCAGACATAATTTGCTTCTGAGCTGATTCTTCTTAGAATTTATGGTACCAGTTTCCAGATTCTTCTCATTTTTTCCAGAGACAAACTGTTGAATCTGGGCAACGAGAGAACAGACTGCGGACACGAAGTGACTAACAGCTCTTTATTAGTAGTAGTAGTGATCCAGCTTGCTCTATGGTTGGAGGGTTCCCCTTTTATAGGGATCGGGTATGCCCCTCGACCAATCAGAACGATACCTGTTTCCCGCTGTAGCAGCGGACCAGAGAGGAGACTTGCCACGATATATGTTAATATCTAACACCCCTCCCCTCCTAGACGGAACGTTGCGGTTAGTAATATAGTCCTTGAGATACGTTGGTGTTTGTCTTACTCGGGTGGAGCGTCGCAGTTCGGGTTGGTCAGAAGTAGTTGTAGGATCGGTTTCTTTCCGTGTTTCATTTCCGGGCGTTTGCAGGCTCTCGTTGCTTTGGCGTTCGGGGATCTGCTCGCTTTCGTTGCTTGGGGGTTGTTCCGTTTCGCGCCCGACCTCTTGTTCGGTCCTTGGCTCGCAGGTGTCGTAGTTCTCTGTGTTGGGGCTCTCGAGTGGCTGGCTTTGCAATGGCAGGTAGCTCTCGTTCTCTGTTCGCAGATCTGAGTGCGCCAGGCGACCCCGTAGTTGATCGATGTGCCTTTTCCAGTTCCGCCCATCTTCTAGTTCCAACAGATACGATCGTGGACCCGTGATGCCAATGACCTTTGCCGGCATCCAGAATGTCCCCCCTGCATAGTTGTGGGCGTATACTGAATCCCCTATGCTAAAACTCCGAATTTTGCTTGTAGAGTCTGGGGGAGCGGTGGCAGAGTAATTTGGGTGAAGACGGTCCAGGTGAGACTGTAGACGGCGGCCCATGAGTAGTTCAGCGGGGCTCCTACCCGTCGTTGCGCTGGGGGTAATGTGTTGGATCAATAGGTAATGGTCAATGCGTGTTTGCTAATCACCTGGACCCATCCTAGCGAGGGCCTCTTTTGCAAATCGCACCATCCTCTCCGCCTGTCCATTTGACGCCGGATGGAATGGTGCGACGAGGGCGTGCCGAATTCCCTGACCTGCTAGATATGTCTCAAATTGCATGGCCGTGAACTGGGGCCCGTTATCGGAGACCAGGAGGTCGGGCAGGCCATGAGTGGCAAAAAGTCGCCGTAGAACCTTAATGACTGCCTCTGCCGTGGTTGAAGTCATTAGGACTACTTCTAGCCATTTCGAGTATGCATCCACAACTATAAGGAAAGTCTGACCTTGGAACAGCCCTGCGAAGTCGATGTGTATTCGCGACCAGGGTGCTTTAGGCTTCTCCCATTCTGTGGCGGGTGCTTCCGGGGGTGCTGGTCTCGATTCCTGGCATGGGTCGCAAGTGGCCACCCATTCCTCTATTTATTTGTCCATGTTTGGCCACCAAACGTAACTTCTTGCTAACGCCTTCATCCTAACAATCCCCGGATGACCAACATGTAAAGCATCTAATACATTCCTACGTAAAGCATACGGAATAACAACTCGATCCCTCCACAATAAACAACCTTGTAACACTGAGAGTTCATCCCGTTTTGACCAAAACACTTTGAATTCCGGGCCCACGTTTCCCTTCGGCCACCCCCTCCAAACCCAAGTTTGAACTTGCTTTATTAAATTGTCTTTAGAAGAAAACCTTGCAACATCGTAAGAGGAAACCGGTCCTGAGTCCAAACAATCAATGAGCAGCACCGGTACTTCGGGAGTGGGGTCTGGCAAAAGATCCGGTAGTGGGCAACGGCTGAGTGCGTCTGCGTGTCCTAGAGTGGAGCCCGGTCGATGAATTAACTTGTATGAGTACGCAGCCAGGAAAACAGTCCACCTGGTCATGCGTGGAGAAAAGGAGACTGGAGTGGGGCGGTTTCCCGCCAAAAGTCCCAACAGTGGTTTGTGATCTGTAATCAGTTCAAAATCGCGGCCGTAGTGGTATTCGTGGAAACGTTTTACCCCAGCTACAGCAGCTAGCGCTTCCCTGTCCATCTGGCTGTAATTCCTCTCGGCCGATGAAAGAGTCCTGGAGTAGAAAGCGATGGGTGCTTCTTTTCCGTCGGGCATCCGGTGGCTGAGGACTGCGCCGACTCCAAAAGGTGATGCGTCGCAGGTCAATACCAGCGGTAGTGTCTGGCTGTATTGGACTAACAGCGAGTCAGTGGTGAGCAGGCGCTTTACTCCGGCAAAAGCTGCTGCTTCGGATCGTCCCCATTTCCATGGTGTGTTCCTCTGGAGTAGACGGTGTAGTGGCTCAGCAACGGTCGCCTTCTGTCTCAGAAAAACGCTGTAGAAGTTAAGTAGTCCGAGGAAGGCCTGCAACTCGGTCTGATTTCGTGGTGTGGGGGTGTCCTGGATCGCCTTAATTTTCTTTGAAGTGGGGTGTATTCCCTGACCATCGATTCTATAACCCAGGAATTCTACGCTAGGCACGTTAATTTGGCATTTTTCCTTTTTGAGGCGGAGACCCTTTTCTCTGATTCTGGCCAAAACAGTTCTGACTCTTTTATTTAATTGCTCCTTGTTTGCAGCGGACACCAAGATGTCGTCAAAATAGGGGACGACTCCCGGTATCCCTTGCAAAAGTCGCTCCATGACGCTCTGGAACAATCCTGGAGCAATACTCACACCGAATTGTAGCCGGTTGCATTTGAATGCTCCTCTATGCGTCACTATAGTTTGGCCCTCCGCTGTGGCGCTATCTACGGGCAACTGCTGGTAAGCTTGTGCCATGTCTAATTTAGCAAATACCTTTCCTGGCCCCAACGAGTGCAATAAGTGCTGTACTACAGGCACAGGATATGCGCTTTGTTGTAGCGCGACATTAATTGTACATTTATAGTCCGCGCAGATGCGGACTGATCTGTCTGGTTTGACTGGGGTCACAATGGGCGTTTCCCAGCGCGCGTGATCCACCGGCTCAAGGACTCCTTGCTCCACTAACTTATCTATTTCCTTATCTATTTTTGAGCGGAGTGCAAAAGGCACTCGTCTCGGTTTGAGTCGGATTGGCGCCACTTTGGGGTCTAAATTGAATGATATCGGTTTACCGACATACTTACCAAGACCGGGGCTGAACACATCCTCGAACTCCTTAAAAATCTGCTCAGCGCTGCTGTTTCCCACGGCGTTGATTCCGGTGACTTCTAGCCCCAAGGATTCAAACCAATCCAGTCCTAGGAGGTTTTGTAATGGTGCGCTGGCGATGGTCACGGGCAGCTGGGCTACGATGTCCTTGAAACGGATCTGGAACGTGCCTTGGCCTACGATGGGGACTTGGTTCCCCTGGTAGTCTCGTAGCAGGATGTCTGGAGCGCGTAGTTGGCTCTTTTTGAGGCTAGCGATAGCCTGTTTCATGGATGCCCATGAAATGATCGTCAGGGACGATCCTGTGTCAACTTCCAGCTCTCAAGGTGAGCCCTCCAAGAGGACTGTGACTCTCAGCTTTTTAGGCCGCTTGGTGCGGACCTGGCTTATTGTTGTGAGATACGTTCGCAATTCCTCTCTCTGGGTCAACTCTATTTCAGCATCTGTATCCTGAAAATACTCTCGTTGAGCGTCTTGATAGAACGCTCTCTCAGCTCTTTGTGTGTAATCTCTCTGGGGATACACTCGCTCAGCTCTTTGGGAATTTTCTCTCTGGGTAAACACTTGTGGATTTCTCTCTGGGCGCCCTTTTTGATTTCGCCAAGCCCCTGGGTTGGGCTTCTGTTGGCGGTACATGGGTGGCTGCCGTGAGGCAGGGACTTCGCTCCGGCACACTCGTGCGATGTGCCCAAGTTTGTTGCAGTGCGAACAAACAACGTTCCTGAACCTACAGGTAGACCTGGGGTGATTCCCTCCGCAGCTTGCGCAGGGCGACAAACGGAATCCGGGTCTCCCCCCAGGCCTCAAGTGACTGCTCCGCATCAGGTGACTGTCCTCGAACTCGGGATCCTCGTAGTCGGGGCTTGTGTCCTCGTAGTGAACTTTGGTGTGTCTTGGCGCTGGCTGGCCTGTGTTGAACCCGCGTTGAATTGTCTCCGCTGATCTGTCTGCTGCTTCTGAAGCTCTTGCCTCGTCGAGTACAATCTGTAGGCTTAAATTGGTTTTGGCTAACAGCCGTTTTTGTAGGGAAATGTCTCTCAGCCCGCTAACGAGTCGATCCATAATCTGCTCATCCAGGTCTCTGAATCCACAATGTGTGGCTGCTTTTCGTAGAGCTGCAACGTACTGGTTGATAGATTCTCCCGCCTTCTGGTTCCTCGTGTTGAATGCTTGGCGGCAAACATGGCGGGAAGGTTTTGGCGCGTAATGAGTCTGTAGAGCCTGTTGCAACGCCGTCCATGATACTGCCTGTATTGGAGTAGGCGCGGTGAGGTCTCTGGCCGTGTTGAAGACTTCTTTTCCGCAGTAGCCGAGGAAGTTGTTTTTCTTCCGGGCGTCTGTGATCCCCGTGTATTTGTTCGCTTCGAGGAAACACTCGAAACGAATCATGAAGGCTTCCCATTCGTCGTTCGCTGGGTCGAATGGAGCGGGGGGAGTGTGCATCGCCATCTTCTCTCGTTTGAATTTGCCGCGCTGTGGTGGCCTGAGATGGCTGCCGGAATTCTGCCGAATTCCTAGGCTGGATTAAATCCGGAGATTCTGGAGGTAGCGTTCTTCGTCCTATCTGTCTCTCGATCCCATCCTCGTCGCCAATGTTGAATCTGGGCAACGAGAGAACAGACTGCGGACACGAAGTGACTAACAGCTCTTTATTAGTAGTAGTAGTGATCCAGCTTGCTCTGTGGTCGGAGGGTTCCCCTTTTATAGGGATCGGGTACGCCCCTCGACCAATCAGAACGATACCTGTTTCCCGCTGTAGCAGCGGACCAGAGAGGAGACTTGCCACGATATATGTTAATATCTAACACAAACTGTTCTAACTGAACATTACCATTGGAAAGACAATTGCTTTAACTATTCCACACTTTGCCATTATAAAATTCACTTTTTCTTCATGGCTTATCTAGGTTCATCATTGCTTTCTTCCCAAGGAGTGGTCTATTTGAATTTCCAACATAGTCTCCATCATTACCTATGCTTGAACCCATGAAAACAATATTATGGACCTAATTATATTAAGTTCAGGTTCACCAAACATGCTGATTGACATAAACTTTCTCTTCATCATTTTAACATTAATCCAGATGTTCACTTTCTGTGTTTATTTTAATGACTTCTCCTAAGTCTTTTTGACTTTGTGCTAATGAAATGGCATCATCTGTTTATTGCAAATTATTAGTGTTTTCAGCTGTTGTTTCTTCCAAGCCTACCATGCTTTTAATATATTTGCTGTGTAAATATAATAGAAATGGTAAAAATATGCATCTTCCCATTCCACATTTTAAAATCATTTTTCCTCCAAATTGAGTGCTTACTACGTTCTTTTCACTGTGAAAAATCTTCGTAATAATCAGATACTGTGACAATACAGTATCTGTTAGCCTTAGTATATTTTTTATTCTGGTATGCTATTTATAATCAAGGCCCTTGCTGCAGATAATGATGTAAAGGCAACCCAGTTCTTATGCTGTCTTGATTTTGTCCATTGTGCATTCTTTGTGAGCTACCTGATCTCGTGTCTCTCTGCCTTTTTTGAAACTGTTGGAAGTGCTCTGTTTAACAGCTGTTCTATTGCATGCCATACCTCACTTCTTAGTGGAATCAATTCCTGTGTGTATGTTCTCTCTGCAAGTGCTTTTGCCATTTTATAACATGATTTGTTAAAAGTTTCAGTATAGTACTTCTGTCTTTCTTTAATCTCATTTGTCTTTATTAAATTTCTTCCATGATTATTGTTGCCTGAGTCTTACAGGCATTGTTTATTTTGGCTGTATGTTTATGACATCAAAACTTGCTGGCACACCTCTCTTTATCTTTTTATGTTTAATTTGTATATTTAAAAGCAAAATTTAATTATCTGTCCATAGGCTCCACCTGAAAGGGTTCTGGCTTCTCCACCAATAGTTTTTAGTGTGTATTACTTTGATTTAAGGTTATCTCTATAGTGTGATCACCAAGATAGAATCTGCGTTTATATTGTTGCAACATGCATTGACAAGGGGAGGGGAAGCTCTTCCTGTTTTGTTATTTTGCATTATTGCATTTACCCAATCTAATTTATCTGGTAATTCTTCCATTCCTCCAAGTTTTGCATTTCAATCACTCATTAGCAGTACCATGGCCTTTCATTCTTCCTGTACTTTGCTTTTAAGTAATATTTTTAATTTGCATTAATATGACTGAGTAGGATTTGCAACTGAGCCTTTTTTCTTTAAGAATATATTCTTCTTTGCAAAGATCTGATAATAAACCAGATGATTTTTTAAAAATTCAATCGTTAGCAGTCATTGATCTGCTGGTTAGTGCTGTTTGGTGCTGGAATTAAAAAGCCAAAATAAGAGCAAAATCAATGAAACATTTGGAAAGTCTGCCTCCTAAAGCAACTTTCTTCTCTTCCATATTGCACCTGCCATCGTTTCTGATTGCTGAGATGGTCTAAAAGCCAACCACCTTGAATATAACAAAAAGCACACTTGTAAAGTTAACGTTTGTCTGCCTGAATTTGATAAGAAGGGCTGTGATCTATGCTTTTCCTCCGAAATCAATGATTAACACTATTAGCTTCTGGAGCTCTGTATTTCTTCCTTTTTATTTTTGACTGGGGAGAATGAATGAAGTCTAAGCACTAAGTTTTTCTTCTCTTCTTCAGTTGTTCAGAAGTATAAGGTATTGGCACCAATTATTTGTACTAGACTGGATGTACAATCTATCATTGCATGCTTGCTTGCGTCTTTGGATTAAGCCCAGGGTGGCAACAAGAGCCTGTTTGAAACTGTGCTCCATTTTTACCTGTGTTGTAAATGCAATGCGTGTAGACAGAAGCAGTGCTCTGATTATATAGTTGCAGCTACCAACTTGGGTTTTTTGGACCCCTCTCAAGTGACTTCTCATTCAGGCTAGTGTTTTTAAATGCTACAGAAGGTAAAAATATAGAAGGAGGGAGAGGGAGACAGAGAAGGAAGAGGAGGTGGAGGAAGAGGAGGAGGAGGAGGAAGAAGAGGATAATGACAAGAACAAGGCATGCTACATTTTGTGATGACAGAAAATTGTTGTAATTATTTCCCAATTGCTATTAACTTTACAGAAGGAAGCTAATTTACAGGAAAGTCAGTCAAGCAAATTTAGACTGAAATTATATTATCACACACTCATCCAGATATAAACTGGATTTGGCATTTTTGTCCACTTATTAAGTCCTTCTCAAGGATCTGGCACAGACAGATGTTATTGTTTAATAATATTAAAGGTATTATTATTATTATATGCACAAAAAAGTGAAATCACAGTTGCCAGTTCTTTAGCTAGCATCATATGCATCAGGTTCTTTCCAAATACTAAGAATGTAATAAGATATCAACATAGTGTATGTGTAGATCCAAGCAGTGTGGCCTTCTGTAATTGAGAGGAAGATTTTGTTGATGGTGTAGAGAGGTATCGTCACAGGATACAAGCTGCTCCAAATAAAACTTGTGGCCTTCTGTAATTGAGAGGAAGATTTTGTTGATGGTGTAGAGAGGATACAAGCTGCTCCAAATAAAACTTCCTTTTGCAATTGGCTGATGGTGATTTTGTCAATGCGGTGCTCCAGATTGCACCCAAGGAACCTATTACTGTTGGTACTATATTTGCTTTCTTTTGCCACAGTTTTCTTCCATTGGCAGATCTTTGTGTTTTGTGATCCCCCTTACCCAGTTCTTTCCATTCTATTCTGCTGTCTCCTGGTACTACCACATCCACTAATTAGACTTTTTCTTGTCTTTTTTATCAGAATTCGCTAACACTGGATGTTATAAGGGGGGTGTTTTTCTGGTTGAATTTTAAAGTCCTCAGATTACTTTAGCATCTTCATTTTCTATTTCTTTCTCTATTTTGTGACCCCACCAGTTCTTGCTAGCAGGCAAATGGTATTTCTTGCAGATCTTCCAATGCACCATTGTTGCTATTTTGTCAAGCTGTTGCTTATAGTCAATCTGGGCAATCTTCTTGCAGCAACTAAGTGATTCATGGTCTCCTCACTTTCTTTCTAGAAGTGGCATCTGCTGTCCTTTGCTGTCTCTTCAGTTCTGACTCTGTGTGCATTTGTTCTAAAGTCTTGGGCTATTATATGCTAGGACTTTGGGTCCCCCCCCTCCCAGTGAATTGCCTATAAAATCACGGATTTATTACAAAAAAAATGTAATATTAGATTTTAGTGGGATAAAGGAAAATTACACATCAAATTTCATCCCAAAATCTTTTGGAAGCAATATGTTTTCAAAACTGTAAGTTATCACATGTCATATACTATAACTCTTATTGTCAGAAAAGCAGAATTGTAGCAAATGATAAAAGATGATGAATGATGGAGGAAGCCAAAACTTTTAAAATACAAAAACAGCGTTCTATGGCCACTCTAGAGACACAGAATGCATAGCCAATGAAAACATAGGAACATAGTATTTTTCTGAGAAAGGTGCATTAAGGTAAGTTGTTTTTTTTTCTGATTTTGTCCACCACAACTGTTCTGAGGAGATCCACGGAGACTGCCCACTTCCTTTTCACCTGTTTTTTTAAATGCTTAAGAAGAACTTGTGCTGTTTTGTTTCTGAAAAACCTCCACATTCATCCGTTTGCAAATTTCATATGCTTTTTATGAGGAAGCATTATGGAGGGGAAAATACATGGTCACAACACCCATTATACAGTTTGCTTTTGAGCAAACAACCTCATGTGACATGCAAAAGAAGTATAGTAAAAGCAGTAGAGAAATAGTGGCAAGCAAGACAAATTGGAGAGAAAAATCTATTTAAATTTAGTTTACATCACCATGATTTGTTATAGCTTCCCATACCTTTCTACTGTTGAAGACCATTATTGCTTCTTCCAAATCCAAGTACTAATCCATTCATTGTCTTCTTTTTCTTTAAATTTTTTATTTTTCTCTTTTCTAAGGCTGCTATCAACTCCATTCAAGTATAACATACCAAAACAAAACAAAAGCACCCAGTGAAGAAATTATTTTTAGTCCTTATAGAGAGAGATGAATGTTCCAGATTCCATTTATTTTCATTGCTTAGTATTTATCTCTTTTACAACAGAAGTGTATTTTGCTACATGATGTACAGTTCTGCTATTAAAATGAAGCACTGAGTAGAAATTAGCTCACCAGACAAATGATAAGTTGAAGGCAAAACAGAAATAATAATAATAAAAAAGAAAACAGATCAATAATATCCCTTGATACCAAGACTAGGTGTGAGAAAAAAAATAATTCAATGCAACTCGAGTTAGGTATTAACACAGAACGTTTTCCACAGCTGTGAAGTTTTTTCTTCATTTTTTTTTCTTTAATGATGCTTTAAAATTCAACTGAAGTACAGCAGGCAGACAGGAGTTGTACAGATCACTAAGCTAGCACACACGTCCCTGGGTTCATCTCAGCCCAAGAGCAAAAGAACACAGTGTGGGAACAGGATGATCGGTGGAAATTCTCAAACTACCTGAGAAGCAAGCATAAAGCAGCTGCCCAAACCCCACTCGCTAGAGAAATGATAAAAATGCCAACAACTTCTGCTTGTGGTATAGAACAGTGCGTAGAGGAGGCAAAGCAGGTTGCCAAAGGAAATGCTGGAATTCAGAGATGGCTCACACAGGACTGATTGTCATGGTTTGCGGCATCCCTACCGTGTGTTATGACCCCGAGGCTGGACACATAAGCAACATAGGCGATGCATAGGCTTATCCCCTTTATTGAACCAACCGTTCCCACAAGTCCCCACAGTTCCCTTTCAGTCCATGAGCAAGGCTCTAAAGCGCACACACACTCAAGCAGTTTCTGGATACGAGAAGCACCAAGGGAGCGGCACAGCTCTGAGAGCAAAACAGGCTAGGAGCCTTAGCCACGTGTGTCTTCGTAGCACAGAGAGTTCACTGGGGATGCGGCATAACCCAGAATAGTTGCTGTGAACCTGCCAATGGCAAGGTTAGGCAAGGCAAGGCAAAGCAAGGTAGTCACAGCAAGGCTTCTCAAAGCATGGTAAGTGCAATACTTGTTCCTGACAAAAGTCCCTCCCCACAGCATCTCCCTATTCTCCAGGTGAGCCTTGTGAAGCAGGGTGGGGCTCCTTCCTCCCAAATAGTTGGTCTCCCTGCACTGACTCTACCTCCTCTGCATTCTCCATGCTCGCGGATTGGGCAGGAGAGGCAGTTGCTCATTTCTGAAGCTCCAACACTCCTCCCCACTCACTCAATAATCCTACACCCTCTCTTCCTCTCTGCTAATCCTTCTGAGTACCAAGGGACCTGAGCGTGCCTCGTCCTGCTCCTCTGATTGTTCCTCCTGGGTCAGAGAGACTGAGCCCTCCTCCTTCATTGGCCCTGGCTCCATCTCCTCCTCCTCCTCCTCCTCCTCCTCCTCCTCCTCCTCCTCCTCCTCCTCCTCCTCCTCTACCACCACCACTACCACCACCACCACCACCACCACCACCACCACCACCACCACCACCACCACCACCACAGAACAGGGCTCTGATGAGGTGATGCCAGCATGTATGTATGAATTTTTGCAGAGACAGCAGTGTACATAAAATGTTAATCCTTTGACATGGACCATTGTGATGCCTTGAGGAGTTGGAGGCAATAAGGAACTATCATTCTTCTGGGCTTTTTGTAAGCAACCAGTTTGTTGTCGTAGGAATATAAATCAATGGTTCATGTTTCCAGATTGGGAATAGAGCGGAAGGAGGCAAAGTTGTAACTGGGCTCTTGTTACAATCCATATCTCAGTGATGATGAACCTATGGCACGTGTACCCGAAGTGGAGCCATGTTGCCTAGCATGCATGGCATCATCCATTCCTCTTCTGGGTTTTTGATGCACATGCAAGTATGACAATCAACTGGCCTTGGTGTGTCAGAAACTTGAAGTGCCAGAAACTTGAAGAGTTGGTTTTCTGTTTTCCTGATTGAGCATGTGCGCTGGCTAGCTGATAATTGCAAGCACATGAACACCAGTAACCAGAAGTCTGGCTGGCCATGTGCCCATTGGAAACCAGAAGTGCTTTTCTGGTGCGTGCATGCCTGCTCCTCTTCCAGGTCATGTCCCAGATGAGTGCGTGTTAGGGATGTAACCCTAGGCTTGGCTTGCCAATGTATATAAGCTATTATTACTTTACTGTTACTTTAAATGATTCACAGATGTAATTGGTTTGTTACCTCAAGCAGCTATAAGAGGGAGCCAGAATGGCTGTTAGCTCTCTGTTTTGTTAGAAGCTGGTTGATGTATACTGAGGTATTGTGGTTTGCAACTGTTATCTACTTTGTGTGTTAAACTGAGACTATTTGATAACTGAATTATGAACAGTGTATGACTTGGACTGTTAACTGGACTCTGAATACTTCTATATTTCTACATAGTAAACTACTATATTTTTATACTATTCAGTGTCTCTGTATGCTGGTTTGTGCGTGTTATTCCATATCACTCTCATTACGCTTCTCTGCATACTCACTCTTCTAACGGAGAGCTTAATTATTTAACAGTGTGCACACTCCCTTTTCGACACTCAATACAAAAAATGTTCACCATCACTGGTATATCTGAATTAGCTCTTCTGGTCTTCCTTTAGATTAAAAAAAGAGGAAAAATAATAATTGATAAATATATGTTGGAAATCATCAATAGTTTTAACCTCAAAGAGTAAGGAAATACCCCACATATTTTCATAGATATATAATGCTTTACATGTTTTTTTAATGTATTGATTTTATTGGTCAGTTTTCTTACATAAGTAAGAAATAGCCTTGTGTAGTGATGGCGAGCCTTATTTTCCGCGGGTGCTAAAAGTGCGCCCATGTGCTGACAGCCATAATCCAATGTCCCCCACAGAGCCCCCTTGCGCATGCCCACATCAGCCCATTTTTGTGCTAGCAAGCCTCCCTGAAGCCTCCTTGGACAAAAAATGGGACATGAGGCTCGCACATGCGCAGCCATGCATACATGCGCTTCCCACAGCAGAGACCCAAAAATCTGCTGGCTAGCAGAAGGTGCATGTGCATGCACAGTGGAACTAACCTGGGCGACGGCTCGCATGCCCACAGAGATAGCTCCGTGTGCCACCAGTGGCACTTATGCCATAGGTTCGCCATCACGGGCCTAGTGATTTCCAGAGTTGCATGTATAAATCCAAAACAATACAATAAGTATAAAACCAGCATATAATAAAACCAGGCTAAAACTAGTAGGAAAGGGTTAAAAATAATACAGCATTCTATAAGCAAAGTAACAGTAGCTTCATACAAAGTAAATATGTCCTGCCTGATCATTTTGTCTTGACCACAAACAACCTTGTTTCTTAATAAGAGCTGTGGTGGCACAGTGGTTAAAGTGCAGCATTACAGGAATCTCTGACACAGCTTGGATCCTGATCAGTTCAAGGTTGACTCAGCTTTCCATCCTTACAAGGTGAGTAAAATGAGGACTTCAGTGACATTGTAACTGACATTGTAAACTGCTCAGAGAGTGCTATAAAGTGCTACGGGGCAGTATATAAACCTAAATACTATTGTTATAAAGGTACCCCACTCTAAAATGCAATATTCCTATGATTACCTTATTCTATGAAGCCCTAGATAGATCTGCATAAATCAAACTTCTATTAATTGTGGATAGTTCTGACGTCAACTGTGACATTGTGGTCTACCTAGAGTGCTGTTTGGTAGGAATCAGTTGCAATATTCATGGGACAGTTGAGCTTGGCATGACATTTTAAAAAGTAAATGGAGAAAATACTTGATAATTCCCCCCACAACATAATATTTCCTTTTTGATACCAATTATATTTAGCTGTGGTGGGGGAAAAAGGAGAATGGTCTTTTTAAAAAATGTTGAATTTTGCCAATACAGTGCTATGTGTGAGGAAAATGAGTTTAATTAACACTTGGCATTCTACTGGAGGTGGATAGGTGGGTGGGAGAGAATTTTTTTAAAATCAAAATAGCTGTTGAATAGTAAGCTTTATACATTGAGTTCAAATCCCAGATTGGTTCAAAGCAGAGAATCTTATAAATGGAAAATTGTTAAATATAATACACTTTAGAATCTAAAATCCTGGAAATATATATTTTAGTGCCCGTGCGCGCTCTCTCTCTCTCTCTCTCTCTCTCCCTCCCTCATCTATCTATCTATCCATCCATCTCTATCTCTATCTCTATCTCTATCTCTATCTTTATCTCTACCTACCTACCTACCTACCTACCTATCACACACACACACACACACACACACACACACACACACATATACCATGCAAAATCTGCCCAGCAATATACATAGGACAAACAAACAGGAGGATAAATGCACGCATCACAGAACACAAGAACGCAGTAAGAAAAAAAGAAAAAACTTCTTCCCTTTTCCAGCACCTTAATGCTACAGGATATGAAATCAACTTTGAAGGAGCCAGGTTAATCTCCAAAACAGAACACCTCCACAAGAGAATAATCATGGAAGCCATCGAAATAGAGAAACACCCCCACAGCATAAACAAACGTGATGATACCTCCCGCCTACCAAACATCTGGAAATCAGCCCTAGCCAACAAACGAACACCACCCACCACCCAAGCCGTTACAATACAAAACAACAATGCACACACAGCCTGCACCAATCAGCACCAATCTACCAATCATGATACAACCACACAACCAATCATTCCACTTACTGAAACAAAGCCAGCACCCCATCCCCTCCCACCAAGAATTACAGAAAGACGGCAGCTCCATTCCCATTTTAAGCCCATGCTTGAAGGTGGCAGGTGAGATCCTGCCGAAACGTTGCAAAGACAATCTCAACCTTACACGGGAAAAGACCCGAATACAACAAAACCAGCATACCTACACCCGTGAAAATCTACGAAAACAAATACATACATACATACATACATACACACACACACACACACACACACACACACACATACCATGCAAAATCTGCCCAGCAATATACATAGGACAAACAAACAGGAGGATAAATGCACGCATCACAGAACACAAGAACGCAGTAAGAAAAAAAGAAAAAACTTCTTCCCTTTTCCAGCACCTTAATGCTACAGGATATGAAATCAACTTTGAAGGAGCCAGGTTAATCTCCAAAACAGAACACCTCCACAAGAGAATAATCATGGAAGCCATCGAAATAGAGAAACACCCCCACAGCATAAACAAACGTGATGATACCTCCCGCCTACCAAACATCTGGAAATCAGCCCTAGCCAACAAACGAACACCACCCACCACCCAAGCCGTTACAATACAAAACAACAATGCACACACAGCCTGCACCAATCAGCACCAATCTACCAATCATGATACAACCACACAACCAATCATTCCACTTACTGAAACAAAGCCAGCACCCCATCCCCTCCCACCAAGAATTACAGAAAGACGGCAGCTCCGTTCCCATTTTAAGCCCGTGCTTGAAGATGGCAGGTGAGATCCTGCCGAAACGTTGCAAAGACAATCTCAACCTTACACGGGAAAAGACCCGAATACAACAAAACCAGCATACCTACACCCGTGAAAATCTACGAAAACAAATACATACATACATACATACATACATACATACATACATACATACATACATATATATATATATATATATATATATATATATATATAGATATATATATCCTCTCACTGTATCTCCCTTCTTCCCCCTTTCTCTCCATATATACATATTAACCACTGATGGCTCAGTGGTTAAAAATGCTGAGCTTGTGACAGCCTGGGTTCAAGACCCGAATGCTGTGCAATGGGGTGACCTTCCGTTACCAGCAACTGCCCACTTAGCAGTTCAAAAACATGCACATGTGAATAAGTAAATAGGTACCACTTCAGTGGGGAGGTAACAGCATTCCGTGCACTTCAGTGTTTAATCATGATGACCACATGACCACAAAAGTGTCTTCGGACAAGGTTGGCTCCCTCGGCTAAGAAACAGAGATGAACACTTCAGATCTAGGGTTGAGGTCTGATGACCAATTTGCCCAACTGTTGTTTTGAGGAAAGGGGACATGAAAAATATTCATCAATAGTTTTAAATCAAAACACGCTAACATATTGATTGAACTGTCAAGGGAGTTTTGACTTGTAGCGGCCACATAGATATTCTGCAGAATGATTTGTTCCCTACCTGGTCTTTTAGACTGATCATCGATGCTGTAATTGAATACACCCACTTTGCTGTTGGCCAACATCTCCAGAGACCTAGTGACCAAAGTATGATCATTTAAACCTGGTCCTTTTGTGCCTCAAATGAAAACTCTGTTTTGATCTTTTTCAGTAATCCACTTGTTTCTAAGCACATTACCCAGGCTTAATATGATTGACATAATCCATGGCCTTTCTATAACAATGAAGCCCATAGTGACTTATTTTTAGTCATTTTTTGTTTTTTTAGCATGCATTAGTAATAAAGACTTGTAAATTTGGCATCTCCTTTTCCACACTGGGCTCAGGTTTGCATTGCATATTCCTAAGCATTACTGTACTTGTGAAATTGTGCATATTGTGCAATAGTTTTCACACTCTTTTAAGTGTTCTTTATTTTTGTTAGTAAGGCATGTAGGCTGACCTACACACAAATTTTAGGATACCGTGCCATTCTCCGAAATATAGTTTGATTAGAATCTTTATTGATTCTTCTTCTGTTGTTTTTGCAGATACTGTATTTCATCGGTTCTTATAGCTTTCTGATTCCGTAATGTCTGGAGGGCTGATCTAACTTCATCTTCTAATAGAATCCTTGTGAGTAAGGATATCTTATAAGGTATCTTGGATGTTGGCACCTTTATTGTACAGAATTTAACTACATGTGAATCCAGGCATTATTTCATGGTACCTATCCAGAGATACAAACTGAAGTTCTTAAAAGTGTGACATTTTTAAACAGGTATACAAACGGAGACTGCAAGGTTATGGGGTCCTCCCTTGAAAACCCAGATTGCTATGTCACCAACAGATTATATTTTTTTAATTACAGGAAGGGATAATTATTCAAAACTATGCCTGTACTAAGTTTTGGAAGAGATGCTTTAGAATGGGCAAGAATGGGATAAGATAGCTGCTGCTCCTTTGCTAAGACAGATGCTGCATTTGCAACCGTACTTATATCCATCCAAAAACCGATTGCAGCATTAGTCTTAGGAGTCAGACTCCTCAGGCAGAAAATGAATCTTTTAAGACTAGCTTGAATAGAGAGACTCACAAGGAGTCAATATAGCAAGTCTCTGGCCTTATGGATACCTGCAGGGTTGTGTCAGAACTGGCATTCACTTTTTCTTTCCAATTTCCCTTGGTAGCAGGATAGGAAAGCACAGAATTTATCTAAGAATGTGAAAAAGGACCTTTACTGGAAGGGATGTCATGGTGAGGAAGGGATGATTAATTTTATATATAAATTACCTGCGATGCAAGCTGCCTCTCTCCTTTCCACATGTATAAATATACACAGACTCTGGGGAGCAATCTCCTGCCTTACAGAGAACAAGCTCAACATCAATAAATATTTTCTGTAGAGGTTTACTGACTTCCAGTTAGTGGTGGGTTCCTACTGGTTCGAACTAATTGGCGCCATTGGTGCCACCATCTTGTTTTTCAGTTCTGCGCATGCGCAAAACAATTTTTATTGTATTACGCATGCGCACACAGTACGCATTAAGCATGCACACAAGTGAACTGGCAGTAGTGCTGGCTGAAACCCAACCCTGGGTTCCAGTATTCTGTGTTTAATTCTGTGATTTGGCTTTTTGCTGACTGAGAATGGTGGAAGCATGGTCCATCAAAGATTAGAGATAGGTACTGGTTGGGGAACAAACTGAAAGGAAGAAAAGGCCTTCAAAGGACCATATCAATTCCTTATTTCAGTTGCCCAAGAATGTTTTGGACCCATTTTGACAGTTAAAATGCTCACCCGTATTCTGAATGAAGTTTAGACTTAGGGAAGACTGTCTGAAGGTACTGTAGTCTTCTGGAATTGTGATTGACTCAAATCCTGTTTTTGATTGTGAAATGTACTGCAGATTCCCTCCCCCCCAGTTAATGTTTCCAACACCTATTTATCACATCTACACAACATCTCCTTCTGTCATTATTTATCAGATAGATGCAATACAGCAGTAGTTCTCTAGGCAGCAAAACAGACAAGTTCTCACCTCATACTGTGTTTCTTCTCATTAGTGTTGCGGGAAAAAAATCCCTAAGGATCTTGCTTCAAAATATGGTAGAGCTACATAATTCTTTGCAAAGAATAAATGTGTGAGATTGTAGTATTTTACTTAACTTTATTTTAGGATGCATAGGCTCACCAACCTAGCACTTACAATAATACAAAAAGTTAATGAATAGAGGAAGAAGTGCTAACTTGTTACTCTGCACTTCAAAGAGTGTGAATGGATCTTTTCCCAACCAGGCATTAAATATAATTTAGTGACACAGTAATTGCATTGCTGGATGCAAATAAATACATAATTTACAAAATATGTGCAAATATGTTCTTCTAAATGGTGAAAAAAAAACTGATTTCTTCAGTAATGAAGAATATTTTATTCATGGAAAAAAACATGCTTCCTCATAAATGTGGATATTGAGTGTGAATAACTGGTCAACTATCATGGATGTCTATTTGTCCAATATGTCCAACAGAGCAACAATTAGAGTGCTACCTGACCCTTCTATGCATTTGGCTTAGATTTCTGAAGGCTGTCTCTTGATTTACATTATTAGCTTTTAAGCATCCTTAATTTCTTTGTCTCCAAATCGTTTATACCTGTAGTTTTCATGCTAATGTTCTAAGCCTGAAAAGTATTAGATTTCCCATTGTATGTCTTCCATTTTTCATAATCCCTCCTTTCATTTCTAGATAATTTGCTTTTCTTCTCCATCAGTGAAGTCCAATCTTGTCAAATTCATAAGGAACAGTAGCAAACATATTGGCAATCAAACTATTAGACTATTCTCTAAATCAGGGGTGTCAAACTCAAGGGCTGGGGCCAGATCTGGCCCCGGGGGTACTTAGATATGGCCTCCAGGGTTGCCCTGGACATAGTGAAGGACTGGGGAATTAGAATGTCTAATTTTGGAGAATCAGTGGACCAAGAAGTTAAAAAAAGAAATATATATTTTGCATAATTTTAGAAATAATAATTCATGAGAAAAGATTAGTTTGCCGTTATAGGATCTGTGAAAGAATGTTTAAAACAAGGAAGGCCATTTCTGTATATTTGAATGAGAAGATGAAGCAACATGTTTCTGTTTAGTCTACATTTAATGATAAGGTTAAGGGTTGAATAATATATTACTACCACTACTTATTATATGGATCTTTCTGTTAATTTTTCTATTTTAATCACCATAATGGATCTGCTTCTTTCTTTTCTATAAAGTCACCTTTTTTCTTGTGGGTGCTGTAGGGATGTTATTGCTTTTTACAATTTCACTGTTAAACATTTTTTTAAAAAAAATCAGGACATGTAATGATGAGTGTGTGTAAAAAAAAAATCAAGATAGAAGTCACAACCAAGTAGCTGGAGCCCCACTACTTTGTACATAAGTTTGACATCAACACACAAACAAAAGACTTGCCATCTTGACTTTATTTTTTTTACCACTGCCTCCCTTTTGCAGATGTTGCTGATATCAAATTCCTTGATTCCTTCTCCAAGGAATTGAGCCACCTGAGGCCAGGCCTCCTTAAGGGGACAAATGGGCTGAAACTGCAGTTATAATCACAAAGGTGTTGCTGAGTCTTTTAGAAACTAAGCATGGCTGCTTTAGTGCATGTCTCCTTACAGATGAGAAAGATAGCATTCCACGTCCTAGAAACACTGTTTCAATAGGGTTTCACAGCTTAGTCAGGGGTGTCAAACTGGCGACTTGCAGCCAGATGAATCACGCATAGGCCATGCCCACTCTGGCTCCACTAAGGCAAAAAACGTCATGATACACCATGTGACATCACGTGATGCAATCGAGTTTGACACTTGTGGCTTAGAAAAACCAATTGACTTTGCCTAATCAGCTGGGTTTACAGACCATGGAGCTTTGGGCTGTTAGGAGCATCCTCTGAAATAAATGACCTATAGTCTTAGCTCCAGAAGGACTGTGGGGTAAGGAAGCCAAGAAGCATGCTGACTAGCCAGCCCGAAAATACCAGGAAAATGCTATGGATTTCTGACATTTCTTTCCCTTTCTAACATTTCACAAACTTTTGGAAGCTCTGTCTACCACTATTTCTCAAGACCCAGATCCGTGCAGTGAAAGATACCAGTTCTCTTTTTTCCACCTCTATCATCGGATCTATTTCTGATTTATTTTTATAGAAAGTCTGGCTTTGCAGTCTCCCCTTTGTTCTTTTTCTGTCAGGATTCATTACTCCAATGCTGAAAATACATGCATTTCTCCTTTCTGCTGCTTTTCCAAAGTTCATATTCTTTCCGGCTTCTGTATCTATATATTGGATCCACTCTATCTCTTTGGAATATGATAGAATATAATAGAATATAATTCTTTATTGGTCACATTTGATTGGATGCACAAGGAATTTGTCTTCAGTACATAAACTCACAGTGTGCATATAAACAGTATGTAATAGGTCAGAGGTCATAATCAAAGTTACAATCATTAATCATAAGTTAAACACAACAACCGATAAATCATAAGAATACCATTGTGTGGTATTTCAACATTATATTCCAGGCCTGTGCATTGTAATTGCCTCAGTACTCTTAAATGATAATTACTCAGTGGTTGCTATTTTTCCTCCCCAGTTTTACATTTTTGCTATTAATCCCTCTCCCATTCTTGATACTTTGTCTTTTAGTAATTATCATTGATATGTTTTCATTGTGTTGTCTGTCCTTCAGTAAACTTGAATCCTTTTTCTACAAGAATATGTGTGTTCATAATTTTTGAGCTCCATATTGGTTCTGAAATGTTTACTTTTTAATGAAAAAATTTCAATTGCATGCTGGTCCTTGCTGGATAGTCCCTATGTAACAATTTTATCTTGATTAAAAGAAATTATATAGGACTTGAAAGGCATTCTCTTAACAGAATTTGAAATGGTATTAGGTACAAATGATGAACATGTAATTTCTAAAATGTTCAATCTTAGGTTGAGATTGAAAATGGAAAAAGAATAAGTTAAAGAAAGCATCATAAAATGGGATTTGGTTATAATATACAGATACTGTAGATCATTGGGAAAGAATGTGCTTAAATGGACTGAAATTCACATTGTCTTATAACATAAAGATAATTTTTATAAAATGATGTACCATCGATATATGTCACCACAGGGATTATCTAAGATGTATAACAATACCTCTAATTGTAGGTGGAAATGTGAAAATGTGGACATTTTACTATGCATGGTGGACTTGTAAACAATCTTAACCGGGGCTTATTTTTGGGTAGGGCTTATATTATGAGCTCCCTGAAAAATCATGCTATGGGTCTTATTTTCGGGGAAACGTAGTATATGTATTACATATCATGATGCAATGAATTTTAAAAAAATTAACATTCAGATGAAACCAGGATTTTTCTTTCTAGGATTTATGGATAGTCAATTAGCATATACTAATGAATGATAGGTTTCCTATATGATAACTGCAATAAAGTGATATGATGGAATGTCCACCTGCAGAAAAATCAGGTGTGCGTGGAACATTGGCAACACAGAGCTTTCGCAGAAAGAGGCCTATATTAAGAGACTTTGCAGTCCTGAGCTGGATGGGGAAGGGGCAAAGAGGTTCAGGATAGCCACAACCTAGAATCTCTCCGGATGGATGTAGTAGGTTAGGAGGTCATAGCTTTAGTTTGGCAAGGTTCTGTCCATTAGGTATAAGCAAATATAAGATTGGACTCAATTGTATCTTGCTGCTTCATCTTTGGGGCTAGGGTCTGATAGGTTATTATTGTGGCCCAGCAGGAGCCGTTGGAGTTGCCACCAGACTCCGACAGCGAGGGTCCCTCTGAGTCGGCTCAGGAGGATGTGGAGGACCCTGGACAGGGTTCCGATTCTGAGCAGGGCGCAGAGAGGCTGGTTGGCCACCAGGAGGCGCCTGAGGCATGGAGCAGTGGTGAAAGCCAAAGGAAGGGGGCTCCTGATGTCATGCCTTGGAGCAGTGGGGAGGAGTCACAGGACAGTGAGTCAGACATCAGCAATGAGCTATTAGATGCTCGTTACCGGCGTGCTACCCGGCGTAAGGAGCAATTGAGCAGGAAGTAATTGCTCTCAGCTGCTGATCATTAGACTCCTCTCCAGACTATAAAGGGACTGCTTGTGGACACACCCTTTGCAGGAATCAACTGATCATTGGAGTTGGAGAAGCTCAGATCTGTGTCGTACTTTGGCAGGCTGGATTGCTGCCAAAGGGTTTACCTGGATTGCTGCCCAGAGTGCTATCTTGACCTTGGCAGGCTGGATTGCTGCCAAGGTTGAACCTGTATGTCAATAAACATCTGGAAGAGACTTTGTGTTGGAGTGACTTGGTATACCAGAGCGGGGGGGGGGGGGGTCAGAACAGGTTATTATATGCCCAAGGTGGAAAAATACAGAAATATCCACAGTAGAGGAGTTGGCCATGAAGATGGTAGAACTTAAAGAAATGATTTCATTGACTCCTGATAAGGAAAATAATAGCAACTACTTTAATAGAAGATTGGATAATTTACATGTATTTTGCTGAAAATACAAAATTATAAAAATTAACTGGTGATTTCTGGATTTAAAAGAGTTGCATATGGGAAGAAGGAAAATATGTGATGTATTTTGAAAGGAGGAAGTGATACCAAATATGTCTATAAGTACTATTAAAAAGTACTTCATTATTTTTCTCATGGTATTGTTTTCAATTTTCTTTTTCTTTCTTTCCTACAATTTTTCAGGTTTATCTTTTAAGTTTGCAAAAAGTTCTTACATATATATATATATATATATATATATATATATATATATATATATATATATATATATATATGTGTGTGTGTGTGTGTGTGTGTGTGTGTGTGTGTGTGTGTGTGTGTGTGTGTGTTGTATTTGTACTGATAAATAAATAAAGGGAGACTAGTATAGATCTATTTCGAGCTAATTAGCTCTCATCAGCTAGCCATACCCTTACTAGGATTTGAACCTGGGCTGTATTATATCTTAGGCAGGAGTCTTAGCCACTAAGCCACAGGCTCGCCTCCTTATCAGTTGAGCCAGGGAAATAGGTATGTATTTGTGTTACAACCCCTGGTATGCCTAAATATGGGAGGAAGGTCACTACTCCCTCTTTCTGTCCTTCGGCTCATCACAGAAGACCATGCAGGCAGAAAACCATATTTTTATTTTTAATGTTGCCTTTTTATATTTGTGTTGTATTTGTACTGATAAATAAATAAAGGGAGACTAGTATAGATCTATTTCGAGCTAATTAGCTCTCATCAGCTAGCCATACCCTTACTAGGATTTGAACCTGGGCTGTATGTATGTATGTATGTATGTATGTGTGTGTGTGTGTGTGTGTGTGTATGTATGTATGTATGTATGTATATATATATATATATATATATATATATATATATATATATATATATATATATATATATATATATATATATATATGTATATATATATGTATGTATATATATGTATGTATATATATGTATGTATATATATGTATGTATATATATATATATGTATATATATATATATATGTGTTTGTGTTACAACCCCTGGTA